>NC_067398.1:285200837-286400837 GCF_016432865.1 Antechinus flavipes | reverse complement strand
TCTCCCATTACCCAGACAACTCATGAGTTACTTGGCAGAGGAGAATTAGTCTCTCCCCTCCTCACCAATTCTTGCCACACAAAGGGAAATGGAAGCCTTTCCTAAATTCTCCCAATGCCAATCACTCAGATAAAATCACCAGTTTTTGGCAGAGTCTCTCCTCCCCTCACCAGTTCTTGCCTTTATCTGAGTTGTGCTGCATAACTTTCCTGATTCAAACTTTTCTCAGCTGGCTTATATCTTGGGCTGAATCAATCCTCTATCTTTGCTAGCTTATTTTCGTTTTTGCTTTCTTTGAGTGTCTCTCTTTAGAAATTTACCCAATCAGAGTAGAAGTTTCTAGGCCAAAGCTGGAGGGTACTTGCTCAAGGATTCTGTACAGGAGAGACCCATCACAAACAGGAAATATCCTGTATGAGCCAGGAGTTCTGGAAGAAACAATGAAAGGAACTTACCAGACATTACAGATGAATGAGACTGCAGTCTGGAAGCTGAGAACAGCAGACTTAGAAAACTTGTGGAAGAACCTCAAGAACAAACTTCTAAGGACAATTTATAACCTCTAAAATGGACTTTGCAATTAGAAATGTTTTGGTGGGAGGGAAAATTAATTGTGCTTAAAGAAATTTTAATAATATTGGTGTTGCACTTGTTATTTATATTTCCAAAAAAGTTTATAGGGATTCCTTGATTAGAAGAAGTTGAATTAACATTTTTTAGGATGAATAAATTATTAATTCTGATAGGGTTCCTTAATCTGAAATTAGGATGTTGTATATTCTATGTGTTTTAATTAATTGTATTGAGTCATTTTAAAGTAGTTCTCATTATTTAGGGAGATTCTGAGAATTGTAGTCTCTGTCCCTTTGAACAGGTTAATACATGAACATGTTTTGATTTAGATTGGTTATTGAGCATCCTAAAATAAAATGATTTGTATAATATTGAATTTAAAACTCATTTACTTAGATATAAAGATATCTTGAGATATATTTATATGCATATAAATATATATATATGATATATATTATATATTTTTGTATATTATATATAAATATATAAAAAGACTTGAGAGCTCTCTAGGATGAATCTGTTACTAGTATCAATGTAAGATTATACTTATTTAGGATATGTGATCCTTGAGAACTAAATTCATCTAAAATTTTGATTAATGAAACTTGCTATTTGAGATAAAAATCTCTTTGGATTGTAACTGATATTATTTGGAATTTTGAATTCAGATATGATTGTCTGATGGATCATCTAGTTAGTAATTTCATCTGAAAGGAATATGCCACAAGTTACTCAGAGGAATGTGATCCTGAATTGGTACAGGCAGAGGTTAGTATCCAGCTGGGAGGACAACATTGGCCTCTGCTTAAGATGGGATCCTTTTGTCTCAATTTCTCAATGGTGTTTCTTTGAATTTGAACCCATCTGCTTATATATTATTGCTGAGTCTGCCTATAAAGGTAGAATCCTTAAACTGAGCTAAGGATACTTTATTCTGTCATGTATGTACTCTCAGACTGAGACCTTGGAGGACCAGTTTGTTTATTATAATCATGTCCTTGCTTTTTCTTCTTATAGAAATTATTTTATAATCAAGGCAAGTGTTCAGTAGATGTAAGATCTTGCAGTTTCCTATCTGAAAATGTGGCCATTATATCCTAAATAAGTAAGTGAGTATTTGGCCTAGTCATCTGTTTCTTTTAGTATTTTTGTTGTTGCTGATAGGCATTTTAATTGTGAAAAGTCACCTACCCTAATTACTGGGGACACAAATGGTTGGGGTGATAGATGACTCCAGATGGGAGTTGGGGGTATGGAATCCCAATTTGTATGCTGAACAGACTCATTAGACTCCAGGCCATGGTCAAAATAATTATAAACCAGATGACAAAGCAATGGATTTGTTATAGATTTGAGAGAGTATATAGTATTCAAGGAAAGGGCTTTTATAAGTTTCTTGGTGGAACTTATAATTTCCCAGTAGAAGGGGAATAGCCTATTGAATTGGGGTATGCCCTTAGCTGTCAGACTAAATTCTGAAAGGGGCTTAGCACCCTAAAAGAGTTAGTTAGCTGTAGGGAGGAGAAATGGGGTCAGAAAACATAGTGAAGTTAGGAGAGATAGGAGAGATGCAGTATGAGAAAAGTGGAAAAGACACCACTGCAAATGTTTATCTCTGTATTAGCTATTGCCAGTCTCTCCTAATTCCTATGGCTTTAGAGAAATCTCTGGTAACTGTTTATATCAAGCTTACTTCTTTCTGAGTTCTCCAGAGGCCGCTGGCTGCCATCTCACATGGACAGGCATTGGAACTCAACAGAACACTAACAAGCAGTTGCATGTAAGCTCAGGATCTTTATTCATGGGTCTACATCCTACCCTTTGACCTCCTGCACTCTCTAAGTTCCTATTCCCAGAAGAGCTCCAAGTGAAAAGAGAGAGAGCTCCTCCTCCATAGAGGTTAAATAGGGTCTATGAAGTCACATGCACAGCCAATCAGAGGAGACAATCCCGTTAAGAAGCTACCTCAATGCGGCTAGAGTTTCCACCCACGATAAGGTCTCTTTTTTGCACACAGAAGTTACTTCCAGGGTTCTCAAGAATTTCTTGCTTGTTCACTTCCTGTTTGCACTGAGTGTGACCTTTTTGTTCTTTGACCCTTTCATACCACAAGGGAGAATGTGTGGGTCAGAAGGGCTGACCCAAAAGAAGGTAGCAACCATGGAATAGCCCACAAGTAAGTTTTATAGGGAAAATTTAACCTTGGGGACATGACTAAGATTTCCACAGAAAAAAAGCTGAACAACCTGAAGAGGGAAGTCTAGTTAGATAAGGATGTACCCTGGAAGAAAAAAAAAAAAAAAGAACAAGTCAGGTCCAGGGAAATTGAGACTGAAAACAAATGGTTAAGAAAACGTATCAAGAGTAAGTGAGAGGTGTTCAAAGGATAATAAATACAGAGGAGGTAATGTATGGGATAAACTATGTGAAGACCCTCTTTGATCTATGACCTAATTATGAATGAGACTTTGCAATAATAGTTAAAAGGCTTCAGTGTTATATTGTCTTGAATGAACATTCCCTTTTTGTTTTCCACCAGCTCTTAATTAGCATTTAAGTGCTTCTTTTAAAAGCAATTTATTCTTTTGTTTCTGGGATAGATTTCCATGCTTAAAGTATAAGCCTAGACTCTTCCAAACAATGAGAGAAAACATCAAGAGAGTGGGGCTTCGGTTCTATTCAGTCTTGTGTTTTGTAGTTTACTGACAAACATCTTGTCAAATAAGAGATGCCCTTTCTCAGGAAGTCATAACAAATAAAAATAAAGCAACTTTTTTTTGCTTTTTCTTACCCTGAGGATCTGGTTGTTTTTGTGGTTGCTGCTGTCCCATAAAATAGTCACAGGGTTTAAGAAGATCACTAAAGCTGACTAAATATGGACTAGAATGAGGAGAGACTTGAAGCAAGCTGACTGACCAGCACGCTACTGACAATAACCCAAGGGTAAGGTGACAAAGACCACCACCAAGGTGGTAGCAGTGTCAAAGGAGAGAAAAGGGCATATATGAGAATTGTTATGAAGGTAAAATCTACAAATGTTGACTATATATTGACTATAGAAGATGAGAGAAAGTGAGGAAGTAAAGATGTAATATCTGAAGTACTCCTAGTATTAATAGGGAAGGTAGAAAAAAGGAATTTTTTTTTGAGGGGGGAATATAATTGGTACATTTTTCAATATATTGAGTTCAACATATATAATAGGTATTGGAAATGGGACACTGGAGGTCAAAAGAGTGTTTAGGGCTGGGTTAGATTTGAGAATCTTCATCATTGAGATGATAATCGAATCCTTGGGAGCTAAGATCACCAAGTGAAAAGGAAAGTGTCCTATGAGATACTCATAATTATGTGTTATCTGGATGAAGATGTGTGTGTGTGTGTGTGTGTGTGTGTGTATACACATATGTAAAACCATTCTACACATCTATTTATCAGTTCTTTCTCTTCTTTCATGTGTTCTTTATAGTTAATAGATGATGGAATCTGCAGAATTATACTGTGGAAATGGGTCTTTTGTGAGAGATAAGCCAACTATTTTTCAGAGTTTATTTAATAACAGCAATTTCTTCATCATTCATTTATATTATATTAAATAGCACACAGTACAAAATTTCTGCATATCAGAAATTGCATGTACATTGAGGCTAAGCACAAACACTTCTATGGAAGGTAATTTTGCAGGAAATGTGATAACGTTTGAGGTTCTATAGAGTATCAATTTGCCTTTGTTGCTATTGTTACCTATTACAGTAAATAAACAATCTTACAAAAGACGCAACTATTGCCCCCAGAAGATCTAGTAAATGTACTATTTAGCCTTTAATGTATTGAGCTGCTTTTTTAATGGCTCCAAAACTGAAAAACAATAAATAAAACTTTTACATATGTTCAAGCCTCCCATTGAACACCACTCAATATTGAGAACTCACTGAATTTCTACCAGATATTATTCCAGCTCAGGTTTGCAATGTTGGAGATTTGTGTTTTGCTTATGAAATTTAACAATCATTAACTCGTTCTCAAGTATTCTGAAAAGAAGAAAATAGAACACAAATGAATATACCTTTCTTTTAATAGCTGCTTTAATCAGCTCTGAAAGAACCCAAATAGTTCAACTGAGCAGGAAGCCCTTCTTTTTTCATTTTGCACGGGTCTAAAAAATTTAGCAAGGGGCAAGGGCAGTCAAGTGGCACAGTGAATAGAGTCCTGGCCTGGAGTCATGAATAGTGATGTCCCAAAGTTCAAATATGGCCTCAGATACTTATTAGCTTTGTGATTCTAAGCAAGTCACTTAAATTTGCTTGCCTCAGTTATTCATCCATAAAATAAGCTGATTAGGATATTGCAAATTATTTTAGTATCTTTGCCAAGAAAACACCAAATGGGTAAGAGTCATTCACAACTGGAAAAAAAGACTGAATAACAGAAAGTCTAGATGTTAATTCTTAGATCATAGATCTTATAATGGGACTTTTCCAATAATGTGGCTGTTACAATCTTCCCAATTCCTAGTCACTGGATTGTAGATTGAGGTGTCAGAAAGGACCTTAAAGGCTATCAAGCTTAACCCCTTCATTTCACAGTGACTTGCCCAATATCTAATGCAGAATTTGAACTTGGGACTTCTGACCTCAAGCCCAATGTTTCTTTTCCTATCCCAACTAATTAATTCTGCAAAATAGGTATGTCCACATAGATTGTCTAAATGTCATTAGTGTGTAGCATGGATACATATAGTTGAAGACTTGTCCAGCTCTTATAGAAAGGAGGAGAGCTAAGGATAGTGCCTGTACTGCCAACATTTAAGATAAGGGGTGGAGGGTGAGGACAAGAGAGGCAAAAAGTCACTCAGGAATATTCTGTTACTCTTGAATCAATTTCTGGAATATAAGACTAAAATCATAACTGTCTGAAGATATCAAAAATTTCTGATCTACTGAATTCAAAAAGTCATTTCTCTGCTATTAAGGAGAAAGATACCTTTTAGCTTACATTTATCAGCTTAGGTCTTTCCCACCAAATTCTAGTTACACAAAAAAACCCCATCACATATAGTGAATAGTAGGAGCCAAAATGGCAGAGAAAGTTTATTTGGAATAATAAAAGGTCAAGAATTTCAAGGGAATTAATAAAAAAAATGCAAATGAAGGCAGGCTAGCTGTATCAGACCTAAAACTATATTATAAAGCAAGCAGTCATCAAAACCATTTGGTACTGGCTAAGAAATAAAGTAGTTGATCAGTGGAATAGGTTAGGTTCACAAAACACAATAGTCAATGACTTTAGTAATCTAATGTTTGATAATTCCAAAGACTCCAACTTCTGGGATATGAACTAGCCATTTGACAAAAATTGCTGGGGAAATTAGAAAATAGTGTGACAGAAATTAGGCACTGACCAACATTTAACCAAAATAAGGTTGAAATGAGTTCATGATTTAAACATTAAAAGATGATACTATAAGCATATTAGGAGAACAAGGGATAGTCTCCCTTTCAGATCTATAAAGAGGGAAGTAATTTATGGTCAATGAAGAACTAGAGAACATTAAGAAATGCAAAATGGATAATTTTGATTATACTAAATTAAAAAGTTTTTGTACAAACACAATCAATGTGGACAAGATTAGAAGGGAAGCAATAAACTGGGGGGAAAATTATATCCAGGGTTCTGATAGGGTTCTGATAAAGGCCTCATTTCTAAAGTACATAGAATTTATAAGAATACAAGCCATTCTCCAAATGATAAATTATCAAAAGATATGAACAGACAATTTTTATACAAAGAAATTAAAAACATTTCTAGTCATATAAAAATGCTCTAAATCACTAATGATTAGAGAAATGCAAATTAAGACAGTTCTGAGGTACTACACATTTCTCAGATTGGCTAAAATAACAGGAAACGATGAGAAATGTTCAAGGAATGTGAGAATACTGGGACACTGATATATTGATGATGAAATTATTAACTGATCCAACCAATATGGAGAGCAATTTGGAACTATGCTCAAAGGGCTATTAAACTGTGCACTCTCAGAATTAGATAAATCAAACCACAAAATAAATAAGAAAGAAGTCAAAGAGGTAAATAGAATACTAGACAAAAGTTGGAGAATAGCTGAATATAATTTATGAATGTTATGAATTATTATTGTTCTATAAGAAACAATCAGCCGAATGATTTCAGAAAGGCCTGGAGAGGGTTACATGAATTAATTCTAAGTGAAGTGAGTAGAAGCAAGAGAACATTCTATACAGCAAAAACAAATTATGTGATGATCAACTTTGATGAACTTAAAAAAAAAACCAATGAGGTGATTTAGGCCAATTCCAATAGATTGGTGATGGAGAAAGCCATCTGCATGCAGAAAAAGAATTGTGGAGACTGAATGTGGATCACAACATAGTATTTTCAACTTCTTTGTTGTTTGTTTGTTTTTTTCCCATTCTCATTTTTTTTCCTTTTTGATCTGATCTTTCTTGTGCAGTATAATAAATATAGAAATACATATAGAAGAACTGTACATATTTAAGAGATATTGGATTGCTTGCTGTCTCAAGGAGAGGTATGGGGAAAAGAGGGGGAGAAAAATTTGGAACACATGATTTTTTTTGCAAGGGTAAATGTTGAAAACTATCTTTGCATATAGTTTGAAAATAAAAAGCCATTATTTTAAAAAGCTAAGAATTTGTTTTATGGGAAAAAACAATAAAATAGATAAATCTTTGGTTTATTTGATTTGAAGAAGAAAAGAATTATCTGTATCAAAAGTAAAATGGGTGAATTTATCACCAATGAAGAGGAAATTAAAGCAAAAATTAGGAGCTATTTTGCTCAACTATATGTCAATAAATCTAATAATCTAATTGAAATGGATGAGTATTTACAAAAATATAAATTGTTCAGATTAACAGAAGAGGAAATCAAATACTTAAATAATCCCATTTTAGAAAAAGAAATTGAACAAAACATCAATAAACTCCCTAAAAAAATCTACAATCAGATGGATTTACAAGTAAATTCTACCAAACATTTAAAGAATAATTAATTATAATGTTATATAAAATATTTGGAAAAATAAGAGGAGTCCTACCAAATTTCTTTTATGATACAAATATGGTGATGATACCTAAACCAGAAAGGGCCAAAACAGAAATTATGTATGTGTGTGTGTCTTTTCTTTACTTCCTTGCAAATTCTTCTTTTGCTCTCTGCTGCACACCTTATTTACTTTATTCTTTCCCCCTTCCTTTCATTCTTACTCCCACCCCCAAGCAGGCTATAGGTTTTTTTGGGCTTTTTTTTTTTTAGTTCCAGTTGCTTTATTGTTTAATTCTCACAGTTTCATTCTCTATTTTTTTTCAATTTTTAAAATTATTTTTATTAAAGTTTTTTTATTTTCAAAACATATGCATGGATAATTTTCGATATTTACTCTTGCAAAACCTAGATTTCAAGTAATCCAGTGTTAAACATGTGCAATTCTTCTATACATATTTCCATAATTATTGTGCTGCACAAGAAAAATCAAATCAAAAAGGAAAAAATGAGAAAGAAAACAAAACACAAGCAAACAACAAAAAGAGTGAAAATACTAGGTTGTGATCCACACTCAGTTCCCACAGTCCTCTGTCTGGGTACAATTAGCTCTCTTCATCACAAGACCATTGGAACTGGCCCAAGCAAGCTATAGTTAAGAAAGGATATATTTAAATATATATATATATATATATATATATATATGTAGATATATACAAATGCCTATATAAACATACACTTATCACCCTTTCATTTCCTCCCTCCCACCATTATCAAGCAGGATACAGTTAAGAAAGGATATTTTTATGTATAGATGTGTATGTGTACATACATACACAACAAAGACACATCTTTATCACTTGCATGCAAGCAAGTTACAGTGAAGAAAAGACATATTTATGTATACATATGTAGATATACACATACATATAACGTCTTTCCTATCGCTGCTGACTCTTTCATTAAATTCTGCTCCATAACTTGGCTTCCTATTTCTTAAACTCCTCCCCTACCTAGGAATCCCTCCCTCGTCTTCTTTCCCCTCACCCTTTGCTTTCTCATCCACCCATTCCTCCTCCCTTATTTCTTTATAGATTTTGAAGGGTGCTATACTCTTCATGGTATACATGTAGTGTTGCCTATTTAATCCATTTCTGATGAGAGTAGGTTTCCTGAATTAGCTCTCCTTCCCCCTCTAGTAACTGTGTCTATTCTTTCTCTGCATCTCATTTGTATAACATAATTACTATTTTTACCTTACCTCCAATCTTTCTTTTGAGCCAACCCATTGTTGATGTCAATCTTAAAAATATAGAGTACATTTCTTATGTAAAAAAAAATTGTCCATGTTGAGTTCCTTGAAATTTATCTTTGATATTGGCTCTTATATGTTAAATTTTCTATTACATTAGGGTTTGGTTGATAGGACATCCTGAAAATCTGCAAATACATTAAATGTCCATTTTTTCTCATTCAATATTATATATAATTTTGCTGGATATGATGTATTTGGACTTAGACCTAGTTCTTTTCAGTTTAGATTCCAGGACCTGTGGTCTTTTATTGTAGCTACTGATAAATCTTATACAATTCTAATTGTAGCTCTAACATATTTGAATTGTGTTTTCTTGTTTCTTGTAAAATTTTCTCTTTGATCTCAGAATTTCAAAATTTGGCAATAATATTCCTGTGCATCTTCCACACAGATCTCTTTGAGGTAGTGATTAGTGGATTTTTTCTATTTCTACGTTCCCCAGAACAATTTTCTAGGATTATTTCTTGCATTATTGTGTCAAGGTTCTCTTTTTGGTCACAACTTTTTGGCAGTCCAATTATTCTTATATTTTCTCTTCTTGATCTGTTTTCTGGATCTGTTGTTTTTCTTATAAGATATTTCAAGTTCTATTTTGTTCATTCTTTTTAATCTTTTAAGTTATTTCTTGGTTTCCCATAGCTTCACTGACTTCCTCTTGCCTGATTTTAATTTTCAAAGAGTTGTTTTCATCTTTGAGACTTAGTATCTCCTTTTCTAATTGGTTAACTTTTTTTTCATAATCTTGTTTTTCTTGGATGGTTTCAATTTTTTTTCTTCAATTTTTCTTCAGTGCCTTTCATTTGATTTTTAATTTTTTTTAAGTTCTTCTATAAATTCTCTCTGGGCAGGGAGCCATTCATGTTACTCTTTGGGGTAGAAGCTTTTTTTTCACTAAAGCATCCTCCTCTGAAGATGAATCCTGGTCTTCCCTAATCCCATAACATGTTCCAGTGGTGGGGTTTTTTCTTCTTTGCTGGCTCATTTTCTTTCTTTTTTTTTTTTTAAATAAAAGGTTTTTGTGTAAGCACCTCTAATTGTACGGTGAGGGGATGGTAACTCATGCTTTCCTTCAGCTCTCCACTTTGACCAAGGACCCCAAAAAAAGAGCTCCATCCTCCTGCAAATGCCCACAATCAGCAGCACTTTCTGCTGCTTCTGCACTCACCCCCGATACTGATTCTTATTACCCAAGCCACATCTCAGCAGCACATCTGGACTGGTGGTCCCAGGCTTCACGTAGTCTTTTTAGATTCAACCCCCCATACCACAGTCAGGAAGGTGAAAGTCTCTGTGGTTCCTGCTGAGGATCTAGCTACCCCACAACCAGACAGCCTGAAGGATCCTCACTAGGTATTTCTGCAAAGCTAGCCCGGAGGTGTTTGCACTTTAGAGAGGTTAATCCCCATCTACGGTCTTTCTTCAGATCTTGTAAATTTGTGTCAGGAGGACTCCTGTTCTGCCCAAGTCTTGGTTTTTCACCAGTCTATGTTAACCCTGAAGCACAAATTTGTGCCATCTAGTTGACCCTCAAATCTAATTTCATAATAAGATATTTGAATTTCTAATATGGAAAATATCAAAAGACATAACTCATAAAAACAAAAGCTCTTTGGAGAAGTTCTCAACATTTTTGAGTGTAAAGAAGTCCTGAGATCAAAGAGTTTGAGAATGCTAATCTTAATAATTTCAGTTTTTAAAAAGGCAAAGTTGGGTAGTAGTTAGAAAGGTGGCCTTAAAGACAGGAAGACCTGGCATCAGAGCTTGGGCTCATGAGGTAAGCCTTCAGTGTTCTAGGTAATTTTCAAAATTGAAGCAACTTTCAAGGTGTGTGTGTGTGTGTGTGTGTGTGTGTTTTAAATAAGCATTTTTGAAATTTTTCTTTCAAATGATTGACTTTGTGAGAAGCTATAATTTAAGTTTTTTCCAAGTGTGTCTCTTCACAGTTCCAGATCAGAGTTAAGCTTAACAGGGTTTTCTTTTCCTGTTATTGTTACCGGGCCCTTTCTGTGGCTCTGGTTTCACCAGGTTATAAGAGGACCAATTGGAATCTCATTCATCCATTCCTATGTATCACCAATTAGAGGATGAGACATTTGGCCACTTTAAAAAAAGGTACAGAAGTTTATTTGCACTGGTAGAGGAGAACTTGCTGCTTAATAGCTAACAGTTATATAGTATGTAAAAGTAGCTTGATTTTATCTAACACTTGCAAAACACTTTACAAACATTATCTCATCTGATCCTCAAAACAACCCTGGGAGGTAGATGGTATTATTACCCTCATTTTATGGAGGAGGGAATTGAGGGAAGTGGAACAAGTCCATTTCCTATTCTTATTTCTATTTAAGAAGATGAAAACAAAGAGAGTAGGTAATGGAAAATGAATAAAAAAGTATGACATAAAGTGATGAAATTAACTGTTTCATGAGAAATTGGGAAGATTTTTTTATGAATGGATAGAGAGAGAGTAGTGAACAAAATTAAGAGAACATTTTATACTATTACAATAATGTTATAAAGAAAAAACATCTTTGGAAAGATTAAAATACTGTTCAATGTAATGATAAAATAATTCAAAGAACTAAAGATGAAACATGCTTCTTCTGCCAGAGAGGCAATGATGAACTTAAAAATGCAAACTAAGATTTTTCTTTTTTTAATTGACTAGTGTGGGGATATATTTTTGTGAGATTATGCACCTTAACAGTTTTATTGTTGTTCATTTGGGAAAGGAGCAGTGGGAAGGGAAGATAATTGTTGCTGTTCAACTCATATCTTACTCTTTGTGACAGCTGGGTGGCATACTGGACAAAACACTGGGCCTGAAGTCAGGAAGACCAACTTTAAATCTGGCCTTGGATATTTATTAGTTTGGTGACTTTGGGCGAGACATATAAGTCTGTTTGCCTCAACTGGAGAAAGAAATTACAGGCCACTCCAGTATCTTTGCCAAGAAAACCTCAAATGGGATTATGAAAAGTTAAACATGACTGAAAAAAAAATTCTTCTTGTTCTTATTTCTTCTGCCTTGTGGCAAAGGGATTATGTAAGTGAGAAAATGAATATTTGGAAAAATAGTGTGGCAGGACAAAAGAGGAAAGAAAAAGCTTTTATAGTGGAGGAGAAGGGGATGATAGTTAGGAATTGGGTGAATTTTACTCTTATCAGAATTGGCTCAGAGAGGAAATGATATGCACTTTCAAAATGGGTATAGAAATCTATCTTACCCAGCAGAAAATTGGGAGGGAAAAGGAAGGGGAATGGGAGAAAGGGCATATTAGGAGAAGGGGTGGTCAGTAGCAAAACACTTTTGAGAAGGGTCAGGGTAAAAAGAGAGAGAATAAAATAAATGAGGTGGAGGGGATACAGTAAATAGTAATTGGGAAAAAAATTTTGAAGGAAGTTTCTTTGGTAAAGGCTTCATTTTTCAAGTATATAGGGAACTGAGTCAAATTTATATAATAAAATAAGAGCCATCTATAGAAGGCTGGAATGATTGTAGAGGGCTGGAACTCTGAAAAGGTTTACTTGAATCTAAGACAACAGAGTACTTAAGGCTAAGTACCTACTCAATTTGATATAATGGCTCTATAAACATATATTTAGATGATATGGTGTTGTGATGGCTCTCCTCAAGGTTGGTGCCTGCTGAATGTCTTGTGGTGAGGTAATTGTAAGGAAGGATTGGAAGATTGAGGGAGAAAGTCAGAGTCTCTCTGACCCAGCATGCTCAGCAGGGAAGACTTCAGGTTCCAGACTCGAGTCCAGAATCTATCTTTAACGAGCCATGTGGCAACTTGCCTGCCTCCTTCACTTCTCCTCTAAAGACCAAGGACTTTGCCTGATCTTGACTCTGATTGATCCTGAGGTCCTCCAGAAAGTTAATATGGCCATTACAACCATCTCCCAATTAATAAATGATCAAAAGATATGAACTATTTCCAATGGGGAAAAGAATTAGAAATTGGGATATGGTTGAATAAATTGTGGTATGTGATTATGATGAAATATTCTATTTCTCTCTCTCAAAACAAACAAACAAACAAACAAACATAGAAAGTCCTCCATGAACTCAAGCAAAGTGAAATGTAGAGCATACAAAGAAATAGCAATTTTGTGAGATGACCACCTATAAATGACTGTTATTCTCAGCAACACAATGATTCACAGCTACTCTGAAGGACTTCTGATGAAAACTTTATATAAATCCATACCCAGAGAAAAAACTGATTGTGTCTGAATACAGATTGATGTATATATTTTTTAAATTTTATTTTTCTTGAGTTTTTTGGTGGGGAGAAGGGAGATCTACATGTTTTGTTTTGTTTTTTTCCCACAACATGATTTCTATGGAAATGTTTTGTAAAACTTGTTTTGTAAAACTTCACACATAGGGAGGAAGAAAGAGAATTTGGAACTCAAAGTTTTAAAAACAAAAGTATAACTAAATTTTTTTAATATGGAAGAGGACATAAAGAATGATGGAAAATTGTTTGACATATTTAAAGGTCTCTGATTGGGAAAAGGAATTATATTTATTCTGTTTGGCCCAAAGAGCAGAATTAAGAACAATGGGTAGAAGATGCAGAGAAAAAAATTTGGCTTAATACAAGAGAAAGCATCCTTAAAATTAGGTTTATCCAAAAGCAGGAACAAAAATTGAATGTCCATCTCTTGGAGTTGTTATAGATGGGGTTTATTCATGACTGAGTTGAAACAGAATTCTTAACCAGAAGCCGATGAACTTAAAAAAAAAATTCTGATAACCATATTTTAATATGGTTGATTTCCTATATCTTTTATGCATTTAAAACATTATCTAGAAGTCTATAAGTCTTACCATATTGCCATGGCACAAGAAAGGCTGAATTCCTACACTAAAGATTCTCCAATGTTCATTCCAACTCCAAAATTCTATGCAATTGAGACTCAGTAGAGTTAAGTGATATTTAAAATTAAAGTTAGTTATTGAAAGATCAGGTACTAGAACTGGTCTTCTGCCTCACTGTACATAACTTTTCCCAAAATGCTACCTGTCAGGCTTATTTCTTTCAAATCCTGGATCACCAGGATTTTCTGTCATACAGCAAGGGGGATTATCCCAAATTTATCTCAAGATTATTATCAAAATTATTCTATAAAATTTGCCAGCCTCCTTCACTTCTCCCCCTAAAGACCAAGGACTTTCATTCATCCTGACTCTGGCTGACCCCAAGGCCTCCAGGGAGCTAGTCCATACTTTACAAAGTAAAGTTTTTTTTTTCAGGTTACTCATTTTTTTTTTTTTTAATTATAGCTTTTTATTTACAAGACATATGCATGGGGAATTTTTCAGCATTGACGCTTGCAAAACTTTCTGTTCCAACTTTTCCCCTCCTTCCCCCCACCCCTTCCTCTAGATGGCATGTAAACCAATATATGTTAAATATGTTAAAGTACATATAAAATGCAATATATATATATATATATATATATATATATATATATATATATATATATATATATTTGTACAGTTATCTTGATGCACAAGAAAAATCAGATTTAGAAATACGTTAAAAATAACCTGAGAAGGAAAACAAAAATGCAAGTGGACAAAAACAGAAAGAGTAGAAATGCTATATTGTGGTCCACACTCATTTCCCATAGTTCTTTTGCTGGATGTAACTGGTTCTCTTCATTATTGAACAATTGGAACTGATTTGGTTCATCTCATTGTTGCAGAGAGCCATATCCATCAGAAATGATCATCATATAGTATTGTTGTTGAAGTGTATAATGACCTCCTGGTTCTGCTCATTTCACTCAGCATCAATTCACAGAGGTCTCTCCAGGCCTTTCTGAAATCATCCTGCTGGTCATTTCTTACAAAACAATAATATTCCATAACATTCATATACCACAATTTATTCAGCCATTCTCCAATTGATGGACATCCATTCAATTTCCAGTTTCTAGCCACTACAAAAAGTGCTGCCACAAACATTTTTGTACATATGTGTAATGGGCTGAGGCTTGAGTTGATGCATTGAGGTCCCAAGCACATGAGGCTAAATAGTAATTGGACCATACTCTATTAATATATGTGCTTGGAGAAAAAACGGCCCCAGCCCACTCTTTGTGCAAGTCCTGATGTGTTGTATAGGAAATGACGTTTTTGGTGGGTGGAGGCAAGGGAGTGGAAAGGGAAGCAGAAGGAGAGACTGCTGCCTGGCATCTTGTCACAGCTGTTCGCATTGCTATTGTGGCAGCCCTTCACCTCCGATCCCCCTCTGCTAGCTGGCTTCCTGTAGCAGCTGCCCATATTGCTATCACAATCCTTTTTCACCTCTTCACTTCAATAAAGATTGGAGATTTTTCCCTTAACCTGAATTCCTGACTCCGGCTGATTTTAAATACGCGGTCATCACACATATGAGTCCCTTTTCCTTCTTTAATATCTCTTTGGGATACAAGCCCAAAGGGATCAAAGGGTATGCACAGTTTGATAACTTTTTGAGCATAGTTCCAAATTGCTCTCCAGAATGGTTGGATGCATTCACAATTCCACCAACAATTACATTACAATTATTTCCTACATCCCTCCAACATTCTGCATTATCTTTCCCTGTCATTCTAGCCAATCTGACAGGTGTGTAGTAGTATCTCAGAGTTGCCTTAATTTGCATTTCTCTGATTAATAATGACTTGGAGCATCTTTTCATATGGCTAGAAACAGTTTCAATTTCTTCAGCTGAGAATTGTCTGTTCATATCCTTTGACCACTTATCAACTGGAGAATGGCTTGATTTCTTATAAATTAGAGTCAATTCTCTATATATTTTGGAAATGAGGCCTTTATCAGAACCTTTGACTGTAAAAATGTTTTCCCAGTTTATTGCTTCCCTTCTAATCTTGTCTGCATTAGTTTTGTTTGTACAAAAACTTTTCAATTTGATATAATCAAAATTTTCTATTTTTGTGATCAGTAATGATCTCTAATTCTTCTTTGGTCATAAATTCCTTCCTCTTCCATGGGTCTGAGAGGTAAACTCTCCTATGTTCTTCTAGTTTATTTATAATCTAATTCTTTATGCCTAGGTCATGAACCGTTTCATTTTTAAGATTAACAATTTGATATTCCTCTTTCCTTTTTCTAAACAAATTTACCAAAGGTTTATCTATTTTGTTTTTTTTTCATAAAACCAACTTTTAGTTTTATTTATTAATTAAATAGTTTTTTTATTTTCCATTTTATTAATTTTCCCTTTTAATTTTAGAAATTCAAGTTTAGTATTTGATTGGGAGTTTTTAATTTGCTCTTTTTCTAACTTCTTTTTTCTCCTAGCTTTAAGCTGCAAGCCTAATTCATTGATCTTCTCTTTCTCTATTTTATTCAAATAAGTCTCTAGAGATATAAAATTTCTCCTTATTACCATAAAGCAATCTTTTAAAGTTAAAAATCAGTATGATTATCGGTTCATGGATCTAAGACTGGAAAGACTCTTAGGGATCTTCTAGTTCCAACTTCTTCATTTTACAGATAAGGGATTTAAGCTCAGAGAAATTAACTCACATCAGTACTGACAAAGCTAGGAATTTGAATTCAAGTTTTTGGACTGTCATGATACAGAACAGATGATGAGATAGGCCACCACATGCTAGAAGCATATTTATTATATTCCGCTCTCTTTGTCTAGTGAGAACAGTATTCCAAGATGTACTCTCTCCCCCTACAAAAATCAACTCAAATCATAATTAAGTTAGACACAAGACCGTTTTTATTTTTGTTTTTGCAACACATACACACTCACACAAGAGAAATAAGCAAATATTGAGTTCCATTTTCCCACTGAATACATATACTTAAGAGTAGTGATCAAGTGATAAGCAACATTTTAAAGCAGTTTTCCTTAAAAAGCATTTTCTGACAGAATATACAAATCCAATTCTTCTAGCAGAAAAGGGAAGGCAGCTACTCTCACTAACCAAGATATCAAGAAACATCTTGGGCACAGAAGGAATGAGGGAAACAGTCTTAAAATACATAATTTCTTTTCATCATTGGTGCTAAAGGTCAATTTTTGTACTTTAGAAAAGCAGATTAAGCAGTTTCACCTTCATGACTTCTTATCTACAGATACAAAGGGAAGAATTGGGTTGGGAGCGGGGGAAGAGAATGAATGGATAGAAGAGGAATGAGATTATAACATGAAAACTCTTTATCATAATTAATGTTGAGGTTTGAAAATTTTACTTATGTTTTTATATGCTTTTCTCCTATAAAGACATCAAATTCAGGTGTTACATTATTTAAATTCACCATTTTCTGAAATCACATTTGAATTAGATTGGAGAGTTTTTTAAATCTGTTCTTTGAATAAGACACCAATTATATACCAGATAACTCTGCTGAGCTTAAAAATAATGTGAAGTCACTGGTCTTGGAACATTCTGTAGTTACTAAAGAAATGGACAGGATGACATGATGGAAGTTACACCTTCCTTTGGGATCAAAGTCTTAGATTTGAGTCTTGCTTCTGCAATTATTACTTATGTGATATTGAGCAAATCACACAAGTGACTCATTTTCCTCATTTGTGAAAAGAAGGTTGGATGTGATCGCCTTGAAAGGTCTTTTCTAACTCTAACTCTGTGATTCTATGATCTTTATAAGTAAAAATAGCCTCAATCTCGGAAAATTCCATAGTCTGGGAAATTATCATTGGCTTTAAAACTGTGCCCTCATGAAAGACTTCCTTTTGGGATGCAACTGACAGAGACAGCACAACATGCAATAAATACAATGTGCCATTATGTCTTTTGGGATAAAAATCCTGGAGAGAATTCTTAGAGGGGAAAGGAACAGGAAAAACCAGAAGTAAATGAACATTCAAAACCCTCTGTGAGACCACATACTCCTAAATGTGTCCTTTTCCCCATAGCCTCTGAAGACACTTATCAATGTTGGCTGACTGGTGGTTTAAAAAAAAAAAAACAACTCTGAGGATTTTAAGTAGTTTTTCTTTACTACCACTATTTGTTCTAATTGTGGAATTTCTATTTACATTAGAAAGATATCCAAAAGAATGGCATAAAAAGGGTTCGTCTTTTTTTCTGAGGAGAATCTACTCTTCAGTGTATTCCTGTATTCTCTGTTCTAAAAACTGTCACATTTAAACATAAAGAAAGGGCTGAAGGACAAGTATAAGAAAATCATAAAACAATTAAATAACAATTGAATAAATTTTTTCAACAGCCTACCTGTTTCTCTGTTCAGTTTACCTATGAGCTATTTTTAAAAATTTGTTCTCTTTCTAATTAGTCTTCCACAAATCATATTCTTTTTAACTTGAAAAGCTTTTTTAAAAAAATCTGTTCTTTTTCATGGAAACTGTGTCTTTTAACCTTTTTCTTTTTCTTCACCAAAGTTGTAATAAACAAAATACAAGCAATGAAGGTGAACCCTGAAATTGTTCTCTCTGATTTTGAGTGGGAAGCCATGGGGGTGAACCCTGAGAAACTCTCCTCTGGGAAAGGACCACCTCAGGGAATTAAGAAAAGTTATCTTGGTGGTGACTAGCTGCACCCTCTATTGAGTTGAAAATTAGTCCAGGACTACTCATTCAACTGGAAATCTAGGCCTGGGGACAATGACAACATTGAAGGAATCTCATTCAATTGAAACCCCAGTCTCAGATATCTTATAAAAAGACAATTTTAAACTTATATCCTTGCAGAAGTCTGAAGTATGCTTTACCAAGGGACCGCTCCTCTTGGCACAGCTGCCTACCAGGACTCTTGCTCACCGTGAAGAGAGCTTCTTCTCAGTGATAACCCCTTGTTATTTCTCTGCCAGGACCTTATCACAAAGAAGTCTGCCTTCCTAGCAAAGCTGGTTACTCAGTGCCAATAGAAGGAAATAAACTTTCCTTTTGCTATTCAAACTTTTTGGGTTTGTGAATTCTTTTCACATTGGACCTGTGTTGGCTAGAAGGGGTTCCCCCAACTCTCTGCACTGCCACTAATTGCATCACAAGCAATTCTTAGATAAACTAGCCTGACAGGTTTTCTATTTTATGCATTAATTCACAACTCTTATAATCTACTTTCAATTCAATTTAAAGAGTAAATGTTTTTAGCTATACTTTCAAAAAACAAATCTTCTGCTCTCCTGAATTTAATCTTAGATTTGGGAGGCAAAGGATAAAGTAGAAAGGGATGTATGAAGGCAATCAGATTTAGAATCATAGAGCTGATGGGGGCCTTACTCATCATCTAGTCTCTTCATTTTATAAATGAAAAAACTGAGGCTCCTTAATGTGATGTGATTTGTTCCAGACTATCTTTCCAATGAGCAGAGCCAGTGTTAGAAAAGTAGTATCTTGTAGAGAATACATAATGGAGAAAAAGCAACTGGTTCTGTAATTAGAAGACCTAGTTCAAAAGCTGCTTTGGACATTTATTAACCATGTGACTGACTATACGCAAGTCACTTAAGCTTTACAGAACCCTCTAGGGTATTTCCTTAAAAATGACAAGGTTGTACCAGATGGCTTCCAAGGCTCTTCCATCTCTAGATTTGAACTCTTGACCCCCTGGCCAGGATTCTTTCCATTGCCCCATATTTCCTCTCAATTCTTTATTATGAATGCTGTTTCTTTATTATTCTGGATGATGAAAAAAGCCTTGGCTTCTGCTTTAATATTCTGGTTGCAATAGCATTTTTTGTGAGGCTTGAGCAATGTCATTCCAGAAAAATGTATATCTGATTAAAAAGGGCTGAGTACATTCCAGTAGTATGCTGGTGTAATTTGGGTAATTTGGGTTGGGACATTAGGGTAACAACAATTTTCAAAAGACTTGCTTAAAATCACTGTCATAATTCTTACTGCTTCTGTAAGAGCAGAAAACATTCAACATAAAGTGATACCTCAATTGCCTTAGGGTGCTGCTGTCTGATGATTCATGAAATCTTTTATTATTATTATACAAAGGAAAATAATATATTTAAATGTAGAACTACACTTGTCACATAAGCAGATGCAATGTACAATAACCCTTTTCTTGGAGAAATAAAACACAAAGAGTAACAAGGAGTGCAGGGAGCTCAAAGGATATTAATATTTCAAGCAGCTTCCTTAAAAAAAACAGAACAAAACAAAACAAAAAAACTCCATAGCATGATGGTATTGGAAAAAACCTCAGAGCTCATCTTGTCCAATCCTCTCATCTTACAAGTGAAGAAACTGAGGCTCAGGGAAAGAGGTGTGACTTGCCCAGAGCCACACATAATAAGTGGCAAAGATGAGATTCAAGATCAAGTCTCCTGATAACGAATTCAGTATTCCTTCCACAAAACTATGCTGATCTTAGCATACTATCTGGGTCTGCCCTCCCCCACTTTTTTTTTTTTTTTTTGGCTACATTGCCATTTTGATTCCCATGATAATTCTAAATATCAATGAAAACCAATGACCAACATTTAAGTTCCATTTACAATTCAGATACAGAAGAAAAGGAGGTGAAGGAGAACCAGCAGGCTAGGAGTATGATTCTAGTGCTGCTTGGAATCTCCTATTAGCAATCATTTGCCTACTCAGTCTCCCTAACTTTATCAAGAATATGTGAACTAGAGTCAAAAATACCTCTTGATTGGTAGTAAGTACAAAACTCCACCTGGTTTCTTTGAAATTTTAGAAAAGCCAAGACTTATTTATTGTGCTATACAATACCTCCAAATGCTTACCTGGCGACCAAAAAAGTTTTATCTTTAAGTGGGATGAAGAATAATTCTAGGAAGATCTCTTGGAAAAATATGGTCTACTTATGTAAGATAGAAGTCTGAAACCAGACAAAATATAATGGCTAGGCAGAATAAGATGACTTTATTTCAATGAATTTTCCAAAATAGGAGACATTTTATTGAAGTTACATATATGTATATAAAGTTTTTCAATATTAGGGATGTAAAACAAAAGAAAATTAGAGTAAGTGCCCCAGTTGCTTACTTGGAATACTGAGGAAATTTTGGTTTCTTCCTGATTATTGTGGTTTCCAGGGCCAAAATGCATATGCATGAAAAAAAGCTGTAACATTTATAAAATTAGCAATGAGTTATAGTACTAAACAATAATGCTCAAATAACATTTATAAAATTAGCAATGAGTTATAGTACTAAACAATAATGCTCAAAGATTTATTATGGGGTAAAAATTGTTTCCAATTCTGGGATATGGCAAAGAATGAAATATTAATAAGTTTAAATTGTTTTTAAAGGTTTTGTATCCTTCTAAACATAAACATTAATTAACCAACCAATCAACAAGCATGTATTAGGTATTGTCCATGTATTTGGCACTATTAAGTACTGAGGTTACAAATAAAAGCAAAAACAGCAAAAAACAAACAACAAACCTGTTCCTGACCCCAATATCAAATCTAATTACGATGAATTTTAAGATAATATCCAAGATATTTGATTATATTTCATTTCTACTGAATTGAAAATTTCTTAGAATAAATGGGAGTATTTTTAGCAGATAAAGAATTATCTGATTTTAAGCGAGAGTCTTTTTAAATAATATCCATTTTAAAAAATACTTGAGATGTATTTTTAAAATGCCAGCTATTGCTTGGTATTGGCTTTTGAAATTCATCAATTGTGACGGATAGTGTGTGTAGAACTTCTCTTTAATTAATGAAACTTTTCCACTTTAAAGTCCTGATGAATAAGTTTTTCCATTATTTGTAAGAGATAAGATAGATTTGATGATACCTATTGTCTTCTGTCTTTGCAAATTCTAATCTGTAGTTCTATGATTCTACTTCATGCAATCTGCTTCCATTTTCTTTCCAACAGTATAATTTTGATCAGTAACAACACTGCACAGTTATAATTTAAGATGTGTTTAAGGTACTCAAAAATACTCCTATATATCCCATGTAAGTACATTGATAATAATCCTAAGAGAGACCTTTAAAAAGCCATTTTCCAGCTTTCAACGCACATTAACAAGCACAAAATTATCTGAATATAACATTTAGCATTTTGTTTTATCCAAAATGAAACCAAAAAACAATAGCAAACTATCAAGTACAAATTTCAGTGACTGCAAATATCTAAGTACACAAACTTGCTCTGAAATCACATTCTAAAATTCTGCAAGGTCTCTCTTAAAATTTTTATGCTTGACATGTAATTTTCACAATGAATAACTTTAAGTGATCTTCAACATTTCGTTCCATGCTTTTTTTTTTTTAAGACTTCTTTCTTCATTAAGATTTCCCTACTAGGCAATTTTCAACTTTGTGATTGAAATTTTTCACATGTGTGCTCAAGATTCATTTTTATACGAAAGAAAAGCATCTCTCTCTATCTTTTTTAAAACCATTTCCATGGAATCAATCTAATGTTTCAAATGAATAAAGTAAAATTTATCTTTGAATATGGCCAAAAAAACTCAACATCTCAAAGAGTAAAATTTTCATATATAATGAAAGCCATTCAACCCAGAAACCTAAAATGATCCCTGGTTTCTTTCTAGTAATTTCTCAAGTGGATGCTCTAATTAGACACAGAAACTTAGTAGTCATTCCCAATAAGAAGGTACTATATTTTAACCAACTCTTTCCAATTCCACCTGGGCTCAGAGAGATGAACAATCATCAGTTATCCCAGGAGAATGTCTTCAGAAGCCTACTGGTCTTACACCGAGCTTGAAAAAGGAACAACTTGCTTGCCACCCACATACACTTCGTCAATATTTCGATCATCTCCTAAAACAAGAATTAGACAATTAATGCCTACTATGTACCTGGCACTGAGCTAAACGCTAAGAAAAATATGAAGATATAGCTAATATGGCCTTTTGTGTTACATGACCAGCATTTAAGGTTAAATACTCTTCTCTTGGGATTAAAACCCAAGTTTCATCTGGTATAATTCATATAGGCAATGCTGGGTTGGAGTTAATCACAGTTTTCAGCATCATTTAGGGCTTTGAAATAGCAAAAGCTATAACTGTGGATTAACAGACAATTGTGGCTCTCTCAACACTAATGTGAAGTGGCATAGCTACTGCATTCATTTAAGCTTCAATCATGCTATTTCACTTGTAAATTAGAGAATCCAAGATCCACCAATTCTTAATCCACCATATGGCTCCCTTGTAGAAATTCAACTAGCTTGATATTCACTTCAGTTTTTCCCCAAAATCCTATAACTATATAGAGAATCCCAAAGAAATTTCCAGTCAACTATACATAATATGAATTGTGCTTTCTTCTGATCCCAACTCCTGTAACACCCCAGGTAAAATAGACTATTAGGTATGGTAAAAATTTAGAAAAGAGAGAGATCAAGGTGGGATGAAGTAATGGAAGAGTTAAAACCTGAATTAGATCTTTAAAAAGAGATAGACAAAGAAAGTTTTTTAAAAATGGAAAAAGGAACTATTTGAATTTTTTTTCCCAGTTACATGTAAAGATAGTTTTCAACATTCACTTTTATAAGATTTTGAGTTCCAAATATTTTTTCTCCCTTCCTTTCTTTCTCTCCCTCCTCCCCAAGACAGACACATCGTTTACAATGTATTATAAGTTATACATGTACAATCATTTTAAACATATTTCCATAATAGTCATATTATGAAGGAAATATTAAAACATAAAGGAAAAGCCATAAGAAAGAAAAAACAAAGAGGAAAACAGTATGGTCTGATCCATATTCAGTCTCCATAATTCTTTCTCTGGATATAGATGGCATTTTTCATCCCATGTCTATTGCAAGTGTCTTGGATCACTGTATTGCTGAAAAGAGCTAAGTCTATCATAGTTGATCATCACAAAATCTTGATATTACTGTATACAATGCTCTCCTGGCTCTGCTTTCTCCTCAGCATCAGTTCATGTAAGTTTACCAGACTTTTCTGAAATCAGCCTGCTCATCATTTCTTATAGAACAATAGTATTATATTACATTCAAATATCACAAATTATTCAACCATTCCCTAGGAAAGAGATGCTACAAACATTTTAGCACATATGAAACCTTTTATCTCTTTTATGATCTCTTTGGAATACAGAGCCAGAAGTGATACTGCTGGATCAAAAGTTATGCCCAATTTTAGAGCTCTTTGGGCATAGTTCCAAATTTTTCTCCAGAATGGCTAGATCAGCTCTATAAGCAATATATTACTAATGTTTTTCTGCATCTCATCCCAACATTTATCATTACTTTTTCCTGTCATCTTAGTCAATTTGATGGGTGTGAAGATAATACCTCAAAATTGTTTTAATTTGCATTTCTTTAATAAATAGTGATTTAGAGTATTTTTTCATATGACTATAATTGGCTTTAATTCCTTCATCTAAAAATTGTCTGTACATATCCTTTTACCATTTATCAATTGGGGAAAGGCTTGGATTCTTATAAATTGACTTAGTTCTCTATATATTTAAAATGAAGCTTTTATTAAAACACTGATCATAAAAAATTTTTTTTAGCTTTCTGCTTCCTTTATAATCTTGGCTGCATTAGTTTTGTTTGTATAATATTTTTAATTTATGTAATCAAAATTCCCCATTTTGCATTTCAAATGTTATCTATTTCTTGTATGGTAATAATTTCCTTGTTTCTTCAAAGATCTAAAAGGTAATCCATCCCTTGCTCTCCTAATTTGCTCTCCTTTATGTCTAAATCATGAACCTATTGTGATTTTAACTTGATATAGGATGTGAGATGTTTTTGCAGTACTATTTTCCAGTTTTTCCAGTGTTTTTTTATCAAATGGTGAGTTCTTATCCCAGAAGTTGAAGTCTATCATCATAGACTACTGTGTCTTATGTATGTAATCTATTCCATTGATCCACCAATTTATTTCTCAGCCAGTATCAAATGGTTTTGATGACTGCAATTTTATAATACAGTTTTATAGTCTAGTATGGTTAGGCTATCATCCTTTGTCTTATTTCATTAATTCATCCTTGTGCAATATCATTAGTTGCTTTGATATTCTTGATCTTTTGTTCTTCCAGATAAATTTTATTATTTTTTCTCTGTACATAATATAATTTTTGGCAGTCTAATTAAAATGACACTGAATAGATTAATTTAGGTAGAATCATCATTTTTATTATCTTTTTTATTTATTATTATTAGCCTACCCATGATCTGTTGATATTTTTCCAGTTATTTAGATCTGACTTCATTTGTATGAAAAAGTGTTTTCTAATCATGTTTATATAGTTCCTAGATTTATATTGGCAGGATAGACTCTCAAATATTTTATATTGTTTATAGTTATTTTAAATAACTATATTTCTCTTGGTATTTCTCTTTCTATCTTTTGCTTTTGGGCTTTGTTGGTAGAATATACAAAAGCTTATGATTTATGTGGGTTTATTTTCTATCCTGCAACTTAACTAAAGTTAATTGTTTCAAGTACTTTTTAATTGATTCTTTAGGATTCTCTAAGTATAACATTAATATCATCTGCAAAGAGTGACATAGTTTTGTTTCCTCATTGCCCACTCTAATTTCTTTAATTTCTCTTTCTTTTCTTATTGCTAAAGCCAACATTACTAGACTGAATAATAGTGGTGATAATGGGCATCCTTGCTTCAACCTGATTTTATTGGGAATGCTTCCAGTTTATTCTCATAATATAAATTATATTCTAAGCCTTTAGTCCTTTAATGTAAAAGCTGCTAAATCTTGTTTTATCTTGACTTTGGCTCCACTATACTTGATATGTTTCCTTTTGGATGCTTGAAATACTTTCTTCACCTGCAAATTCAGGAATTTAACTATAGTTTCCCATAACATATAATGTTTGCTAATGGTTTTAGATAGATGCTACCTGTCATTTTAAGGAAAGATGTTTATTCCTATAATCTTTACTTTTTTAAAAACAGGAATGGGTACTGTATTTATCAAAAGATTTTCCTGCATCTATTGAGATAATCATGATTTTTATTAGTTTTTTTTATTGATACTGTCAACTATGCTGATAGTTTTCTTGATACTGAATCAGCTCTGAATTCATGATATAAATCCCATTTGGTCATAACGTATTATCTTGGTGGCAAATTGCTGTTATCTCTTTGCCAATATTTAAAAATTTTGCATCAATATTCATTAGAAAACTGGCCTATAATTTTCTTTCTGTTTTGACTCTTCTTGATTTAGGGATCAATACCATGTTTGTGTCATAAATGAAATTTGGTGGGACTTCTGCTATTTTTCCAAATTGCTTAGAATTAATAGTTTTGTAAATGTTTGGTAGAATTCACTTGTAAATCCATCTGGCCCTACATATTTTCCTTAGGGGTTCATTGATGACTTGTTAATTTTTTTTTCTAAAAAGGGGTTAAGTACTTGATTTTCTCCTTGTTAATCTGGGCAATTTATAGTTTTGTAAATATTGAGACATTTCAATTAGATTGTAAAATTTATTGAAATACAATTAGGCAAAATAAATTGCTTTAATTTCCTCTTCATTGGTAGTAAGTTCCTCCTTTTCATTTCTGATACTGGTAATGTGGTCTTTTTTCTTTTTTCTAATCAAATTAACCAAAGGTTTACTATTTCATTTGTTTTTTTTATAAAATCAATTCTTAGCTTTGTTTATTAGTTTAATAGTTTTCTTACTTTCAATTTGATTAATTTCTTCTTTCATTTTCAAATTTTCTAATTTGGTATTTAATTGGGAACTTTTATTCTTTGTTCTAGCTTTTTTAGTTGAATGCCCAGTTCACTGATCTCCTGTTTCCATATTTTATTCATATAAGCATTATAAAATTTCCCCCAAGAACTGCTTTGATGCATTCCATAAGTTTTGGTATGTTGTCTCATTATTGTTATTGTCTTTGATAAAATTACTGATTATTTCTATGATTTGTTATTTAACCCATTCATTCCTTAGGATTATATCTAATTAATTAATTTAATTAAAATAGTTTTAAATCTATCTTTCCATAGCCTTTTTTATTACATGTAGTTTTTGTTGCATGATCTGAAAAGAATGCATTTCATATTATTGCCTTTCTGCATTTGATTGTGAGGTTGTATAGGTGCCCTGTAAGGTAAGAAAAAGTTACATTCTTTTCCATCTCCATTCTGCTTTGTCCAGAGGTCTATTCACCTCAACTTCTTTCTCATTTATTTTTGCTTGGTTTTATCTAGTTCTGAGAGGGGAAAGTTGAGGTCTCCTATTTATATAGTTCTGCTGTCTACTTCTTCCTATAACTCATCTAACTTAACTTCTAAGAATGTGGATGCTATATCACTTGATACATATATATTTAGTACCACTATTACTTCATTGTCTATTGAACCCTTTAGCAAGATATCATTTTCATCCTTTTCTATTTTAGTTTTATTTTTGCTTTTGCATTGTCTGAGAGCAAGATCACTACCCCTACTTTTTTTTTTTTTACTTCAGCTGAAGCACAAAAGTGTGCTCCAACCCTTTACCTTTACTTTCTGTATATTTCTCTGCTTCAAATGTGTTTCTTGTTAAAAACAACAACAACAACAACAACAACTACAACAACATATTTTTGGATTCTGGCTTTTAATCCACTTTGCTATCAGCTTCCATTTTATAGGAGAGTCATCCCATTTGCATTCACAGACATGATTACTAATTGTGTATTTCCCTCTATTCTATTTTTCAATGTTTATACCTTTTCTCCTTTCATTTTTTCCTCCTCACCAGTGATTTGTTTCTAACCCCCACTCCCCTCAATCGGTCCTCTCTTATATCAGCACCCCCACTCTTTTCTTTCTCCTTTCCCTTCCTACTTTCCCACAGAGTAAGACTAAATGTGTGTTATTCTCTGTAAAGCCAAATCTGTGCCTCTTCATCTAATGTAATTTACCTCATTTTACTCCCTCTTTCCTCTTCTCCCAGTACAATAATTTTTCTGGCTCTTAATTTTTTCTATCATCACATCAAAGTCATCTTATATTCACACCCTCTGTCCATGTATACTCCTTCTAACTGCCCTAAGATATACTTCTTAAGAGTAACAAGTATCATCCTGCCATGTAGTACACAGTTTAAACTTTAAATAATATTTTTTCTTTCCTGTTTTTATGTTTCTCTTGAGCATTATATTTGAAAACTGAATTTTCAGCTTAGTTTCTGGTCTTTTCATCAGAAATAATTATAAGTCCCCTATTTTATTGAATGTTTATTCTCCTGAAAGATTATGTTCAATTTTGCTAGATTGTTGACTCTTGGTTGTAGTCCAAGTGCTTCTGGCCTTATGGAATATCATATTCTTTAACGTGAAAACTATTAAGTCTTGAGTAATCCCAATTAATTATTAATTACCAGTATTGAAGACAATATTTGAATAGTTTCTTTCTGGCTGATTACAGTATTTTCTCCTTGACCTGACAATCCTGGAATTTAACTACAATATTCTTTGGAGTTTTCATTTTGGGGTCTCTTTCAGAAGGTGATAGGTAGATTCTTTTAATGATTTCTTGTTATCTAATCCCTTTTTTTGATCACTGCTTTCAGGTAATCCAATATTTCTTAAATCATCTCTCTTAGATCTATTTTCTAAGTCTGTTGTTTTTCCACTGCAGCATTTTATATTTTCTTCTATTTTTTTCATTTTTAAAATTTTGTTTGACTGATTCTTGGTGTCTCATTGAGTCAATAGCTTCCATTTGTCCAATTCTAATGTTAAATAAATTATTTTCTTCAATTAACTTTTTTATCTCCTTTTCCAATTTTAATTTTCCAATTAAACATTTAAAGAAATTGTTTTCTTAATGGATGTTTTTTTTCCATTTCACCAAATCTATTTTTTTAGGAGTTGTTTCCTTCAGTCAGTTTTTGGGCTTCTTTTTCTAAACTGTTGCATAGCTCTCATTTCTTTTGCCAATTTTTCTTCTACTTCTCTTACTTGATTTTTAAAGTTCTTTTTGAATCCTTCCAAGAGAACTTTTTGAGCTTGAGATCAATTTATGTTCCCCTTAGAGGCTTCATTTTTTGTCACTGCTGTCCTTTTCTGAGTTCTGTGATTCTCCCTATTGCTAAGGTCAGGGCTATTTTGGGGTTTTTTTTGCTTGTTTTTTTTTTTAAGGTTTAGCTTCTAGGACACAAGAGAGACTGTTCCAAGCTTCTTTTGCAGGGGATCTGGGGTCTCTCACAGATTTTCTGTGCTGGGTATGAGGTGCTACCACTTTTCCCACTGTGCTGTGTTGATCTGGCGTAGTCCTTGAAAACTTACATTGTGCTAAAAATCAGGGGCTTGCAATTTGCTTCTGTGCTGGGCCTGGAGATCTCAGTTGGCTTGCTTAGCCACTGGCCCCCTGAATCAGGATAAAGAGGCACCCACTACTGATCTATTCTTTGGCTAAGAGCTTCCTGCTAGACTTCCCACACTGCACTCAAACTGGGCTGCACTTCCTTTTTATTCAAGTGAGACAAATCTTTTCTGAAATCCTTCTAAGATAACTTAAGCTGGAAAATTGTTTCACTCTATGTTTTTTTAGGTTCTGTCACTCTAGAATCTGTTTAAAGTCTTGATTTCACATTGTTTCTGAGGGAAATTGGGGAGAACTCGGGCAAGTTCTTGGCTTTTCTCCACTATCTTGTGTACAAAAATATTTATAGTAATTCTTTCTGTAGTAGCTAAGAATGGAAACTGAGGAGATGCCCATTAATTGGGGAGTGGCTAAACAAGTCATGGTATGTGATTGTAATGGAATATTATTGTGCTGTAAGAAATGAACAGGATAGTTTTAGAAAAACCCTTGGAAGACTTATATGAACTGATATAAAAAGAAGTGAGCAGAACCAGAAGAACATTGCACACAACAATGTCAATATTGTGTGATGAAGAGCTGTGAGTGACTTGGCTTTTCTCAGCAATGCAAAATTCCAAGATAATCCCATAGGATTCACAATGCAAAAATAAAAATACTATCCTTCTCCAGAGATAGAACTGATATTGTCTGAATATAGATTAAAGCATAATCTGTCTCTTTTTCTCTCCTCCCTCCCTCATCTCGTTTTCTCCTTTATTTGGTTTTCTTACACAAAATGACTAATATGTAAATGTTTTATATGATTACACACATATAGTCTATATCAATTTACTATATCAGAGAGGAGGAAGGGAAGCAAGGGATAGAAATGTTTTTTACATGTAATTAGGGGAAAATAAAATATTATTTTAAAAAAGAAATGAGTAGGTTTACAGACAGAGGGAGGACATTCTAATAGAAACAGCATGAGTAGAGGCATTGAAGCCATTATGAGGCTGATGGAAACAAAGAACAAAGAGTTAGGAAAAACTGGGAAGCTGCAGGAAATAAAGCACACACGTATCAAAAGGCAGAGAAGTCTGAACTGGGTGTATTTGATAACAGGAAGTCACTGAAGGATATAAAGCAGAGTCATGCTAAAATGAAAGTCTAAAAAGGATTGGAAAGGGTGAATTTAGGGACAGAGAAACTAGGAAACTGTCATGGTAGTACAGGCCAAAGCTAGGGTGGGATATACCCTTGATGATTGTGAGCTCTGAATCTTTTTGGAAAACAGTTAAAAACCTGACAATAGTCTCCATGATGAAACTAAAATGAATTAAGATTAAAATAAAATTTATGCAAGCCTCCTGTGTATCATAAATACCAAGGATGAAAGAAATCCAAGGACCCACCTAGATAGAAGAATTTCTGGATGACAGTCTAAAAAAAACAATGAAAGACAACAATTAGAAAGCAGAGTTTTGATATTTCCTCTAAAAAAGTACATTTATGGAAAGTCACAAAATTTAGCACTGAAAAGGACCTTGAAAGCCATCTAATTTAACCTCCTCACTTTAAAGATAAAGAAATTGACAGCCTAAGATGTTGTGATTTGTCCAATATCACACTATTAGAATATAGCAGCTAAGTTGTACAGGGATAAAACCCTGGGCCTGGAATCAGGAAGAATTAAATTCAAATCTAACCTCAGACATCTGTTGTGTGGGCAAGTCATTTTACTGCCTGGTTCAGTTTCCTCAACTATAATTACAGTACCTACTGCCTATGGTTGTTAGAAATATCAACTGAAATAATACCTATAAAGTGCTTAACACATGCTTGACACACATAGTAGGCACTACATTGTTTTTTCCTTCATTTCCTTCCTTCAAACTTGGAAATAAACTCAAAAATTAGTTTCAAATTTAGTGCCTTCCACTTCATAGACCATCAGCAATCACCATGGCCAAGACACATGAGTTTGTTTTTTGGCAATGAATTTTCATTCTAGCTTTTTTTTTTTAACAGGGATCTCTACTATTAAAGTTTTTAAAGTGTTTGACAGTTTTATAGTTGTTCAGAGAAAAGATGCTCTTAAAATTTAAAAAATAAGTATGATAAAATAAATAATCTATTTCAGAAGTTGTATAATATAACACCATGATTGGATGAATAGATTTGGCATTAGGAAGCACATTCCACTGTGAAACTAAACAATTAACAAAAAAATCAAAAAAACAGTTCGAGCTCTTTAAAGAGCTCAAAATATGGTATATTTATTCTAATCAATTCAACTTACCATGCCTATGAAATGGGTCAATTCATAAGTGATATTTCATAAGTGTCATCTTTTACTAAATTATTGATAAAAAAAATAGCCAAAAATTTTATCAAACTAAGAGGCACTAAAGTATATATATATATATATATACACACACACACACACACACATACATATTACATGTGTGGATGAATGTAAATACATAGGACCAATTTTGGAGTCAGCCAAATTTGGTTTCAAATCTTGCCTTTCATGCTGTACAATCCCAGATAAGCCACTAATGTTCCCTGTGCTACAAACAGGTAACTAAAAACCAGATGTTACAGATGAATTTAAAAAATATGCATTGGTGAAGAGTTTTAAACATTGGGAGCTTCCTACTCCAATGAAATTAGAGATCAAACTCCTCCTATGGGCCACTCTCCTTCCAAGAAAAATTAGTTTTCCATATGGAAAGAACATATTAAATAAGGAATGTGACTGTAAAGGAGACTGCCTTTTTTATGGCTCTCTTTCTTTACTTGCTAATCATGATGGGCAAAATTAGTTTCTATGCCTAATTTTTGCCTTATGAATGTTGTTCATTCACTCATTCAAAAATTTACTAAGCATCTATTTATATTCATATACGGAGTGGGAAGTGGTTAGTCTCAGAGATCTAAAAATAAAAGATAAAATTCTTCCTCATCCTTGATCCTGATTTTAAAGACTTTATTATTGTTATCTTGTAATTATAATTAATGAATAGTAATCCAGCATAATCCCTCAAAATCCTTCCTAATTTTATCATGCAACTTATGTTTTTTTTTAATTATTCAAAACATGATTGGAAGGTTTTAATAGCAAATGGGGTCCTACTTAAACCCTCCAAAGACTTTCTCTTGGCTTACCTCTGAAAGCTCACCAGCTAGATCACCACAGAAGAGATCGATTGGAGAGTCTGAAGCCTTAGGGTTGATCAGGAGGGCATCAAATTCTTTGCCAACCTCAAAGTTTCCAATTATATGATCTAATCCCAAGGCTGTAATGTCAAAGCAAAGCAGTCTTAGGGTTGATCAGGAGGGCATCAAATTCTTTGCCAACCTCAAAGTTTCCATTTATATGATCTAATCCCAAGGCTGTAATGTCAAAGCAAAGCAGTAAGTTTATGGCATTTTTGAATCCTCAAAATGCTCAAGTGTCCCAAGACTAATGTCAAATTTATGAAGTTGGCTTGTGTTCTGGTGTTTATATCAATAGAGAGGGAGAAAACAACTGTTTCATGTCAAGCATAAAAGAAATTAAACTTTTGTGCACTCATTTCAGTTAGTTATAGAGATAAGTAGGTAAATTAAGTATATTGAAAATGAAGTCTAAGAATGAAATGTCTATGTTCTTTTTTCACTCAAAATGCAGTAACTGGCTGTGATCTTGGGCAGGGCATTTAACATCTCTCAACCTCGATTTTCCCCAATGTAAAATAAGGGAGTTGGATTTGATGGCCTCTAAGATCCCTTTTATATCTAAAAGATGATTTTACATTTAAAATTTTTTCTCTTTTGAGCTGAGCCAATGAATTCTGAAGACCTCCTGCTAAACATAACCCTCTCACACATATCCACACACTCATACTACCCCAACAAATACCCACTTATCATATACCACCATTACCTAAAATCTACTAGCTAACTGCATCCTCTTTGCTATTGAATCTTCCCTTCTGGTTCCAACTTTTATTTTTTCTTCTATTCTGTCACATACTTACTCTTTTGATACCAAGATCTATTTTTATGGAAGTGACATTATTTCAAGATGCTATGTGATACAGTAAAAAGAATGCTGAATCCAGAGTCAGAACAGTATCTTATTTTGGATATTAGTTATGAGGCCACTGATGACACTCTCCCTTAGTGTCAGTATTCTCATCTATCAAATTTTTAAAAAGCCAATAGGTTGTGAGACTCTCTCTCCCTCTCCCTTTCCTTCTCTCTCTTCCTCCCTCCTTCCCTCTCCCTCTCTCCTTCCTTCTTCCTCTCCTCTTCCCTCTCCCTCTACTTTTCCCTCTCCTCCCTCTTTTCCCTTCTCCTTTTCCTTCCCCTCTCCCTTACTCTCTCCCTTCCCCCCCATACACACACACACAGTACTTTGCAACACTATATAAGTGTTATTTATTACTATTACCTTTAAAAAATCAAGTATACCATTGCTTATATATGTCATTGGTGCAAATCCTCTCAAAAGAAAAACGCTTCATTTAAAAAAAAAGAGAGAGCAAATTATTTAATGACTTGGGTATCTCAATGGTATACTTTATACAGTAACTCAGAAACCCTGATCATCAGGCCAAACCTAAAGTTTAAGGAAATAAGGATTCAGTCTGCAATGCCTCCTTTTTCTTTTTTCTTTTTTAAAGAGAAAGATTTTTATTGCAGAAAGCAAAAAAGACATTGTAATAAAGATTCATTTTCTGTGGAAAAAGTTTTTGTGCTTACTTTGCCCAGGGAGAAGTTGATTAACTAGATGAGACGTTCAAGACAGATACTCCCTCATAGTGAGAGAGCCAAAGAGGCTGCAGAAAACAGAGCCTCCTAGGGAGGGTGTTGGCTGGGGGTACCAAATATAACATATGCAGTATTCCTCACTTGTAATCTCCAATCTCTGCAAAGAAGAGAGGGAGCTGCATTTTCTTCCTTTCTTCAGGAACAAGCTTTATCAATGTCATTAAGGAGTACATAATTGATCCTTTCTATTGTCATTCTTTCCATGCACTACAGTGTAGCCATTGTATTGTTATGTTTGAAAATTAAGGTAAACTGGGAGACAACAGTCTGAACATGATCAATTTATTAATTAGGTTATCAGTAACCAAAAAAGTATGTCAAGGGTTTCTCTCTAAGACCAAAGATCTTTGCAATGCCTTTTAATGATGGGTAATTAACTTCATGTTCAAACATTCTTTACTACTAGAGTTTATCTAGTAAATAAACTGGAATCCTCAAAATATAGCTTTTCTAAAATGTAGTTTTTCTGCCCAATGAAATTACTAGGTTCAAATTTAGAGCTAAACAAAACTTCAGAGATGCCATTTAGTCCAACCCCTTATTTCATTTTAGGAATCTAAGAGACTGAAAGAGGAATTGACCTGACCTGGTTGAGTCAGGATTTGAACTCCACAATCTGGAATCTGTGCAATGCCACCAAGAGGCACTCTGTAAAACCAATCTACATATTGGTAGAGAGGTACACACCAAGACTACCAGAAAAGTTTGGATAAAAAAAAGCAAACTTGTTTATTTCATTTGTAAAAGTGATTTCAGGAAACCAACATCCTTCCAGCATTGTACAATTGTAAAGTGATAATCTCTGAAATAAACAAACAAATAACAAGGAGGCGACTTTTGATCTTCAAACATCCACTATGTCTGAGAAGGATTTTGGCAAAATTAGTGGGAAATGAATTTCACTTTTTTTTTTAATATTTATAGAAAGGTAACTTTTTCCCTCCTCAGGGAAAAAGTCTGTAAGCCAAAGAATATCACAAGAAAAACAGGGTGCTAAGGTCATTAAAAATGGCCAGAGCTAGATGTCTTCAAATTAGTTTTTTTCTTTGTATTTTTGTTGGAGAAGAACTGAAAGTAAGAACACTTGGATAACTGGAAATTCTTCTTCTATTGATGTATGAGACATCTGCCTTTGGATTCTAGAAGTATTTGTCTAGTACACAGAAAACTAATACTGCAAATCAAGTCAATCTGAAAGACTGTAGACTTAATAAGCCAGCAACCAAGGATAAGGATGTTTCTGATTATACTGATTTGGATATTTCATTAATACTTGCATAATCTGTCCATCCCTAGTAGACACTATCAAAGAATCCAGATAATCTTTTTTTAAAAATGATTTGATTAATTTCACTGAATTTATAAACAGACTCAAATCCAGATAAATCAAAAGGCATTGATTAAGTGGCTAGTAGAGGGTTGGTGCTAAAAAAATCTGCAAAGATATACAAAGGCTGGTAAATACCTCTAATGCATTTATAGAAGGTATGTTTTATTGAAAACTATTGCCTTGTAAAGGAATATTTCAATTCTTTGAGTATAGGAATAAATGCTATAATCAAATCTACCAGAAATTTTAAGCATTGGGATGCAAATAAAATAAAAAGCATTCATTAAGTGTCTACTAAAGGCCAATCACTATTAGGTCTGCAGAGGCATACCAAAGTTGGTAAACAGTTCAAATCCATTTATAGAAGACTGGTTTTACTGAAAACTACAGCCCTCTGGAGGAAAATCTGAACATCCAAATCAAGAAATATTTGTTAATCAAGGACTATATCCAGAGAACTGTGCTAGATGTCAGGGGAAATATAAAGTTTAAACAAAGTTATATGCCTGCTCTCAGGGACCTTTTGGATATAAAGAGATATAAAATATGACAGATATGAAATGCCAGTTACCTTGGCTTCCTCCAAGAGTTGCTAGTCTGAATACTTCTTTAAGAGTGAGGCTTTTCTCATTTACTTTTTTCATGTAAAGAGTGTTGGCTACCACCATTGTTTTTCTGATAGCATCAAGCATGGAAGAGGAATAACCACCAGCAACATCTACAATAGATTAAAAAATACATATATTAAAAATAAACTCATGCATTTAAATAAGTAATTAAGTACATAAGCAATGAAATGTCATGTAATAGTGCATTGGATTTGAAATCAGAAAGTCTGGTTTTGAATCCTGTCTCTGAAAAGTGTGTAGCTACAGGCTGTTTCTGGCTCTCTGGCTCCCTAAATACCATCATAGTTGGCTTATCTTTGCTTGTTCAACTTCCTGGACTTCAGGGGGCAACAGTTGGATTGCATTTCAGATACTCCCTTTAGTCATTTAAGCTTCAGAGCAGTTGCCCTGCCTAGACACCATTATTACCTCCCCACCTCTTTCCCAATACACATTGCTACATGATGTCCTAACATTATTGCACCTCCAGACTGAATATCTGTTTTAATTCATTCCTTAATGATTAACATACTTTCACCACCTCATTCTATTGCCATCCCTATGATTTTGAGCCCTTGGCTGCCATTTTTCAAATTCTGTTCTTGTCCTCCATTGATACCTCTTTTCTGATTTTTTGTGGTTAAATTCCTTAAGAAGGCTGCCTATAAATGGTTTCTTCCTTTCTTCTCCCTTTAAAGTTCTCCACAGAGTGGTTTCCAGTCTCATTCAGCTCAAACTGTTCTCTCCAAAATTACTATGATTTCTTAACTGCCAAATCTTTCAAAGGCCAGAGCCTCTGCTCCATCTTCATCCTTCTTAACCTTTTTCTAGATAGACTGTGACATGGTTAATAGCCTTCTCTTTGACATTCTCTTGACTCCAGGTTTTCATGACCCTGTTTTCTCCTGATTTTCTGCCCACCTGTGTGAACACTGCTCAGGATCCTTTATTGGATAATAATCTAGGTCATGCTCATTAAATATGGGCAATTTCACCATAAGTCTTATGTCTTGGGTCCTCTTCTCTATATATATTATTTCACTTGATGATTTAATCAGATTCAATTATCAACTCTATACAGAGGATTATATTAACCACTCTCCTAACATCTAGTCTTATATTTCCAACTTACTATTAGACATATCCACCTAGATTTACTCCAGACATTTTAAATTCAACAGTCACTTTCAATTGTATAATTTTCATTCTAAAGCCATATAAAATAAGACAAAGAGGTGCCAGTGCACATTCTGCTCAGACATCTGGACATGATGTATGCTTCCTTAAATTAACAGGTCATCACACATCTAAAAACATCTACAATGTACTGTTCAAATCAGGAGGCATCAGTTGATCCATCAGCCACCTAGAAGGCCTGGTCAATATCCAAACTGGTGGGGGAAATACAGAGAGAAATCTTATTTTGCTGAATCTGTCAGATGTCTGAATTGCTGGGGTGTTCTTCATTGTTTATTCATTTTGATAATATCATATAAAACAACTTAGATTCTTCAAGAGTTAGCATTTGTACTTAGACAACTACTGAGAACATAAAAAATGTTCTAACTTAAAAGGACAAGAGAAAATGCAAGCAAAAGAAAAGAAGAATTCCAGGATGTTTTAAAATTGTTTTAACACTAAAGGAATAATAGAAGGCCATTCAGCAGGTCTAATACCAGTTCTAATGAACATGGAAGGTTTGACCTGTATCAGGTCAACCCTATCCTAGGAAGCTCACTATATTGGTGCCAGACTAAAGGTAGACATCTGATTACTTTTACTGCTGCTCAGAAATTTTGAGCTCCATTAATCCATCAGCCTCAGACTGTGCAGGATGGGTTTTAGGAATGTGATATTGTGGTCAGCTGAATAATAGTCTTTGAGGTTATCCCCTTTCAAGTAGCCCTTTAAGTAGACATTTAAGAGCACTGGTGTATAACAGACAGAAACACTGAACCAGTGTCCAGAAAGTCCCAAGTTTAATCTTTCCTCTTTTACTCATAAACTATAAGATGATAGGCAAATCCTTTAATACATCTGAGCCTCACTTGGGGAAAATAATATCTCTAGGTTGTTGTAAGTCTCAGACAAAGTGGTACATGTGAAATGTTTGTCAAAACAGGGCTAGGGACCTACTAACCTGTGCCCAGTCCAAGCTTCACATTATGTTTCAGGACATTCAGCACATTTAGTAATCCACTGGAGATCCTAGAAACAGGAGAGAAAGAAAATCCAAAAAAAGAGTACAGAACCTGCTCCTTCCCACTTTTTCTTCCTTTTTCTTTTTATTCTTTTATCCTTCCTTTGTTCTTTTTTCTCTCTCCCTCTTCTCTCTCTCCTTTCTTTCTCTCCATCTCCCCTCATCTCTCCCACTCAGTGTCTCTCTTTCCTTCTTTCCTTCTCTATCCCTTCTTTTGCTTCTCTCCCACTCTTTTCTTCTCCTTTCCTCTCTTCCACTCTCTCTTTATGTCTGTTTCCCTGTTCCCAACATCATACCAAAAAAAGCTATTGCTTAAAAATTTAGGTGGTAAGAAGTGTCCAAGTTAAATTAATCATAGGAAAAAGGAGGATAACCAATCACAAAAGCCTCACTCTGCTGCTAGGTCATTTTGCCAGTTAGCCTTCAGGAAGGAAATGAAATAGCATCATCATAAGAGGAAAATAGAAGGGGAATGGGTGAAGAGGAGAAAAAAGTTATCTAAATGGAAAAGTAGTACATAAGTTTTGAAATGAAACCCAAAGCTAATCATACTATACTGATTTGTTTATTTGGATCAGACCCTTTGGCCTAATATACAAATGGAGGAATAAAAACTTAATTTTGTCTTTTTGTTTGGTCTCAGGGCCTGAAGGTCTTATTAGATCATATAAGGTTGATGATTTAAGATGAATATATCCTCTTTAGTTGTAGAGATGTGAATGGGGTTGGGCTAAATAAAGTAAGGCCTACTTCTGAGCAAATCTTATATAAGTTAGCATCAACAAAGGAGGGGTAGTCTTTTTGGATTTGCTTGACTGTGGAGAGGAATAATTGTTATCATATTTGCAAACACATGTGTGATAAAAAGGGAGCTAGCTAGGTGGCACAATAAATAGTGTTGGACTTGCAGTCATGATGACCTGAATTTGAATCCTTCCTTAGATATTCACTAGCTGTGTGACTTTGGGCAAGTCACTTAACTTTAACTTCATCCGTAACCTGAGAATAACAGCATGATCCTCATATGGTTGTTGTGAAGATCAGTTAAGTTACTCTAAGTGTTGGTTATATATACGCTATCATTATGAATTCCTTATATTTATATTAATGAGATATTTCTTAAAATCAATTTTTTGATCTTGTCTCTCAATAACCCTGCAAATTCAAATCATTGACTTGGGTGCACTCCAATGAATGAGAAGCTGTATATATCCTTGTGAAATGTTTATTTACTAAGAGGATTTAAGAACTTTTCTTTTCCTTATTCATTATCTCCAGCAAGGGGACTTTCATTTGGAGCTAGTCTGTATCTGGCCCAAGACAACATGTAATAAAGTATTGCTCACCCTGAATAAAATGTTATATTCCATGTAAGGACAAATAGGGAGCCTGCGCATCTGAGTAGCAGAATAGTAATGAGACAGACACTGAGAATTCTAATTTTTCCTATGAGAAAAATCTGTAGTGCAGATTACAAAAGTGTAGGACCAGATAAAACAGCTGGATTCTGAGACTTATAAAACTCCAGTTTAAATGGGATTATTTATAGTTTCTGAGAGGACAAAGTAAGAAATAATCATTGTGATCTTTAATAGATCATGTAGCATAGGATAGAGAAAAAACTTGGATAACTTTCAGATGCATGGGGATTTCAAGGTTTTGAAAGACACTGAGGTGACTTGATATATTGACTAGATTCTAAAGTCTGCAAATCAGTCAACAGCATCACATACAATGTCACTCACACTTTTCCCCACAGAAACATTTTCTTTCTATATAATCTTACATTGAATTAAGGAGCATGTATCAAAACTGTTAATACCATTTCTTTGTTTAAACAGTATTTTAATTCCTCCCTCCCCCATTACATGTAAAAACAACTCCATTGTTGGCTCCAATCACCACCCCAGGAAACAAATCAAAAAACTCTTTGCTACAACTCATCTGAAGTTCTCTCTTTTCTATTAGATGATAGGGTTCATTAGGGCAGGAAATGTCTCATTTTTAAAATTTGTATCTCTAGTATCTAACAATGGGCATCACACATATAGTCAATACCCTTTTCTTTCATTCATTAATCTATTCATTCACTGTTAAGCACCTCCCCCCTGAACTTAGAATTCCTCAAAAATATACTCTCATCTACTTACGACAAGTTTGAATTGGGACAGTGGGAGACTGAAGCTCCACGCTCTTGAAATACTTTGAGCTCTTCATCAGAGAGATAGCAGCCATGAGCCATCACTGTCTACACAAGAAAAAAAATCACTTAAGTTTACTTCTTAGTTGCTATGATTTTAATATCTGCCAATTTGGTCTTAGATATATGGTATGAGTTCATATTTTTACTGTTATGTTGATAAGAACATATGTAAATTACTTGCACATATTAATAAATAATTTTTTTTGGCTATGTCTTGCCTCATGGAAACTCTGCAAATTATGTTATCTGTAAGATGATGGGGCAGGACTAGAGAATCTCTTAGCTCCCTTTTAGTTCTGAAATCTATCATTCATTTATCTCCATTGCTACATAGTCAGACTTAATTATTAACTCCAAATCACAAAATGAATTCCTATAAATACTGAGGGTTTCTTATCTTAAATAAAATTTCTTTATAAAAGAAAAAAAGAGGTCTCTATTCAACAGAATAGATGGGATGTTGTGGAATCATAATTTGATATCATTTCTTCATTTTGCTTAAGTTAGCTTCCAAAGGCCTTGTGACATGATGCTATTTCATCCTTTTAGATGAAAAAATTATATTTCTTTGAAGGAAAAGCGCAGCATGGGATGGAATCTCTGATAATAGGCATCCCTTTGTTTTTAACTGAAAAAAACCTTGCTCTCAATAAAGCAGGCCTTGCCTAGCGTTTGAAACCACTGCTTATCTCTCCATATTTTGGCAAAATCTGTAAGGTTTTACAGAACAGGACCTTTCTCTTCAACAACTTTTACAATGAGAACAAAGAAATGTGCAAATATTTTTCTATTTTGAACTGCCAATGACCACAAACTACTTCTGCAATAAATTTTCTACAGTTTATATGTAAAGAAACTACATATGCCCTTTAAAGTTTAATTGATAAATCACATGAAAATAAATGCAAGAATGAAAGCAGGGTTTATATCCATTTACAACCTTTATGTTATGCAAAAATTAGTCTTTTCTTGTTTCAATGGTCATGTTCCCATAAATCTGAAGTTGCCATTGAATTTTTGTTTCCATTGATTGAGAAAATAAAAATTTGTTTCATGAATTAAACTACCTTTACCCTTTTTTCTTGAGGTTCAAAACACATTTAAACTGATTCTCCAAATAGGTCTAATGCAGGGAGGCAAAAAACACAGGAATGGTACTCAGAAAGTTTATTTCACTCCATTAATCAATAAACATATAGTTAGTCCCTACTACATGTTAAGTACTATGCTAATAAACACTGGAAATAAAAATAGTAAAAAAGTAGTTAAAAAAAAAAAGTAAAACACAATCCCTACCCTCAAAAGGCTTACAATCCAATGGGAAAGACAACTTGCAAATAAAAAAATACAATCATATGCAGGCTATATATAATCCTACACAAACTGGAATAATTAACAAGAGGGAAGCCATTAGAATTAAGAGAGATTGAGGAAGACTTCCTTTAGTAGGTCATCCCTTCCTGTAGAAGGGACTTAAAGGAAACCAAGGAAGCTAGTAGTTGGAGCAAAAGAGTTTACTTTTCAATAATTTCCAATAATTGAAGAATCAAATATAAAATCCTCTATTTGGCTTTTGAAGCCCTTCCTACCTTCTCAGTCTTCTTACAATCTAGTGACCCTGGCCTCCATCCAGTAATTTAATATAATATGCAAATTAGTTTAAATTCTATTAGAATATATCAATAGTTAGTAGAATACAATTCAGAAGTATACAGACTAGAAGTTAACATTTGCAGATAATCCTCATTGGGATTTCTGAGAATTGACTATATACTTATGTCACTCAATAATAGATATTTAATTTAAGAAGAGAGAAAACATATCCTTGTTTTTAATAAAACCATCAATCTACAAATGGCATCACAGCCTCACATTTATGTAGGGTGTTAGGGTCTAAAATAAGTTTCACTTATAGCAAGTCTGCAAGATAGAAAGTTATATTATTATCTCTGACAGATGGAAAAATTTAGTGTCTATGAATTTAAATAATTTTTTCTTTGATCAGAAAGCTAAGGAAGTATTAAGTCTTCTAAATTCAATGCTCTTCCTTTTCTGCATGGCTACAGATGAATTGTGCAGATGCACAATTTTTTTTATTAAGAATTATGTCTTCATAAAGGGGGAATCTGACCTGAGAAAAATTTAGATCAAAGATTACTTTTCTAGTATAAAGAACTTAAAAATTAAAATTGTGAGGACCCTACACACCTCTCAGATTAACTAATGATAAATGTTGAAAAGCATGTGAGAAAGCTGGGACACTAAAACATTGGTTTTTTTGTTTTTTTGTTTTTTTGTTTAATTTTTATTTAATAATTACTTTATATTGACAGAATCCATGCCAGGGTAATTTTTTAACAACATTATCCCTTGCACTCGTTTCTGTTCTGATTTTTCCCCTCCCTCCCTCCACCCCCTCCCCTAGATGGCAAGCAGTCCTATATATGTTGGATATGTTGCAGACACTAATACATTGTTGATAGAATTGTGAACTGAACCATTCTGGAGTGCAATTTGGAACTATGGCTAAAGAGCCATCAAACTGTGCATACCCTTTGATGCAGCAGTGTCTCTACTGGGTCTGTAATCGAAAGAGATTTAAAAAAAGAAAAAAAAGAAAAGAACTCACATATGCAAAAATGTTTGTAACAGCCCTTTTTGTAGTGGCAAGGAACTGGAAACTGAGTGGATGTCCATTAATTGGGGAATGGCTGAATAAGTTGTTGGATATGTATGGTATGAAATATTATTGTTCTATAAGAAAATATCAGTTTTGATGATTTTAAAAAGATGTGAAAAAGATTTAAACGAACTGATAATAAATGAAGTGAGTAGAACCAAAAGAACATTGTACACAGCAACAACAAGATTATGTGATGATCAAATATGAAGGATCTGGCTCTTTTCAATAAAGAGGTTTTTCAGGCCAATTCCAATAGATTTGTGATGGAGAGAGCCATCTACACTCAGAGAGAGGACCTGAATGTGGATCACAACATAGTATTTTCATCTTGTTTGTTTGTTTGATTTTTCTTTCTTTCTCATTATTTTGATCTGAAATTTCTTGTACAGAATGATAAATGTGGAAATATGTATAGAAGAATTGCACATGTTTAACATATATTGCATGATTTGCTAAGAGAGGTGGATAGCAGGAAGGGAAGGAGAAAAAGGGTGAGTGTTGAAAACTATCTTTACATATATTTTGAAAATAAAGAACTATCGTCAAAAATGAAAAAAAATTAAGGTTAAAAAAATAAAATTTTCAACATATTTAGTCAAAAAAACCTGATTAATAAATATCATAAAAGCCTGTCTTTTACATTACCTTGTCTGTCAGGAGATTGTTTTTGTCATATACATCTGTGTAATTCTTATAATTAGGAAATAACTTTTTCACAGCTTCAACTTCATCAGGAGTCTCACTTATGTGGCTCTACAAGAAGTAAGATGGTATTTTCAAGGTTTTTTTTTTTTAAAACATAGTTTTTTCCATCCATGATGGAAATTATGATCTTTCACATACAATACAATAACAAATTAAATCTGTTCAAAGTTAAACTCTAGTCAAAAATTTTGAAATTCAAAAACTTAATAGAATAAGTAAAGAGTTTTCTGTGAAGACAAAGAAAATGCCTTTTTCTGGTAACTTACCTTGTCAAAGATGAAGAAATCTATGTTACTAAAAAGTTTAGCAGATATCAAAGAATATAGGTGACATTATTTAGTGGAACCATGCATTGAACCAGGAGTCCAGAAACCTAGATTCTAGTCTTATCCCTTCTCTAAAGGTGTTGTGTGACCTTAGGTTAAGTGCCTTTATCTTTCAAGTTCTTACTTTCCTTATCTGTGAAATAATGACATTCAAGGTCCTTTCTAATTCTAACATGCTATGGTTCTATGGCCCTGTTTTGCTATGGTCTTTAATTTAGTTTTTTTCTGGGGAAAGAGACTATGCTCACTTGTGATAAGTTCCCTGCCTTCAATCTACACAACTCTCTCTGTTTGCTTTCTTATAGGCCAAAACGATGTAAATCACCCCTTGCACATTTCTTAGAAGATTGCTGTGTAATCTCTAGACTAAAATAAAACTAATCTCAAAGCAATCGGTGGTGGTGTGTATATAGGCTAATAATCCAGTAAGCAATTTAATTTCAAGAATGGCATTGTAGCATTCCCCTTATCATCGGTATTTATAGTTTGTACAGTTATATCAATGAAATAACGAGTGAATGAATGAATCAATTAATTATATTTTCATCAATGTAAGTATTAAATTGTAAATACAGATCCCAAAGAGAAAGAAAATCAAAACTATTTATTTGTCTTTTTGACAGATTGGTGCTAATCACTCTTCTATAACTGTTTTGATGATTAGCATTCTTTCTCTAGGCATAGATGTAGTAAAGATTTGATCTTTGAAGTTCATCAACTGGACAGAATTGCATAGAATGTTGGAGACAATTCACGTAATTTAGCTCACAAAAATTATAGTGTTCAATGCACAAATATATATAAAAAGTAGGATACAAATGATAGTCAAAGTTAATGAGTTTCAGGAAAGCCAGACTTTATTTTTTTTAAATTACCATAAAAGTAGTTAAGAATTTTTGTACTACCTCTGCTCTATCTGTCCTTTCTTGTAGTACCATTGAATTACTCTTAGAGAAATTTTACTACAGTGTATAATTAAGGCTTGACATTTTACCACAGCTGTAGGCTTTTTCAAAATTTCTCAAAATTGCAGCAACTTAATGATAAAGTGAGATGTAGGGTGGTTTGCTTTTTGTTTTTGGTTAGCGCTGTTAAAATGAGACACTTGGAACAAAAGGATCTTTAAATGCATTTTTGTAAGGTGAAAAATAGGTTTTTAGCTTTTCAAATGGCAGTGAGTTTTCCCCTTGAAGAAGACGAAATGTTCTGAAAAATGTCATATAAAATACACTAAGAAAGAAATAAAATAACAATTTAAATCTTCAAAGAGAATAGCTAAACAACCTCTCATTATCTGCCACATTAATGGATTATGAAAACGTCTTTTTCTATAATAGCATTATGGGCTAATAATTCACCCAATAGATCAACAAATCCAAGAAAAGACTAGTGGAAGGTGCAATAATAATGAGAATGAACATTTATGCAGTATTTTAAGATTTATGAAAGAAGTAGTGTCTAGTTAATACTTCAGTTTCCTGATGTGTGAGATGAGGGAGTTAAATAAGATGATCACTGGTTTTCTAATTGTAAACTACTAAGATTCTATGAGACCCTGAAAAAATTAAGGACTAATCCAAGTCTGTGCAGTCCAGAGACAGCAGGCAACTATTATTAGATGTGAGAACATAAATACCCACCTGAATATGTAGCTTGTGGTCCTTCGCTATCTCACCAAGTTTATGCATCAGAGTCTCAGAGCAGGAAAGGGAAAAACGTGGGGTCACTATAGGCTTTACCCTAGTATACTGGAAAACAGCCAAAAGATATTTAATATAAAAACATGAGGACTTGGCCCAAGAAAACAAACCCCAGTTTATTACTTCAAAATGAAAAGGGGCTGACTTTCCAGTCACATGGTTTTTTGTTTTGTTTTGGAGTTGGAGTGTTTTTTTCAATTACAAACCTTGATTTCAAAATATATTTATAATACAGGGCTAGGTATAGACATTACTGAATTAATTATAAGGTACTAAGACACCTGAACTGAGTGACCCTCCTCCCAAATTCAGGCTGATAAATATATGCTGGAGAGATTGATCTAACCAATTGTTAGTTTTTTTCCAACTAAATATAATTCATTAGGAATAAGCTATACCCAAATAATCTACTAATGAAGATCAAAACCAGGACAATGCTGCATAATCTAAGAAAACTCAATTTAAAGAAATGTTCTACATTTTATATCAGAGACATAATTATAAGTTTGCTGTTTTATAGCATTACTTACTTCCTTTTTTAGCATTTCATCAACAAACCTATGAAAATAACAAACAACAAATTAGGCAAAGCAAAAATTTACAAGTAAGCCTTCTTTTAAAATGGTAATGGGTCCACATGACAATTTTTATGCAAAAACCCTCTGACCTCACATCGATTTTATCACTGATAATTAAAGAAAAAGAAGTGGTAATTACTATGCTTTTTCATTTTGAATCAAAAGCATGCTGAGTAAAATCAAGTGAAAACATAATTATATATTCTAACATCCATAGAAAAGTTCTATCTCCTTTGGACTGTTCATGAGTGTTTCCACAGGACTAAATCCATTCTAGTATTTCAAGCTCTATTTCTGGAATGTTGCAAAACATTATGTTCCATATATAATATGGTAGTAAAGATTTAATCATGTTTTGAGACTTGGAAGTCAGGGGGCTATTTTCAATTCATAGCAAGTAGACAGCTACTAGTCAACTTCTAATGGACTTCTTCACAGAGACAAGTTGCAGCAGGCAGTTGGAGAAGAGAAAATTAGTGAAGGGAGGAAACAGAAACTGGTACAGTGGAGTTAAGAAATCATATGTGTGGTAAAGGGACTGGTGACAAGTTTATTGTAAGTTATAGAGGAAGTAACTGAAGATGTTGCCATCTTCAGATGCATGTAAACTGAAGCCATTATATATAGCTACTACTTTCATAACTATTTCCAAAGGGCCACTAGCTGGCACAGTGGATATAATGCCGGTCCTGGGGTTAGAAAAACTCATGTTCTTGAGTTCAAATCTGGCCTGAGACACTTACTAGTTTTGTTACCCTGAGCAAATCACTTAATCTTACCTGCCTAAATTTTATTATCTGTAAAGTGAACTGGAGAAGAAAATGGCAAAACCACATTATCTTTACCCAAAAAATCCCAAATAACTGAAAACACTATTGAAAACAATGGAATCAATTTTATATCCTTAGAAGCACAGCATTTAATTAATTTCAATTCCATTAAGTGTCTTAATACATGCAAAGCATGGAGTTGGGGTATTTAGGATAAAAAAGATAAAACTTCCTGATTTCAAGCGCTTAAATGGTGGTGGATGGAAGGGCAAGAAACAACACATAAGCAAATACTCAATTCAAGAATAATATAAGTATTACAAGGATGGAATATGTATTCCATGTCAATGTATAAAACAATAGCAAGCCTTTGTGTTACAATCTACATGCTATTCACATGCATAATAGTTGAAAAAGCTCTATACTTATGCCAAATCATAGTATAGTGGTTATCAGTTTGCAAGGATTATTCCAAGAGCACAAACTCTGGAAAGTCCTTGCAAGCAAGATAAGTTTTGCTCACAAACCAAGAAATAAACCGAATCCTTGTCATCCCATGATCAATTCTAAATGCAGAAAAGTTCATCAGTAGATAATGAAACTTTTTTGATCATAGCAACTAAAGAAGGGAGTTGAAAGTGCTGGACCTGGAATCAGAAAGACTAAATGGGACCCCAGACACTCATTTACTCTGTGATCCTGGGCAAATAATAGTACTTATTTCCTAGGATTGTTGTGAAGGTTAAATGAGTTAATATTTGTTAAGCATTTAAAGTGCTCTTAAATGAATTTATTATAACCATAATAATCATAATTATTGTAATAAAAATAACTTCTACAATGTTTCCCTTTTCTAGGAACATTTAGAAGCTAGCCATCCTTAGCTTTACCTGCTATAATTGAAAAAAGAATTATTTTTAGATAAGTATTGAAATTTTTTTGACTCTTGTAGCACAAATGAATTCTTCATATGGGGTACTCCTTCTATGCATTTTGAGACAAAAATATTTGAATACACTTGTCAAATCATCAATGTATTGTGGTGACAGTCCTTTTGGGAGGCAGCCCAACCCCACATATCCACCCACCCACAAAACACAAATCAGGTTCAAGATCTGCCTCTGACTTATATTGGCAATGTAACCTTGGACAAGTCACTCATTTCTCAGTGTCCTAGGCAATCTTCAAAAAGTATAAATTGTAGAAACAGCAATGACTTGAATTAGGCAAAGGGTATTTCTTCACCCAAGACATTATTACATCAAAGAAATTATGATGTACCTATTACTTTCTCTACTTTAAGCACTGAAATTAAGGAAATGTTGAAGGAATTGTTTATGCAATCCATGGGGCACACTAATATCATTAGAAAGCAAAAAAATATGCAATTTTTCATAAAGTGTGGCATATTACTCAGTTGTAATTATTTGGGGTTTCTTAATTACATTTGTGTAATACAAAGATCTCCCTACTTGCACCCCAACTCCTCTTTAGAAACAGCCCTGTATCAAGGCAGTCTGACTAGCTTTTTTATATAAGTGAGCTGAAGGACAGAGCTTCAGCTCCTTGTATCCTTCAGTGTCTCATTCTGGCCTTTTATCACTACTAAAAGATTTAGCTGTTAAAAGTGGAGGATTCTGACCTGACAGACAGATTTCTTTGATTTACTGATACCAAGTAAATTCAGAAAATAACTCCCTTATCTATCTCTTGCAGCTGAGAATATACATTTTTCTCTAGCAAGTATATGATTCTTTTTATATAGCCATGTGTTTTATGAATACCTATCTTACTTTTCTTTGTTTCACACATTTTTACTTTGAATAATGTTGCCCTAAAAATGTGCATATCAGAAATCTCTTATGTGAGGCTGAGGATAAATTGCCAACCATCTTGCAATCCCCTTTCCCCTCCAGCTGAAATAAATACCTGCTCATTTATTAATTACTCTTAATATTCAATTAACAGTGACTTCAAGAACCCAGATTGGTGAGTGTCAATCCTTTTAGATTCATAAAAAAATTCAACTACAATACATATTGTGGTTGAGATTGTCTGATTTTTTTGTGACTCCAAGGACCTTACAGTCTAAGGGATTTTTCTTGGCAAAGATACTGGAATGCTTTATCATTTTCTTCTCTAAGGGATTAAAGTAAAATGAAGGGACTTGCCCAGAGTTACATAGCTAGTTAAGTATCTAAGCTGTAAGAAATTTAATAACTATTTATAAACCAAGACAAAGGTTTTCACCTTTTCTCCTTCCTTATCCAAAATCAATTAGTGTGGTAAATCAAAATACTGTCTTAAAGATTTAACCAGGCCAATATCTTAACACACATAAAAAGAAATTCTAAGTTGGGGCAAAAAGGTACTCTTTTGTTTGCTCAGATAGATCAGTCTGGGGAAAGTGCTGATTCTCTCTTGTTTTAACAAATTATGTGGAAACTGATGTCTCTATTGACCAAGATTTGGGGGACACAGGTCACACACTCCAAGACTCTAATTTTAATATATAGCTCACCTTCCATTATAATATTCATTCTCTTGTTGACCTATCAGAGTTGATTTTCACTTTCAAGTGAATTCCTTTTCAAAAGATTTTATAACTATCAAAGGTCCAAGAGGTTTGGTTTTTTTGGTTACGCAGGGGATAATAAGCTTCTTTTGGTTGACTTTTTCAGATTTTGTCAATAAAATTGATCTTAATTTACCCAGAAACTTGGTGTAATGGTAACTTTTTAATTGTCATAAAATCAAATTTGAACTTGGGTGTTCTTGACTTTAGGCCCAATGCTCTATCTACTGAATTGCCTCATAATACTTCTATTTTTTATACACACACATAAGTATGTATACTTTATATGAATATATACATGCAAACATATATACACAAAGATATATATGTGTGTGTATTTATACTCAAGGCTATATATGTATATATGCATAAACACACATGCATATTGGATGGATATTTAAGATAGAAATTGAAAAGCTCTCCATCTCAAAATATACCAGCATTTTACCTTTCTGTCTCTTTAACTGATTCCTCCATGGTTTCCTTGTATTCTGGAACAGTGTCATTCATATCCATGCAAACTTTGCCCACAAATGCTCGCTGCCCAAATTTATCTGAAAATGTGAATAAAATAAAAAGCCAATTCAGATTTTCTGTTGATAGAAAATTATTTAGCCCAAATCTCAACTAATTTAGTTTGGATATTTGGAGGTCAGAAGACATGATTTAAAATTTACCACTTAGTGTTGTAATGACCTCAGGAAAGTTATTTACCCCCTTGGGCCTCAATTTCCTCATCTGTAAAACGAAGGTGATACCTGAACCACATATCTCATAGGGTGACTGTATGGCATAAATGAGATAATTCATTTAAAAGTGTTATATGAATTATGAAATATTAAACAAATTAAGTTATTTTAATGTACCAATTAACCCATCCAAAGGTAATAAGCAAATTATGACCCTGAAGAGCATCTAAGAGGAGTGTTACTCATACTCTATCATTTCCCAGTATGGTACATTATTTCTCTTTTTTTTCCCCTCTCAATTTACTATTGCATCTATTCACTATTTTTTCACTCTTCCTTTAAGAAAAGGAAGTCAATTAGTCAATTATCAATAGCAAATTCAGTTCCAAAAAAAGAAAGAATGTTAAATAACTCAGTCTATATTCATGATTTTGATGGAATTTTAATTTCAGTTAGAAAGCTAAACAGACACAGAGAGGTATATATTATGGGCCAGAACCCTGAACTTGAAACAAAGGATTCTTACCAGGTACTAAGTCAGTGGAATTGATGGAGACAATAGTTATCTCATTTAGCATGGTTCAGTAGGATTGATTTAATCCTACAAGGAAATGTTATGGGCCAGAACTTTTAACAAAGTACTAAGTGGAATTGAGGAGACAATGGTTAAATCTAGTTTAGCATTGATTTAATCCTACAACAAATAATGGTTTCCTAGTGATATAATGATTGGTGCATACTCAGTGTGGGACATATAAGGAGAAGCTCTCAGAGCCTCAGCCAGGATTTAGTTGGAGAGATTCAGAAGCCAGAGAAGACAGGCCGGAGCCAACACCAGACTGAAAGGCTCTCCAGAAAGCTGCCCAGCCCCAGGAAGGAGATAATAAAGAATCTGTACTATCAGAAAGCTAACTGGGCCACAGGAAAGGATTCAAGACTTGGAAAGAGACAATAAAGGATTTGGACTTTAACATCTGGCTGTATTTGGGGTGATTACTGAACTGAAACAAAGGCTACCTCCAGAGATCCCAAGAAAACCCCAACAAGAGAACATTACTTTTTTATATATATGTAATAATTTTTTATTGACAGAACCCATGCCAGGGTAATTTTTTACAACATTATCCCTTGCACTCACTTCTGTTCCAATTTTTCCCCTTTCTTCCTCCACTCCCTCCCCTAAATGGCAAGCAGTCCATATGTTAAATATGTTGCAGTATATCGTAGATACAATATATGTTTGCAGAACCGAACAGTTTTCTTGTTGCACAGGGAGAATTGGATTCAGAAGGTATAAATAACCCGGGAAGAAAAACAAAAATGCAAATAGTTTACATTCATTTCCCAGTGTTCTTTCTTTGGGTGTAGATGCTTCTGTCCATCATTGATCAAATGAAACTGAGTTAGGTCTCTTTGTCAAAGAAATCCACTTCCATCAGAATACATCTTCATACAGTATCATTGTTAAAATTCATAATGATCTCCTGGTTCTGCTCATTTCACTTAGCATCAGTTCATGTAAGTCTCTCCCAGCCTCTCTGTATTCATCCTGCTGGTCATTTCTTACAGAACAATAATATTCCATAACATTCATATACCACAATTTACCCAGCCATTCTCCAATTGATGGGCATCCATTCATTTTCCAGTTTCTAGCCACTACAAATAGGGCTGCTACAAACATTTTGGCACATACAGGTCCCTTTCCCTTCTTTAATATTTCTTTGAGATATAAGCCCAATAGAAACACTGCTGGATCAAAGGGTATGCACAATTTGATAATTTTTTGGGCATAATTCCAGATTGCTCTCCAGAATGGTTGGATTCATTCACAACTCCACCAACAATGCATTAGTGTCCCAGTTTTCCCGCATCCCCTCCAACATTCATCATTATTTTTTCCTGTCATCTTAGCCTATCTGACAGGTGTGTAGTGGTATCTCAGAGTTGTCTTAATTTGCATTTCTCTGATCAATAGTGATTTGGAACACTCTTTCATATGAGTGGTAATAGTTTCAATTTCATCATCTGAAAATTATCTGTTCATATCCTTTGACCATTTATCAATTAGAGAATGATTTGATTTCTTATAAATTAAAGTCAATTCTCTATAGATTTTGGAAATGAGGCCTTTATCAGAACCTTTAACTGTGAAGATGTTTTCCCAGTTTGTTGCTTCCCTTCTAATCTTGTTTGCATTAGTTTTGTTTGTACAAAGGCTTTTTAATTTGATATAATCAAAATTTTCTATTTTGTGATCAGTAATGGTCTCTAGTTCATCTTTGGTCACAAATTTCTTTCTCCTCCACAAGTCTGGGAGGTAAACTATCCTATGTTCCTCTAATTTATTTATAATCTTGTTCTTTATGCCTAGGTCATGGACCCATTTTGATCTTATCTTGGTATATGGTGTTAAGTATGGGTCCATGCTTAATTTCTGCCATACTAATTTCCAGTTATCCCAGCAGTTTTTATCAAATAATGAATTCTTATCCCAAAAGTTAGGATCTTTGGGTTTGTCAAACACTAGATTGATATAGTTGACTACTTTGTCTTGTGAACCTAACCTATTCCACTGATCAACTAATCTATTTCTTAGCCAGTACCAAATGGTTTTGGTGACTGCTGCTTTATAATATAGTTTTAGATCAGGTACAGCTAGGCCACCTTCATTTGATTTAATTCCCTTGAGATTCTCGACCTTTTGTTCTTCCAAAAGAATTGTTGTTATTTTTTCTAGATCATTAAAATATTTTATTGGAAGTCTGATTGGTATAGCACTAAATAAACAGATTAGTTTAGGGAGTATTTTCATCTTTATTATATTCTCTCAGCCTATCCAAGAGCACTTAATATTTTTCCAATTATTTAAGTCTGACTTTATTTGTGCGGAAGGTTTTTTGTAATTTTGCTCTATAATTCCTTACTTTCCTTTGGTAGATGGATTCCCAAATATTTTATGTTGTCAACAGTTATTTTGAATGGCATTTCTCTTTGTATCTCTTGCTGTTGGATTTTGTTGGTGATGTATAAAAATTCTGAGAATTTGTGGGAATTTATTTTGTATCCTGCTACTTTGCTAAAGTTATGAATTATTTCTAAAAGCTTTTTAGTAGAATCTCTGGGGTTCTCTAAGTATACCATCATATCATCTATAAAGAGTGATAGTTTGGTTTCCTCATTGCCTACTCTAATTGCTTTAATCTCTTTCTCGACTCTTATTGCAGAGGCTAATAGAACATTACATTTTAGAGAGAATATTACAGGTATATATATATTTAAAGTATCCCTCTGTTATTTGTAAAAATCTTCCTACTTTTATGAGATGTCATGAGAAAATCAGTTTGTAAATATTCAGTTGCTCTATAAAAATGAGTATATTAGAATCAGTTCAATTTCAAGAAACAACAAATGCTTATTATGTGCAAGGCATGATATTAGCTGTTATGGATACAAAAATAAAACTGAAACAATCCCTGCCCTCAATAACCTTATGTTTTACTTAGGATGGGCAGGAGAGATACATCAGGGGTATATGACTACATTTTTGTAAAACTCTATTTTTTAAATACAAGATTCTATATCCTGGAAAGAATATTATCCACCCAAGAGAGAAAGTGCTAATATTTAGGAGAAGAGGGAAAGAGAGAAAAAAGAAAATCAAGAAAATATTCCTAAAAGGAGTGATCCACAAGGAACACTTTTTATAAGAATACTATAAGGAAACTGCTTTGCAGAAAGCTAGAGATTCTACAAAGTATAGAGGGGATATATTTCAGAAATGCATGGAAGACCACTTTAAGCAAAAGTACAGGAGTGGGATATGGACTACCCTGTATAAAGGAATGGTTAGTAAACCAATTTGAAAGAACAGTTAATTCTGGAAGGGAAATAATGTGAAAGAAGACAATGAAAGTACATGGAGGCCAGACTGTAAGGGCCTATAATGCCAGTTTGAGGACTTCATATTTTATACTAGAGGCAATAGGGAGTCATTTATTTCTCTCTCTCTCTCTCTTAAGTCTCTCACCTTTTTTACAAGCTGCTGCTGGATTATAATTCTTAAAATATTGATTGTTCCTCTACTCAAAACCATTCCCTGGCTCCCCAGTAAATGATGAATAAAGGCCAATGTTTCATAGCCTGATATTCTATGCCTTCTAAAATATGACCCCAACCTACTAATATTCTTTCTTTCACTTTTCTAATAATGATACTTCTGTTCTTAACGATAAGTGGCTTCTTGTACATACCACCTTTACCCACAACATTACTCCTATCTGTAATGCAACCCTGTATGGCATATATAGTGTTCCAAAAGTCTTAAAGAAGTTTTAAACTTTAATAACTTGAAGACTTATCAATAATCTTAAGACTTATGCAATAGTCTATATCTTTATTATTCCAGATAAGGAAACTAGGGATTGGAGTACTTAAGTGATTGACTCAGGGTCATATAGCTATTAAACAACTCATAACTAGCTACATCAAAGTGAATTTGTTGGAAACTCTGAAAAGAACTCCGAAGCCCAAGAGATGTACTTTGACCACATGTATTTCCTCTATTTGTGTTTCAGCACAAGTATGTGTCTGCTCTCACCAGGCACTGATTGTGGATTTGGGGGAGGGTAAGGTTTTATATTTTGATTTTTGCTATCTCTTCTCAGGAAATGTACTTTTGTAAAAGCTAATTGACACTGGTTAATTGATATTGAGAAGATGTTAACTGGTTGTAAGATTTTGAGAAAGCACACTAATGGGGACTCATGAAAGAGTAGTTGCTCCAAAAGCTACTTGCTAAGTATCTGGACCTACTAATTCTATTTTTTAATTAATTAATTTTTAATACATATTGCTTTATGAATCATATTAGGAGAGAAAAATCAGAACAAAAGGAAGAAACCATAGGAGAGGGAAAAAAAACAGAAAAAAAGAAGTGAAGATAGCATGTGTTGATTTACATTCCATCTCCATAATTTTTTTTCTCTGGATACAGATGGCATTTTCTATCCAAAGTCTATTGGGATTGTCTTGCATACTAATTAATGAGAATAACTAAGTCTTTCATAGTTGATCATCATACAATCTTGCTGTTATTGTATACAATGTATTCTTGGCTCTGCTTGTTTTGCTCAGCATCAGTTCATGTAGATCTTTCCAGGCCTTTCTAAAAATCAGCTTTTTCATCATATTCCATTACCTTTATATACCACAGCTTATTCAGCTATTTCCCAATTGATAGGCATCTACTCATTTTCCAATTCTTTGTTAGCATAAAAAGAACTGCCTACAAAACATTTTTGCATGTGAGGATCCTTTTCCCTCCTTTCAGATTTCCTTGGGATACTAGTAATGGCACTGCTGGGTCAAAGAGTATGTTTTATAGCATGGTTTGAAATTCTACTACTACTAATTCTAGTGCCATTTAGAAGAATGAACTCAAAACCTGTGCCACATTATCTTTCTTGACTCTTTACATATTAATCACATTCTTTGGTCTAACTACACCAGCCTGCTCACAAACTTCGTACATAATGCTCTGTTTCTCCTCTTTGTGGTTTGGCTCTATGGTACAGTAGAAAAGATGATAAGTTGGAATCAAAAGGTTCAAAAGTTCAAATCCTAACTGTCACTTAGATCCTTTGTAATCACCTGCCTCTCAGGATCTGTTTCCTTGTCTATAAAATGAAGAGGTTGTGTAAGATGGTTTCTAAGGTCCCCTTCCCACTCTAAACCTATGATTTTTTGGTCTTTTGTACTGACTGCCCCCTATGCCTGAAATATATTCATTTTTCATTTCTGCCTTTAAGAATATTTCCTTGGTAACCTCCTTTAAGACAGCTCAAAACTCACCATCTGCAGGAGACCTATCTGGTTTTCTCAGCAGTTAGTGCCTTCCTTTAAGCTTATATTCCAACTGATTCCATATCTCATTTATAACTTTTTCTGTACATTTTGCCTCTTCCATTAGAATGAGAACTTCTAAATTAAAGCCATTTCTAATGATATGAAAAATTACCTAAATCACTAATGATTAAAGAAATACAAATTAAGACAACTCTGAGGTACCATCTCATACCTCTCAGATTGGCTAAGATGACAGGAAACATAATAATCAATGTTGGAGGGGATGTGGAAAAACTAGAACATAATACATTGTTGATAGAGTTGTAAAATAATCCAACCATTCTGAAGAGCAATTTGGAACAATGCCCAAAGAGCTATAAAATTGTGCATACCTTTTGATACAGTAGTCTCACTCCTGGGTCTGTATTCCAAAGAATTCATTAAAAGGGAAAAGGACCCATATGTGCAAAAATGTTTGTAGCACCTTTTGTAGTGGCTAGGAATTGGAAACTGAGTGGATGTACAACAGATGGAGAATGGCTGAATAAGTTATGGTATAGAGCATTATGCAATATTATTGTTCTATAAGAAATAAGGAGCAGGCTGATTTCAGAAAAGCCTGGAAAGACTTACACAAAGTGATGCTGAGTGAAGTGAGTTGAACACAATAATAAGACTACATGATGATCAATTATGATAGACTTGGCTCTTCTCAACAATGCAGTGAGGCAATTCCAAATGACTTAGGAAGGAAAATGCCAATCACATCCAGAGAGAGAAGAGAGACTGACTGTGGATTGAAGCATAGTATGTTGATTCTTTTGTTGGTTTGCTTTTCTTTTGATCTGAATTTTCTTGTACAACATGACAAATATGGAAATGTGTTTAAAAAGATAGCAAAAACTGAAGTGAGTAGAACCAAGAGAACATTGTATACAGCAATAATAATATTATGAGATGATCAATTCTGATGGACATGATTCTTTTCAGCAGTGAGGTGATTCAGGCCAGTTCCAATGGATTTGTGATAGAAAGCACTATATGCATCTAGAGAGAGGACTGTGGGAATTGAGTGTGGATCACAACATAGTATTTTCACTCTTTTTGATGTTATTTGCTTGCATATTGTTTTCTTTTTCATTTTTTCCTTTTTTTCTGATTTTTCTTGTGTAGCATGACAAATGTGGAAATATGTATAGAAGAATTGCATATATTTAATTTATATTGGATTTCTTGCTGCCTAAAAGAAGGGATAGGAGAAAGAGTGAGGAAAAAATTTGGAACATAAGGTATTGCAAGGGTGAATGTTGAAAACTATCTTGGCATGTATTTTGAAAATAAAAAGCTTAAAAAACATAAAGGAAATATGCTAAATTAAAGATAGCACACATTTAACTATATCAGAGTGCTTGCTGTCTCAATGGAGAGGAGGTAATGAAGAGAGAGAAAAAATTTAGAACACAAAATTATACAAAAATGAATGTTAAAGTATCTTTATATGTACTTGGAAAATTAAATACAACTGAGAGGGGAAAAGATAGAGGAAAATAAGAATGAGAAATTCTTTTAGACAAAGACTATTTTTTTGCTTTTTTCTTTGTATTCCCAATGCTTAGCAAAGTGTTTGGGATATAATAAGCTCTTAAGATTTGTTGATTGACTGATTGCTTGGAGGAGAAAATACTAATCCAGAGTGTGAAAGACATGGCATGTATTAAAAGATTTAAAATAAGATCTGAGTTTGAATCCTGTCTCTAGCATTTACTATCTAGATGATGCTGGGCAAATCACTCAACTTCTCCCTTCTCCATTTTCTTGGGAAAAGTATGTACCACACAAGATTGTTGTGAGGATCAAATGAAACCTTGGCAAATCTAAACGTGCTAAGTAACCAAGAGTAATGATTATTACCCAGCATAATATTTTATATCCATCAGAAGCTTAGTAAATGTTAGTCAAATTGACTTGAATGTATTTAGCATTCAGTATTTTACTACTTTGTACTGTTACTTACCTTTTTCTGAAGAGTCCTCTCAGTCCTCCCAATCAGCAGGAGGAAGGATGTCTTAGGGGAAGGCTATTTCAACCCCAAAAGCCTTTTTGCAGATATTCAATAAATGTTTATTGATGGAGGTGTGACTGCTAAGAGGCAATTAAAAATGCTTCTAAAAATTCTCAACTGAGAAAATTTGAATTCAGTAATGTATATAACCCTGAGGCTCAAAAGCCACAAACATAAAATCAAGTTTAAAAAAAAAAATCAAAGGGAGTGCACATGCATAACCAATATCAGACTGCTTATTGTCTCAGAGAGAGGGGAGAGAAGGGAAGGAAGGAGACATTTGGAAGTCAAAATATTTTAAATGAATATTTAAAATTGTTTTTACACATATAATTAGGAAAAATATTATTTTAAAAAACAAACAAAAAAAATCCCATAGGCCTTCAATTTAATGAACTACATCAAAGATTCTTCATGTACAAATCCCAGTCTGGGTGAAGACATCAAAAATTGGTCTGAACTGGCAGCTTCTATATGACATACCTTCTCATACTCTGAACTACTCACCTGTAATATCAGCAAGGCGGAGGGATGAGTCAGTGTGGATTGTTCCAAAGTAACATGCTGTGGTTGTACCATTCTTCAGAGTTCTCCTCTAAAAGTAGATCATAAAAACCACGGTTCACTTTTGCCCCCAAAAGCCACATGAGAGAAAGGCCTAAAAGCTTAATTCTAATCTTTTAATTTGCAATCATTTTTATTTGGAGTTGATTTCTTAGAAGGTATAATTTAACCTATGGGTTATAACAGGAACAAGAATATATTCTGCAAATTTCAAATGTAGAGAAATTATGTACTAATTCCTTCTTTTATTTATTTCCTTCACCTATACAGCTCAACAGTTCTGATTTTATAAGATGTTTTTCTAATGAATCTCAAATTGAGGGCTGGGTAATAATTTCTAAACTATATTGAATTTAAGGATGAGAAATCGGAATTATAACATTTCTATGGGACACACAAAATGTATCCAGGGAGCAAATGGGAATATTATCTTTGTTCATAACTGATCAGTTGACCCGTAAAGGATTTTGGACTAGGTTCTGTTGTGCCATAGTTCCCTTTTATTGTTCTACCTCACTTTCCCTAATTGTCCCGCCTCACTTTCCCTAATTGTTCTTTCCCTAATTGCCTCAGTTTTCCTAATTGGTCCTGCCTCTGTTTCCTTAGTTGTTCTGCCTCAATCCCTTTAGTTGCAAACCCCACCTCTGGTTCATTAAGACTGATATAACTCAGGGCTACTTACTCTAAGTTTATAAATTGTCAGTGTGTAAACTCAATATAAGGGGAAGTCCAGACTTCCTGGCTCTACCCTGGATACCTCCTTAACTCCCAGTTTATTAGAATTTATGGTCCTACCCCCTATCCTGTCATTGATCTTCTTGATCCCAACTTATAAGAATGTCCAGTGCCTCTTTCCCCACCCCCTGTCAGAACTGGATTGATAGTCTGTCCTGCTCTCAGTACTCTAACTTCACTCCTGCCTTGGTCTATCCCTGTAGCTAAGCCATGTATGTATACATACTTCATGGGAAGCACACATTAGTTGCTGGATGCTTTAGCCATCAGCCCTAGGGGCTGCATAATCTCTCCCTTTCAAATAAAAATATTAAAAACTCTCATCTCTATTTTTTCCTCTTCAGTCTTGTTTCTCTGGTGTCTCAACAACATGTCAAATATAACTAGATAACACATGTCGTAAGTAAAAACCCAATATATAACTTGCATTCACTCCTTTTCAAAGCTTTAATTATACAAGACAGCAGGAAGTCTCCACAGTATCTAAAATTTCTCTGTGAGAGGACTGGCGAGACTTACATGAACTGATGCTGAGTGAAATGAGCAGAACCAGGAGATCATTATATACCTCAACAATGATACTGTTTGAGGATGTATTCTGATGGAAGTGGACCTCTTTGATAAAGAGAGCCTTAATTGATCAAAGATAGGCAGAAGCAGCTACACCCAGAGAAAGAACACTGGGAAATGAATATAAACTGCTTGCATTTTTGTTTTTCCTCCCGGGTTATTTATACCTTCTGAATTCAATTCTCCCTATGCAACAAGAAAACTGTTTGGTTCTGCACACATATATTGTATCTAGGATATACTGCAACCCATTCAACATGTAAAGGACTCTTGCCATCTGGGGGAAGGGGTGGAGGGAGGGAGGGGAAAAATCGGAACAGAAATGAATGCAAGGGATAATGCTGTAAAAAATTACCCTGGCATGCGTTCTATCAATAAAAAATTATTTAAAAAAATAAAAAAATAAAATTTCTCTGTGTAATGGATGACCTTAGAATAAAATCTTTTTCTTTCACTGCTGCAGAATCACTGTCATATCAATCTCCCTTAGAGATATCCTTCTTCTCTTCACCTATCTCTAATCTTAAAACATTGCAGCTAAGTGGTATAAGTAAAATGGGTTTGGAATTGGAAGAATCATCTTGATGAATTCAAATCTGGCCCAGATACTAGCTCTGTGACCCAAAGCAAGCCTTACTTAACCATTTTCCCCTTAATTTCCTCAACTATAAAATGAGATGGAAAAGGAAATGGAAAACCATGCCAACCAAATGGGCCATTGAGAATTTGACATGACTGATAGTGACTAGGCAATAACAATGATAAAATCTTAACAAAGAGAGACCTGTATCTATCACTACTCAAAAAATCTGAAAAGACTCACACCTATGGAATAAAGCAAACTCCTTGGCTTGGCACTTAAGTCTGTCCACAATCTGACTCTACCCTTCTTCATATTGTTCCCCTTCCTATGTTCCTACATTTCAGGAAAAACATCCAACTAAGCTATTCCCAAACATTGTCCTGTCCTTGTTCTTTAACTTTTTTTTTTCATTGAACATTCAGAACAATATTATGGAGATGAAGAAAATTCAGAGGAGAAATTCAAAGGAGTGCACGTGAAAGATCTATAACATAGACACAAGCCATAGGAGCTCCTAGGGTGTAGTAGAAAGAATATCTGGCTAGGAGTCAAGCAAACCCAGACTCTTGGCCCTGCTCTTCCACCTCGCACCTGAATCAACACAGAAAGTCTCTCTGGGTCACAGTTCCCTCAAGTGTAAAAACAAGAGTAATTAGGCTAAATGATTGCTAAGATCCTTTTCAGGCCCCAATGTTTATTCCTTTTGACTGAATATCATAGACTAGGGCATACATATATGATACTCACAACCACTCGGGTATAGACTTCTTCAGCAAAATCTTTATTGCTAAATTTGTTTTCTGTTGGAAACGTATATTTGGTTAACCACTCCAGGAGAGGGAGATCCACATTACTTCCAGCAAACACATATTGTGGTGCGTGGATATGTGTATCGACCAGGCCAGGAATGAAGAACTCACTAGAAATTAAGATGAAGAAAATAGGTTAGCTGCATATGAAGTTGTTTTTCATATCCTTCCAGATTCTCCCTCAACAATACCCTAATAGCTGTTAATGGCACTGATTGATGATCCAGATAATCAGTGAGATATGGAATCCTCTGCATCAATTTGGCTTCTATTGTTAGAAGGGCTGAGCTTAAAATGATGCTATGTACAAACAATGTAAGGAGAGCCAAAAAGATATCCAAGAAAAGCAGTATTAAGAAAAGTTGAGGAGAAGCAGATCACTTTCTTGTGGAAGTGAAGCTGGAGAAGAATCAAGGAAGACTTCATGGAAGAGCTGGCATCTTACCTCAAAAGCTGTATTTCAACAGGTAGAGATGTGAAGCAAATTATCTGGGTATAAGTGTTGCAGGAGCAACCTGCTAATGGTTTCTAGGTGTTATGGGAGCCACCTACTAGTGGCTGCTGGGGATCTAATTCTGACCAGCAGAACAGATCTCTTTGTGTGAGAGGATGATAACAATACAAGGGACGGAGAGGCAGTTGCATTCTCTGATCTCTCTTCTCTCCCTCTTGCTTATGATTTATTTCATTTCTAATTCACAAGCAACATCTGCATCAGCAAAGGCTAATTTTCAATTCCTTCAAGTGTGCTATAATTCATAGCTGTGGGGGTTTTGGGATAATCTACCTGCCCCTTCACACTTACAATTCCTTAACAATTCCCTGTTTTTTGTTTTATGGGAACATGATTATTTTCCCCCCAATAGCATGGTCGGTAAGTTTGTCCAATATTGTGAAGCAGCTGTTATCTAAGTCTGCATAATGAGAATGCAAACAGAATTATCAAAGTCTTTTCATCCTATTCCTCTGGATAGTTGCAGGTTGAGACATTATATCAAGTGTTGAATCTTGTGAGACGTCATGGAGGCAAACTTTCTGACAAATAGAGAAGAGGACTGTAGTCAAAAACAGTCATTTTTCATAAATCTCTCATCAGTCTCCTGGCTCAGCCCTTTGATGTGTTGGCCCATTTAATTATTCCAACTGAAAATCTTCCTGGGTCTCTTCTCCCTTTCCTATCCCAAAGGTTACTGAAGGAACTCTCCTGGGCGGATCCTACTCACAAATAGGTCTCAAGCACTGCTGCTTCTTTGTTTCTTGTATTACTTGTGTCACTATTCAGGTGCCATTTGTTATGGAAGCAACCTGCTAGTAGCTGCTGGGGATCTAATTCTGATCAGCGGAATAGATTCTTTCATGTGAGAGGATGATCACGATACAAAGAGATTGAGAGGCAGTTGCATTCTCTCTTCCTTCTTGCCTCCAATTTATTTCATTCCCAATCCACAAGCAACATCTGCTTCAATAAAGATTGATTTACAATTCCTTAAGTGTGTAATTCACAGCTGTGGGGGCTCTTGGAGTGCCCCTTCACACTTAGGCATGGTCCTTAACAATAAGGGATGCTTCCTGCAAATGAATGGAGATGTAGGAGTGACAGGTTGTAATTGGTAATAGGAAAAGAGGTAACAGCATACAATTTTATGTAGCATTTAAAAGTTTACTAAATGGTTTATGTACCTCATAGCCTGTGATCTGCATTACAGTCTTGCTAGGAAGATGTAGAGGGCTGGAACTGTGGAGAAGTATACTTGAAACAAAGTGTAACTCAATGGAATTGATGAGATGATGATTCTCTAGTTCACATATATACGTAGTATTTAGTATGGTGATGTAATAGTTCTCTAGTACACACATATTCAGTATACTGTAATGATGTAATTATAATAGGGTATTTAAACTGGGGACAAAGTCAGAATTAGAAGGGAGACTGGTCGAGACCCTTGAAATGAAGGAAAAGACCCAAGAAATATCAGATGGTTCCATCTCTGACTACAAGCACCACTGAAAAAGCATGGCTGTTAACCCAACGAATATGGCAACATAAACATCAAAAAATAGTTGATGAGACTACTACAGGGCTTCAAAATCTACAGGAATCATTGGATTCCTTGATACATGATGAGACTATTGCAGGACTTCAAAACTTGCAGGAATCACTGGATTCCCTGACACATTAAATAATGGACAATAGATTGGGTTTGGACTATCTCTTGGCTTGTGTGATTGTTATTTATATACTCTCCTCCTAGGACTTATGGACTTGTATAATTCCTCATGTTGATTCATATTGTTTGTTACATCACTACTAACCTGTGTTATATTACTATATGCTTGTATAATACATGCAATCCCATGCTGATGGATTTATGTATACCTGTTTCAAGTAAGATTCTTCAAGGATCTTGAAAAAATCTGCTAATAATATCTAGTTTGGTGTTTTCATCTTCCTGAAAAGTCAGGGAGGGTGTGATCACCTCCTTTTTTGGTGTTTTCACCTCTTCCTGAGAAGTCAGGGAGGATGTGACCACTTATGTTCTAAAACAAAAGAAAGCAGGAGATGTAGAGGGATGGAACTCTGGATAACTATACTTGAAGCAAGGTGTTAACTCAGTGGGAGTGATGAGATGATTCTCTAGTTCACATATATACTTAGTATGGTGATATAATTGTTCTCTAGTTCACACATATTAAATATATTGTAATGATTTAATTATAATAGAATATTTAAACTGGGGACAAAGTCAGACTCAGAAGGGAGACTGGTTGAGACTGGTTGAGACTGCCAGACTTCCAGACTTCCAGAATGCCAGAAGGAGACTGGGTCAGACTGTGACAGACACAGACTGTATAAAAGACAATAAAGACTTTCGACTTTATTCTTATTCATTCTTGTGATGTCTATCCTGCTGAGATCAAGGCTCTTCCAGTGTACCTCCAGAAAACTAGCCCAAACATTACAGAAAGGTAGTGGAAACATTACTGTATTCATCTTATAAACAAAAAAAGCTGAAGGTTAAGCAACTTAAATTGTAAATGATAGAATATGGTTTCACACTTTGAGCTTCTGATTCCAAATACTTCTGTTTACTTCCCTACTGCAACAAACCACAGTTAACAGCCTAGTATAGTCATAATGTAGTATGTGTCTAAGAAAAGTATGAAATCAAGTTTGAAAGGTAAGTTAGAGCCAGATTGTACAGGGATTTCAATGTCATAATTGTTGTTCAGTTGTGCTTAACTCTTCATGGTCCCATCTTAGCAGAGACACTTAAGTACATTGCCATTTGCTTTTCCAGTTTATTTTAGAGATGAGGAAACTGAAGCAAACAGGGTTAAGTGACTATCCTAGAATTACACAGCTATTAAGTATCTGGGGTTGGATTTGAACTTAAGTCTTCCTGACTCCAGGCCCAGTGTTCCATTGACTGTGCCCCTTAACTGCCTGAAAGGTCATGACTAGAAATTTATATTTTATCCTGTTGGCAAAAAGGAGCCACTGTTTAGATGTTTTTAAGAGTGAAATGTGAAAGGGTCAAGACCTCTCTGTTCATATCAATCTTGACCAAAATTGTGTAGTAACTTCCCATTACTAGGAAGACAAAACAAAAAGTTAATATTTTAAGGCCCTGAAGAATTTTGCTTCACTCTTATTTCATAAATCTAGAGCTGGAAAAGACCTCTGAAATCATCTAGTCCAAATTCTTCATTTTACAAATGATGAAACTAAAGGCTAAATAGAATAAGACCACACTAGTATTAAGTATCAGAAGCGGGATTTGAACCCAGAGCTTTTAACTTCAGGATTAGTGCTCCTTCTACTGTACCAAACTGCCTCTCTACTATACCATGAGTTGTTCACACTTCCTTATTCTTGTTCTGCCCTTTCCTGGCCTTTTTGAGGTTACCTCTCATGCACAAACCTTTTTTCCTTCCCTTCTCTCCTTGTCCACTTTTTGATGGTCTTCCCTTCTTTACAGACCCAAATATGGTGACATTTCTTTCTTGAAACTTTCCTGATTTCCCTAACTAAAGTAATTCCTTCTTGGACCATTCAAAGATCTACTCTGATGCCATCAATCATTTTCCAACTTCGATGACACTTATTAGACTGCAAGGTATGTAGGGATTGGTCCAGTGTAATTTTTCATGTTTATCTTCCTAATACAGCTGCTTAATAAATACATGTTGAGAAGCAGAGCCAAGATGGCAGAGCAAAAATAGGGACTTTCCCAAGCTCTCCTTCAAGACTTTTTAAGGTCTCTTTGCTAGCACTGAAGCAGGACTCTGTTGCTTTGCCTATTATGAGATCTGGGACCCTACGACATAATACAGGTCCCTAGAAGGATCTCTGAAAACAACTGTATAAAATCCCTGAAGTTTAGGACACTGTAACCTCCACCCTGGAAACAGAGCCCTGTTTTAACGTTAAAATCTAAGTAATAGACAAACAATAGAAAAAGATTCTTACCAAAGAAAGTTACTACAGTGACAAGGAAGATCAGAATACACATTCAGACTACAGTGACAAGGAAGATCAGAACACACATTCAGAAGATCACAAAGTCAAAGCTCCCACACCCAAAACCTCCAAGAAAAAATAAGAATTGTTCTCAGGCCATGGGAGAACTCAAAGGGGATTTTGAAAATCTGGGAAGAGAAATGAAAGTGATGCAAAAGGAAAAATTTTTAGAAACCTAATGAGGAGAAGGCCTTAAAAAGCAAAATTGGCCAAATGAGAAAGGAGATACAAAAGCTCCTTGAGGAAAATAATTCCTTAAAAATGTATGTTGAGCAATGAGATAATTCAAGCCAATTCCAACAGACTTGTGATTGAAAGAACCATCTACATCCAGAGAGGACTATGGGGACTGAATGCAAATTACAATATAGTATTTTTACCTTTTTGTTGTTAATATTTGCTTACTTGTTTTTTTTCTTTCTCATTTTTTCCCTTTTTGATCTGATTTTTCTTGTGCAGAAGCATGTATTTAGACATATTTAGAAAAATTGCACATGTTTAACCTATATTGCTGCTGTCTAGGGGAGGGAGAAGGTAAGAGGTAGAGAGAGGGATTTGGAATAATAATTTATTGCAGGAGTGAATGATGAAAACTATCTTTACATGTATTTTGAAAAATAAAAAACTATTATTATATAAAAATACATGTTGAGTATATGTGCTACTCTTACATGATTTCTATCATGCCCACTCTCCTCTACTGATGGCATGTATGTTTGTAAATGAATGTGCCCAGATTCTATTGGGACCTCTCTTAACATAGCTATTCTGATAATAAGTGTCTTTAAACTAAGTATGTTCTCTGGCTAACTATAAAAAAGTAAATAAACCAGTGAGAGCATATGACTTATGGTTTTATGATATATGTTCTGAAGTCAAACAGCATTATTAGAATATTGGCATTAAAAAGTGAGTTTTTTTTAACAAGAAGTTTGAAGTCATTAAAAGCACTTTAAAATGCTCAATTGTAATCTAACTCATTTTTCTTCTATTTAGTTTTGGGTCCAGTTTATCATCTCTCTCTAGTGTCCATCATAATTGAAGACCTCTAAGAGATGCTGATCAAAATACATAGCATCATTTAGATGTAGGTACTTTTTATCTATCTGGTTTTTCTAGTATGGAAAAAACTAGAAGACAGTTTAAATATACTTTTTTGAGTAATTATGTATTTAATTTAGGAGGCTCTGCAATGTTCTAGGAAATGGCTAATGAAAATGTTAGGAAATTTTCACAATCTACAGGAAATCTCTTTTATTTGGATTGAATGTCTCCCTCTTTTATATTTCATTTGCTATTCATAGTCAGAAGATTATCAAAATTGAATTGGCATATCAAAGAAAAATGAGATATTAACATAGCCCAGAAACTCTTTTAGAAGTAATATAATTGGAGTGGGGGTGGGTGAGGGTGTTAAGGAAACAATTCTCAACTTCTCTGAAAGAAAGGAAGATATGAAAAGATAAAAAATATCGTAAATGGTTTTTTAAAAAAGGGATTGAGAGAATATCAAGTACTATTGACTCATAGTCTTACTTTCTGATCTTTATTAAAATTGTGGAGAGAATTTACATACAAATTTAGATCATTCATCCTTGATGAAAATATAAGAAAAAAGGGAGACTTTCTCAAATTGTATTCTGTCTGCAAAAGAGCACATATACATATAGTCACATAAGTAACAGATGTTCATGATCCCAGTATGCTTATTGTTTGACTCTTAAAATACTTGATTCAGTAAGACAAAATGCTCTCTTCCAATAAAAGAATAAGAAATCAAGCTATTCTCCAATTGATAAATGGTCAATATACTTGAATATACAATGAATATACAATTTTGTTGCTTCTTAAAGAGTTCTATATACATAGACTGTTTTCTATGTTAGCATTGTTTATTGTAAGTTCTACTTCTCCAGACAGCACATCAGGTGATCATGACAAGGTCCAAATGTGTTATAGTAGCTCTACAATGTCATTGAAGAATAAAAGGCTTTGTTAAAGAAATAGTGACAGATCTTTTCAATTTTATGGCCTCCTCAGAGTTTCATTCTTAAATGATCTCTCATGAAGATCTAGTTTTATTGGATTTTTATCAAGCTTTCTATAAACTCATTTTCTCCTTTATTCTTTCTTGCTGTTTTGTGTGAGACTTTCATGATTTTTCACCATCTCTGTAAAATTTTACAAATAAATTTAGATTATAAGTTGACATTACATTTGGCTGCAATATCTATCATTTTGGCAATGAAATGAAGTGTTTGTTGGCTGAGATGATGTTTAGGGTTTTTTTGATATTTTTGTTTGCCCACTGTCCTTACTTCAGTTAAATTTCTGTAGAAAATGGTAATAGTCCACATGTATGTCTGTTCCTTTAGCCATTTTCCATTTTTTTAACAACAGCTCGCTTAAATAGGCCAGGGTTGAACTCTTTTGATTGTATGCCACATCTCATGTTTATTCTTTTTTAAAATTTGCAGCTTTTGATTTTGATCTCAACTCTAATATGTTTATGGTATGAGTTAGAAACATTTCAAATAAATTATCTTTGACCAGTTATTTCCTGTCCATTAAGATTTAATTAGTTTCATTTTGGCAAACTTATATGGCTGTTCCATGGTCCTGCCTTTCTTTTTAACAAAATATTCATTATATATGTTTGTAGCTTCTTTGGAGTCTACAAGTCTTTGGCCTCATATTTTTTAGTTTTTTTAAAATTTATTCCATTAAAAATTGTTATTATACCTTTTTACATACAAAACATATGCATGGGCAATTTTTCAACATTGACCCTTGCAAAAGCTTGTGTTTCAACTTTTCCCCTCCTTCCTTCCACCCTCTCCCCTAGATGGCAGGTAGTCCCATACAGGTTAAATATGTTAAAGTATATGTTAAATACAATATATGTATACATATTTATACAAGTATCTTCTTGCACATAAAAGATCAGATTTAGAAAGAAGGTAAAAATAAGCTGAGAAGAAAAAGCCAAAATGCAAGCAAATAATAACAGAAAGAGTGGAAATGTTATGTTGTGGTCCATAATCATTTCCCAGTGTTCTTTCTCTGGGTGTATCTGGTTCTGTTCATTACAGATCAATTGGAACTGATTTGGATCCTCTCATTGTTGAAGAGAGCCACATCCATTAGAATTAATCATCATGTAGTATTGTTGCTGAAGTGTATAATGATTTCCTGGTTCTGCTCATTTCACTTAGCATCAGTTTATATGTCTCTCCAAACCTCTCTGTATTCATCCTGCTGGTCATTTCTTATAGAAAAATAATATGCCAAAACATTCATATACCACAATTTATTCAGCCATTCTGCAATTGGCAGGCATCCCTTCAATTTCCAGTTTCTATCCATTACTAAAAGGACTGCCACAAACATTTTGGCACATACAGGTCCCTTTTCCTTCTTTAATATCTCTTTGGGATATAAGTCTAGTAGTAACATTGCTGGATCAAAGGGTATGCACAGTTTGATAACTTATTCAGTATAGTTCCAAATTGCTCTCCAGAATGGTTGGATCTTTTAACAATTCCACCAACAATACATCAGTATCCCAGTTTTCCCATATCCCTTTTAACATTCATCATTAATTTTTCCTGTCATCTTAGACAATCTGATAGGTGTGTAGTGGTATCTCAGAGTTGTCTTAATTTGCATTTCTCTGATCAATAGTGATTTGGAACACCTTTTCATATGAATAGAAATAGTTTCAATTTCATCATCTGAAAATTGTCTGTTCATATCTTTTGACAATTTATCAATTGGAGAATGGCTTGATGTCTTTTAAGAGTCAATTCTCTATATATTTTGAAGATGAGGCCTTCATCAGAACCTTTAACTGTAAAAATGGTTTCCCAGTTTATTGCTTCCCTTCCAATGTTGTTTGCATTAGTTTTATTTGTACAAAAGCTTTTTAATTTAATATAATTGAAATTTTTATTTTGTGATCAATAATGACTTTTAGTTCTTCTTTGGTCACAAATTCCTTCTTCCTCCACAGGTCTGAGAGGTAAACGATCCCATGTTCTTCTAATTTATTTATATTCTCATTCTTTATGCCTAAATCATGAACGCATTTTGATCTTATCTTGATGTACGATGTTAAGTGGGGGGGTCCATGCCTAGTTTCTGCCATACTAATTTCCAATTTTCCCAGCAGTTTTTGTCAAATAGTAATTTCTTATCCCAAAAGTTGAGATCTTTGGGTTTGTCAAACATCAGATTGCTATAGTCATTGACTACTTTGTCCTGTGAACCTAACCTATTCCACTAATCAACTAGTCTATTTCTTAGCCAGCACCAAATGGTTTTGGTGACCGCTGCTTTATAGTATAGTTTTAGATCAGGTACAGCTTCATTTGATTTTTTTTTCATTAGTTCCCTTGAAATTCTTGACCTTTTGTTCTTCCAGATAAATTTTATTGATATTTTCTCTAGGTCATTAAAATAGTTTCTTGGGAGTCTGATTGGTATAGCACTAAATAAATAGATTAGTTTAGGTAGTATTGCCATCTTTATTATATTCGCTCGATCTATCCAGGAGCACTTAATATTTTTCCAATTGTTTAGAATTGACTTTATTTGTGTGGAAAGTGTTTTATAGTTTTGCTCATGTAGTTTCTGACTTTCCCTTGGCAGATAGATTCCCAAATATTTTATATTATCAACAGTTATTTTAAATGGAATTTCTCTTTGTATCTCTTGCTGTTGGATTTTGTTGGTGATGTATAAAAATGTTGAGGATTTATGTGGATTTATTTTGCATCTTGCAATTTTGCTAACATTGTGGATTATTTCTAATAAGAGTTTTTTAGTAGAATCTCTGTTATGACAGCTCATTATTGTCATTCTCTTGGGTGAAATTATTAATTGCGTCTATGATTTGCTGTTTCACCCAATCATTCTTTAGGATGAGATTATTTTAGTTCCCAGTTACTTTTTGGTCTATATTCCCCTGGCTTTTTATTGAATGTAATTTTCATTGCATCATGATCTGAAAAGGATGCATTTACTATTTCTGCCTTTCTGCATTTGAATTTGAAGTCCTAATGTATGGTCAATTTTTATATAGGTTCCATGAACTGCTGAGAAGAAAGTGTACTCCTTTCTGTCTCTATTCAGTTTTCTCTAAAGATCTATCATACCTAACTTTTCTAGTGTTCTAGTTACCTCTTTAACTTCTTTCTTATTTATTTTGTGGTCTGATTTATCTAATTCTGAGAGTGCAAGGTTGAGATCTCCCACTATTATAGTTTTGCTATTTCTTATTGTAGCTCTTTTAACTTCTTTAGGAATTTAGATGATACAACATTTGGTGCATATATGTTTAATATTGATATTGCTTCATTCTCTATGCTACCCTTTAGCAAGATATAGTGCCCTTCCTTATCTCTTTTAATTAGATCAATTTTTGCTTTTGCTTGATCTGAGATCAGGATAGCTATCCCTGATTTTTAATTCACCTGAAGCATAGAAGATTCTGCTCCAGCTGTTTATCTTTTTCTGTATGTATCACCCTGCTTTAAATGTATTTTCTGTAAACAACATATTGCAGGATTCTGGCTTTTAATCCAGTCTGCTATCAGCCTCCGCTTTATGGGGGAATTTACCCCATTCACATTTACGGTTAAAACTACTAATTCTGTATTGCCTGTCATCTTATTATCCCCAAATTATGCTTTTCTCTTTCCTTTCCCCCTTATCCCCCTCCCCAGTATTAGACTTATGAGCACCACTTGCTCCCTCCCCTTTGTAACCTTCCTCTTTAGAATCCCTCCCTCCCCTTTGATGTACCTCCCTTTTCTTGAACTTTTTCCTTTCTATTTCTGTATTCCCTTCTATTTACCCTAACCTTTCCCTTTTCGTTTTTATGGGCCAGAACTCTGAACTTGAAACAAAGGTTCTTACAAGGTGCTAAGTCAGTGAAATTGATAGAGACAATGATTATCTTAGCATGGTTCAGTATGGTTGACTTAATCTTACAACAAATAATGGTTTCCTAGTGATATAATGATTAGTTTATACTCAGTGTAGAATATATAAGCCAGGAACCTCAGCCAGGATTCATTCAAAGAGAGTCAGAGAGCAGAGAAGACAGGTGGGAGCTCAAGCTCTCAGAACCAAGGAGAGAGAAGGCTTCTAAGAAAGCTAACTGGGCCCCAGGAAAGACAAGACTTTGAAAGAGATAATAAAGGATTTGGACTTTAACTCCTGGCTACTCGTGTGGTGATTACTGAACTGAAAGGAAGGCTGCTCCAGAGACCCCAAAAAAACCAAACCAGAGAACATTACATTTCCCCTCCCACTTTTCAATGAAGTGGGATCGGTTTCTATTTAAACCAAATATGTCTAATATTTTCTCTTTGAGCCAATCTGATGAGAGTAAGATTCACACTATGTTCATCCCCCTCCCTTTATTACCTCAGATATAATAGGTTTCCTTTGCCTCTTAGTGAAATGACGTTTCCCTCTTTTTACCTCCACTCTTCCCTTTTTCTGGTACAATTTTTTTTCTACCTCTAGTTCCTTTTTTATGTTATAACAGTAAAACCAAATTATACATGTACTCTTTATGTATACCTATAACAGAAATACAGTTCTCAAGAGTTCTTCTTCCCTTTTTATGCTTCTCTTGAGTCCTATATCTGGAGGTCAAACTTTTTGTTTAACTCTGGTTTTCTGGTCAGAAATAAATGGAATCCACCTATTTCACTGAATGTTCATCATCTTCCCTGGAAGAAAATGATCAGTTTGGCTGGATAAGTTATTCTTGGCTGCATACCAAGTTCTTTTGCCTTTTGGAATATCAAGATTCCAGGCCTTTCGATCTTTTAATGTGGATGCTGCCAGAATCTGAGTGATCCTTGGTATTTGAATTGTTTTTTTCTGACTGCTTATAGTATTTTTTCCTTGCTCTGATAGTTCTGGAATTTAGCCACAATATTTCTTGGAGTTTTAATTTTGAGATCTCTTTCAGTAAGTGATCAATGAATTCTTTCAATGTCTATTTTGTCTTCTATTTCTATAATATCTGGGCAGTTCTCTTTGATGATTTCCTGAAAAATAGTGTCTAGGCTCTTTTTTCAATCATAATTTTCAGTGAGCCCAATAATCCTTAGATTATCTATTTTTCCAGGTCTGTTTAACAGTAGGTGTTTAACATTTTTTCTATTTTTTCATTTTTTGGTTTTGCTTGACTAATTCTTGGGTCTCCTTGAGTCATTCATTTCCATTTGTTCAAATCGGATTTTTAATGAATTATTTTCTTCATTTACTTTTTAAATTTCTTTTTGTATTTGTTCAATTGAGTTTTTAAATGAGTTGTTTTGTTGTATGGAATTTTTTTCCATTTCGCCAATTTTTTTTTAAGAATTATTTTCTTTTTCCAATTCACAGATTCTATTTTCCTTGGAATTGTTTACCTTTTCCAATTCACAAATTCTGTTTTTCAGGGAGTTGCTTTCTTTATACACTCTATCTTTTAATGAGTAACATGACTTATCCTGATCCTCTTGCAAAGCTTTCCTTTTCCTTCCCCATTTTTCTTCTAGCTCTCTTTTAAGGTCCTTTTTAATTTCTTCTATGAGAGCCTTATGTGATGGGGACTAGATCATCTCCACTTTGGGATTTAAAAACAAACTATTTTTAGTCTCTTCAGAGTTTGAAGTCTGCTCTTCATATAGAAGCTATCAATAGTTAGAGCCCGTTTTGCTTTTTTACTCTTTTTGAAAAAAACAAAAACAAAAACAAAATCTACAGTCTGCTTATTGGAGGCAGGGGGTATTTCCAACCGCCTCTACAGAAGTGGCAATGAAGAGGCAGTGGGACAGCACCCACTGGCTGCATGGGGATTAGCAGTTGTGCTGAAATCAGCAGCAGCAGAAAGGCTACTAGGGCTATGCGAGGACCAATTACTAGGGCTATGCTTGGATCATGCTGAGTCACTCTGGGTGCTGGGTGGGTGTGACTAAGTCCCAAGAGAGTCTAGCATTTGGGGGTTATAATCTTTATCCCTGGTGTTTATAGTTTCTCTGCTGATCTATTGGCTTGCTGACAGGGCAAAGTAGATCACACTGTGGTTAAGTTTTCCCCGCAGATTTTCCATTAGCAGAGACCACACCCTGCCCTGCTCGGGTCTGCTCAGTGTGAGCTGTTTCCCATAGTCTCACTGCCAACTTGCTTGATGCTGCACCTGGCCTAGCTGTCCCCAGTTGTAGCAAAAAACAGACCTTTTCTAGCGAATTTCAAGATTATCTTCAGTTGGTAATATATTGTACTCCCAATATTTATGGGTTCTGACAGTCAAGCTCTAATTCTGAGGCTGAATTTCGTTAAAATTTACAATGAAGGAAAAGAAGAGTTTAAGAAGATGTGTGTGTCCTCTCCACTATATTGGCTCCACCCTCACGTTTTTTAATTTTTAATCATATTTTTTCAATATCTCTTATCTATCAATACTATGATCATATTTGAATTGAGGTAACCCATTATCAAAATATATGTTGAGTTAATTTGGAAGGTCTAAGTCCTTTTATCTTTTCTCTACTTCTTCCTTTTCTATACTTATTACATAATTACTCAAGCTATATTTAGAAGATAACGTAAGTTGTAACTGTCTTCATATTGATCTTTTTGTTTATTCCCATAAACACATGCAAGATGACTAAGTATTCCATGAAATGATGTTTCTTTTTCCCTTTGGAAACACAAAAAATCTACCTCCAATAATTCATTATTTACTTCTCTAAAGAGAACCTGTGACTCATCCTTCCATTTAATATTAACCACTCTATGTCTTTTGGTGCCTGATAGGAGGTCAGACTCTCTGAGGCTATAAATTTCAGAGAAAGCTAACTTGCATTAGTATAAGAAATTTCTTCATCCAGATTTATTCTGCAAAGATTGTTCAGGATGAATTAGAGAGAGTAGACTCTGAAAGCTGGAAGATCCTTGGAAAGCAGTTATATTAGTAATATCAACGAAATCACCGGTCCAGTCACTGTCACTGTCATTCTTTAGTGAGAATGTCAATATTGTTATGCTTTACTCTTCCACACATATTCAGTGTCAGTGGGAAGATATATTTCCCTACACTCTAAGTGATACACACTTAAAGTACTCTAGTAGGAAGGTGGGCACATAAAAAAAAAACCACTCATACCTAAAGGCATTCTGGGACCCCAACATCCTTTCCTTTATTGTGATCATGCTTAGCTGGGCTCTTTGTCCCTGTTTCTCTTCAGAGTTCAACCCCTCATGACCAGGGATGGCTTTCTTCTCAACTCACAAAACTACTCCTCAGCGCTCCTTTTTCTACTGACAAGCCCTACAGAGGGTTGTCTTGCTTTTTAAAGGACTACCAGGAGCAGGGCTCCCAGGACCAATGGTTAGCTTCCCTCTAGTACTATGGCTTGAGTGAAGAACTTTTTCATATCTCATCATAGGGCAATAGAGACTCTTCTTTGCTCTCCTTTTTAAGGCTTCAACACTTATTTCATTTTATTACCTGCCCCTTAATTTCTATAATTTCATCAACCTAGCTAGGAAATAAATTGATTAAAGTATAGTAGATATAGCATACAGGGCTTAGAGTCAGGAAGACATAAATTCAAATTAAGCCTTGGTTGTTTATTACTTAATGTGACCTTTGGTAAATCACTTAATTTCTCTGTGCCTTAGTTTTCTCATTTGTAAAGTGAGTATAAAATAGCCCCTACCTCCAAAAATTATTGTGAGAATCAAATGAGATAATTATTTTATACATACATATATGAATATGTTATATGAATATGAATATATGAATATACATATATATATATACATGTATGCTTATACATATGTATGTATATATATTGCTTTCCAAACTAGATCAATGTTTGCTATTCTCTCTGGTCCCCTTTAAACCCACTGCTAAATTTTTTTTCAAGTCCTAGCTTAGTTGTATTAAGAGATGGCAGAGTCAATCTGAATTTTATGTGAATTATCTTTTTCCCCCCAGACTTTGGCAAGTCATGGCCTTAGTAATTATCATACTCATTCCACATAGCTATTAACTCTTTTAAAAGAATTCCTGGAAGAAAAATGATGAGCATAATTCACACTACCTTCAAAAACATACTTCTTTAGGTACAAGATAAAATAAGTATTTTTTTCCTTCTATTTACCTAAAAATAGATCAGTTTGTTCATTCAAGGAGATTGTGGGCAACCATAAAAACCACTTCTGAAAACAATAAAACAAAATCACAACCCCTATTAAAACCTTCTGATCAGTTAAAAAAATGTTCACGGTTATTCATGAAAAGGTCTCAATATTTCATGCTGTAAACCACTAATTGTCAAATATGTTTATCATTCAATTCCATACTCTCTTCTACTCTCTTTTCTCATAAGGGCCCTGTGTCCCAAGAGAGAATTTACTATAATCAAACTCCAATTAATGACATCAAATTTAAAAAATGGTTTATAATCCATTCTTTATGCTGATTTTAAACTAAAGAGATTTTTGCAGTCTTTAAGCTTCCTCTGGGTATGTAGGCATTTCTGAAAGGAAAGCACTCTCTTTTAAAGTCACTGGAATATTCTGGAAGGAAAGAGAACATATCCCAAAGGTCTTGATGCACTTTATTAAAAACTGTACCAAGACTTTTGAGATGCCCCATATACAACAAATCACTAATAATCTAAATTATCCATAACCAAAAGCTCTCTTGTGCCTCTGTTTTTGACAATTCAGAAAAGGGTCTGAAGAAAGAGGACACAAATCCAGAAAAATACCATTCCTCTCAAAGTCTCTCAGCAACTTTTCCATTCCTTATAAACTTCTTAGATGAAAGAATCTCATTTCCTTCCATCTCACCATTGGACTATATTCTTCTTCCCAATCTTCCCACATTCCTGGTAGAGTATGAGAAGTGAGGCCAGAGAATCTAGACCCCAGGAGCTCTGGCATAGGCAAATAGTAGCCTTTAATAAGGCCAATGGGAGGAAAAGAGGAGGGAAAGAGGAAATTGGAACCTACAGAAAGTACAAATAAACTCAATACCTGAAAATTTGTGTTCATCAGGTTTAATTGTTTTCAGTAAAAGAACTTACTGGATACTGAGTTCTCTCACTTCGATTGGTGTGAAGCCCCATTCCGTGGCCAATTTTTCTTGCTGGGAAGCATGTTCCAAAAACACTATCTTTAAGGAAAGAAAAAAGAGTCAGGAAGTTAATGAAAAATCTCTCTCTCTCTCTCTCTCTCTCTCTCTCTCTCTCTCTCTCTCTCTCTTTCACTCACTCACACACACACACATACTCACACAGATACATACACATATATATAAAGATTAATGTATGTCTTTTAAAATGTGAATTTAGTAAGTGGAACTAAATGACTAATAATTTAATTGTCTAGTTAGATTTTTTTTAATTAATAAAATGGTATTCCTGTCTGCCAACAAGTTTATATTAGGCACTATACTAAGTTCCAGGAATACAAATACAAGTACAAAGAAAAATAGTCCCTGTCCTATAATAGTTTACATCCTAGAAGTAAAGATATCATAAAAGGAAGATGAAAAGTGGCAGGGGTAAAGTATAGGCAGAGCCAGAGATATCCCAACCTGGCATAGGAAAGGAAATCCTACAAGGAATCCCAAGTACAGCCAACAGCCAGGAGAAAAATGACACACAGCTGGCCTGTATGTGTGCCTTAAATGGAAGTTCTAGAAGGAGTCAATAAATTGGTTAAGTATTTATTCAGAGACTTTTGTATGCCAGGCACTGTGTGAGTAACTAGGGATTCAAAAAACAAACAAAACAATGAAATAATCTCTACTCACAATGTATTTTCTTTCTATTGGAGACATTAAGTATAAATATGCAGCATAAATATAAAGTTAATAGATACATATATATTTAGATGATACAGTAGAGAGAGTCCCAGAGCAAGAGTCATGAAAATTCAACTTTCTAATATTCAAATCTGACCTCAGACAAGTGACTCTGGACAAGATTATTTCAATTTCCTCATCTGTAAAATGAGTTGGAGAAGGAAATGGCAAACAACTACAGTATCTTTGCCAAATGGGATTACAGAGTTGGACACAACTAAACAAGATGAAGGCCTGCACTAAGGTGATAGTTATTACTAGTTATTTCTGTAAGTTTTATCTCTGTTTTCCTACCAAGATTATTAGCTATTAAAAACACTTGAAAATCATAGTTTAAGTATTCGTTAGGAAAAACCAATTAAACATTTAACAAATATTTATTAAAGTTTCCAATAAGATCAGGGATGAAACAACATTGCCCACTATCACCATTATTATTCAATAGAAATGCTAGTTTTCTCAGTAAAAGAAAAAAAAGAAATTGAAGAAATTAGAGTAGGTAATAAGAAAACAAAATTATCACTTTTTGCAGATGATATGATGGTACACTTAGAGAGCCCTAGAGAAATCATCAGCATTTTTATATATCACCAACAAAATCCAGCAACAAGAGATACAAAGAAATTTCATTTAAAATAATAGTACATAATATAAAATATTTGGGAATCTACCTGCCAAGGCTAAGTTGGAACTATATGAACACAACTACAAAACACTTTCCACACAAATAAAGTCAGATCTAATCAACTGGAAAAATATTAAGTGCTCATGAGAAGGCGAGCTAATATAATAAAAAATGACAATACTATCTATATTAATCTACTTATTCAGTGCCATATCAAACAAACTCCCAAGAAGTTATTTTACAGATCTAGAAAAAATAATAACAAAGTTCATCTGGAAGTTCATCTGGCCCATCAGTTGGAGAATGGCTGAATAAGTTATGGAATATGAATGTTATGGAATATTATTGTTATATAAAAAACAATCAGAAATATGATTTCAGAGAGGCCTGGAGAGACTTATATTAACTGATTCCAAGTGAAATGAGCAGAACCAGGAGATCACTGTACACAGCAACAAGAAGATTATATAAGACCAATTCTGATGGACATGGTCCTTTTTAACAATGAGATGATTCAGGCCAGTTCCTGTTAAGATTCTTATAAGGTAATAAGACAGTGGAATTGATAGAGACAATAATTATCTAATTAACATAGTTCCGTATGATTAATTTCAAGGGAATTAATGAAAAATGCAAATGAAGGTGGCCTAGTTGTACCAGACCTAAAACTCTATTATAAAGCAGCAGTCATCAAAACCATTTGGTTCTGGCTAAGAAATAGACTAGTTGATCAGTGGAATAGATTAGGTTCACAAGACAAAGTAGTCAATGACTATAGTAATCTAGTGTTTGACAAACTCAAAGACCCAGCTTTTGGGATGAGAACTCACTATTTGACAAAAACTGCTGGTAAAATTGGAAAATGAACCATACCTAACATAGTATATAACATAAGGTTGAAATGGGTTCATGATTTAGCCATAAAGAGTGATATTGTAAGCAAATTAGAAGAACAAAGGATAGTTTACCTCTCAGATCTGGGAACAAGGAAGGAATTTGTGACCAAAGAAGAACTGGAGTACATTATTGAAAACAAAACTGATAATTCTGGTATTAAGTTAAGAAGTTTTTGTGTAAACAAAACCAATGCATACAAGATTAGAAGGGAAGCAGTAAACTGGGAAAAAAAAACTTTTACATTCAAAGGTTCTGATAAAGACCTCATTTCAAGAAAACTGACTCAAATTTATAAGAATTCAAGACATTCTCCAATTGATAAGTGGTCAAAGGATATGAACAGAAAATTTTCAGATGAAGAAATTGAAACCATTTCTAATCATATGAAAAGGTGCTTTAAATCACTATTGACCAGAGAAATGCAAATTAAGACAACTCTGGTACCACTACGAACCCCCTCAGATTGGCTAAGATGACAGGAAAAGATAATGACAAATGTTGGAGAGGATGTGGGAAAACTAATACTTTGCTGTGAACTGATCCAACCATTCTGGAGAGCAATTTGGAACTATGCCCAAAGGGCTATCAATGATTCAGCAGTATGGTAGCCCTTGTTGTAGTGGCAAGAAACTGGAAACTGAGTGGATGCCCATCAGTTGGAGAAGGGCTGAATAAGTTATGGAATATGAATGTTATAGAATATTATTGTTATATAAAAAACAATCAGAAATATGATTTCAGAGAGGCCTGGAGAAACTTATATTAACTGATTCCAAGTGAAATGAGCAGAACCAGGAGATCACTGTACACAGCAACAAGAAGATTATAGAAGACCAATTCTGATGGACATGGCCCTTTTTAACAATGAGATGATTCAGGCCAGTTCCTGTTAAGATTCTTATAAGGTAATAAGACAGTGGAATTGATAGAGACAATAATTATCTAATTAGCATAGTTCCATGTGATTGATCTGATCCTACAAGGAGATGTTATGGGCCAGAACTTGACAAAAGGTACTAAGTGGAATTGAGGAGACAATGTTTAAATCTAGTTTAGAATTGATTTAATCGTACAACACATAATGGTTTCCCAGCAATATAATGATTGGTGTGTACTCAGTGTACAGCATATAAGCAAGAAGCTCTCAGGGCCAGACACACAGCCCACTCTCAGAGGAGGAGACAGATTCATTTCATCTTCCACCTTTGTGCTGGCTGGAGGCTGAAGCTAGCAGGGGCAAAGCATTAGCGGCAGGAGCTCCTCGAACCAAGGAGAGAGATAGGCCTCTAAGAAAGCTCACCAGGCCCAAGGAAGGTCAAGACTTGAATGGAGACAATAAAGGATCTGGACTTTAACTCCTAGCTGAATTTGAGGTGATTATTACTCTGAACTTTCTGAAACTAAGACTGCCTTCAGAAGCCCTCTGAGAAACCTGCTCCCAGATAACTTTATATTTTAGAGAAGAAAATATTACAAGTTCCAATGATCTTGTGATGAAGAGAGCCATCTACACCAAGAGAGAGGATGACTGTGGGAATTGAGTGTGGATCACAACATAGAATTTTCATTCTTTTTGTTATTTGCTTGCATTTTGGGGTTTTTTTCTCATTTTTTCCTTTTTGATCTGATTTTTCTCATGCAGTACAATAATTGTATGAATATATACACATATATTGGAGTTAACCTATATTTTAGTGTATTTAACATATATGGATTACTTGTCATCTAAGAGAGGGAAGGGGGGGGGGAAATTTGAAAGACAAGGCTTTGGAAAGGTCAAGGTTGAAAAATTATCCATGCATATATTTTAAAAATAAAAAGCTTTAATAAAAAATAAAAATAAATACATTGAAGCAACATTGTGTAGTGGAAGGAAGCCTGAGTTAGAAGCCAAAGATCCTGGGTTTAAAACCCAGATCTAATTGGTACTACCTCTGTGACCTAGGATAAATCATATATTCTCACTGGGCCTCAGTAACCTCTGAGATCTAGCCCAGTTCTAAATCTATTATATAAGACCTTGTGTTAGCTTTATAATTTGAAGAATACAAACTATAAAATAGGGTCCTCACCTAAAGGAATTTACAGTGTTGTTAGGGAAGTAACACATACTCTCATATTACTGAACAATAAAAAGTAGTGGATAATAAGCACCACTCAACAATTAAGTACTTAATACAGTTCAGAATAGAGATATTATTGTAGGTTAAAGTAGTCAGGGAAAGCTTTCTGTAAAAGGCACCTTTTATGGGGTGACTGGCATTTGAATTTGTAGAAAGATGGGGAGAACAAACTGATGTGACCTGAGTGAACTCTAAAATTATGTAAAATCACAGAAACCAAGTTCCCTTTGATCTATAGCTCCAAATGGTTTCATATCCTCTCAGAATGCAATAAGCTGTACTATTCAAGAGCAAATCAAACTTCTATTGATCTTGTCAGGAGTCACAATCCCAGGAAAGATTTCACATTCAGTTGACAATTATCAAACTTCCCCTAGACTTACACATAAAATAGGTCTTCTAGAAAAATGATTCTTTGCAGATCCTTCTTCATTAAGAAAGATATGCCCACTAAGAGAATGTCTCCTGGTGTTTTTTAAACAATAAAGCCTCCTCTTTTGCCATAGCCTCTCGGGGTTAATGAATTCTTTTGTTTCCAAACTTTTCTCCAAGCAGAAGGTATCTCATTCATTACCACATCTCATCGTCTAGTGGCCCATTTACAGGATTCTCTGGCTGAGGTAAGCCCTCTTCTTCTGACTATTTCTATAGCAAGGGCAGCTCATACTCCTGGGACTTTGTTGAGTTGTCTGGGGCTCTACGCCCAAGCAGAGTTTTTTGTCCCAAGACACTCGGCCAGAAAACTCCTGTGACTTGACAAGGAAAAAACCCTTTCTTGGGGAGAGTTTTTGTCATATCTTTCTCTCTCTAGGGACACCTACAGAGAATGGAGAGCTACAGAATTGGGAAAGCTTGGGGCTTGTGGCAAAATGGGACTGCTTCCTTCCTCTATTCCTAAGGATTTTTCCTTAGACTGTCTCTTAAAAAATAGAGACAAATTCAGCTTGAAAGACCTCAAAACAAAAAAGCTCGTTTATTTTTGCAACACTCTCTGGCCTCAATATAAGTTAGAAAACCAGGAAACATGGCCAATGAATGGCCATGTTTATAGCACTATTATGTTATAGCACTATTAAAGAACTGGACTTATTTTGCAGGAGTCAAGGTAAATGAACTGAAGTTCCTTATATTCAGGCTTTCATGGGTCTGCCTCAAGACCCTGAATTAAGATTAAATTGCAGAATGCTGCTGGTCAAATTTAATGCAGGGGAACTGGAGATAGAAACCAATCCTTTAAACGACTCCCTTTTTTCCACTCTTTAGGGGCACAAGAAGTGTCTTGCAGCCCTCAGCAGGACACTTGCAAATTCTCTCTGCTCCTTTATCAAAGGCAGGACCTTGGATCCCATACTATCTGACTCTCTTCTCCTCCAGAGGCGGATTCTGGGATCATCCCACTTCTTAGCTCTTCATACACAATAAGTGGCACTCTTTTCTCCTCGACCCATTCCCTCTTGCCTCTTTCTGAGGCTGCCCTGCCCCCAAGCCTCAATCCTTCTCTTACTGGAAGCAGAACTTCTCTTCCTTCCTTTCAGGAGCCTGATTCTGCCAAAGCTCCTGCCCCACATCCTGATTTGGCTATTTCTTCTAAACTTTGCCTCTTAAGAGAAGCTGCCAACCCTCAGAGAGGAACACTTAAGAGTGCAGATGCCCCTTTCAATGCTGGATCTTTCCCAAATAAAGGAGAAACTGTGCAGGTACTCTAAGCACCCCACCAAGTATATTGAAGAGTTTAAAACCCTTACCCTCCAATATGGTCCTCCTAGAGAGATATTAATATCATTATCTCCTCTTACTGTACCATAGAGGAAAAAAGAGAATCTGGGATCTGGCCCAGAAGTTTGGGGATGACATGGCTGCCTCCTCCCTTACTAGATATCAACTAGGGGCAATAGTAGTCCCACTCTCAGACCCTGGTGTAATTACCAGGAGGGGAATAGAGATAGAGAGAGAAAGGACCACCTCCTTATCTGCCTCATTGAAGGCATGAAGAAGGGAATTAAGAAGCAGGTTAATTATGACAAAATTAGGGAGATCACGCATGTAGCTGAGGAAAATCCTGCCCTTTTCCAAGGCCACCTTGTTGAGGCTTTGAGGAAATACATTAATCTGGACCTCATTTCTCCAGAGAGGACCACTGTCCTTAGCATGCATTTCATCAACCAATCTACCCCAGACATAAGATGAAAATTGCAGAAATTAGCATTGGGACCCCAGACTCCCATGAGTCAATTATTGGAAGTGTCTTTTGGAGTGTTTAACCATAACGACTGACTTATAGCCAAGGAGGAAGATTGCAGGGCCAGGGTGAGAAACAAAGAGCAGGCTCAACTTTTGGCTGCTGCTATTTCCAAAGAACACAGGGGTTCATGCTTTAAGTGGAAAGGGCAGAGTGACTTTGCAAGAAATTAACCTTGGAAAAGACCCCCAGGCCCTTGCCCTGAATGCAAACAGGAAGGACACTGGAGGAGGGACTGCCAGGAGAAGTGTAGAGCCACTGCCTCAAGTCTCATCCACCAGTCTTCTCAGGATAGGAGTGACGGGCCCAGGGGTTTGGCCAGGCCCCATCTTACTCCATCACCACTGCAGTACCCAGGGTCACTTTAGATGTTGCAGATAAGCCCATTTCCTTTCTTTTTGATACAGGGGCTACCATTCGGTTCCCACTTGCCCTTCCCCCCATAAGGTGATGGGAATTGATAGGAGACACCAGAATTGTTTGGAAACTCTCCCTCTGCCTTGCCAGTTCAGGGACCTATTTTTTTTCACATTCCTTTCTAATTACCTCTTCCTGACACATCCTGCTATTGGGGTGAGACTTGATAGTGAAGCTGGGAGCCCAATTCTCCCCTCTCAAACCTCCAACTGATGTTTTTATATTTCTTTCAAGACCCTCCCATATTCCCTATGAAATCTGGGAGGAAATAGATTCTTCTATGTGAGACCAGAGAATCCTTGGAAGGGTGACACATGCTACTCCAGTCCTAATTAAGCTGCGAGATCCTAGTGTATTTCCTCATAGATGTCAATACTCAATTAAACCTGAGGCCAGGGTAGGATTGCAACCTCTAATTGAAAAATTCCTTAAGTTTAAGCTTCTGATTACCTGCCAATCTCCCTGCAATATTCCAATTTTTCCTGTTAGGAAATCAAAAGGTAATTTTTGCATAGTACAGGATCTCAGGACAATTAATGAAGCTGTCATTCCTATTGATCCCATTGTCCCTAACCCTTATACAATTCTCACTCAGATTCCACGAGATTTGCATAAGAACATTTTGCTTTTTGCTTTTGAATGGGCTGAGCCAGGAGGATTTCCCCCACCAATTGCCTTGGACTCTTTTGCCTCAAGGCTTTCATCAAGGTAGCCCACATGTATTTGGACAGTCCCAAACTAAGGACTTAAGGGAACTTGAGCTGCCTGATAGTACCATCATCCAGTACTTGGATGACATTTTCCTCTGCAGTCTCACCAGAGAGGAATCCCTAAAAGCAGCACCAATCCCTGAATTTTCTAGCCTCGAGGGGCTACAGGGTCTCCTTACCTAAAGCCTACATAGCCTGCCAGTCTGTCAAATATTCAGGCCACAATCTCATCCCTACTTCCCACTCTCTAACTGAGGAGAGAAAACAGACTATTCTAAGCCTCCCAGACCCTGCCTCAAAGAAGCAACTGCATACCTTTTTAGGCATGGCCAGTTTCTGTAGGATCTGGATTCCTAATTTTGGCATTATTGCCAAACCCCTCTATGATTCTATTCAAGGTAAGCTTCCTCTTGAATGGGGACCTGATCAGGCCAAGGCTTTTAAAACCCTGAAAGCCAAACTGATCTCTGCTCCTGCCCTTGCTCTCCCTAACTTAGAGAAACCTTTCACCCTGTATGTGGATGAGAGGCATGGGCAGGCTTTGGGGATCCTTACTCAGCCTCTGGGATCTGACCCCAGGCCCATTGATTATTTCTCAAAGAAGCTGGACTCAGTTTCCCAAGGATGGCCTTCCTACCTCAGAACAATGGCTGCCATAGCCCTTTTAATTGAGGAAGCCTCAAAACTGAACTTGGGTCAGTTATTAGAGGTTTTAACCGCCCCCCCCCCCAACAGAGTCCAGAGCATTTTAGAAGCTAAAAGGCACCAGTGACTTGCAATGGGAGGCTTACTAGATACCAAGCCCTCCTGCTAGATACTCCCAACCTGACTCTCCGAGTCTGTCACACTTTAAATCCTGCCACGCTGCTTCCTGACACCTCCTCAATCAGGAGAGATTATCCATAATTGAGAGGAAGCTCTAGATTCTGTCTACTCCAGCAGATCTGACTTAAGGGAAATTCCCCCTGAGAACCCAGATAGGGAGTGGTTCACATTTTTTTTGAAAATGAGGGGAGAAATGCAAACTACTCTGTGGTGACCCTTTATAGTACCGTGGTGGCGAAGCCATTACCTCCTGGCAGAAGGATAAGCTCATAGCTTTAACCAAAGCTTTAGAACTGGGGAAAGAAATGAGAGTCAACATCTATACTGATTCCAAATATGCTTTTCATATTTTGCATGCTCACAGAGCTATTTGAAAAGAAAGGGGCTTGTTGACAGTGAAAAACTCTCTCATTAAACATGCACAAGAAATTCTAAACCTATTGCAAGTTGTCCATGAACCCAGAGAGGTCTCGGTCATATTTTGTAAAGGACATCAGAAAGGAGATTCACTTCAAGCTAAGGGAAACAGACCTGCATATTCTTCTGCTAAAGCTGCTGCCTGGTCACTCCTGACTATGGCACCTTTAATTCCCCAGCTGCCTGATTCTTTTGCCCCTTCCTACAATTCACAGGAAAAAGCTCTTGCAGAACAAAGAGATACATCCTTTCTTCCTCTGGTTGGTTTCAAATGCCCTCACACCACCTCTTAATCCCAGAGTCAAGTCAGTGGAAACTGATCTCTGGTTCCATCAGGCCATGCACCTAGGAAGAAATGCTCTCCAAACCCTGGTGAAATGCATTTTCACTGGCACAAGCTGGGAGAAACGATCAGACAGGTCTGCCAGGCTGCCCAATCTGTGGGCTGTTTGTTAAGCCTCCACCTCTCCTGAAGTCAGTTCAGAGGAGAGGCATGTACTCTGTGAGGATTGGCAAATAGACTTCACACATATGGACCCCTCTAGAGGTTTCAAGTTGCTTTTGATCTTTGTTGAAACATTCACTAACTGGGTAGAAAAGCTTCTACCTTCCAATACTGAGAAGGCTCAAGAAGTATCTAAGTGCTTGCTGAAAGAGATCATACCTTTATGCCCAGCTCTTTATAGAACGATAACCTGAGGGCCTTTACCTCTCAGATAACCCAAGGGGTGGCTAAAACACTTAAAATTTCTTATCATCTCCATTCTGCCTGGTGTCCTCAAGCCTCAGGGAAGGTAGAAAAAATGAACCACACACTTAAGAGAGTCCTTACTAAACTCTGCTTGGAGACTTGAGAGGACTGGATAAAGAACCTCCCACTAGGACCACTTAGAGTCAGAACTGTCCCTTGGGAGACATTTAAGCTGAACCTTTTTGAACTTCTGTATGGGAGGCTTTTCCTAGCTACTGACATTCTTGTGTATTCGGAGTAACACCCTCACTCAGTTTGCTGCACAGCTTGGTGCCATTCAAAAGGCTCTCTCTGAAAGCACATCCAAGCATCCCTCTAGGGCCCACAGAGGTTCAAGCTCAGATTATCTCTCTTGTAAATCCCCAGGAATATGGTGTACCTAAAAACCTGGAAACCCCAAGGGTCTGACCCCCTGGGTGTAAAATGTAAAGGCCATACAAGGTCATTCTGACCACTCCAATAGCAATTAAACTGGAAGGGTCCCCCAGCTAGACTCATATTTTTGGATTAAAAATGCTTCTCCTGTTACCTCTTCTTCAGATGTCCCAGAGTACTCGGGAGAGCCCATAGAGGATCTGAAGTTTCTCTTCTGCAAGAACCCTGACAAATCTCTGGAGAAGGAAGGGTGAAACTGCCTATAATCTCCTTCCCTCCTCATCATGAGGACTCTACTCCTGATGCTCTCTCTTCAGCTTTTCTGGTTTTACTCTGTGGGCCCTCACCAGTGGGGTGATAACTTCCTGGTCAGACTAGAGAACTCTGTGGGGAAAGGGGGTGTCTAGGAAAGGTTAGGTGTGCCTTCACCATCCCCAGGGTGGCTCACAGATGTGACCTAATGCATTCTTTGCAAAGGTCCCGTTCCCACATGTCACCATCTCCTCCCTGGACCCTTTTGTACTAGCCAACCCCCAGGGGAACTATTCTGTCCCCTGCTTTCTGGCTGGGACAGATTTCATATTTACCTATCACCACACTACAGAGACAGTGGTTGTCACCATCTCCCAAAATGGCCAGGTTTATATCTTTGATGTTGGGACATTGACCTGTATCACCAAAACTGTGGGTGCAAGTGAGTGAGATCTCTTTCATGCCTGCCGCAATTTCACCTGGACAACTTGCACTAGCTGCACAGGTGGGTCACAGGCCAGGTGCATTTATGATTATGCACCTCCCCAAAGAATAACTATAGGGAACACATTCTGGGGTTATCCTGGCAAATTCACAATGCTTCTACAGCACCTCCTTTGAAGCTTCTCCATAACATCCTAAAAACTAATATTCCAACTGATAGAATGCTATGTGACTACAATCATCCATGGGGGCAAGCAACCAGGAGACTGCTACAAAGTCTGACCTCAGGTCCCACATCTGTGCACCTAAGGTATATGCTTTTCTCTGTAAAGTAAGTTCTCCATTCCACTTCAATGTCTGTTAAGGGGCCTATTAAGAGAAATGCCTCTGATTAGGACCCTCCCCCACCTGTAATTCTCTCCATCTGGTGCTTGACCCCTTTAAAGCACTATGGTCCTGTACCCTTGGCTACTTAATTACCCCTTTCTCTGTATACAATGCCAGCATCTCAAACACAGCCCCCACCCCTTCAAGGAGACAAAAGCAGGGATTTGGGGAAAATGTTCGGTGGTACTTAAAGAAAGGCACTGAAATGCTAATTCCCTGGGTTGGATATCTGGACCATGAAAGCTTTCTCTCCAACTTGACAGCCACAATCAACCAGCTGGCCAACAAAACTGCACATTCTCTCAGGGAAATACAAGAGTCCCTAGATTCTCTTGCTAACATAGACTTAGATAAGGAAAGGCCTTAGATTACCTCCTTGCCTCTAGTGGAGGTGTCTGCATTCTGGTCAACACCTCTTCCTGCATGATATTAACAATTCAAAGGAAGTTGAGCTAGGCACTGAAAGAATCTTACAGAAGGCTGGCTGGATGCAAAATATTCATGAGCAACTTCTTATGTCTTCCCAGTCCTGCTCTGGCTATGGTCTCTCCTAACCCCTATACTAACTCCACTTCTAATTATCATATTTTTGCTCATATTCAGCCCCTGTATTTTCAGATTACTTGTGAGATTTGTTTCTTCTAGGCTTCAAGCTGCAAATTTTCAACTTCTGCGACCTGGGGCTCATAGAACAACTCTTGGGCAAGCTCAACATCTGCTAGATGCTGCAGCTGCTATCTTCAGATATTGTATCTCTCCTTCAAGCATGACCCCCCATTAACATAGGGACAGCTCTACAATCCCTCTCAGTTGAAGAAACTTCAGAAGAATAGAGACCTCCATCCTTTTTCCAAAAGAATTTGGGGTTAACTGCTTGAGGGGGGAGATGATGCGGGTGAACCAGAGTTCACCCTGAGTGAACTCTAAATTACATAAAATCACAGAAACCACGTCCCCTTTAAACTATAGCTCCAAATAGTCTCACATCCTCTCAGAATGCCATAAACTGTGCCATTCAAGAGCAAATCAAATTCCTGCTAACCTTGTTGGGAAGTCACAATCCCAGGAAAGATTTCACATTCAATTGAGAATTATCAAACTTCCCCTAGACTTACACATAAAATAGGTCTTCTGGAAAATGATTCTTTGCAGATCTTTCTTCATTGAGAAAGATATGCCCACTAAGAGAATGCCTGGTGTTTTTTAAACAACAAAGCCTCCTCTTTTGCCATAGCCTCTGGGGTTTAGCAAATTCTTTCTCTTCCAAACTCACATCTCCAAGCAGAAGGTACCTCATTCACTCATCACCACACCTCATCAAAACTACATAAGCAGTGTTAACAGAGGCAGCAACATGTTTGTGGTGAGGCAGAATAACTCAGATTCCCATCTATATGACGTTTTAAGGATTGCAAAGATTTCTTAGCTCATTTGCTCCTCAGAAGAACCCTTTGAAATAAAAGCTATTTATAGCCATTTTACAGATGAGGGTCAGAGGCTCTTATGTAGAGTCATCCTGCTACTATGTAGAATTTGACAAGTTTACCTGTTGGTAATATTATATACATTACTCCTCCCACATTCTGATCTAGGTGGTCTGGCTTTCTTATGCAGACAATCGTTTCTTATGCAGACAATATGCTGCTTCTTTCATACTTTTGCCCTGGCTATCTCCCATGCCTAGAATACACGACTTCCTTAACTCTCCCTGACATTCTTGTTTTAATTTGAGAAACCATCCTCTACCCAAAGCCTTTCCTATTCCCCTTCCCCCAACTCCCATCCCCTATTTCTTTGTATTTAACTAGTCTATATATTTGTATTTATTAACTATACATATAAAAATAAATATATACCTATGTTATATACCTGGTTGTTTCCTCCATTAGAATGTAGGTTCAAGGGCAATTAGATTGCATGGTGAAGTCAGGAGGACCCGAGTTCAAATTCAGCCTCAGACACTTAAAGACTACTAGCTAGCTATGTGACCCTGGGCAAGTCATTTAACCCCAATTACCCAGCAAAGAAGAAAAAAAATACGATGTAGGTTCACTGCAAGTAAGGGTTATTTCATTCTTTGTTTTCATATTCCCAAATATAAGACTGAGAAACATAAAGTTACAAAAAAAAAACCATAGATGAGAAAAACCAGAAGCCTAGAAATGGAAGTAGTCTCTAAGAGGGGAGCTCTTGAAACCGGTTGAAACTAAATAAAACTAGTCAGAACTAGTTGTGTGGTTAAAACAAAAACAAAACTGAAAGTAGGACAAAGGTCATAGCATGCTCACTTGCCTCATAAATACTAACTTTTTCCCAGGCTCATCTTAATGGTCATACAATATATAGTGGTAGGGGAGACATATTAAGAGATATATATTTCTGGAAGATAGGGAAAAAATGTTAACTTCATCACTCCAGTCACTGGGGAGATAAATGGAGGAGGGCTTTGTAGGGATAAAAGGCTATGCTCTTGTGGCTGTAAAATATGTTCATTCTGAGTTTTCATACCCACTCCTGCAGGAATGTATTTAAAGTTTAAACTGCTTCTCTCATCCTGAGTTTGTTCATTTACTGCATTCTTATTGGGATTCAGAATTTTATTTTTAATAAGACTGGGCCTATAATAGGTGACTAATAAAAACCTATTTGGAATAAAGAAGGGAACTCTCAAAAAGAGGAAACTTAAGAGTACCAATGCTCTTCAGTATCTTCTCTTTAACTTCCTTGTCTCAGGGAATTGCCTAGATCACTGAGGAACTAAATGAATTGTCAGGGATATGTCATAAACAGGACTTGAGCCCAGATCTTCCTGGCTTAGCAGCCAGATTTTTATTTAGAACTCCATGTTACTTCTCTTTGTATTACTATTATTTGTTTCCCAAATGTAATATTTTCCTGATGACAAAAAACTCATGAAGAAAGGAGCCATTTGCCCTTATAGCAAGCTAACACCACACTCACACTAACAGCTAACACACTCACACTCACAGCTAAGCCTCACTCACACAGCCCAACCCCTTAAAGATGTAGTTCCATCTTTGTAAGAAACGCATAAAGCATATCTGAGTTTTTCCTTTAGTCAAATATATCCGTGCTCTAAAACCTGAAATTAAGGATACTTGGGATGAGCAATAATTAAAATGTTAGAAATCCTAACGCCAAAAATGAATGAGTAATGACTGTTGGCTGATGAATAGGATCTTTGAAAGATACTGCCTTGCAACACCAGATTGTGCTGTTCTCTTCTTTTCTAAAATATGATCGTTCTCTGGGAATAGATTTCTCGCGGGGCTTCTGGAGGCAGCCTTAGTTTTAGTTTAGATCAATATTTTTTTCAGTTTAGATCAATAATCACCTCAAATGCAGCCAGCTGTTAAAAGTTCAAATCCTTTATTGTCTCTTCCAAAATAGCCTGGTTTCTTTGAGGCCTATCTCCCTCCTTGGTTCCAAGAGCTCTTGCAGCTTGTCCTTCGTCACTTTCAGCTTCAGCTTCAGCCTCCAGCTCTCTTTGAGTCTCCAGTTCTGAATCTCCTGACTGAATTCTGGCTCTGTCAATCTCCCGAACTGACTCCTCACTCACTCCTGACTGAGGCTCTAAGAGTTTCTTATATATGACCTCTTAAAGGTGTGAACTCAAAGGCTGACTCCTCCTCTGAGAGAGTGGGATTGTGGGTTCCTGACTTGTGAATCTCCGGGACTTGTGAACTCTAATGTGTGAACTCGAAAAGGTGTAAACTTAAACATTGTTTCTATCAATTCCAGTGAGTTAACACTTTGTAAGGATTCTAACACCAGATGGAGAATTTGGGCAACCAGCTTGTTGCTATGGAACAGCATACAGCCATCCTCAAACCACACTATCAAATCCATCCAAACACAGCTGTGAAAAGAGTCTAAGAAGGTAAGACCAGAAGCATTAGTGAGCACTATGCAAGAATGAGAACTGTCACAGCATAACAGTTCACATCAAATGATTTAAGACAAAACTGATCAAATGTGGAGCTCAAAGGGACCTTAAAAATCATCACTCTAGTCCAGCCACAGGCTTAGAGTAATTCAATTCAGTAATTTAACAAGGATAAGTATATACTAAGGATAAGCATCAAGCACTGCATTGTGCCAGATGCTGAGAATACAAAGACAAAAATTATTATTTCTGCCCTCAAGAAGCTTATGTTCAACTAGAATGGGATAACTGATAGATAAGTAAGTACAAACATATATGTGGAGAAATTTGTATTTTATCCTAGAAATAATAGGGAATCACAGAAGTTTCTTGGGCAGGGAGTTGACATGATCACAACTATGTGACTTTATGATAATTTCTATGTGGGAAATGGAGTGGAGAAGACAGAAAATAGAGACTATTTCAACAGTCTGGGAAAAAGGTATTGAGGGTCTGATTGTTGTAGGGTGGTGGTATGAGTAGAAAGGAGATGGATATTAGAGTGATTGAAGTAAATTGATAAATTTTGGCTAATAATTGGCTATAGAGGATAAAGAAGAGTGAGGAGTCAAGGCTGAAGAAGTCAAGGTTACTGGATGAATAGTGGTACCTTAACAAAAACAGAAAAAAATAGGAGGCCTCATAAATTTTAGGAATTAAGTAGAAGATATGAGTTCTGGTTTTAGGAACTTGAAATTAAGATGTCTATGGAACAATTGGAACAATCAGATGGAGATGCTGAGAAGAAGGCTGATTATATGGGCACAGAAAAAAATCACTATTATCATAAAGCTATAATACTAAAAATGAGGGAGAGATACAATATACAACCAAAGTAATTCTAACAGGACCTATTGCTATTAATGCTAAAAATGGGAAGATGGAGAAGACATTGATACATATCATGAAATTTTCATATAAAATATTATGAATATAAATCAACTGTCATTGCAAGGAAACTTAAAATTTCTAAAAAGCCACTTTTGCAAAATGCATATAAAAAAGAACAGAACAAGAGATTATATACAATTGATTATATCTGAAAACTTTTAATTATTTTCTGATAAGCTAACTCCTGAACAAAATCTGATTTATTCCCTTAGAACTAAATCTTCCTTCTTGATTCTATGACTTCTTCAGAATCTGGGGAATTAAGATGATTTCTATCTTTAAGTACATAGTTAAATGTAAACTTTATCTTGTGCCTTTAAATTTCTATTACTCAATTATTTGGCACCTAGCTTGTTTTGAGTGTGGTGCTATTATTGGTAAGGCTGTTCAAAATATTTTTGCATAAATAGGCCTTCTTTATCCTACCTCATTTTCTTCTCCCAAGCTCAGTTTATATTTTTAGGTTAAATCATTTTATTTTTTTTAATTTAATTTTATTTAATAATAGCTTTGTATTGACAGAATCCATGCCAGGATAATTTTTACACAACATTATCCCTTGCAATCACTTATGTTTCGTTTTTTCCCCTCCCTCCCTCCTCCCCCCCCCCCCCCCCCCGCGATGGCAAGCAGTCCTATATATGTTAAATATGTTGCAGTATATCCTAGATACAATACATATTTGCAGAACCGAACAGTTCTCCCGCTGCACAGGGAGAATTGGATTCAGAAGGTAAAAATAACTCGGGAAGAAAATCAAAAATCAAATAGTTCACATTCATTTCCCAGTATTCCTTCTTTGGGTGTAGCTGTTTCTGTCCATCATTTATCCAATGAAACTCAGTTAAGTCTCTTTGTCAGAGAAATCCACTTCCATCAGAATACATCCTCATACAATATCGTTGTCGAAGTGTATAATGATCTCTTGGTTCTGCTCATCTCACTTAGCATCAGTCCATGTAGGTCTCTCCAAGCCTCTCTGTATTCATCCTGTTGGTCATTCCTTACAGAGCAATAATATTCCATAACATCCATATACCACAATTTACCCAGCCATTCTCCAATTGATGGGCATCCATTCATTTTCCAGTTTCTAGCCACTACAAACAGGGCTGCTACAAACATTTTGGCACATACAGGTCCCTTTCCCTTTTTTAGTATCTCTTTGGAGTATAAGCCCAATAGAAACACTGCTGGATCATAGGGTATGCACAGTTTGATAACTTTTTGGGCATAATTCCAGATTGCTCTCCAGAATGGCTGGATTCGTTCATAACTCCACCAACAATGCATCAGTGTCCCCGTTTTCCCGCATCCCCTCCAACATTCATCATTATTTTTTCTTGTCATCTTAGCCAATCTGACAGGTGTGTAATGGTATCTCAGAGTTGTCTTAATTTGCATTTCTCTGATCAATAGTGATTTGGAACACTCTTTCATGTGAGTGGTAATAGTTTCAATTTCTTCATCTGAAAATTGTCTGTTCATATCCTTTGACCATTTATCAATTGGAGAATGGCTTGATTTTTTATAAATTTGAGTCAGTTCTCTATATATTTTGGAAATGAGGCCTTTATCAGAACATTTAATTGTAAAGATGTTTTCCCAGTTTGTTGCTTCTCTACTAATCTTGTTTGCATTCGTTCTGTTTGTACAAAGGCTTTTTAATTTGATATAATCAAAATTTTCTATTTTGTGATCGGTAATGGTCTCTAGTTCATCTTTGGTCACAAATTTCTTTCTCCTCCACAAGTCTGAGAGATAAACTATCCTATGTTCCTCTAATTTATTTATAATCTCGTTCTTTATGCCTAGGTCATGGACCCATTTTGATCTTATCTTGGTATGTGGTGTTAAGTGTGGGTCCTTGCCTAATTTCTCCCTACTAATTTCCAGTTATCCCAGCAAATAATGAAATCTTATCCCAAAATTTAGAATCTTTGGGTTTGTCAAACACTAGATTGCTATAGTTGACTATTCTGTCTTGTGAACCTAACCTTTTCCACTGATCAACTAATCTATTTCTAAGCCAATACCAAATGGTTTTGGTGACTGCTGTTTTATAATATAATTTTAGATCAGGTACAGCTAGACCACCTTCATTTGATTTTTTTTTTCATTAATTCCCTTGAGATTCTCGACTTTTTATTGTTCCATATGATGTTTGTTGTTATTTTTTCTAAATCATTAAAATATTTTCTTGGAAGTCTGATTGGTATAGCACTAAATAAATAGATTAGTTTAGGGAGTATTGTCATCTTTATTATATTCGCTCGGCCTATCCAAGAGCACTTAATATTTTTCCAATTATTTAAGTCTGACTTTATTTGTGTGAAAACTTTTTTGTAATTTTGCTCATATAATTCCTGACTTTCCTTTGGTAGGTAGATTCCCAAATATTTTATGCTATCAACAGTTATTTTGAATGGAATTTCTCTTTGTATCTCTTGCTCTTGGATTTTGTTGGTGGTGTATAAGAATGCTGAGGATAGGTTAAATCATTTTAAACAAAAATTCTTCCACTACACATTTTGCTTTTCTGAAAGGTTGAATTAATTCACAACCCCACAATCAGTGTAGTTTCATAGCTGTTTCGCCACAATAATATCAGAACTGAAATTAATCATTTTTCATTATTTCTGAAGAGGCAACAGGACACAGTGAATGGAAAAACCAGTCTCAAAGCAAGGAAGACATGTTTCCAAGTTCCACAGATAACAAAGATTTACTTTGATCTCCTAAGCTTAACTTCTATGTACCCAAGGTAACTAAATTAGCATAGATGTATCTGTACTAGTAGAAGGAGTTCCCTATATCAGTAAAATCACAGATAAATTGCCTAGTCCAAATTCTTTCATTATCTTTGCCAATTGGATTGAAGTCATAATTAGGGACAGCTTAAGTGGTAGAGTAGATAGTCTAAAGCCTCAAGTCAAGAAGACTCATCTTACTGACTTCAAATGCAGCCTCAGACACTTACCAGTTATATGACCCTAAACAAGTCACTTAACCCTGCTTGCTTCAGTTTCCTCAACTATAAAATGAACTGGAGAAGAAAATGGCAAACGATGTTAATACCTTTGCCAAGAAAATCCCAAATGAAGACATGAAGAGTTGGACACTGCTGAACAATGAACAAAACCAGAAATGTAATAGAGCTGCTAAGTGGTATGGTGATTAGAAGGAGTTAGAGTCAGGAAAATCTGAGTTCAAATCCATTTATACTAACTGCTTGATCCTGGGCAATCCATTTAGTCCCATTTGCCTCATCTGTAATGTAGTGTAATGGAAACACACTGGAGAGAGAAATAGCTCCAATATCTCTGTCAAAAATAAATAAATAAATAAATAAATCCCGTGGATTCTGTCCATGGTGTTGCAGATGTGACTGAACAATAATAAAAGGGTCATAATTGTTTTTATTTTTAATTTTCCAATTAATTTACAGATGCTGAACAATACATTCATGTGAATATGAATATTTATCTCTATTCTTTTAAAAACTACTTATTCATATCTTTAGACTGCACAAACCTATAAGAACTAATTTCTACTCATAAATTTGCATCAACTCCTTATAGATTTTGGACGCCAAGCTTTTGTCAGAGATATTTTATTAATAATTTATCCCAGATTTTTTGTTTCCCTCTTATGATAGATGCAATTTTTTCTGTTGTGAAAAACATTACATTTTTAAATAATCAAATTCTTATTTTTAAAAACATTTCATTTAAGTCACAGCTGCTTCAGAATTCATACCTTGCCCATAGTTTGAAAAAGTTCATTATCTTCTGATTTTTAAATATATCTAAAATTTTAAAATATTTGGATTATACGGAATATTATTGTTCTGTAAGAAATGACCAGCAGGATGATTTCAGAGAGGCCTGGAGAGACTTAACATGAACTGATACTAAGTGAAATGAGCAGAACCAGGAGATCATTATACACTTCAACAACAATAATATATGAAGATCAATTCTGATGGACATAGTTCTCTTCAACAATGAGATGATCCAAATCAGTTCCAATTGTTCAATAATGAAGAGAATCAGCTACACCCAGAGAGAGAGCTATGGGAAATGAGTGTGGACCACAACATAATGTTGTGCCACAGTTCTCTTTAATTGTCCTGACTCAGTTCATTAAGAATTAATGGTTCCCACACTTGGGCGCCAAATGTGATGACCACATATTTAAAATCAGCCGGAGTCAGGAATTCAGGTTAAGGGAAAAATCTTCAATCTTTATTCTCAGTAGAAGTGAAGAAGGATTGCGATAGCAATATAGGCAGCTGCGACAGGAAGCCAACTAGCAGAGAGGGATCGGAGGTGAAGGGCAGTTGCAATAGCAATGCGAGCAGCTGTGACAAGACACCAGCCAGCAGTCTCTCTTTCCGCTTCCCTTTCCACTCCCCTGCCTCCACCCACCAAAATCGTCATTTCCTATACAACACATCAGGACTTGCACAAAGAGTGAGCAGGGGCTATTTTTTCTCCAAGCTTATATATTAATAGAGTATGGTCCAATTACTATTTAGCCTCACATGCTTGGGACCTCAGTGCATCAACTCGAGCCTCAGCCCATTACATGTTCCAAATTACCATTGAGCAGAGAAATGCAAATTAAGACAACTCTGAGATACCACTACACACCTGTTAGATTGGCTAAGATGATAAGAAAAAATAATGATGAATATTGGAGGGGATGCGGGAAAACTGGGACACTGACGCATTGTTGGTGGAGTTGTGAACAAATTCAACCATTCTGGAGAGCAATCTGGAATTATGCCCCAAAAGTTATCAAACTGCATACCTTTTGATCCAGCAGTGCTACTACTTGGCTTATACCCCAAAGAAATACTAAAAAAGGGAAAGGGACCTGTATGTGCCAAAATGTTTGTGGCAGCCCTGTTTGTAGTGGCTAGAAACTGGAAAATGAATGGATGCCCATCAATTGGAGAATGGCTGGGTAAATTGTGGTATATGAATGTTATGGAATATTATTGTTCTGTAAGAAATGACCAGCAGGATGAAACAGCAGAGAGGCTTGGAGAGACTTACATGAACTGATGCTAAGTGAAATGAGCAGAACCAAGAGATCATTATATACTTCAACAACGATACTGTATGAGGATGTATTCTGATGGAAGTGGATTTCTTTGACAAAGAGACCTAACTCAGTTTCAATTGATCAATGATGGACAGAAGCAGCTACACCCAAAGAAAGAACACTAAGAAATGGGAAAAAAAAAAAAAAAAAAAAAAACATGTCTAGGCCTGCTTGCCATCTGCAGGAGGGGATGGAGGGAGGGAGGGAAAAAATAAGTGCAAGGGATAATGTTGTAAAAAATTACCCTGGCATGTGTTCTGTCAATAAAAAGTTATAAGTATTTAAAAAAAAAAAAAAAAAAAAAAAAAAAGAATGAGAGCCACTTGCTCTAAGGTTATAAATTGTTAATATAAGATTCAAGATAAGATCAGACTTCCTGGCTCCTAACTCTTTCTGTCCTGAAGAGTTTAATGGCACTACCCCCCTCTAAATATTCCAAAAGATAAGCCTATCTGGGATATCTCATTGACATCTTTACTTCTCTTTATTCAGACATCCTGATTCTGGCTTCCTAGTATTCCTCCCTGTCAGAACCAGATTGATAGTCCATTCCCCCTCTCAATGTTCTGACTCCGCCCCTGCCTTGGTCTACACCTGTACCTGAGCCATTGAGAACTCACATTCAACACTGGATGCTTTGAGAGGAGCCTGTCTAGTCAATTATACTCTCCAATTAATAAAATATTAAAAACTCTCTAGTCTCTATCTTGCCTCAGTTTCTCTGGCATTACAATAATATTTCCACTCTTTCTGTTGTTGTCTGCTTGCATTTTTGTTTTCTTTCTCAGGTTATTTTCACCTTCTTTCTAAATCCGATTTTTCTTGTGCAGCAAGGTAACTGTATAAATATCTATACATATATTGTATTAAACGTATATTTTAACACTTTAACATGTAATAGACTACCTGCCATCTAGGAGAGGGTATGGGAAGGAGGGGAAAAGTTGGAACAGTAAGTTTTTCAAGGGTCAATGTTGAAAAATTACCCATGCATATGTTGCATTTTGTAAATTTTGTAAATAAAAAGCTACAATTAAAAAAAAACATATTATCCCTTTATATTCAACTCAAAAAAATTTGGATTACCGATTCATGTGTAATTTATTGGGTGGAATTAATAGAGCAAGATGCTTATCATTTGCTCCAAATATCTGACAAATTGTTGTGACATTTTCCAAATAGACTTTATTGAATGATTACCTTGCCTCCCCCCCCCCCCATTTTTTATGTGATCTCATATGAGTTTAGAGCTAGATTTGTATTATCGAAGGTAATCCATTCCAAACTGTTTGGCTTACACATGAAGAAACTGAAGAACATAGTGACAGAAACAAGATTTGAATGCATATTCTCTTACTCCAAAGTCTTATTATACACTACATTCACCTATGTATCTGGATACAAGTTAAAATCTATTTCATTCTTTTTTTTTCAAAACTAACTTCAGATAACTTTGACAATTACAGCTTCACAAGTAAAAGAGTATAATTCCCCTTCTATCTCTTTCCTCCATCCCCTCAGAATAAACTTGATTGACCTTGGTTTCTAAAGTCACATTTTATAATTTTTATCTATGAATATCTATATTTATGAAATATGTTACTGGTGTTTTAATTAGCATAGCATTAAATACATAAATTAATTCAACCCATCAAAAACTGAATCTCCAAATAATGAGAATTTGATTTTAATGGGTTTTTTGTGTGCATTGTTTTATGTATTAGATTACTATTATTATATATGTGGCATTTCTGGATCTAGCTCATTTTTTTACTTTACATTAATTTTTTTTATTTTGTTTATTGCTTTTACACTGCCATTATTTCCCTTTAACACACTTCACCCCATACTAAACTTTCCCATGTAACAAAGGAAATTAGTTCCACATAATCAGTTCATCCAGAGACTTGATCCTATAAAGTAGGATTTGACATTCAACATTTGTCATCTATGACATTTCACATCTTTGTAATCTTCTACCCCTCTACTTAGAAAACTGTAGTAGTTTATTTTAAATCAGTTTTCCAAATCCAAAATGGGTCATCATAATTGATCAGAGTTTAGTAACTTTACAATGTTGTTTTTGTTTTCATTAATTACTGTAATCATTGTATGTGTTGTTTTCCTGGTTTTACTTACATACCTCTCTTCCCATGTTTCTTCAGATTCATTTTATTTATAATATCTTATGAAATATTATTCAAATACAGTCACATACCACTTTTTATTCAGCAATTCTACTTATCAATTTGACTTTGTTTCAAATTCTTCATTAATATCATAGTATTTACTACAAATATTTGATTATATGTGGAACTTTATTGTTACTATCATTATTATTGTCATTGTTATTAACTATAATTCATGTTTAAATAGTGTTTTATTATTTGCAAAGCACTTTATATATATTATCTCATTTTCTCCTCTCAACTCTTGGAGACAGGGGCTTTTATTATAATCCTCACTCATTTTACAGATGAGATAACTGAAGCATAGTAAGATTAAATGATTGTTTCAGGGATGCACAGTTAGTAAGGACCTCATGCAGGTTTTGAAGTTTCTTGACTCTAGAGCCAGAACTCCAAGCCAGATGCCATACATACCCCTCAATTCTCCACATTGTTATCCTTTTGTTTCTTCTTTTGAGTTCTTTCAAGTTTTTTTTTTCTTCCTCCTCCATTCCAGCCTCCTCACCCCAATTATTGGTGGTATTCATTTTCAATTCTCCAGAAATCTATTTTTTAACTTTTCTAATAACTCTGGTAGAGTATTTGCATTTAAAGTATGGACCTTTGTTCCCAAGAGAAACTGGGAATCATTTAGGAAGCTTCACAGTTTTGGAAAGGCAATCCAGCCCATTCTCTTCCTTCTATTTAATTCTAGGTACAACTCATTTCCACTGGTACCATGATATATTATACACAAATGAATGATTTTAAACACGGCTCTTTTGATTATTCAGAGTCGTTATAAGAAATCTACCATTCAAAATTATATAGAGCTATTTTATCTCGTTGGTTAGAAGAACGGTCCTTTTTGTTTCAGAGCCAGAGAATGCATTCCATCCTTCCTCTCCCCCCACCTAATTTTTTTTGTATCTTTTATGTTGAAATTGAGGGCATAGTCACTTCAATTTCTTTCCATCACATTAATTATAAAGTCATTCCCAGTTTCCCTCTACAAACCAAATGTTTGACAGAATCTAATTCAAGGGTGCGCTCAAAGTTCCTATTTTGGGTCTTTCTTGACTGTATCCAATAAGTTAGATGAGACAATAAAGGCAGACTTTCAATCCCAAGTCTGTGCATTTATCAAACAAAATCACAGCCTTGTTAGTTTGGAAGAGCTTCATAAATAAACAAAAATGTGGTAATAGTTCCAAGATTGAATTAATGAAATCTGCCCCTAACAGACCATTTCATTCACTCAACAAGTAATTTCATACAAAACACCTATATAGTATACTTGTTCATATATGTGTTTGTGTATAATACATCCTTGCAAGTAAGAACATTGGAGTATAACTGTTTATTTGTAAATTTTATACCACAATAAGTTCCAAATGGTTCTGTTATGTAAATATTTTTAAATCACATGTATGTGTGTGCAAGTATGTATTCCCATGGAGGCAGTGTAACACTGTGGGAAAAAAATGGCTTCAAAAAAAAAAATTAAGCCCTACCTCCAATGTGAATTAGCAATGTGATGAACTAGCAATGTGACCCTTGGCAAATCACTCAAACTCTTAGCCTTATAAGTAATTTCTAAGACTATAAGTTTCATGGAAGATGCTAATCTACATTAGTAGAGGAAGTTTTCTTACTTGAGAGATCCTTATTCCAATGAAATCACTGATTCAGCCCACCATTATCCCTATGTATGTATGTGCTCTTTCTTTCTCTCTCTGTCTTTGTGTGTCTCTGTCTTTGTGTGTGTGTCTTTCTGAGTGTCTCTCTCTCTCTCTCTCTCTCTCTCTCTCTCTCTGTGCAAAAGGAGTGAAGTGACTTGCACTGGGTCACCCAGCTACTGTCTTGAGGCCAGATATGAACTCAGAAAGATGAGCCTTCCTAATTCTAGGGCCACCAGTCTAACCACTGCACCATCTATCTAGCTGTCCTATATGTGTATCCAAGTCATACATACATACAGTAACAGAGTTCAAGTTCAAATTTCCAAATCCAACTCTTTTTTCTATAATATAACTATGTGTGAACAATTCATATATATGTATGCTAGTTTGCATACAAATGTAGGATACTCACTGTAGATCAGGATTCTTGAGAACTTATATGTGCTCTGCCACTCAAAATCTTTTCAAATATGTTCACTATTAAGGTCTTGAAAATCCTTAAGAGCTATGCTTAGGTGCCACAGAAATACAGCATACTCTATAGCATGATATTTTCAATGATCATTAATTACATAAAAGTAATTTGGATTTGAGTGAGGTGGGCTGTGCAAAGTCACCAGCCTTACCATGATATACATGTCAGGAATAAATGCAAAAAAACATCTTTGAGGATTCATATAACTAGAAAAGAAAACTGTAATCTTATATGGGTAGGAGTAATGTCCCCACCAATGCAGAACACAACCCGACTTGGCAATCCAAGCTAGAATGAGATAAAATAATATTAGCTAACATTTATATTTCTATTAGGAAGTTAGGTGGTGCAGTATATAAAGGATTGACCCCTAGAGTCAAGAAGACTCATCTTCCTGAGTTCAAATACAGCCTCTGAGATCCTGTGAGACCCTGGGCAAGTCACTTAATCTTACCTAATGTAAATTCCTCATCTGTAAAATGAGCTGGAGAAGGAAATGGGAAACCATGCCAATATGTTTGCCAAGAAAATCCCAGTGGAATCATGAAGAATCAGATATAAATGAAAATGACTGAATAGCAACAACAACATTTGGCTTTAAGATTTGCAAAGCATTTTATATATGTTATTTGATTTGCTTTTCATAATAGCCCTCTTAGAGAGGTGCTATTGTTATCTACATTTTTCAAATATACAGAGAACAAGAGGAGTTAAATGACTTGTCCCAGCATCATGCAGCTAGAATTGAGGCAGAATTCAAACTGAGATCTTTCTGACCCCAAACCCAGAATTTTATCTTTTAAAAAAAGGGAGACACACATACACATTCAGAGAGAGAGAAGAGAGAGAGCACACATATAAAACATTTTGCAAAACTTTAGGTGCTATAAAAATGCTAGTTCTCATTATTACCCACCCACCCCAAAGTAACTCCCAACAAAAACAAATAAGCTCTCAATGGAGTTTTATAGGAAAATATGGCCAAAAATTGCTCATGAGATGAGGGCTGTAATCAGGATTAATAGAGGTAATACTGCTGTCAAAAACTACTTGTCATTTGCAATAATAACAATGCTAGAGGACAATTAGATGTGAAATGGATAGTGTACCATGCCTAGAGTTCAAATCCTGCTAAGTTACCTGTAGCTAATTTATTTGTCTTTTTCTGGTTCAGCTTCTTCCCTGTAAAATAGGGGTGATAATAATAGCAACAGGATTATACCTGAATAAATTACAGGATTGTTGAGAGAATAAAAATGAGTTATGTGCAAAGTGCTTTACAAACCTTAAAGGGTTACTAGCAGTAGTTATTGTTGCTATTCAACGGCTCCTTCCATCTCTAAAATATCTCATGATATGGCAAGTAAATTGTCCCTAGTTCTGGAAGATTGTCTAAACCTAAGTTTTTCCTATTTTATTTTGAATATTTTGATGGATCTATGGTTTCAGGTAAGTGGGGGTAAACGCCAGTGCAGAACACTAGGGATTCCTAGAGTCTTCTCATTCTAAGTGATTCTTGTCCATTTTACTGGAAATAAATCTGACATTTCACTATAGGCATTTTCTCTTTTTTATCACTTAATTGTTAGTATCTAGAAAAAACTACTCAACAGAAGTCTATTCATATGAAAATTGTGGCAAGATTAACTTCTGTCAACCAGAATAAATTTCCCTTGTACAGACAGATTATTCAAGAAAGCAAGGTGAGTTTTTAGAAGAGTCTTAGGTAAAGCAATGGAAAATCGAAGTATGCATTCTTTATACAATCTCACATTGTCAATGCACCTCCAAGAACAATCTATCTTTGTTCTTGGCTGCCTGACTACAAAGACACTTATTTCATTCCTTAATTGTCTATGGTACCATGAAATCAAATGGATTTTCTAAGATTTTTAAAGAAAACTTCTCCAATGTAAACCAGAAGCTCATTTTTAACATATAATCTCTATAAAGTTGCCTAAAGGTAATGAAAGACTGATTTATTTGTCTATCACACTACAGTTAGGTTGTGTTAAGTGTCTTGAACTCAGGCTCTATCTACTTCACCACCCCACCCCACCCCCATTAAAGTAATTTTAAATTCTGCTTTGGGATTTATCTCATACTAAAATACAGTGAGCTATACTGTCATAGTGGAAGTCTTAGAGTCAGAAGATCTGTGTTCTAGTTCTGACTCAAAGCAAGTCAATTAATCTCTCTGTACTTTGGTTGTCTATATACCAGAATTGTTGTGGAGAAATCACATTGTAAAGCAGGATAGAAGTGACAACAATAAATGTTGCCAGTTTATTTATTCAATGAAATCATAGAAATCTGGAGAAGTTCTGGAGCCATCTGTACTGTGAATGAAAGCATCAGGAATATGTAATATGAATGTGGGATAAGCAAAATTTTAATAAGCATAATATATTGAGTTTAAGACCTTCTAAGTAGTCGCCAATGTAAAGATTCTTAAGGGTAAAGGTTTTGCAAAGGTGAATGTTGAAAACTCTTTACATGTATTTGGAAAAATAAAATACTATTAAAAATAAACTTTATTTTTTTCAAACAGAAGATTCCTAATTTCTAAGAAATTCAGCACATTCAATGAAAAGCAGTCAATTACTTTAGTTGCATGAGCTTCAGCATTCATATGTATTTATATAAAGCTCTTAAAAATAATACAAGTATAGAAAAATGGCCTGTAGTTTAACTGGATACCCCTATATTGGAGCAGGCTGCCTTTATTTTTCTTAAATTTTTTTTACCATGTTTGTTTCCTTTCCCTTTGTCACCTGTCCCAGTCACTTCTCTCTGTGCTTTTAACAGTTAAGCACTGAATTTAGCTACAGCAAAAAGGGATACATAAACCTAACTAAAGCTTCCTGTCTCAAAGTAGGAATTTGTTTATTAAAGGAGAGAAATCAATGCATCTCCTCATAACAAAACATAGGCTATATCTAATAACTCAGAATAACTCAGAAAACAACAATAAAAAATTTTTAATTCAAACAGCTGGTCACTTTGAAAAAAAATATTCTTAAGGAACTAAACTGAGTTTGGCTGGAAATCATTTGTAAATTTTTGTAAATTTTTAGAAATTATTATTTTGTGTAGAAAATGTCATAAACCCAATTTACAGCTAACATGGAGAGGGAAAGAGGTAAGAATTGGCCTAATAAAAAGTTAAAACAAGAACACAAAAAAAAAGTTGAATCCCATCCAATTAACCCTAATTCTGTTGTAAGAGATTCCAAAGGTTAACATTTTTTCTCTGGGATTCAGTTTCTTCCTCTGTGAAATGTGCTATATGACTTCTGAGATGCCTTAACTTTAAAACTTAGTAACTTGATAACCCAGATCTGCTTTATTAAAGGATCTGATTATTTACATAGAAATTCTTCCAACTATTACAGCACTTTTATCCTACATACTTTATGTTTTGAATATTGTATTTACCTAATGAACTGGGTTAGAGAGCGGAAAGAAGGTAACTTCTTGGGGGAGGGGGTAGTTTGGAATTCTGTTTTAGGGGAGGAGTTCTCAAGTAGGAAAACCTCCATTAATGTGGTAAACACATGAATGGCTATGATCAAGGATAAATGATCTCAGAACTGTATCTGGATAACCAACTGAAGACCAAGTATCTTGAACCATGAGAATGATTTTTAATAATCTCAATAAAGCTTCTACTTTGAATTATACTCTAAGCTGTAAATAGTTTTTTTTTTTTTGTCCTTGACAGTCATAAAAATACATGGAGGCCAGGCAATTCAAGATTTTGAGTGACAGAGAAAAGAATTTGGACTTTATTTTTCTGAAGTCTAAGAATTACACATATCAGACAACCTTACTCTTTTTCTGACAAAGAACTACTTGTAATTTCCTGGAAGCTTTATTAACTTAAGAATATGGGGAAGATATTGCCAGGAATATCTCTAAATAAAAGAGGGCACTTCAAAAATGTCTCACTCTTCTCTCCTGGCAAACTCTAAAGATGGGGCAATAGTGTTGACAACCAGCTTGGATACTAGTAAAGGCTTCAAAAACTACAAATAAATCTCAATTTACTGGCATACCAAAAGTCTTAAAAAAGTTCTAAGTATCTTTATTAAAGCTTAAAACGGATCTAAGACTTTTGGAACATCCTGTATTCTAGGTTTTCAGTAAGAAGACAGTCTCCCAGGTCTTCTACCTGCCCTAACACAAGTTAATCCTATTGAATACTATCATACTCTGCCTTAGTCTGATCCAGGTATGATCATCATAGCTGGACTGTTTTGTTTTTAGTTCTGGATGCAATAATTTGGAAAAAAATTTCACAGGATCTGAAAGCTGGAAGAGATATAAGTAGTTATTTAATTCAAACCCCAAATGAATTTTCACTGTAACATACCTGTCAAATAGTCATCCAGCTTTTACTTTGCAAAGAAGGAAAACACTATCTCTTAAAGTGGTCCATCACACTGACAAAGCTCTAATCATTAGAAAGTTTTGGTTTTTTTCCCTTGACATCAAGATTAAATTGGCTCTTTGGTTCTGCCATCTTGGACCAAAGAGAAGTCTAATCATCTTCTACATGAGAACTCTGGAGAGCTAATAGAGATTATCTCTAGAGAGATAATCAAGGTACAGAATGGGCCTCAAAATCATATCACATAAAGATTGGTTGAAAAACTAAGCATGGAAAGAAAAAATGTTTCAAGGGAGCTCTCTTCAAGTAAATAGTAGACCCCTTTTTTCATGAAAGGGGCAATGACTTGTTCTGTATGGTCAGAAAGTCAGTGGATGAAAAACCAATTAGAGCTGTCCAAAAGTAGGATAGGCTGTTCCAAAAGTAATTGAGTTTTTTCTCAATGAAAGCCTTCGAGAAAAGACTAAATGATCAGTTGGTACAATGTAGAGATGACTCGTATACAAGTGTCAGTTGTAATAAAATGACCTCTAACTCTCCAACTCAGAAATTCTGATAAGTCCTTCTGAGATTATCTTCAATTTAACCTGTATTTATCTTGTTTGTACATAGCTGACCTGCATCTTTTCTCTCTTGCCTCCCATTTAGATTTTTGAGTTCCTTGAGGCAGGAACTGTTTCTACCTTTCTTTGTTTCACCAATACTTAACACAGTACTTAGCACATAGCAGATGCTTAAGAATTTCCAATTGTTTACTTGAAATTCTGATAATCTATAATTTTTTTATTCCATCAAGATGGCAATGAGGCTAAAGTTAAACAAACAGTACTCTAGGAAATACGAAGTAGAACACCAATCATTAATGACTGATCATTAGGCTGCCTTCACATACATATATAATCAAAAACTTTTTTCATTTTCCAGACTGATTAAATTCAGTTTTACTCTTGCACTTTGTCAAAGGTGGCTATAAAAGACCTAAAATTTTGAAGCACAGCTTTAAAAAATCAGCCTGTATTTGGGCTGAAGTAAATATCTTTTTTAGGTATGGGTGCTCTCTCTATGGAAGGACATTATGATGCTGTGGAAGGACATTATGATGCTGTGATTAAAAATATTTCATTACCTCGATAAATCTCTGAAACAAGCTAATCTGGTTCAGATTAGTTATGTAGTTTGTTATGATGCCCAAGCTTGGAGTATTCCCATACTGTCAGAATCTGGAAAACATTCTATTTCATCAATTTAACTTTCAGAACTCAGGGTCATTTCCCTATCACTATGAAGTAAAAAAGAAGAACTACAGTATATATGTATTTCAAAACAATGTTTTGGTTTTTTTCTGAATTTGAAAGATAACCCTTTACAAAATTTAATATTTATCATGTACAGAATTTTTTGTAGCTTTTTACTTTCAAAATAAATGCAAAGATAGTTTTCAGCATTCACCCTTGCAAAATCTAGGTATTCTAAGATTTTTTCCCTGCCTTCCCCCACCACCACCCCTAGACAGCAAATAATCCAATGTAGGTAAAACATGTGCAAATCTTCTATACATATTTCCACAATTATCATGCTGCACAAGAAAAACCGGATCAAAAAGGAAAAAAATGAGAAAGAAAACAAAAAGCAAGCAAATAACAACAAAAGGTGAAAATACTATGTTGTAATCCATATTCAGTCCACAGTTCTCTTTCTGGATGCAGGTAGCTCTCTCTATCATAAGTCTATTGGAGTTGTCCTGAATCACCTCATTGTTGAAAAGAGTCACGTCCATCAGAGTTGATTATCATATAATCTTGCCGTTGCTGTGTACATTGTTCTCTTGGTACTACTCACTTCCCTTAGCAAACAGTTCATGTAAGTCTCTCCAGGCTTTTCTGAAATTATCCTGCTGATTGTTTCTTATAAAACAATAATACTCCATAACATTCATATACCCTAACTTATTCAGCTATTCCCCAACTGCTGGGCACTCAGTTTGCAGTTCTTTGCCATTACAAAAAGGATTCCTACAAACATTTTTGCATATGTGGGTCTTTCCCCCTTTTTTATGAATTTTTTTGGGATATAAGCCCAGTTGAGACACTGCTGGATCAAAGGGTAGGCAAAGTTTGATAGCCCTTTGGGCACAGTTCCAAATTGTTCTCTAAAATGGTTGGATCAGGTCACAATTCCACCAACAATGTATTAGTGTCCCAATTTTCCCATTTCCCATCCAACATTTATTTTTATTTTTTCCTGTAATCTTAGCCAATCTGAGAGGTATGTATGATATCTCAAAATTGTCTTAATTTGCATTTCTCTAATCAATAGTGATTTAGAGCATTTTTTTCATATGACTAGAAATGATTTTAATTTCTTCATTTGAAAATTGTCTGTTCATATTCTTTGACCACGTATCAATTGGAAAATAGCTTATATTCTTATAAATTTGAGTCAATTGTCTATATATTAGAAATGAAGTCTTTATCAGAACCCTTGGATGTAAAGATTTCCCCCTCCCCCAGTTTTCTGCTTCCTTTCTAATCTTGTCTGCAATGGTTTTATTTGTATAAAACCTTTTTAATTTAACATAATCAAAATTATTCATTTTGCATTTCGTAATGTATTCCAGTTCTTCTTTGGCTACAAATTCCTTCTTTCTCCACAGATCGGAGGTAGACTATCCTTTGTTCTTCTAATTTGCTTATAGCATTACTCTTTATGTTTAAATCATGAACCCATTTCAATCCTACTTTGGTATATAGGTGTAGGTCAATGCCTAATTTCTGCCATACCAGTTTCCAAATTCCCCTGCAATTTTTGTCAAATAATGAGTTCTTCATCTCAGAAGTTGGGATCTTGGATTTATCAAATACTAGGTTACTATAGTCATAGATTATTGATGCACAGAATTTTTAATAGAAGAATGAAGTTGTTTCAACTCAATGAAACTCAGTATGCAGGGGAAAAAATCATCACCCACTACTCTCACCAAAACAAAGCTGAATTTTCACTGTCCATTCTCCTACCTCATTATTTTCCAACCAAAATGCCTTTCTCTGTCCATAACTCCTCCATGTGCACAGTCTTTACTATTCAAATGTAAACTTCTTGAAGGCAAAGACTGTCTCAATAATTTTTTACAACAGTATATAGAACATATTAAGTGCTTAATAAAGACTTTTTCACTGATTTATTCCAGTATGTTTTAAGTATCTACAGTATGTCAGGTACTGTGCTATACTCTGAAAAAGATGACAAAACAGCCCTGTCCTCAAAGAGCTTCTCCCTCCCTCCCTCCTTGTGAAATGTAGTAAGGTAAAATTTATTGGGAGATGGAATTACCAGCACTCAGGAGGCAACTACATAACTCAGTGAAAAGAATACCAAATTTGGAATCAGGAAAATCTGAATTTAAATCCAGCCTCTGACATTTACTAGCTATGTGATCGTTGGCAAGTCACTTAACCTGTTTACCTTAATCCACTAGAGTAGGAAATAGAAAATCACTCCCATATCTTTTGCCAAGAAAACTCTGTGGACAGTATTGTTGTGTTACAGCCCATAAACAACTGAACAACAACAACAGCACTAATAGTTCATGAAACAGCAACGTCCCATAAGCAAGAAACATAACATTTACAACAATTTACCTTCTACTCAAATTTTGTGTAAGTAACTCTGGGAAGCAGAAAAGATTTCAAGTTGATATAGTTAAGTCTTCAATGGTGCCTCCTAAATAATGTTCGAATTCCTTTGCTGTGAGACTCTGCAAGTTGGTACTATACCACCCTGTCTTCCTAGTCTTTGCTCATATTATTCTGTCTACAAACTCTACACTATAGATAAACAGGACATTTGGTGTCTTCTGAGTACATCTTGCATTTCCCTACTACTATACCTTTTATCTTGCTGTTTCCTATGCTTATCAGCCTCTCTTTGTTTATTGACCCATTCTTTAAAATCCACTTCAAATGCTGTGGGCTGGTGCCAATTGCCTCAACTTTTAAAAGTCTTGCTACTTATTGAATTAATTAATAAAACTAAGAGTTAGTTCTATGAAAAAACCAACAAAATAGACAAACCCTTAGTAAATCTGATTTTAAAAAGGAAAGAGGAAAATCAAATTGTTAGTCTTAAAAATGAAAAGGGAGGACTCGCCACTAACAAAGAGGAAATTAGAGCAATAATTAGGAGTTACTTTGCCCAACTTTATGCCAATAAATTTGACAACTTAAATGAAATAGAAGAATATCTCCAAAAATATAGCTTGCCCAAACTAACAGAGGAAGAAGTAAATATCCTAAAAAGTCTCATCTCAGAAAAAGAAATAGAACAAACTATCAACCAACTCCCTAAGAAAAAATCCCCAGGACCAGATGGATTTACATGTGAATTCTACCAAACATTTAAAGAATAATTAATTCCAATGCTAAATAAACTATTTGAAAAAATAGGGATTAAAGGAGTCCTATCAAACTCCTTTTACGACACAGACATGGTACTGATACCTAAATCAGGTAGGTTGAAAACAGACAAAGAAAATTATAGATCAATCTCCCTAATGAATATTGATGCTAAAATCTTAAATAAAATATTAGCAAAAAGATTACAGAAAATCATCCCCAGGATAATACACTATGACCAAGTAGGACTTATACCAGGAATGCAGGGCTGGTTCAATATTAGGAAAACTATTAGCATAATTGACTATATCAATAACCAAACAAGCAAAAACCATATGATCATCTCAATAGATGCAGAAAAGCATTTGATAAAATCCAACATCCATTCTTAATAAAAACACTTGAGAGCATAGAAATAAATGGACTTTTCCTTAAAATAGTCAGGAGCATATATATATTTAAAACCGTCAGTAAACATCATATGCAATGGGGAAAAACTGGAACCTTTCCCAGTAAGATCTGGAGTGAAGCAAGGTTGCCCACTATCACCATTATTATTCAATATTGTATTAGAAACACTAGCCTCTGCAATAAGAGTCCAGAAAGAGATTAAAGGAATTAGAGTAGGCAATGAGGAAACCAAACAATCACTCTTTGCAGATGATATGATGGTATACCTAGAGAACCCCAGAGATTCTACTAAAAAGCTATTAGAAATAATTCATAATTTTAGCAAAGTAGCTGGCTACAAAATAAATCCCCATAAATCCTCAACATTTTTATACATCACCAACAAAATCCAACAGCAAGAGATAAAAAGAGAAATTCCATTCAAAATAACTATTGATAGCATAAAATATTTAGGAATCTATCTACCAAAGGAAAGTCAGGAATTATATGAGCAAAATTACAAAAAAACTTTCCACACAAATAAAGTCAGACTTAAAATAATTGGAAAAATATTAAGTGCTCTTGGATAGGCCGAGCGAATATAATAAAGATGACAATACTCCCTAAACTAATCTATTTATTTAGTGCTATACCAATCAGACTTCCAAGAAAATATTTTAATGATCTAGGAAAAATAACAACAAAATTCATATGGAAGAACAAAAAGTCAAGAATCTCAAGGGAATTAATGAAAAAAAAAAATCAAATGAAGGTGGCCTAGCTGTACCTGATCTAAAATTATATTATAAAGCAGCAGTCACCAAAACCATTTGGTATTGGCTAAGAAATAGATTAGTTGATCAGTGGAAAAGGTTAGGTTCACAAGACAGAATAGTCAACTATAGCAATCTAGTTTTTGACAAGCCCAAAGATCCTAACTTTTGGGATAAGAATTCATTATTTGATAAAAACTGCTGGGATACTGGAAATTAGTATGGCAGAAATTAGGCATGGACCCACACTTAACACCATATACCAAGATAAGAGCAAAATGGGTCCATGACCTAGACATAAAGAACGAGATTATAAATAATTTAGAGGAACATAGGATAGTTTACCTCTCAGACTTGTGGAGGAGGAAGGAATTTGTGACCAAAGATGAACTAGAGAGCATTACTGATCACAAATAGAAAATTTTGATTATATCAAATTAAAAAGTTTTGTTTGTACAAACAAAACTAATGCAAACAAGATTAGAAGGGAAGCAACAAACTGGGAAAACATCTTCACAGTTAAAGGTTCTGATAAAGGCCTCATTTCCAAAATATATAGAGAACTGACTCAAATTTATAAAAAATCAAGCCATTCTCCAATTGATAAATGGTCAAAGGACATGAACAGACAATTTTCAGATGATGAAATTGAAACTATTACCACTCATATGAAAGAGTGTTTCAAATCACTATTGATCAGAGAAATGCAAATTAAGACAACTCTGAGATATCACTACACACCTGTCAGATTGGCTAAGATGACAGGAAAAATAATGATGAATGTTGGAGGGGATGCGGGAAAACTGGGACACTGATGCATTGTTGGTGGAGTTGTGAATGAACCCAACCATTCTGGAGAGCAATCTGGAATTATGCCCAAAAAGTTATCAAACTGTGCATACCCTTTGATCCAGCAGTGTTACTTCTGGGCTTATATCCCAAAGAAATACTAAAGAAGGGAAAGGGACCTGTATGTGCCAAAATATTTGTGGCAGCCCTGTTTGTAATGGCTAGAAATTGGAAATTGAATGGATGCCCATCAATTGGAGAATGGCTGGGTAAATTGTGGTATATGAATGTTATGGAATACTATTGTTCTGTAAGAAATGACCAGCAGAATGAATATAGAGAGGCTTGGAGAGACCTACATGAACTGATGCTAAGTGAAATGAGCAGAACCAGGCTATCATTATACATTTCAACAACAATATTCTATGAGGATGTATTCTGATGGAGGTGGATTTCTTTGACAAAGAGACCTAACTGAGTTTCAATTGATAAATGATGGACAGAAGCAGCTACACCCAAAGAAAGAACACTGGAAAATGAATGTGAACTATTTGCATTTTTATTTTTCTTCCCGGGTTATTTTTACCTTCTGAATCCAATTCTCCCTGTGCAACAAGAGAACTGTTCGGTTCTGCAAACATATATTGTATCTAGGATATACTGCAACATATCTAACATATATAGGACTGCTTGCCATCTAGGGGAGGGGGTGAAGGGAGGAAGGGGAAAAATCAGAACAGAAGTGAGTGCAAGGGATAATGTTGTAAAAAAAAATTACCCTGGCATGGATTTGGTCAATATAAAGTTATTATAAAATAAAATAAAATATATAATTAAAAAAAAGTCTTGCTACTCTAATGACTCAGGAGGAAAAAGTGAGCCTGAGAACTTTTAAGCAACTCTGTCTCACTTAAATCCAATTCATGCCCAAGTCAAGAAATCACCCTTTTTAAGTTACTGGTCCTCTTTGAAAATAAAGAAATCTGAGCATTTTGGGGAGCAATTTGAAACTATGCCTAAAGAGCTATCAAACTGTGCATACCCTTTGATTCAGGAGTGTTTCTACTGGGCTTATATCCCAAAGAAATACTAAAGAAGGGAAAGGGACCCACATGTGCAAAAATGTTTGTAGCAGGCTTTTTGAAGCGTCCAGAAACTGGAAACGGAGTGCCTGCCCATCAGCTGGAGAATGGCTGAATAAATTATGATATATAAATATAATGAAATGTGATTTGTTCTATAAAAAAATAAATAATGAGGAGGCTCATTTCAGAAAATAAGATTTACATGAACTTGATACTGAGTGAAATGAACTGAACTAGGAGAGAGCACTGTACACAGTAACAGCAAGATTATATGATGAACAATTGTGATGAACTTGGCTCTTCTCAATAATGAGGTGATTCAAGTGCCATCTCACCCAGAGAGAACTGCAGATACTAAATGTATTTTGTTTTTGTTTGTTTGCTTTTTTGTTTCTTGAGGTTTTTTCCTTTTGATTTGATTTTTCTTGTGCAACATGACAAATATGGAAATGCATTTAGAAGAACTGCACATATTTAACCTATGATCAGACTGCTTGCAGTTTTGGAAAGAGCAGAAGAGGGGAAGGAAGGAGAAAAATTTGAAAAAAAAAAGGTTTTGCAAGGATGAATGTTTAAAACTATCTTTGCATGTATTTGGAAAAATAAAATATTATTGAAATGTTTAAAAAAATTTCTTAAAGTTCTTAAAAAAAAAAAAAGGAATGAAGGAGGAACAATTCAAATGCCACATTTTTTCATGCCTTTCTCTTTATCCCTATTATCAGTCAGGATTTATTTTCCTTAAAACTTATTACTTCATTTTATTCTTCTTTAATATAGTTTACCATATATTATTATATTATTAATATATATTACAGTGAGCTTTCTTCACCTTCTTCACTTCTTCTGAGCTCCTTGAGGGCAAGCTCTTACCCAAACTTTGTGATATTTCCAATGTCTAGCACAGAAATCCAAACCAAATAACAAATACCTGTTGAATTCAATGTGGGTCATTATGTTTACAGAATTTTTTTTCCTCTAATGGCACTATAGAAGTAGTATAGTTCAGTGAATAGAGTTGCCCTTTAAGTCAGGAACTCAAGAGTTCTTTTCCTCTGGAAGACTTTTTTCCCCTTCCCTTCTCAGCATATCTCCCCTCTCTCCCCTCTTTTTCAAGCTACCATTACACACACAGTAATGGTGGTATGACACTGGGTAAATCACTTAGTTTCTCAATGCTCTAAGCAATTCTTAAAGACTTTAATTTTCACAAAAGGTGAAAATTAACTAATGGAGGAAATACCCTCTCACTGGTATTTCCAGACCAATAAAATCACAAGTCCAATCTCTGTTTCTTCCTTGCCCCCCGCCCTTCATCAGATTTACTGTCTTATATTTTTCATGTCAATAGTCTAAGGTTGCAAGCAAGATATAAAGGTGAATTCATGCAAAAAGAGACAAAATCATGTCAAAAAATACAAGTGTGCCTTGCTCAATCATGAAAATGTCAAATCATGAGCCTACTTTTAACTTTATTTCAAAGAACATTCTGTAATTAACTATATAAATGAGGAAAAATAGATGACTAAATTTAGCAGTCCTGTGAAACTCATCTAGTATTTCTAAATTCCCAAAAGGGGGTGGCAAATATCTTAAGTGAATAAAAACACATGCAACTTACAGCCAATCAGTATTTATTGTAAGACAAATTTAGTCACAAAACCTCAATAATAAAGGGCCTCAGAATGACCTCATCTCGTCCAAGCACAAAGTGAACCTAAGAGCCTTTGATTTCCCAAAAAATGATTAGCTAGCTTCCTCTTGAAGACCTCCATGATAAAGAACTCCTTGCCTCCCAAGAAAGCCCATTCCAGTTTTTGATAACTTTTCCTTATATGAAACCAATATTGTCCCTTCTGCTTTCAAACACTATTCCTAATTTTGTATCCAGGCATCTTGTGAATTATAGCTCTTCAAGTACTGTTATGAATCTCACAAGTCTTTTATTCAATAAGAGAAAACAAAAGGTTTGCTATATAGCATGGAGTGTCTACTTAAGTTTAAATACCATAAATGTCTAGGTAAGCCAATGTATCCTACCTCATCCTTTTTTTTTTTTTTAAACATGTTTAGATACATGTAAATTCTTTTTAAAAAGAGCTTAAGTCATGTACTAGTTGCTTATTTTTCTATAAAAACAGAAATTATGGAATGGTAAGGTAGGCATTGTTAGGCTTGTATACAGATTTAACAAAAAAATCCAGAAGCATTTAAAAAATATCACATTAAACAAAGTTAATAGGGATTGTGATTTGGAGTCATGACTATGAATGTTTAAAATCTTAACATTGTAATCGCTTATCTCCTGTACCCATCTTGTCTGTCAGGAGGACTGTTTAAAATAGGTCCCTGATATTGGATCTCCATTTCAGAATCATATGCAATAACACTGTCATCTTGGGGAGCAAAGGTATAATTCTTCCTAGAAATTTTGCTAATGGATTTTAAAAGACTAGAAAATATATGTTAGGGGTAGATTCTATTAAACGTAATTAGGGGAACTTTTCTTTGTAAAATGCCTATGTTGACTGATAAAAAATGGTATAGCCTGAGCTTCCCATTTCAGTCTTTTGCTGAAATGATACTGTTTTCTTACTTCCCTGCCCTCCCCCCATTTAGCAAAATAACCTTAGCATTTTAAAATGTACAATTATTCATAGTGTCTGTGAATTAACGAGTTGTCAAACAAGAACTCTTAAAATCTTGGTTACAGAAGAAAAAATTTAGGGGGATGGTCCAGAGCGTGTGATGGGATTAGAGGACAGAGAAAATTATAGATTGTGGAGAGGTAGATTAAGTTGGACAAAGATAAGTACAAAGTAGGGAAAGAAATAATAGAGGAAAATTATTTTTACTCAGCAGATCTGAATCACAGAGTCAGAGGTGCAGGACTAGGGAGTTGGTCTGCCATACATTGCAAGTGAGAAGAATTTGTTTATTAGTTTCTCCACCCTCAAGGATCTTATAATGAACTTATGATCTTACAAGAACTGTGACAGTGAAAGCATGGGTCTCATTTCCACAGTTTCCAAAAAACAGAGAGGCAGGGTTTAAGGTGATGGGAAATTGTATCTATGCAACTGGTTGGGTAAATAACTAGTGTTCCAATCTTTGGGATACAAAGGCACTAGAAGAAATATTTGCATATGGAGCAAGAATTTGTCAGTCTCTCAGATCCTGGAAGCCCAGACCCTCTAATTCTCTTGGCACATAAGGCTTAATCTATCTGGCTACTCAAGCATCACCCTGTTCAGGAATATATGATTTTTGCATTATACTTATCTGAGTACATATTGTAGTCATATGTATTTCCTTACCTAACCCCACTTATTACTATCTACGGGACGCAAGTTCCTTGGAGCCAGGAGCAATGTGACTTTTCATCTTTTTATGTCCAGGTTTTAGCACAACACATAGTACAGAGTAAGTGGTTAAAATAAACATTTGTTGATTTTCTGTCTTCTTGCAAATCACTATTTAAACTATTGAACACTGAGAAAATGATAGATCTTTGGTGTACCACTAGGCTTATAAAAATCCATTAATGACTATCTAGTCTATGCCCCTGAAATCATCCTTTAGAGAATCAATCCTTGAGGACATGGGACCCAGTAACTATTTCTGCAGATGATATAGCCCATTGCCATTACAGCTATTGAAGATTTGTTAGTCAATAAACATTTATTAAGAGTCGACTGTGTGTCAGATACAGTGTTAAGCATAGGGGATACAAAGAAAGACAGAAAACAATCCCTACCTTCAAGAAACTCACAATCTAAAGGAATAATTATTGGAAGTTAGGTTTGGAAAAGAAAGTTCTTAGCACTGCAGACTTTAACAGCATCGAATGTTTCAACATCAGAAAGGGATATGATTTTATTAGTGGAAATAACATTACAGAAATTACATTACCATCTGTTTTGCCTCTGTATTCTATTGACCAGGAGGTCTTTCTATATTACTTAGAGTTGACATTTACTATAACTGTTTTTTCTTAAAAGCAGGCAGTGTCTTTTCTTTTAGTAACCCCATTATGATTCTTCTAACATGATAAGTGTTTAATACTTTTTCATTAATTCATTCATCCTTCCATTTATTAGATCCAGTCATTCAAAATTATAAATCCACCTAAATCTACTAATATCAAATTTACATCTTTTTGTTTTGCCCATAATTTTTGCCTTGATTTATCAGTCTAGGGAGCCCATTTGAAAAAAGGAAATGCAATTATCTTGATATAATATAGTTTTATGGTTGCATCATCTTGGGGGAAGGGGGAGAAAAACAGAAAGGAAAAGGAAGAAAGAACAAAAGAAAGACTGTTGAAAACTGAAGATCTGTCAGGGGAAGGAAGAAACACAAGAGGAAGGGAGAAAAAGAGAAAGGGAGTAACAAGGAAAGAAAGGAGGAAGAAAGAATGGATTTCTATCCTCAAAGGGCTTATATCAATGTGACTTGGGGAAAATCCTTTCCCTCAACCTCAGTTTCCTCATCATACAAAAAAAAAAGATTTTTGATTTGGCATTCTAAGATCCCTAGCAACTCTAACATACTATGATTCTAGAAGTGAATATTGAATTGATAGGCCCATCTCAAAGCTGGTGAGCCTTGAAACAAGGCCAATTCAGCAGATAGCTATGAGTTTCCCAGAAGAAATAAAACCCATTGAACATAAGTGGCACCTAGCAAGTCATCTCATCAGTTACCCCATCATAATGTGGATACAATGTTTCAAAGGATTAATTGAGAAGCTCTTTTCCATCTGAAGGACCGAATGCCTTTTCTTTCCATTTCTCTTATGGACAATTATAAGTCTTTGGAAAAAGCTATCTGAAAGAACAATCTGACCTGACTAGGAAAGACATTTCAGAAAAACTATTTTCAGCACTTAGATATGAAGGCAAGAACATCTTAGCCAGCTAATATCAAACTCAATTTCAGAGGTAAGAAAAGGCTACTCAACTCACTTCTACTCTTCAGGCTGAAGAGTTCATTATATTGACACTTCTTAAAATTAGAAGAGAGATGAATCTTGATACCCTGTATTTCTCAAATGGGTTCCCTTTTCCCTCCTAGATACCCTTAGAGCTCTTTGGGTTCTTTCTCTTCTTCATTCCAACTGCTACAATTTGTTCCATTTTGTAACTGCTTCTAGGTATTTTAAGCTAAAGGTACAATTTTACATTTATTTCTATTCAAGTTTGTATTATACTTATCCATTTATAACTATAGGTCATATATGTGCACATGGATATATAATAACTACCTGTCATATATGTGCATACAAATCTATCACATATAAAATATATACAATATATTATATATGTGTGCATGTAATATATATCCACATATACCACATTAAAATATATATATATATATACATATATATATTTATAAAACCCTACCCACTGTAAACATCTTGAGGATAGAGATTATTAGGTATTAGTGTTTGATATCCTTAGTTCCAAATGCTTTGCATACAGTGGTCATTTTAAAAATGTTTCTGAACCCATCCCAGGCAGGATTGCAGAATGGAAGAAAAGTAACAGTAGAGAAGAAAGGAAACATCAAGTATAACCGTCCTCCCCCTAATAATTAGTGACTCATTCTGAACTTGCAGTTACCTAAAACCCCTTGAATTGCTATATTTCCTCTTTCTTGTAACTGTCTGCTTGTTGGTGTTGAAGCGAAGGACACAACTTTACATTTATCCCTAACAAATTTGGCCCCCACATAATAGGAACTTTTTGGAATCTGATTCTATTATTTGGAATACTGGCTGTTTATTTCAGATATGCAAAATCCACAGATTGCATCATGTACAGGTAGCACACCATTTATGATTTCAGTGATTAAAAAAAATACTAAACACTTCTGGGCTGAGGGCCTGGTCTGGGAGCACATTAGAGTCTTCCCTCTCTTCCCTGATTTTTTGATTTATTAATCAATTCTTTTTTGGCTATAATCAGTCAATCAATGCATATTATATGCCTACTATGTATGAAACACAGTGCTAGGTGCTTGAGATACAACTAGAAAGAAATAATCTTTACCCTTAAATACTGTTTAATCCATTTCTGAATTCATTGTATTTACCCTTGTATTTCTTCATCTTTTCTGAAAGGATATCAAAACAGCCTTTATTAGGTCCCTTGTTGAAATGCAAACATATCTCCATATTGAGATTCTCTCAATCTACTAGTGTTTTAAAAAAATGATCTTTTTTCCTCCATTGAACCCATGCCAATTCCAAGTATTCATCATTTCTCTTTCAAAGTACTCAGAAATTTAATAACCAATTACAGAATTTTGTTGGAAAATGATAGTCATTTTCCTAGTCTATAAAATGCAGAATCAACTATTTCCTTCAACTTGCTACTTCTATGCTTTCAACAATTTTGCCCCAAATATTTCCTTTATCATGGTTTCTTGCTATATTTTTTAAGTTGTGCAATGATGTTTCAAGATTCTTTTAACAAGATAAGGGGAATAAAAGGGAGTCTCTTCCCCCTCTCTTATTTCCTTCAATTCTTTATGAATATAACCAAAGAGATCTATGGCATCTTTCTGAACTCTAAAACACAACTGGAACCAGCACTGGGTGACCAGAACTTGGCCTCAAGTGACAATCATTCAGAGAATACATGTTTTCCTCATCCTCCTACAAAACACCATCTATATGAAAGGCCTTGCTTTGGGCTGGCCCAGCCCAATGACCTAGCCCAATTCTGAAACTCCCAGGTTTCCATAGTTGTCATGCCCCTTTCCCAGGGCTGCCTTTCTATCTGACTGGACTTCTCCCAAATAATTAAGTTACTAGGATTAGTACAAGATCACTATCAAAGGAGGTCTGTGCCAACTACTATTCTTTTAATGAGAAAAACTAGCCTACCTTGTTCTTAACACTCATCATTTCTTCCATGGTAAGCTCACTTTTCCATTAATATTTTACACAATTCCCTATACAAAGTAAGGTCTGGAAAAAATTGTCAGTGTCTATAACAAATTGACATGTTTGCTACCAATAGAAATAATTTGCTTTTACTCCCAATCCTTCATTATAATCACTTTACCATTTATTCACCATCAGCTACTGTTTGATATGGGCTCCAGGGACATCATGTCTCTTGGAGGAAGAGACCCATTTGAAATCCCATCATCTTGGAGAGTGATATAGCTTTGATAACTCAATACACTGTTTCCACTCCTTTCTGATTGGAGGTCTGGAAGGCAGAGCAGTAAACTGCTTTTTTTTATAGAAAGTTAAATTCATTTACATTCAATTGCTCTATTTGGTTTCAAATTCACAAACCTGTCCCCATAGACTGGATTCTGGTAGAATCCTCCATTCACTTGTCTCCACATCTCCTTTTTAGTTTCTTTTTGTGTACTATCTTTACTTATTAGATTATAAGCACCTAAGGATAAAGATATTTAGCATATAGCAGACATTTAATAAATGTTTACTGACTAATTGTGTGGAGACTCCTCTTCAGAGACAGGATCTGTAGAAGTATATGCATACCACTCTAGAGGCCTTTGTTTTTGTTGTTGTTTGTTTGTTTTGGTTTGGGGTACTTAAGACCTTAGACCTGATTTAGCTTTTCTGTACTTGATAGTTGGGCATCTAGGTAGGACTTCAAGACCTATGGGCAGAAAGAATCATCTTCCTGAGTTCAAATCTGTTCTCTGACACTTATCAGCTGTGTTTTTGTTTCAGTTTCCTCATTTGTAATATGAGCTGGAAAAGGAAATGTTAATCCACTTCAGTATCTTTGCCAAATAAATCCCAAATGGAGTCAAGAAAAGTTGTATATGAAAAGACTGAAATGTCTGAACAACAATAACTTGATACTCCTCATAAAGCACAGTTAGGAAATTCTTGTCCCCTGATTTAAAGTCTCCCTTTTGCCTTGGTGAAAATCCCTTTCCCTTGCTACCTCTCTCCTAAGTCTCACCCTTATACAATTCAATCTTAGTTTTCCCTTTGCTCTATCATCCTAGCTCTTCCCTTTTCACTACGCCCTTTGGAACTATTATCTATTAATAAAATCAAATTCCATCTCAAATATTACTTTATGGACATTTAATAGGTCTGTTCACCTCTGTGACTCAGCTTTCTTATCTGTAAAATGAAGCAGTTGGAGTAGATAACATCAGGGTCTTATGATAATCTTACTCAAATTGAGCTTTCTGCTGAAAGATCCAAGTCACCCAATCACAACCAAGCATCACCATTCAGCACCTCCCCTAAAGCTCTCTGTTATTTTGTTCTTTCTGGATTCCTCCCAACATGGCTAGGAGGAGGTGATATGCCCTCCCTGTTGCCACTCCCTAATGGCTTTCTAATGCCACTTTTGGATTCTTGACCTGCCACCATTACTCATTTTATATATGAAGAAAACTTTGGTCCAGGCCAATTAGGTGTCCAGCTCAATTTCACTTAGGTGGTAATCAGTACTGAGGAATCATCATAACCATGATGACTGGTGACTAATTTTAAAATTTTAGTTTTTATTTTCTCTTCCTTCTACCTTCCCATAATCTGAAGGAAAGGAACAAAGAAAAACAAAATTCCCAATAAAATATATACATACACACACACACACATTTAAACATATATATACATATATATTATATATATTATATTATTATATATTATATATATACATATATATAATAGTCACACAAAACAAATTCTCATATTATCCATCTTGAGTCTCTTGTCTGTCAGGAAGAGAGCATGTGCTTACTGGTTCCCTTCCAAGTCTCTTGAAATACTTCCAAGTCTAGGTCCTTGTTCTTATTAAATCTTCAGGAGGTCCTACTATGGCTTCAAACTCTCCTCTTTGTCAGCCAAACTCCTAGGAAAAGCTGTCTACATCTGTTGCCTTCACTATTTGAATCTACAACATCGCTTTCATCCAACCTCTTCTCTCCATCTACATCCCTTTTTATCAGAATTACTGCAACTTTCTACTAATTGGTCTTCCTGTTTTAAATCTCTCCCTACTCCAGACTATCTTCCATATTGTTGCCAAGATTATTTTCTTTAAGTGCAAAATTGACTATCTACCTACTCAATAAATGTCAAAGGCTTTCCATCGCCTCTTAGATAAAAACAAACCACTTTGATTAGCTTTTTAAGATTCTGGCCCCAATTTATCTTTATCTTTCCAGTCTCACTGTACATTGCTCTACTTCCCATACTGCAGATCTAACCAAATTGGTCTTCTTTTTGTTCCTTATGCACAACACTCCATCTCCCATTTCTATATTTAATACTTGGTATGAACTCTCGCCTCAACTGTGCCTCACATACCCTTCTCTTTTGTCAAGAGAACTCAAGCACCATTTTCTGATCTCCCTAACTCTTCTTTCCCAAACCACCCTCTACATAATTCCTTTGCATTTATTTGTATTCTCCTTATGTTTACTCTGTATATGCTTTTATATATATGCATATACATGTATGTATACATGTACATACTTAATGTTTCCCTCATCTAAGCAATTAGGTGGCTCACTGCCTGAAGCACTGGCCTTGTATTCAGGATCTGAAGTTAAATCTGATACTTCCTAGCTGTGAAACCCTTGGCAAGTCACTTAACCTCTGTCTACCAGAGTATCTTCATTTGTAAAATGTAGGTAATGGCGATTATCTCCAGGATTGTTGTGAGGATCAAATGAGATAGCATTCTTAAAGTGCCTGGCACATAGTAGGTTCTTAATAAATTTTTTTTCTTTCCTCCTTATTAGAACATAAACTTTTTGAGAACAGGGCTTGTTTCATTCTTTGTATTTTATCTTCAGGATGTAACACAGTATTTAGTATAAGCAGATATTTAATAGATGATTGTTGATTGACTAGAATGAAGATGTGAGCTCAGATTTTCTGAGTGAAGTCAGTCATGTTAGTACTACTAGGCCACTCTGGATTCCAAATTAGCCTCCAATACAATCTTTGTTCCTTCTAAAAACTTTGGCCTCCCAATTCTTCAAAATCTTTAATATGCTCAGTTCCTATAGTATCTGTCTCCATTCTATTTCAACCAAAAGCAGGAGTGTCCATACCACCCCAGCCATTCAAATGACTTTGCTCCAACCAACCAATCACTAAGCATTCTATCAAAAGCATTGGATCTGGAATCAAAGGGCCTTGGTTGCGATTCCACTTCTGTGATCCTGAATCAATCCCTTACTTCCTTAGGTCTCTATTTCTTCCTAAATTAAATGTAGGGAGAAGACAGCCTCTGAGGCCTTAATCAACTTTAAATCCATGAATCTGTAACGTATTAAGCAATTTTTTAAAAGTTATTTCCAACTCTACATGATCCCATTTGGGGTTTTCTCAGCAAAGATACTAGAGTTGTTTGCCATTTCCTTCTCAGTTCATTTTACAGTTGAAGAAACTGAGGCAAATAGGATTTAGGGACTTGTTCAGGATTACTCAACTAGAAAGTATCTGAGGCCAGATTTGAACTGAAAAAGATGGTTTTTTTCCTGATTCCAGACCCAGCACTCTATCTACTTTGCCATCTAGCTGCCCTACTATTTAAACATTTTAAACATATACTATGAGCAAGATACTATGCTGATGCCTCCAGTACACACACACACACACACACACACACACACACACACACACACACAGGAAGCTACAAAAATCTGTTTCTGGCTTAATCAAATATATAGGATAGAGGTATGAAATGTAAAATTTTCAAAATTAGCTTATATTGCTTTGCTTTACTTTTCTGCTGAATTCATTGTGACTGACTTTTAATTACTATGGTGAGTCATTCTTTGGGCCTGAAATTCTCCATGCACTCACAGATACTGTTGCTTTGGCTTTCTATGACTGGGGAAGAAGGTGAGGTCATACTGCTCTTTCTTTCTACTCTAAAAGTAGTAGAATACCCAGCCTAAGATTGAAGAGAAGAGGGAGCCACATGGGAATGGGGGTGAGCAAAGCATAGTTCTTTTGCTTCGGGTACCCATCAACCTTTTTGGTTTAAAGAGAACTGAGCTCACAATCAATACACAAACCTATCACCTGTTCAGTGATACTTACACACCCTTTAGGGGCTCATTAAGGATTAGCAGATGATATGATCCAGAGGATTTTTGTGTTCAGATGGGAAGACATTTTCTAGGCCCCAGAACTTTGTCTATTTAAAAAAATTAATAAATGATTCATCACAGCAATGCTAGAGAACCAAAGGCACCCAGCAATTTACAACTGAGGAAAAATACTAAAGATAAATAATGCAACAAACATTGTACAGGAATTCCTTAGATCTACAATTAAAAGCTATGCCTTACACTTAGCAAAAGCTCACTAAATATTATTCACTGATCAACTATTTTCGTGTGCCAGTCAACTTGACTTATTTATCTTTATGTTCATTCAAGTCTTACTTAATTTGATATAATATTGTAAGTTACCAAGTACTACCTAAATATTGCTTTGAATTTTAACTGGTAAGTTACTTGCAACGATTAATCAAGCCCTATCTTCAGATTCTTCTGTAGAACCTAAAAAAGGTGACTCCCCCCATAGGTGACTAAATAGCTTCATTATTTTTCTCAGTCATCATTTATCACCCTGAGCCTGCCCCATATTTAACCAAATTCTGAAAAAAAAAAAAAAAACTAGAGAGCAAAACATAAAAACCAAGCAGCTGGTTGTCATGTAATATAGAAACCCCAGCTCTAGAATTGAAGAGGCTTTCACAGTTTTTCACTAAACTAGTCCAACTCTTCCTTTTACAAAGACACTAAAGTCCAAAGTAAAGTTAGCTTTGAAACCAGCTCCATCCAACATTTTTTTCTTCTGGTCCAGTAAATGAACAGCTTTCAAGGCAACCTCTCATATCTATCTAGAATTTAAAGTTTTATAAAGACTTCCCATACAGCAACCTAGTGAGGTAGGTAGGATAAATATTATTTTACAGATAAGAGAATTAAGGCTCAGAGGTATTGAGTGACCTGCTTAAGGTCATACAAGCTACTAAATATCAAAGAAGGGACTTTAACCTAAATCTTGCTCATATTTTTAGAGAAATTCTTAGCCCTTTTAAACTGGATTAGTGCCAAAGCACTAACCCTGACAGCTTCAGGTCAAAGTCCAGTGTAATTAGCTACAGTATAATGTCAGTGTTAATTTAACTCAATCATTAATTCAAATAATTGAGGGCACCTATGATATGCAAGATGCTGTATTAGGATACAAAAAAAATGCCTTTTCCTATATCAATCTTGATGTTTCTGGGGTCAAACATCGTGGGTTCATCGATATGATAAACCTGTTACCTTCAGCTTCCTAAAACAACAAATCAACAACGGAAGAGTGCATTTTATCTTTAAGTGTCTGAAAGCTGTGTTCCATCACCTAGGTAACACAACAGCAAATCTCCCAGAAATCCGCAGTTAGGATTTTTTTTTTAATTATGCTTAAAGTACCTTAAGAGATGACTATGTTGGCCAATCATTAGAGTTCAGAAGCAAGAATCAAAACTGAAAATACCCTTGTTAGCATTTTTTGATTATAGATAATTTCTTAGGTTTTACAGGTCATCAAGATGTAGCTCTATTTTTACTTGCAACACTGTTGATCAGGAATGAGTTCAGATGCATTCCTATTCTGTAAAGCAAGAGGGAAGTCTTTACCTGTAAACTTTGTGTAAAGCAATATTTTATATCCCATCTAATTCTATATTGCATTATAGTGCATGAGTTGGTATTTTAAAGGGTAACATCACAACACACGACATTTTGAGACTTAAAGTGTAGTACTGATGAAAACAATTATAGTTATAAAATAATTTCTGTCCTGGAATCCCATTCCTCCCTCCTTTTTAAAATATTGCAAGCGGTTCGATGTTCACAGGAAGCATCAGCTCACTTAGATGCAACTAGAGCTGGTAACACAAGTAATCTCTACTAAAACGGCTCAACACCCTCTCTTCATGTCAATCTTCTTAAGGTTTATATATTTCTTCTTAAGCAATGATTAGGTCCCGGGTTTTCTTTGAGCTCCCACCACTGATACAGGTCCTCCCGCTAGGATAAAACGGAGCCTAAGAAAGTGACAGGTCGTAAAACAAACGTGTAAAGGAACCCTTCTGGAAACAAACAAAAGCCGGGGCTAAACCTGATACCTAGACAATCGGGTGCATTTTAGCCGGCTGTGGCAAAGATTCAGGTTCGACCAAGTTTAACTCCCATGCAGTTCTCACCACTCTCCTCCGCCTGGCTCCAGACTGTTGCACACCAGAGGCGAAATCCTAGTGCCAGACACCCGCACCCGCCTCCCTTCCTGAGGATTTGCCTGTCCCAGCCAACCTTCTCCCGGGCAGTCAGCCCAAACGCTTACTTTGCCAACTTCGCTTACACCGAGGATATGGTCGTGCAGCACTTCCATGGGAGAGGTCATGGTGGAATGGACGAAAGTCCCTTTGAAGACGTGTGCCAGGGGCGTCATGTGGGCAGCACACATACCAGAGGCACTAGCTGGGCAGGAGACTGAAGAAATCGGGGCCCGGGAGCAGTCAATACTCGCGGAGAGAGCTATGCAAGAGGCTGAGGACAGTAGACGCAGCAGAAGCAACACGGGCTTTTTTTCTTGCACCCGGCAGCAAGTATCTGGAATAGCCTACCCCCTGAAGGCCTCGCCCAACGATCCTCGATTCCAATAGGCTTTCTTCCAGCGCAATGGGTTCCTCCACCCCACCCCACCCCACCCCTATTTTTTTGCTTTGGGGAGTGGCCAACGAGGTTGCAAAATTCTTTTCTCCGCCCTTTTTTTTTCTTCGCTATTTAACCCTCTTCCCCCCTCACCAAAAAAAAAAAAAAAAAAAAAATTCAGCTTAAATTTCGAAGTTAAAGTTTTGTGACGGAAGATTCTGAATCACTGTCTTAGGTTAAGATGTGAGTGAATGAAAGGAGTGGAAAACGAGATTCCTGCCTTGGTCTTGAGAACAAAACAAGCTTTAAAGAGTTCTCTTGCTTCTCTCTTTTAAAAAGATCATGCATCGAGAGATGAAAAAAATATTTGAATTTAGAATCCAAGGTGTAGGATTTGACTTTCAGTTAGGATACTGGCCTTAGGTTACTGCCTCAATTCTTGCTAGTTCTAAATCTAGGATCAACAAAATGAAAGGTTGGACGAAATTATTTCTGAGGACTCCTCCAGCTCCAGGCTCTATGGCAATGGTCCAACCCCCAAAATTTAATGGTTACTGTTAGTTCCTCCTGTTAGTTTCTGTATAGCTCCTAGAAGACATACTTCTGAACTTTTGCCAAAAGTTGATTAACTTAGGACCCCAGTAATTTACTTTCACTGTAATTTAGCTTTGAGGGTTATTTTTAAGTTTCGTGAAACTTCTACTCGAAATCATCATCTTCTGTCCCATAATGGGTTTAACCCAGGATATCAGAAAAAGCCAAAATGATTCATGTTTCCTTTGTTACTTTGGTCCAGTCTTGGCTTCTGTTTTTGCTTTCTATAGCAAATGTCCATCCCAGTCACTCTGGCATCTTTATGGGGTTGTCAAAACTTGAACATCAGTTATCCACTATTCTTGCTCTTCTCTTTCACAACTCACACCCCTTGGGCCAGATTATATTACTTGCCTACTTTGAGAGTAATAACTTAATTTAAAAAATTAACTAAATAAGTAAACTAAACTAAAATAACTTAAAAGTTATTTTCAAAACTGAGTATGCAAAGTCATTCTCTGTATTTTCAGAGCACAAAATGGAGAACTCAGTGAATACTATTGATGAGCCAAAGTCTTAGACTTGGGGATTTGACAAAGAATATTCCTTTTGCAAAACCTCCTTAAAAGACACACTTCCTGATTAAAAGTGGTGATATTCTTTGATCTCTGTGAGAGAGAAGGAAAGAAGAGGAAAAGAAGGGAAGGGAGAGAAAAAGAAAGAAAGAGTAAAGGAAGAGAAGGAAAGAGAAGAGGAGGGAAGGTAAAGGAAAAAGGAAGGAAGAAAAGAGGGAGGGAGGAAAGGAGGAAGGAAGGAAGGAAGGAAGAAAAGAAGGAAGAAAGGAAGGAAGGAAGGAAGGAAGGAAGGAAGGAAGGAAGGAAGGAAGGAAGGAAGGAAGAAGAAGGAAGGAAGGAGGAAGGAAGGAAAGAAGGAAGGAAGGAAGGAAGAAAAGAAGGAAGAAAGGAAGGAAGAAGGAAGGAAGGAAGGAAGAAGGAAGGAAGGAAGGAAGGAAGGAAAGAAGGAAGGAAGGAAGAAAGGAAGGAAGAAGGAAGGAAGGAAGGAGGAAGGAAGGAAGGAGGAAGGAAGGAAGGAAGGAGGAAAAAGGAAGGGAGGAAGGAAGAAAGGAAAATAAAGTATGTGCCCATTGACTGAAGACTGACTTAAACAAGTTGAGATCCATGAAGGTAATGTAATATGGAGTTATAAGAAATAATGGGTGTAAAAAGATAGAGCAACATAGGAAGATTTATATGACTAGATGGAGAGGCAGGATAGAAAACCAGGAAAACAATATGCATAATGATTGTAGCAATGTAAAGAACAACAATAACAACAAAAATTGAAACTGATTATTGTTAAATTGTAATGACCTAGTTTGGCTCCATAGTAAGAGTATGAGGATACACTTCCCTCCTTTCTTTGCATAGGCAAGAAGTTATAGGTTTGGAACATTACATATAATGCCTAACTTGGTTGATATATTGGCTAAAGTTTTTGTTTCCATGTCTTTCTTTCTTATTCTTTGTTTTAATTATCCTTTGTTTTAAGGTATGATTCCTTGGATGGGGAAAGAGAGAGAGAGAGAAATATAGGAAATGATGATGTATATATATACATAGTAATACATAACAATTTCAAGAATAGGAAATATATACTTATATATGTTTATTTAGGTACATGTAAACATATGTGTGTACACATATATTCTTGAAATTGTGGCTATCTTAAGAAAAAAAAGCATATGAACAATACAAAACCCGTAACAAAAATGACCATCTTTGCCTCATCAAAAGTGGGAAATTTTGTTGTTCCCTAGGACTAAGATTTAGGAAGGGAGTTCAGTGATCATGCAGATCAATTGACTTATTATACAGATAAGAAAATTGAGGCTCAGAAAGATGAAATAACACTTGTCTTCACTCTGTTCTGATTTCCTGACTTCATTACTTTCTCTACCTCTTCTACCCAGGCAAAACTTTGCCTCCTAGCAGGCACAAAGATCATAAAAGAAATGTAAAAATGTATTCCTTCTATCTATGTATTTCAGATTACAAGATGATCTGCCATTCCTGCAAGATTTCTTGTTACCCTGAGAAAAAATATTAAAAACAAAAACAGTTTCTCAGAGTGTATGTGTGTGAGAGGAAGAGGGAGCTGCAGAATCTGCTCTTCATAGCCTCCCAGACTACATGTCATTCTATTTGTGGATCTCTCCATATGTACATTTCCTTCTCAGACAGCTCACCATAGAAAGGACCATAGTCCTGTTTCTATTCCCAATTAGTCTATTGCAAAGTGAAAAGTGTCCAAGAATCATATCCCTTAGTGCTTTTTTACTTCCTAGCCCAGATCCCACACCACTGATTGTGAGCTTCAATGATTTGGTTGCTTCCTTCTGCTTGCTTTCTCTACCATTCTCAGATTGTGTACCTCCTTTAGATTGCAAAATTTCAGCAAGGCTTCAGCAAGGCTTCAGCAAGGCTTCAGCAAGGCATTCTTTTCCAGGCATTCTCTCTGAGAGATTCTCAGGTAATAATAATACTTGCCATTTACATAACACTTTACATTTTCCCAGTGCCCTTGTTACACATTACTGATCCTTGAAAACTGTAAAATAAGTACTACAAGTGTTATTATTTCCATTTTACAAAAGAAATTGAGGCTAGAAGAGGTTAAGTGATTTATCCCCAATCACACAATCAGTCAAAGGTGAAATTCAAATCTAGCTCATCTGGTTCCCAGTCTATCACCCTATCCATTATGCTGTACTTAAAAAGAAAAAAAAAGTCTGGAAAAAAATTTTTTTAGTGTAATAAATCATTGTTTTTATTTAAATGCTTGGTTTTAAACAGAAAGTTTCAATTACATGCTTGAGAATTTTGTTTTCATGATATAATTCAGTCCCATAGAATACTGGACCAAAAATGAATTGTTTAGTTATTAGGGAATAACTTACAACAAATCTCAATATAAATTAGATTAACTAATTAAAAGTTACAATGTAATATGAATGTATATTTAGCTAGTTAATATCCACATTGTTATGACCAGCATTCATGTACTTTAAAAGAGTTGAAAATGTCTTCAGTATAAACATTTTTGTTAAACAACTTAAAATCAGTTTGCTCCTATTGTATTTAAAATCTTTTTTTTTTAATTTTATAATAATTTTTTTATTGACAGAATCCATGCCAGGGTAATTTTTTACATTATCCCTTGCATTCACTTCTGTTCTGATTTTTCCCCTGCCTCCCTCTATCCCCTCCCCTAGATGGCAAGCAGTCCTATATATATTAAATATGTTGCAGTATATCCTAGATACAATATATGTATGCATGGAAAAAAATTTTTTCTTAAGTATGTTATTAAGCACATAAAGGTAGCCTGGCCCAATAGAGTTCAAGGTTTGGTGTCAGGAAGATCTGTATGTGACTCCTAATTTGATAAAAGCCTAATCGTTTCTACCTTCACAACATCTCTTGTATAGGATTCCTTCCTTATACTCACACATTTATCAGCCTGGTTCAGGCTCAGTATATGAACTACTTCAATACCTACTTCCTGCTCCCTGTCTCTCTCTCTACTACTGTCTATCCTCCACACTACAATCAAAATGATCTTCCTGAAATGCAGGTCATTCTCCTGCTCAATAATTTCCAGTTGAGGATCAAATAAATATAAAATCCTCTGTTTGCTTTTAAGGCCTTTTATAACCTGACCCCTACTTTTCTAGTCATCTTACTTTTTATGATTCAGTGATAATTGCCTTTCTTTCTTTACAAGAAACTCAGATTTTCTAAATCTATGGCTTTTTACAGGCTGTATCTCAGGTCTAGAATGCTTTTTCCCCCCCAATCTCTGCCTCCTAGTTTCTTATTTCCTTCAAAACTTTGCTCATATCCCAGGATGCCTTTTTGTCCCCAAGACTTTTCCACTACTATAGTCTTCATTCTAAGATTACCTCTCTTTTACCTTATCTACATCATATATGTGATGTGATATATGTGCAATTCCTAGTTCCAAATGATGTATTTGGGGTTCAGGACCAAATATTGAGATTGATATAGGCACCAAATGCTGGGGTCCAGTCATGTGAAGAATTGTTAATGGCCATTTTCTTTATTTTCAATTAATTGATTAATTAATTTTTATTATAGCTTTTTATTTACAAGACATATGCATGGGTAATTTTTCAGCATTTGACACTTGCAAAATCTTCTGTTCCCATTTTTCTCTTCCTTCCCCCCACTCCCTCCCCTAGATGGCACATAGATCAATAAATGTTAAATATGTTAAAGTATATGCTAAATACAATATATGTATACATATTTATACACTTACCTTGTCCCACATGAAAGATCAGATTTAGAAAGGTGGTAAAAATAACCAAGAAGAAAAAAACAAAAATGCAAGCAAACATTAACAGAAAGAGTAGAAATGTTATGTTGTGGCCCATACTCATTTCCAATAAATCTTTCCCTGGGTGTAGCTGGTTCTTTTTGTTATGGAACAATTGGAACTGATTTGATTCATCTCATTGTTGAAGAGAGCCACATCCAGCAGAATTGATCATCATATAGTATTGTAATTGAAGTATATAATGATATCCTGGTTCTGCTCATTTCATTCAGCATCAGCATCAGTGTCTCCAAGCCTCTCTGTATTTATCCTTCTGGTCATTTCCTATAGAACAATAATATTCCCTAACATTCATATACCACAACTTATTCAGCCATTCTCCAATTAATGGGCATGCATTCAATTCCAGTTTCTAGCCACTACGAAAAGGGTTGCCACAAACATTTTTGCACATATAGGTCTCTTTCCCTTCTTTAAGATCTCTTTGGGATATAAGCCTAGTAGAAACACTGCTGGATCAAAGGGTATGTACAGTTTGATAACTTTTTGAGCATAGTTCCAAATTTCTCTCCAGAATTGTTGGATGCATTCACAGTTCCACCAACAATGTATCAGAATCCCAGTTTTCCCATATTCCCTCCAACATTTATCATTATCTTTTCCTGTCATCCTAGCCAATCTGAAAGGTGTGTAGTGGTATCTCAGAGTTGTCTTAATTTGCATTTCTCTGATCAATAATGATTTGGAGTACCTTTACATATGGATAGAAATAGTTTCCATTTCTTTATCCAAAAATTGTCTGTTCATATCCTTTGACTATCAATTTGGAGAATGACTTGATTTCTTATAAATTAGAGTCAATTCTCTATATATTTTGGAAATGAGGCCTTTATCAGAACCTTTAACTGTGAAGATGTTTTCCCAGTTTGTTGCTTCCCTTCTAATCTTGTTTGCATTAGTTTTGTTTGTACAAAGGCTTTTTAATTTGATATAATCAAAATTTTCTATTTTGTGATCAGTAATGGTCTCTAGTTCATCTTTGGTCACAATACTGATCTGACTTTATCTGTGTGGGAAGTGTTTTGTAGTTTTGGTCATATAGTTCCTGATTTTCCCTTGGCAGATAGATTCCCAAATATTTTATACTATCAACAGTTATTTTAAATGGAATTCCTCTTTGTATCTCTTGCTGTTGGATTTTGTTAGTGATGTATTTATGTGGATTTATTTTGTATCTTGCAACTTCGCTAAAGTTGTGGATTATTTCTAATAGCTTTTTAGTAGAATCTCTGGGGTTCTCTAAGTATACCATCATATCATCTGCAAAGAGTGATAACTTGGTTTCCTCATTACCTACTCTAATTCCTTTAATTTCTTTTTCATCTCTTATTGCCAGAGCTAGCATTTCTAATACAATATTAAATAGTAATGGTGAAAGTGGGCAACATTGTCTCACTCCTGATTTTATTGGAATGGTTCCGGTTTATCACCATTACATCTGATGCCTACTAATGGTTTTAAATAGATGCTACTATTTTAAGAAAAGTCCATTTATTTCTATACTCTCAAGTGTTTTCAATAGGAATGGATGTTGGATTTTATCAAATGCCTTTTCTGCATCTATTGAGATGATCATATGGTTTTTGTTAATTTGGTTATTGATATAGCCAATTATGTTAGTTTTTTTCCTAACATTGAACCTGCCCTGCATTCCTGATATAAATCCTGTTTGGTCATGGTGTATTAACCTGGGGGTGATTTTCTTTTGTACTCTTTTTCTTAATATTTTATTTAAGATTTTTGCATCAATATTCATTAGGGAGATTGGTCTATAATTTTCTTTCTCTGTTTTCATTCTATCTGCTTTAGGCATCAGCATCAGTATGTGTCATAAAAGGAATTTGGTAGGACTCCTTCAATCCCTATTTTTTCAAATAGTTTATATGGCATTGAGTTAATTGTTCTTTAAGTGTTTGGTAGAATTCACATGTAAATCCATCTTGCCCTCGGAATTTTTTTTAGGGAGTTGATTAATAGCTTGTTCTATTTCTTTTTTCTAAAATGGGACTATTTAACCATTTTTCTTCCTCCTCTGTTAATCTGGGAAGCCGATATTTTTGAAGGTAGCCATACATTTCACTTAGGCTATCAAATTTGTTGGCATAAAATTGGGCAAAGTAATTCCTCATTATTGCTCTAATTTCCTCTTCATTAGTGGAGAGTTCTCCCTTTTCATTCTTAAGACTAACAATTTGATTTTCCTCTTTCCTTTTTCTAATCAAATTTACCAAGAGTTTATCTATTTTGTTGGTTTTTTCATAAAACCAACTCTTAGTTTTATTTATTAATTCAATAAGTTTTTTTTTTTACTTTCAGTTTTATTAATTTCTCCTTTTAATTTTAGAATTTCAAGTTTAATACTTGATTGGTTGTTTTTAATTTGCTCTTTTTCTAGCTTTTAAAGTTGCAAACCCAATTCATTGATCTTCTCTTTCTCCATTTTATTCAATTAAGCCTCTAGAAATATAAAATTTCCCTTTATTACTGCTTTGGCTGCATCCTGCACATATTTTGTTGTGACAGCTCATTGTTGTCATTCTCTTGGGGGAAATTATTAATTGTGTCTATGATTTGCTGTTTCACCCATTTATTCTTAGGATGAGATTATTTAGTTTCTAATTGCTTTTTGTTCTATTTTCTCCTAGCTTTTTCTTGAATGTAGTTTTTATTGCATTGTGATCTGAAAAGAATGCATTTATTATTTCTGCCTTTCTGCATTTAATTTTAAGGTCTTTATGTCCTAATATATGGTCAATTTTTGTTTAGGTTCCATGAACTGCCAAAAAGGAAGTGTACTCCTTTCTGTCTTTATTCAATTTTCTTCAAAGATATATCATACCTAATTTTTCTAATATTCTATTTACCTCTTGAACTTCTTTCTTATTTGTTTTGTGGTTTGATTTATCTAATTCTGAGAGTGCAAGGTTGAAATCTCCCACTAGTATAGTTTTGTTGCCTATTTCTTCTTGCAACTCTCTTAACTTCTCCTTTAGGAATGTAGATGCTATACCACTTGATGCATATATGTTTAGTATTGATATTATTCATTATTTATGCTAAGCATTATCAAGATATAGTTTCCTTCCTTATCTCTTTTAATTAGATCAATTTTTGTTTTTGCTTCATCTGAGATAAGGATGGCTACCTGTTGGAATCTTTACAAACTGCTAACTAATTAAAGTTGATCTGATTTTACAAGAAGATGTTTTGAGCCAGAACCTGAAACAAGGTACTAAGTAGAACTAATTAGTACAATGCTTGTGTTTACACTTTTACTTATCGGAGTTCACAAGTATGTCAGCTTCACAAAGTAAACTTTGTAACTTTGTGAATTCACACCTCCCTTAAAGCTCTTAGGGCCAGAGAGCACTATGGGAGAAAACCCATAATCCCATTCTCTCAGAAGAGTCAGATATAAGGCCAGTGAAGAGAGATCTATTCCAGAATATATTCCACTTGGCTCACTGGTTGAAGAAGAGAGTTCAGCTGGTTGGAGAGGAGCACTCTGGTGCAGACACAGAGCACTTTGAGAGATTTCAGCTGAATTACTCCAGAAGCCCTCTCTCCAAGGCAAGAAAGAATATTTTCCACTTGGCTGGCTGGTGGCAGAAGAAAGAGTTTTCAGAGGAAGAAGCTACGAGTCGAGAGTTCAGCGGACAACCAGATTCATCTTCATCTCACACCACTGTGGTTGGTGGCTGGGCTCCTGCATTCCCCCCACTGAGACCAAGCTGGTCTGAAAGACTCTCCAGAAAGCTAGCCGAGCCCCAAAGGAAGGACACAAGAGATTCATTCCATCTTTGTGCTGGCTGGAGGCTGAAGAAAGCAGAGGCAGAGGCTGAAGGACAGAACCTTTGGATTTGGAGACATTCGGAGGGCTCTAAGCTAACCGGGCTATATTAGAGACAATAATACATCTGAACAAGATCTGAACTTTTATCACCTGGATGCATTTGGGGTGATTATTGATCCGAACTGATACTAAGGCTGCCTCCAGAAAACCTCCCTCAAGAAACCTACCTCTCCCCCAGAGAGAACTATTCTACTTATTTTAAAAGAAGAAGATCACCACAGCTACCCCTGTTTTTTTTTCTGCACCTGAAACCTTTTACCTTTACTCTGTATGTATTGCCCTGCTTCAAGGATGTTTCCTGTAAACAACATATTATAGGATTCTGGCTTTTGATCTAGTCTGCTATCTGTCTCTGCTTTATGGGAGAGTTCATCCCATTCACATTTATAGTTAAAATTACTAATTCTTTATTTCCTGCCATCTTATTATCCTCAGATTATACTTTTCTCTTTCTTTCCCTCCTGAACCCTCTCCCTAGTATTAAACTTATGGGCACCACTTGCCTCATGCAGCTCTCCCTCTTTAGAATCCCTCCCACCCTCTTTGAGTCTCTCCCCCTTTCTTATACCTTCCCCTAATTATTTCTATATTCCCTTCTATTAGTCTACTCTTTTCCTTTTCCCTTTTCCTCTCCCACTTTTTAATGAGGTGAGAAAAGTTTTTCTGTATATCAAATATGTCTAATATTTTCTCTTTGAGCCAAAACTGATGAGAGTAAGATTTACATTATGTTCATTCCTCTCCCTTCATTCCCTCAGATATGATAGGTTTCCTTTGCCTCTTTGGGAGATGTAATTTCCCTCTTTTTACCTCCACTTTTCCCTTTTTTTGATACAATCCTCTTTCCACTTCTAATTCCTTTTTTTTATATTATAACCATAAAATCAAATTATACATGTACCCTTTATGTGTACCCGTAACAGAAATACCGTTCTCAAGAGTTCTTTTTATCTTTTTATGCTTCTCTTGAGTCCTATATTTGGAGGCCAAATTTTTTGTTTAGCTCTGGTTTTTTTTATTAGGAATAAATGGAATCTACCTGTTTCATTGAATGCTTCCCCAGAGGAAAAAGCTCAACTTAGCTGGGTAATTTATTCTTGGCTGCATTCCAAGTTCTTTTGCTTTTTGGAATATCAGATTCCAGGCCCTTCGATCCTTTAATATGGAAGTTGATAGATCCTGAGTGATCCTTATTGTGGCTCCTCAGTATTTGAATTGTTGGAGAAAAATGTTAAATATCTACTTGGAAAAACAACACACCTGGAAAATAGATTTAGGAGAGATAATCTGAGGATTATTGGACTTCCTGAAAGTATGATGAAAAAAAGAGTCTAGATACTATTTTATAGGGAATCATTCAAGAGAACTTCCCAGATGTAATAGAATCAGAAGGTAAAATAAGCATTGAAAGAATTCATCGAACACCTTCTAAAACAGAGCCCCAAATAAAAACTCCAAAGGATATTGTGGCTAAATTTCAGAACTATCAGACTAAATAAAAAATATTACAAGCTTTCTTTTTCAAATCTTTCTTTTCATGAGTTATATGCCTTTTCCACACTGTCTTGTAGAGCTTCTCTTTCCTTTTCCCACTTTTTTCTAGCTCTCTTTCAAGATCTTTTAAAATTTCTTCTAGGAGAGCCTTGTGTGGGGATCAGGTTATACCCCCCTTTGCTGTTTTGTCTGGACACTGTTATTCATCTCCTCAGGGTTGGAAATCTATTCTCTTTCAGTATAGAAGCTATCAATAGTTAGAACTCACTTTGGTTTTTTACTCATTTTTTTTAAAACCCTTGGGGTCTACCTTTAGGGCAAAGAGTTTTCCAGCTTCCTTTACAGAATAGGGACAGACTACCTGGACAGTGGCTGTCCTGCGAACAGGCTGCAAAGAGTGGCAGGGCTGCGGAAGTGCCACTGTCCCGGGAAGAGTAGCTGCGCTGTGATCGTGTTGAGTCATTCCCAGTGCTGGGTGGGTGTGGCCAGGTCTTGTTCTTGTGGAAATCTGGCATTTGGGGGGGTACACTCTACTTTTTGTGTATGTGTAACTTCTCTGCTGATCTAATGCTTTGCAACCAAAACAGAACAGCCCACCTGTGATAGAATCCTCCCTACAAATAGAGACTGCACCTCGCCCCCAGTCTGCTCAGCATGCACTGGCCTCCGAGTTCTGCCACACTGCCTGCACTGGCCTCCTCCTGCCTGATCCAGACAGACCTTTTCTGGTGATCTTTCAGATTATCTTCTACTGGTAATTTGTTGTACTCCAAATATTTATGGATTCTACCAAGTAAGCACTATTTCAGAGACTGAATTTTGTAATCAGTAGTGAGGATAGAAGGGAGCCCAGAATGAAGCGTGTGTCCTCTCTGCCATCTTGGCTCTGCCTGGCTATTCTCTTTAGCAAAAGGTAAGTTTATTTAGGAGAAGAGATTATGGACAAAATGAAAAGATACAACAGACACCAGAAATAGTAAATATGAAATAAAGTTGGGAAACCATATTGTTAGCAAGGATAGGGGTTTTAATAATTAATGATGGAACAAGCCATTCTCCAGTTGATAAATGGTCAAAGGATATGAACAGACAATTTTCAGATGATGAAATTGAAACTATTACCACTCATATGAAAGAGTGTTCCAAATCACTATTGATCAGAGAAATGCAAATTAAGACAACTCTGAGATATCACTACACACCTGTCAAATTGGCTAAGATGACAGGAAAAAATAATGATGAATGTTGAAGGGGATGCGGGAAAACTGGGACACTGATGCATTGCTGGTGAAGTTGTGAACGAATCCAACCATTCTGGAGAGCAATCTGGAATTATGCCCAAAAAGTTATCAAACTGTGCATACCCTTTGATCCAGCAGTGTTTCTATTGGGCTTATATCCCAAAGAAATACTAAAGAAGGGAAAGGGACCTGTATGTACCAAAATGTTTGTGGCAGCCCTGTTTGTAGTGGCTAGAAACTGGAAATTGAATGGATGCCCATCAATTGGAGAATGGCTGAGTAAATTGTGGTATATGAATGTTATGGAATATTATTGTTCTAAGAAATGACCCTCAGGATGAATACAGAGAGGCTGGGAGCGACTTACATGAACTGATGCTAAGTGAAATGAGCAGAACCAGGAGATCATTATATACCTCAACAACAATACTGTTTGAGGATGTATTCTATTGGAAGAGGATCTTTTCGATAAAGAGAGCTAATTCAGTTTCAATTGATCAAGGATGGACAGAAGCAGCTACACCCAAAGAAAGAACACTGGGAAATGAATGTAAACTATTTGCATTTTTGTTTTTCTTCCCGGGTTATTTTTACCTTCTGAATCCAATTCTCCCTGTGCAACAAGAGAACTGTTCGGCTCTGTATACATATATTGTATCTAGGATATACTGCAACATATCTAACATATATAGGACTGCTTGCCATCTAGGGGAGGTGGTGGAGGGAGGGAGGGGAAAAATCGGAACAGAAGCAAGTGCAAGGGATAATGTTGTAAAAAAAAAAATTACCCTGGCATGGATTCTGTCAATAAAAAGTTATTATAAAATTTAAAAAAAATCAATGATGGAAAAGACAAGTTTCCTAGTGGAACTCACAATTAACTAGGAGAAAGGGAACATCCCATCAGATTGGATTATGCCCTTAAAAAGATATTATGAGATACTTAAACCAGGTATTATAGACCAATTTCCCTAATGAATATTGATGCAAAGGTATTAAATAAAATATTAGAAAAGAGATTACAGTAACATATCACCAGGATAATGCACTATGACCAAGTAGAATTTATACCAGGAATATAGGGCTGGTTCAATATTAGGAAAACGATTACCATGATTGACTATATCAATAACTAAATGAATAGAATAGCTTGTGATTATATCAATAGATGTAGAAAAAGCATTTGACAAAATACAACACCCATTCCTATTAAAAACACTAGAGAGTGGGGCAGCTAGGTGGTGCAGTGGATAGAGCACCAGCCCTGAAGTCAGGAGAACCTGAGTTCAAATCTGGTCTCAGATACCTAACACTTCCTAGCTGTGTATCCCTGGGCAAGTCACTTAACCCCAATTGCCTCAGGAAAAAAAAATACAGTACAGAGCACAGGAATAAATCTAGTTTTCCTTGAAAATGATAAGTAACATCCATCTAAAACCATGTAATGGGGATAAACTAGAAGTATTTCCATTAAGACCAGGAGTGAAATAAGATTGCCCACTATCACCATTACTATGCAATATTTATTAGAAATGTTAGGTTTCACAATAAGAGAAGAAAAATAAATTGAAGAAATTAGACTAGACAATATAAAAACAAAATTATCACTCTTTGCAGTTGATATGATGGTATATTTAGAGAATCTTAGAGAATCAACAACAACAACAACAACAACAACAACAACAACAACAACAAACTATTAGAAATAATTCCCAAATATAGCAAAGTTACAGGACACAAAATAAGTCCACATAAATCATTAGCATTTCTATATGTTACCAACAAAATCCAGCAGCAAGAAATAGAAAGAGAAATTCCATTTGAAATAACTATAGATAATAAAATATCTGGGGGAGGGGGGTGGTCTATCTGCCAAGACTAAGTACTATATGAACACAATTACAAAACACTTTCCACACAAATAAAGTCAGATCTAAACAATTGTAAGAATATCAAGTGCTCATGAGTAGACCAAACTAATATAATAGAAATGACAATTCTATCCAAATTAATGTACTTATTCAATGCCATACCAATTAAACTGCCAAAGAATAACTTTATAGACTTAGGGGAAAAAAAATAACAAAATTCATCTGGAAAAATAACAAGATCAAGAATTTCAAAGTAATTAATGAAAAAAAATTGCAAAGGAGGGTAGCCTAGCTGTACCAGACTTAAAATTATATTATACAGCAACAATCATTAAAGCCATTTGGTACAGGCTAAGAAATGGAATAATTGATCAATGGAATAGATTAGGTTCACAAGACATAATAGTCAATGACTATAATAATCTAGTGTTTGATAAACCCAAAGATTCCAGCTTTTGGGATAAGGACTTCCTATTTGACAAATATTGCTGGGAAAATTGGAAATTAGTATGGCAGAAACTAGACATTGACCAGTACCTAATACCCTATACCAAAATAAGGTTGAAATGGGTTCATGACTTAGACATAAAGGGTGATAGTATAAGCAAATTAAAGAACAAAGGATAATTTACCTCTCAGATTTGTGGAGAAGGAAGGAATATGTGGTCAAAGAACTAGAGAACACTTTAAAATACAAAATGAATAATTTTGATTATATTAAATTAAAAAGGTTTTGTACAAACAAAAGCCAAGATTAGAAGGGAAGCAGAAAATGGGAAAATTTACATCCAAGTGTTCTGATAATAAAGGCCTCATTTCTAAAATATATAAAGAATTAACTCAAATTTATGAGAATATAAGACATTTTCTAATTGATAAATGATCAAAGGATATGAACTGACAACTTTCAAATGAAGAAATTAAATCCATCTCTAGTTATAGGAAAAAATGCTCTAAATCTTTATTGATTAGAGAAATGCAAATTAAGAAAACTCTAAGGTATCACTATATACTTTTCAGATTGGCCAAGATGACAGGAAAAGATAACAATAAATTTTGGAAGGGATGTGGGAAAACTGGGACATTAATACATTGTTGGTGGAATTATGAATTGATCCAACCATACTGGAGACTATGACCAAAGGGCTTTAGGATTCTTTAAACTGTTCATATCTTTTGATCCAGTAGTATCTCTACTGGGTCTGTATCCCAAAGAGATCATAAAAAAGGGAAAAGGACCTACATGTGCAAAAAATGTTTGTAGGAATCCTTTTTGAAGTGGCAGAGAACTGGGATCTGAGGGAATCTGTTGGGGAATGGCTGAATAAATTATGGTATATGAATATTATGGAATATCATTGTTCCATAAGAAACAATCAGAAGGATGATTTCAGAAAGCCCTGGAAAGGCTTACATGACCTGATGCTAAGTGAAGTAAGTAGAACCAAGAGAACACTGTACACAGCAATAACAAGATTATGTGATGATCAATTCTGATGGATATGGCTCTTTTGAACAATGAGATGATTCAAGCTAATTCCAATAGACTTGTGATAGAGAGCCATTTGTGTCCAGAGAGAAGACTGCAGGAGCTTAATGTAGATAACAAGATAGCATTTTCACCTTTTTTGTTGTTGTTTGCTTGCTTTTTTTCCCTTTCTCATTTTTTCCTTTTTGGTCAGATTTTTCTTGTGCAGCATGATAATTGTGGAAATATGTATAGAAGAATTGCACATATTTAACCTATATTGGATTACTTGTTATCTAGGGGAGGTAGGTGAGGAATGGAAGGGAGAAAATCTTACAACACAAAGTTTTACAAGGGTGAATGCTGAAAACTATCTTTGCATGTATTTTGAAAATAAAAAGTTATTATTAATTTTTAAAAAAAAAAAAAAAAAGAAGCTTAGAAATCACTTAATCTAACTGTCTATTTTATAAGTGAGGAAAGTGAGTCCCAGAAAGCTGAAGGTGTCCAAGGTCACCAACCTATTAACTCAGAGTTAAAATGTGAACACAAATCCTCTAGGACTATTTCCACTTTGCTATATTGGGCTTTTGCCTGATGATTATGTAAAAAAGTAGCTTTGTGGGACTGGGGGGAAAAGACACTTGGAAGCATAGTGAGGAGATGAGAGGAGAGACACCAGGTAAAATAGGGAGGAGGCAGAGTTGCGGGTAATAACCCCAAAAGGATTCAGCAAAGATGGTGTGGACCATAGACAGATTTATAGGAAAAATTTAACCTCAGGGGTTTGACATAACTCAGATTTTTTACAGGACAGATCAAGGTAGGGCTACCCATGACCTCCACAGAGGATGGAACTATGAGGTTAACCTGATTCCTCATTAGTGCCCTTTCCTGCTTGCCTCAGGGAATCATTTTGTTAATTAGCTCTCTCTGCTAAAAACACCTAGTAACCCAGGACCTCAATCATATGGACGTAGTTCAATTTAATTCAATGATATTTATTAAATGCCAGGAACTATGGTAAGTGCTAAGGATACAAAAAGAGACAAAAAGTATTTTCCCTTAGCTTACATCTAATGGAGAAGAGGGCTTATAATATTGTATTGTCTTCTTTGATAGAACATGAACTGCTTGAGGGTAGAAGCCATCTTTCTTTGTATTCCCAGTTAGTGCCTAGCACCCAGTAAATACAATAAATGCTTGCTGACTAAGTCTCAAAAATCATATAATTTCTCTTTTTTGGTTACACAAACCATTCAACTATTTATTAGTTTCTGAAAAGAGAAGAGGGTGAAGAGCAAAGAAGCCAAGGATCCACTTTTGTCATTCTACTTCACCTAAGCATTATATAATATACACAGACCTATTCAGTAAGACAGGGTCTAGTGGGGGGAAGGAGAAGGTAGGATATAGGGATAATGTGTTCTTTAGCAAAGGCCTGCATCCAGGGATGGTCCAAAACCTGGGTGAGAGCCAATCACTCTGAGAGGTGGTGTAACTTGAAGATCAGGCTCCAGGAAACTTCAGGTCCATTTTGGTGATCTTTCTAAGGTCTTAGTGAGAACTGTCAAAAGAAGAATTTTCCACAGGTAGTTCACAGCACAGCACTCCTGTGTACAATATAGCTACCTTCTCTTCATGTGATCTTCAGTCATCTCAGAAGGAAGGTGATTCAGGGCCCTACATAATGTCTTCTTTAGTGAGTGAGCATCATAGAATTTTCCAGTGGAAGGAATCTCAACAATTATTTAGTTGAACCTCTACCTGGGAAAAAAAAATAAGACATGACACCCAGAAACAAATATGATGCTCCAAATGTTGTCTGATCAGGGTGAGTACAGTAGACCTCTGATTCCTGATCCCTCTCAATGCAGCCCAAGATTCTATTAGCATTTTTGGCAGCCATATTACAGTTGACACATGGAGTTTGCAGTACAACCCATGGATTTTTTTGAGACAAACTGCTATCTAGCCAATCACACCTCTTTAAGTGATCAAAAGAAGGAGGAAAGGGAACAGTTATTTGTTAAGCACCTATTGTATGTTAAGCACTTTACAAATATTATTTCATTTAATCCAATAACCTTGTAAGATAGATGATATTATTAATCATCATTTTATAATTGAGGAAACTGAGGCAGACAGCACTAAGTGACTTGCCTAGAGTCCCATAGATCATAAGAAAATGTCTAAGAAAAGATGGACTCTAGGCTTTCTGACTTCAGGACCAGAGAGTCCTATCCACTGAACATGCAGTATCCTATTTGTTGCATTAGGTTCTTGAGGAAGTCACTTCCTCTATATGTTCCTAAATAATTCTGTAGACCTCATGTACTAAGCATAAATGGGTAGTAGATCCCATATCCTAATGAGTATACAGAATGTTGCCATGTTATAAAGTATAAAATTCCTTCTTGTACAATGAATGCAAGCTATTAGTCAAGAAGCTAGTCTTGCTCCATTAGTTCCTGAAAGTGAGTGGTTGAATATCACAGAATGTCAGAATACAAATGGAATGAATGGTTATGTCCCAAAGTGTCATGAAATGACAACTCCTCTGGTGCAGCTTTATGCAAAATAAACACTTGCTTATCCTAGCTATGGATATTAAGCCAGACTAAATCAGTGAAGCAGTTCATTAATAATCAATTGCTTTATGTGATTTTCCTGCTTATGAGATAATGATAATCATTTAAATAGATGCACCCAAATCATGCTTGGGTCTTCTGAGAAGAAATAAGATTTACACAGTGGATGCTATTGCATGCCCACATCTCAGAAACCAGTTATTAAACTGGAGCTTTTCCTTTGATCAGAAGTACTTAAGCAAATATGTTGCTTCATCTTTTAAAATAAGAAAACAAGAAAGAGCACTTACCTTGTTGCATACCTTCTGCTATGAAAAAGTCTTCTTGAGCCAATCTGGCATGGAAAAAAAGATACTACAAAGAATCTGCTACTAACCAGCTATTTTATATTGGACAATCAATGGTAAATCAACAAGAATTTTTGAAGTACCAGTCCCTGTGTTCAAGGGGAGAAGTTTCTATTAGGGAGAAAATATTTGCAAATATTAGTACACAGAGAATAAATGTAAAACAAATATCAAATAGTAGTAAGGAAAGGAGGGCTCCACAAGTTGGGGGAATCAAAAAAGGCTTTGTGTATAAGGTGGTTCTTGTGCCAAGTTTTAAAGGAAGTGAGAAATTCAATAATGTTCATATAGAGTTTTACAGTTTGCAAAATACCTTATTTATTGAAAAATGGTTATTTCTCTTTTATATTTAATAACTAAATATGAAATTAAGATCAAAGGTTTTTTCCCCTTTTCTACTTCCTTATCCAGAAATCAACCTTTGTGGAAAATCTCGAACAAAGACATAGTTAGGAAGGTTAAAGATCTTTTTTTGTTTGTTTGTTTGTTTTTAAATCTAATTTTATTTAATAATAACTTTGTATTGACAGAATCTATGCCAGGGTAATTTTTTACAACATTATCCCTTGCACTCACTTATGTTTCGTTTTTTTCCCCTCTCTCCCTCCACCCCCTCCCCCAGATGGCAAGCAGTCCTTTACATGTTGAATAGATTACAGTATATCCTAGATACAATATATGTGTGCAGAACTGAACAGTTTTCTTGTTGCACAGGGAGAATTGGATTCAGAAGGTAAAAATAACTCGGGAAGAAAATCAAAAATGCAAATAGTTCACATTCGTTTCCCAGTGTTCCTTCTTTGGGTGTAGCTGTTTCTGTCCATCATTTATCCATTGAAACTCAGTTAGGTCTCTTTGTCATAGAAATCCACTTCCATCAGAATACATCCTCATAGAATATTGTTGTTGAAGTGTATAATGATCTCCTGGTTCTGCTCATCTCACTTAGCATCAGTCCATGTAGGTCTCTCCAAGCCTCTCTGTATTCATCCTGCTGGTCATTCCTTACAGAGCAATAATATTCCATAACATTCATATACCACAATTTACTCAGCCATTCTCCAATTGATGGGCATCCATTCATTTTTCCAGTTTCTAGCCACTACAAACAGGGCTGCTACTAACATTTTGGCACATACAGGTCCCTTTCCCTTTTTTAGTATCTCTTTGGGGTGTAAGCCCAATAGAAACACTGCTGGATCAAAGGGTATGCACAGTTTGATAACTTTTTGGGCATAATTCCAGATTGCTCTCCAGAATGGTTGGTTCGTTCACAACTCCACCAACAATGCATCAGTGTCCCCGTGGAAATACAAAAAGTTAATGAGAAGAATGTCTTAATAAAAAGCAAAATTCATCAATTGGGAAAGGAGGTAAAAATCTCACTGAGGAAAATAATTCCTTAAAAATTAGAATTGAGCAAATGGAAGCTAATGACATTATGAGAAATCAAGATCCAATAAAACAAACAAAAAAGAAAAATGTGAAATATCTTATTGGAAAAACAAATAATCTGGAAAATAGATCTAGGAGAGATAATTTAAAAATGATTGAGCTACCTGAAAGCCATGATCAGGAAAGATCCTGGACATCATCTTTCTTTTTTTTTTTAATTTTAATATCTTTTGATTGATAGAGCACATGCCAGGGTAATTTTTTACAGCATTATCCCTTGCACTCACTTCTGTTCTGATTTTTCCCCTCCCTCCCTCCACCCTCTCCCCCAGATGGCAAGCAGTCCTTTACATGTTGAATAGGTTACAGTATATCTTGGATACAATATATTTGTGCAGAACTGGACAGCTTTCTTGTTGTACAGGGAGAATTGAATTCAGAAGGTATAAATAACCCGGGAAGAAAAACAAAAATGCAAACAGTTTATATTCATTTCCCAGTGTTCTTTCTCTGGGTAAGGTTAAAGATCTTAACAAAATAGCAAAGAAACTCTAAGTTTAAGCAAATGTATGTATTCCTGCTCATTTTGTTTACTCAGACAGTTCTGGGAAAAGGTGGATTCTATCTTTTATCAGACAGATGATATGGAGAGTGATGTCTCTTTATACAAGAATTTGAGTACTCAAAGTACCTCAAGACCTTCATTAGAATAAGCCCACCTCATAATATTCATTCTTTCATTGTTAACCAGAGTTGATTGTTACCCTTAGGAACACACACTCTCCCAAGAGCATAAAAATTGTGAGACTATACCTTTCTCCCCCATGATTTGTCTTTGGAATTTGAGAGTGTCTGACATTTTATTGGTAAAAAGCTAGCAATATTAATAAAATAATTATTCAGAAATTATATCTTTTGAACATTTTAAACATATGTTATTTCAGCCTTTCTTTGAAACAACCCTATATTGTAAGGATTGTTATTAGCTCCTATGTACAGATGAAGAAATTGAGGCTAAGAGACATTATGTGATTTACTCAAGTCACATCATTAACTGGCCAAAGCCAGGTTCAAACTCAGATCTAAGCCCGGCATTCTATTCACATTACAAACTAGCACCCAAAGGATTCTAGGAGAAAGAGGTGATCAAAGAGAGCAAAGATGCAGTGCCATGTGTGAAGCACATCCAGAAAGTCGGTTTAGCTAGACAACAGAGTATAGGAATGGGAATAATAATTGATGTAGTTAAAAAGATAGTCCGGAGTCAAGCTGTGAAGGACATTAAATGTCAAACAAGAGTTTCTATTTCATCCTACAGGAACCCCACTAAAGTTTCTTAAGTAGGACCCAGGATTTGGTCAGACCTGTGTGTAAGAAAAATCACTTTGTAAAAGCGACATTGTAACAATAATCAACCATAAACAAAACTTAGCTACACTGTTCAATACAATGATCTGAGACAGTTCCAAAGGACAATAATGAAAAATGCTCTCCACTTCCCAAGAGTGACTTAATGAAGTGTGATTGTACCCTGAAGTATAAATTTTTTCACTTTCTTAATTGTTCTTGCTTTTTTCTCCCCTAACATGACTAATATGGAAATGTGAATGGTTTCATATGTATAATTGATGTCACATTGTAATGCCAGAGAAACTGAGGTAGGAGAGAGATTAGAGTTTTTAATATTTTATTAATGGGAGAGTAAGATTGACTGGACAGGACTCTCGTCTCAAATTATCCAGTCAGACAGAGATAAAGATATACTGGGACCAAGGAATTCATGTTGGTCCCAGGTCTGGAGGAGACTATCATCTCAAAGAATCCAGCGTCCAGCATCCACAGCCAGCCGCCATTCTCCAGCAATGAATGGAGGAATCTCTAACCTTTATATACCTTTTAGAGACAAAGAAGAGGGAAAAAGAGCGGGAAAAGCCCAGCTGGAAAAGACTATGAATCAAAAAGGAACCCAGAGATAAAGATGTCAGTGAAATATCTTGGAATATTTTAGAGGGATGTTGTAAATTCTCAAGGACAGAAGATAATCAGGAAGTCTACTCTCTTGTTTATCTTGCTTGGGCTAACAATTTATATCCTTAGACTAATTGGTCCTCAGCCTTCATGGACCAGAGGGAGATTTACAGCTTAGGGGAGTAATTAGGAAGACTGAGACAAGGGAAACTTGTACAAGGAAACTGAGTCAGGACAGTTAAAGAAAACTGTGGCATAACAACATTACTTGCCTTCTCAATGGAAAAGAAAATGGGAAAAGGAAGGAGGAAAATTCAGAACTAAAAAAATTTTTAGTGTTAAAATAAATAATTTTTTAACTTTTTAAAAAATCACTTTGACATCTATTTGGGAAATGGATTGGGGTAGGGGAAAAACTTAAGACAAGAATACCAATTGTGTTATTTTTGGGTTATTGTAAAATTTTAATTGAGAGGTGATGAGGGTCTAAGCTAGAATGCTGACCATGAATAGAGAAAAGGAAACCTTAGAGAAGTGACTGAGATAGAAATGTCAAGATTTAGTTATCATTAGATATATGTAGTGAGAGTAAGGAATTGAGAGTAATCTTCATGTTAGAAACCTAAGAAACTGCATACAGATCTAGGGGATAAGTTTGGAGTAAAAGAGAAATGAATTGGTTTTGACCTGTTGAATTTCAGATATCTCTGGAACATCAAGTTTGAAATCTCTAATAGTTGGTGATATATGATTGAAATTTCAGAGACTAAGGTTAGATTACATGTAACTATATAGTCATCTATATAGAGATAGTCTCATAAACTCCCATGGGTTAAAATCATCTCTAATGCAGATGTCTTCCCAAGATATAATCCCATGGAAATTGAAATATAAGAGAATAAAGAAGAGAAGAGGATTCTAGACAGGGTCTTGCAAACACCCACAGTTAGTAGGTCTGATATAAATGGTGAACCAGAAAAGGAAACTGAAAAGGAATAGTCAAGAGAAGAATCAGGAGAGAACAATATTCCAAAAACCTAGAGGAGAGAAAGTATCCAGGAAGAGAGTTTGGTCAACAGTGTTAAATGCTACAGAGAGTTTGAGAAGAATGAGGATTTAGGAAAGACAGCCAGATTTGGCAATTAAGACATTACTGGTAACTTGGGAAAGAACAGCTTCATTTGAGAGAGGAAGTAGGAAGCCAGATTGCCAAGGACTGAGAAATCAGTGAGAGGAAAGGAAGTGGAGCCAATAAAGATAGCAAGATTTTTCATCTCTCTGAGCCTCAGATTAACATCTGTAAAATAAAGAAGTTGGGCTATATGCTCTTTGCTATACTTTCTAGCTCTTATAGGTGATGATTCCAAATGATTCATTCATTCAGATATTTTCTGTTTAATGTCAGTACAAAACCATTGAACACTAAAACCAAGTGGCATTTCTTCATCTGTCTGAATTACCAGAAAAGAGACATCTCTTTGATTTTCTTATTTCTCATTCCACAAGGAGAGAGAGACTGACATGGCTAGTTAGGTATGAGAATAATATGAGTAAATATGGATATGACTTTAAATTTTTCTTTCCCCCTTTGACAAGACCTATAATTTCATTGATACAAGGAACTCCAAGTAAGGAAACTCCCTTAAATAGTATAGGTTAACACTTGTTGTGTAACTTAGAATCTTAATAAGAAATTAAGTGATTTTTACACTTAATTTTTTACACAGAAACAGGAGGTATTAGAGGCTGGACTTGAAACCAGAATGACCTTACTCCATCCATTGCATTGCAATTGCCTCTATAATGTATTTTCAAATAACATTTGAAAATGCAAGCTTTAATAGAAAATGAGAAGACCGAATTTGGAAATTATTTGTAAGGCTTGTCAGAAATATGAAGCAATTTCCTCCAAGAAGCTCGAAGGAATTTCATCAATAAATATGTATTATTACTATTCTTCATTAACATTCTAATTAGTGTGACTGGGAATGGATTATCTGCATTTTTAAAATTAGAAAATAAGGTATACAAGGGAAAAGTATGTTACCTCAGGTGGCAAGTGATACCAATAGAGGAACTAATACTGAACTTCAGGAACCATGTCCATTGGTCAGCTTTCCAGACATCAATTTCTTTATTGGTTTTGTTCTGAATTGTCTAAAGTCTCCTCCTAGTATGTAGATTCCATACTCTTTGACTCAATGATTGTCCATTCAAATGACTAGATCATAGTGTAATTCATGTGGTCCTTTAAAGAGAATTGGATTTCCATAAAATAAATCCCATCCAGAGTTAAATAATGATGATGATGAGAATGATGCCTAAAAGGAAGCAGCACAGTAGGGTTTTTTTTTTTATTATTTTAGTTTTTTTATTGACAGAATAAATGTATGGGTAATTTTTCAACACTGACTATTGCAATCACTTCTGTTCCAACTTTTCCCTTCCTTCCTTCCACCCCCTCCCCTAGGTGGCAGGCAGTCATGTTAAAGTATATCTAAAATATAATATATGTATAAATATTTATACAATTCTCTTGTTGCACAGAAAAATCAGATTTTAAAAGGTAAAAATCACCTGGGAAGAAAATGCAAGCAGTTAACACTCATTTCCCATTGTTCTTTTGCTGGGTGTAGCTAGTTCTGGTCATCACTGATCAATTGGTCCTCATATAGTATTGTTGAAGTGTATAATAATTTTCTGATTCTGCTCATTTCACTTAGCAACAATTCATGTAAGCCTCTATTAAGGCTCTCCAAATTCATCGTGCTGGTCATTTCTTACAGAAAAATAATATTCCATAAAATTCATATACCATAATTTACTCAGCCATTCTCCAATTGATGGGCATTCATTCAATGTCCAGTTTCTAGCCATTACGAAAAGGGCTGCCACAAACATTTTTGCATATATAGGTTGTTTTCACTTCTTTAATATCTGCTGGATCAAGGGCTATGTCTCCAGAATGGTTGGATGCATGTTGTTCCATCCATTATTATTGTATTAATGTTCCAGTTTTCCCCCATTCCCTCCAACATTCATCATTATCTTTTCCTGTTATCCTAGTCAATCTGAGAGGTGTGTAGTGGTATCTCAGAGTTGTCTTAATTTGCATTTCTCAGATCAATAATGATTTGGAACACCTTTTCATATGAGTAGAAATAGTTTCCATTTCTTCATCTGAAAATTGTCTGTTCATATCCTTTGACCATTTCTCAATTGGAGAATGACTTAATTTCTTATAAATTAGAGTCAATTATATATTTTGGAGATGAGGCCTTTATCAGAACTTTTACCTGCAAAAATGTTTTCCCATTTTATTGCTTCCCTTCTAATCTTGTCTGCATTCATTTTGTTTGTACAAAAGCTTTTTTAAATATATATAACTTTTTATTTACAAGTCATATGCATGGATAATTTTACAGCATTGACAATTGACAAACCTTTTGTTCCAATTTTTCCTCTCCTTCTCTCACCCCCTTCCCCAGATGGCAGGTTGACCAATAGATATTAAATATGTTAAATGTACAAAAGCTTTTTAACTTGATATAATCAAATTTTTCTATTTTGTGATCAATAATATTATGATAAAGAATCAATAATTCTTCTTTGGTCACAAATTCTTTCCTTCTTCACAGGTCTGAGAGGTAAATGATCGTATGTTCTTCTAATTTATTTATAATCTCTTTATGACTAAATCATGAACCCATCCATGCCTAGTTTCTTCCATATTAATTTCCAATTTTCCCAGCAGTTTTTGTCAAATAGAGAATCCTTATCCCAAAAGTTGGGATCTTTGGGTTTGTCAAATGCTAGATTGCTATAGTTATTGACTATTTTGTCCTGTGAACCTAACCTATTCCACTGACCAACTGGTCTATTTCTTAGCCAATACCAAATGGTTTTGGTGACCGCTGCTTTATAATATAGTTTTAGATCAGGTACAGCTAGGACACCTTCATTTGATTTTTTTTTATTAGTTCCCTTGAAATTCTTGACCTTTTGTTCTTCCATATGAATTTTGTTGTTATTTTTCCTAGGTCAATAAAATAGTTTCTTAGAGTCTGATTGGTATATCACTAAATAAATAGATTAGTTTAGGTAGTATTGTCATCTTTATTATATCCACTCGAACTATCCAGGAACACTTAATATTTTTCCAGTTGTTTAGAACTGACTTTATTTGTGTGGAAAGTGTTTTGTAGTTTTGCTCATATAGTCCCTAACTTTCCTTTGGCAGATAGATTTCCAAATATTTTATACTATCAACAGTTATTTTAAATGGAATTTTTCTTTGTATCTCTTGCTGTTGGATTTGTTAGTGATGTATAAAAATGCTGAGAATTTATGTGGATTTTTTTGTATCCTGCAACTTTGCTAAAGTTGTGGTATTATTTCTAGTACTTTTTATTAGAATCTCTGGGGTTCTCTAAGTATACTATCATATTATCAGCAAAGAGTGATAATTTGGTTTCCTCACTGTCTATTTTAATTCCTTTAATCTCTTTTTCATCTCTTATTGCCAAAGCTAGCATTTCTAACACAATATTGAATAACAATGGTGATAGTGGGCAACCTTGTTTCACTCTTGATTTTATTGGGAATGATTCCAGTTTATCACCATTACATCTGATGCTTACTGATGGTTTTAAATAGATGCTACTGACTATTTTAAGGAAAAGTCCATTTATTCCTATATTCTCTAGTGTTTTTCTAATAGGAGGGTGTTGGATTTTATCAAATGCTTTTTCTGCATCTATTGAGATGATCATATGATTTTTTTGTCAATTTGATTATTGATACAGTCAATTATGTTAATAGTTTTCCTAATATTGAACCAGCCCTGCATTCCTGGTATAAATCCAACTTTGTCATGATGTATTACCCTGGAGATGATTTTCTGTAATCTTTTTGCTAGTATTTTATTTAAGATGTTTGCATCAATGTTCATTAGGGAGATCGGTCTATAATTTTCGTTCTCTGTTTTCCTTCTACCTGCTTTAGGTATCAGTAGCATGTCTGTGTCATAAAAGGAATTTGGTAGGACTCCTTCGATCCCTATTTTTTCAAATAGTTTATATAGCATTGGAGTAAATTGTTCTTTAAATGTTTGGTAGAATTCACATGTAAATCCATCTGGTTCTGGGATTTTTTCTTAGGGAGTTGATTAATAGCCTGTTCCATTTTTTTTTTCTAAAATGGGGCTATTTAAACAATTTGCTTCTTCCTTTGTTAATCTGGGCAACCTATATTTTTGAAGGTATTCATCCATTTCATTTACGTTATCAAAGATATTGGCATAAAATTGTGCAAAGTAACTCCTAATTATTGCTCTAATTTCCTCTTCATTAGTGGAAATTTCTCCCTTTTCATTCTTAAGACTAACAATTTGATTTTCCTCTTTCCTTTTTCTAATCAAAATTACCAAGGGTTCATCTCTTTTGTTGGTATTTTCATAGAACCAACTCTTAATTTTATTTATTAATTCAATGGTTTTTTTTTTTACTTCTAATTTTATTAATCTCTCCTTTTATTTTTAGAATTTCAAGTTTAATGTTTGACTGGGAGTTTTTAATTTGCCCTTTTTTTAGGTTTTTTAGTTGCAAGTCTAATTCGTTGATTTTCTCTTTCTCTATTTTATGCAAGTAAGTCTCTAGAGATATAAAATTTCCTTTTATTACTGCTTTGGTTGCATCCCACACGTTTTGGTATGATGTCTCATTCATTGTCATTCTCTTAGGTGAAATTATTACTTGTGTCAATGATTTGCCATTTCACCCAATCATTCTTTAGGATGAGATTATTTAGTTTCCAATTACTTTTTGGCCTATTTTCCCCTGGCATTTTATTAAATGTAATTTTTGTTGCATAGTGATTTGGAAAGGATGCATTTACTATTTCTTTCTTTCTTCATTTGAATTTGAGGTCTTTATGTCCTGATATATGGTCAATTTTTGTATAGATTCCATGAACTGCCAAAAAAAAAAGTGTGCTACTTTCTATCTCCATTTAATTTTCTTCCAAGATCTATCATACCTAACTTTTCTAATATTCTATTTACCTCTTTAACGTCTTTCTTATTTATTTTGTGGTTTGATTTATCTAATTCTGAGAGTGCAAGGTTGAGATCTCTCACTATTACAGTTTTGCTGTCTATTTCTTCTTGTAGCTCTCTTAACTTTTTTAGGAATTTAAATAATACAACACTTTGTGCATATATGTTTAATATTGATATTGCTTCATTATCTATGCTACCCTTTAGCAAGATATAGTGCCCCTCCTTATCTCTTTTAATTAAATCAATTTTTACTTTTGCTTGATCTGAGATCAGGATAACTATCCCTACGTTTTTGACTTCACCTGAAGCATAGTAGATTCTGCTCCAGCCTTTCACCTTTACTCTGTATGTATCGCCTTGCTTCAAGTGTGTTTCCTGTAGGATTCTTATTTTTAATCCAGTCTGCTATCAGCCTCCGCTTTATGGGTGAGTTTACCCCATTCACATTTATGATTCAAACTACTAATTCTGTATTTCCTGCCATCTTATTAACTCCAGATTATGTTTTTCTCTTTCCTTTCCTCCTTACCCCTCTCCCCAGTATTAAACTTGTGAGTACCTCTTGCCTCACTCAGCCCTGCCTCTTTAGGATCCCTCCCCCCTTAGAATCCCTCCCCTTTTCTTAAACCTTTCCTTACAATTTCTATATCCCCTGCTATTTAGCTTATTCTTTCCTACTTCACTTTTCCCTTCCCACTTTTCAATGAGATGGGAGAAGTTTCTCTGTAAATCAAAAATGTCTAATATTTTCTCTTTGAGCCAATTCTGATGAGAGCAAGATTCACACTATGTTCATCACTTTCCTTTCTTTCCCTCAGATATAATAGGTTTCCTTTGCCTCTTCATGAGATGTATTATCTCCACTTTTCTCTTTTTCTGGCACAATTTCCTTTCCACCTCTAACTTCTTTTTTCTATTATAACAGTAAAACTAAATTGTACATGTATTCTTTATGTATACTCATAACAGAAATATAGTTGCCAAGAGTTCTTTTTACCTTTTTTATGTTTCTCTTGAGTTCTATATTTGGAGGTCAAACTTTTTTGTTTAGTTCCAGTTGTTTCATCAGAAATAAGTGGACTTTACCTATTTCATTGAACATCCATCTTCTTCCCTGGAGGAAAATGGTTAGTTTGGCTGGGTAAGTTATTCTTGGCTGCATACCAAGTTCCTTTGCCTTTTGGAATATCAGACTCCTGGCCCTTCAGTCCTTTAATGTGGATGCTGCTAGATCCTGAGTAATCTTTATTGTGGCGCCTCTGTATTTGAATTGTTTTTTTCTAGCTGCTTGTAGTATTTTTGCCTTGGTCTGATAGTTCTGGAATTTAGCCACATTATTTCTTGAAGTTTTGATTTTGGCATCTCTTTCAGTAGGTGACTGATGAGTTCTTTCAATGTCTATTTTACCTTCTGTTTTTATAACATCTGGGCAGTTCTCTTTGTTGATTTCCTGAAAAATAGTGTCTGGCCTCTTTTTTTCAATCATGAATTTCAGGAAGTCCAATAATCCAGAGATTATCTCTCCTAGATCTATTTTTCTTGTCTGTTGTTTTCCTAAGTAGGTATTAAACATTTTTTTCTATTTTTTCTTTTGTTGTTGTTGTTTTGCTTGATTGATTCTTGGTGTCTTGAGTCATTCATTTTCATTTATTCAATTCTGATTTTTAATGGATTGTTTTCTTCATTTACTTTTTAAATTTCTTTTTGTAATTATCCAATTGAATTTGTTCTATGGAATTTTTTTTCCATTTCGCCAATTTTAATTTTTAGTGAGTATTTTCTTTTTCCAATTCACTAATTCTGTTTTTCAGGGAATTGATTTCTTTATCCACTCTATCTTTTAATGAGTAACATGACTTATCCAGACTCTCTTGCAAAGTTCCCTTTCCTTTCCCCATTTTTCTTATAGTCTTTTAAATTTTTTCTATGAGAGTCTTGTGTGATGGGGAGCAGGTTATATCACCATTTCTGGCTTCATCTGGATATAATCTGCTTTTAGTCTCCTCAGGGTTTGAAGTCTGCTCTCTTTTAGAATAGAAGCTACCTATAGTTAGAGCCCACTTTGTCTTTTTATTCATTTTGACAAAAAACAAATAGACAATCAAACAAACAAAAAAAACTATAATCTGCTTTTGGGACAGCATGATATTACCACACTACCTCTACGGACAACAGGAAGTACCAGTGAAGGAACAGTGGGACAGCAATGGTTGTGCTGCGATCAGTGTTTGCACTGGAATTAGCATCTGCATTGGGTTTAGCATCTAAACTGTGGTCAGCATCTAACAACCACAATCACAACTATGGTGGTTGGGTGTTGAGATCATGCTGAATCCCTCCTGGTACTGAATGGGTGTGGCCAGATCCAGAGAGACTCTAGTGTTTGGGGGGTTTAGTCTTTACCCTTTGTGTTTATAGCTTCTTTGCTGATTTATTGGCTTGCTTCCAGAGCAAATTAGCTGACACTCTGGTAAAGTTCTCCCCGCAAATTTTCCATAGACTAAGACCATATCCCACCCCTCTCTGGTCTGCTCAACATGAGCTGTTTTCAAGCTCTCACTGCCTACTTGCCTGATGCTAGCCTGGCCTAGCCATCTCTGCCTACAAGTAAAAACAGACCTTTTCTGCAGAATTTCTAAATTATCTTCTGTTGGCAATATATTGTACTCCCAATATTCGTGGGTTTTGACAATCAAGCACTAATTCTGAGGCTGTTTCATAAAAAAATTAGTCTGAAGGTAAGGGCTCTCCCTTCACGTGTGTCCTCTCTGCCATCTTGGCTCTGCCTCCCAGAGTAGATTATCAAAAGTGACACTGGGAGGATCTGCATGAAATTTGAAGTCTGGGGACTAGAATTCAAATCCTCATTTCTAGGACTAACTACTAAATGATGTTGGGCAAATCACTGAGGTCCTGTTTTCTTACATGCACAATAAGGAGATTGAATTAGATAACCTTCTGGACCCTTTCAGTTCAAAATCTTTATTTATGAATTCAAATCCCTCCCTTGACAAATAGTAGCTATGTGACATTGCATAATTCACTAAATTTCTTGGTGTTTAGGACTTATTAGGTACTAGAAGACCTGTAATATTAGAAAGGCTTAAAAGACTGGGGAATGATGAACAAAATGATGCCCAAAAAAGTCACTATAGGAAAAATTTATGTAGTGTAAAAAAAAAAATCACAGATCCTTTGAATATTCATATGTTATTTTGCAAACTAATTGTAATAGTATATGAACATGCTAGATTGTTTGAATGATTTCTTTGGCCACTGAATTTCCACATAGGCTATATTTCTAAACTAGATTATTTCTATATTACACATAATTGATTCATTTTGCATTTCAAAGTTGTTTGGTTTTTATTGGTAGCAAATCAGTTAAGTTGAATAATATACTAGGAATATCCCAGTGTTTACTTGCCTAAGAGTGGACCAGAAAAAATGAATTTTATACAGACTTGCTTTTTTTCTTACTGGTTATATAAAAGATTGTCATTGCACTATAAAATAAATGCCTGCCTATCTTATTTATTCTTCTGTGTATCTAAATCTATCGGTTTCCATGGTGCACCATATTTCACCATGGAAACTCTGACAAACTTGTTATGCTAAAAAAAAAAAAAACCACACACACACACCATAAAATTTGAGGTGATGAGAAAAACTGATTTCCTGCAAAATCATGTTCTTCTAAGTGGGAAGCATTGAAAGAAAGCAACCCCATAATAAGCCTGATTTTTCAGTTTACATGTTGGAGGTCAGGTTTGTAGAAATTTAGAGAAAGCTACCTGCCATGGCTTTATAGGAAGAAGATTATTTGGTCTGAGCAGAAATTAACCATTACATGATTGATCCATACCCATATTTCCTTAGAATATATATTTGGGCATCCATTATTAAGCATTGTTCAGAGTGCTTTTGTGTTTTCACTAAATTCATAGATATAAACACCATGTCCTTTCATAACTGAGAAATGAGGTATTCTGGCTAAAAGGATGTTGCCATATAGCCTAGGGATTTACTTAGTACTGATAAAAAAATAATAATATTAGGCTGATAATCTAGAAATAAAGGATGGTTTGAATATTGGACAGCTTAAAAAAAAGAAAGACTTAGAAAGGTAGTAAAGAATTTGGCTAGGAGATGAATTCAATTTAATTCCTATCAACAAATATTTGTTCTACAGCATATTATGTGAATGCAAGTTTGCATACACGAACAAATGAATGAATGAATGAAAAAATTATTAAGTTTGTACTATATGCAAATAGGAAAATAAGGCAGTTCCTATTTTCAAGTAGTTCATATTCTACTCGAATTAATCAACAAACATAGTTTTGTTTTGTTTTCTGTCAGTTGGAAAGACCCTATTATCCATGGGATAGAGTAATGAAATAGAAGATAATGCAACTTCTTTCTTCTTAATTTAGCCAATAAGTCCATATCCATTTCTGATTTTGGACCATTTGATAATGTCAAGGACTTTGATTTGGGAACTTTCTTTTTCTACTTTTCAGGAGCTGTGGCTGCTGAGGAGACAAGGCCTATAACACCTGTAAAAGCAGTTTCCAAGTCCCCTTCGTTCTCTGGAATCTGGATTTCTCTAGACCTTGGCTTTGAGGACTTAGCTAGAAGCAGAACCTGTGGTTTGGGGTGAGAGGGCTATGGAAAGCATATTGCTGTTCCCTGCACTCTGAAACTCTGTAATCAGTCATCTCTATCAGGGTCTGACAGGAGGTGCTGGTGGAAGTGATTTGTTTGTCTTATGGGAGGCAGCCATTGACAGTCAGTGGGAGTGGCTGATCCCATTTCTATAGCATTTGCTTCCCTGAATGATGATTGAGTTGAAAGCAGGGCTAGTGATTTGGCTTTGTTACTGACTCTGAACTTTGTCAGCAAAACTTAGCTTCCTTCTAATCCTGGAACTTCTCTCCTCCTGGGACTCCTTGCCCTGGATCATCCCTCCAACATATTGGCTCCCTTCTCCTATTGGCAAGTTCCTTCCAGGGTCTCCATTTTGAGGAAAAACCCAGGCAAACCATGTTTCATTAGCCTCCTGTCTTTCTGACTCTCTACATTTTGCCACCATGTTCCTGTGTAGGTACTTTTTCAGCTACCTTTTGTACGTTGTCTTGTTTCATTAGAACGTAAGCTTCTTGAGGCTTATCTTGGTGTTTGTCACAGTGCCTGGCACATAGAAAAAGTTTAACGAATATCTGCTACCTTATCTTGTCTTCCTGTTCTCATGCTTATAGTTTGCAGTTGAGCAGAAAGTAGTATTAATGGCATCAAGGATGGTGGTTCCATTCTCCACAGAAGTTGCTTTTCTCAATCTTATCTCTCTTTCAAGGAACCTTGCTGTTTCAACTGGTATTAAATATTATTCAAGAGATTTCCTGTGAATATTTAGAAAGATGAGCAGTGATCACATTAAAAGCAGCTCAGGACAGACTCATTTGTTCCAACTCCTTAGTGAAAAATGACAAGCTTCAGAGACAAGAGCCAGAGAGAGCAATACTAGAGAGGCTTTTTCCAATCATAGCTGAGTATCTCTGACCTTTCTGAAAGAATAGTATAGTACTAAAAGGCAAGTCCAGCCACTGAGCATTTCATTTCCTGAGTATTCTGAAAAAACCTCAATAGTTCTGAAGAGAATAAGTGTGTTGTTCTGAAGTAATAAAACCAAAGGAGAAAGGAGAGATAGAAAAAAAATCTACTAATCATTACCTCAAAGAGATCCTACAAGGAAAATATATGGGAATATTATTGCTAAGTTTTGAATCCCCCAGATCAAAGATAAAATTTTGCAAACAACAATCATAACAACAATTCAAATATGCTGGAGCTACAATCAGAATTGCATAGGACCTATCAGCAGCTAAATTAAAAGACTGCAGGTCCTGGATTACTATATATTGACAATCTAAAAAATAAGAATTATATATGAAAATATTCTAATCAGAAAAATTAAGTATAGTATTTTATGAAAAAAATGAACATTCAATGAACTATCAGATTTTTAGCATTTTGTCTCAAACAAACCTGAATACTATAGAAAATTAACATATAAGAGACATCAAAGATTAATTTCAAGGGATTCAATAAGTCCCTTTATGTTTATTCTTTATACATAATATAAACCACATATCTGATATTAATAATTGGGTAGTTAAAAATAGATTGAGTAGGGATGAATATGATGTGACTCTAAAAAGCAAAACTGTCTAGGAAAAGATAATTATGCTATAAGAATGGGATACAAGAGCAAGAATTGATACAGAGGAATTAGATGGGGAGAAGGGCTGGTAATTCTGAAAACCTACTCACATCTGGAATGGGTTAAATAGGGAACAACAATACACATACTTCTAGAAGATATAATACCCTCCAAAAATCTATAAAGAAACAAGACTGGGAGGGAATAGGAAATGGTGGGGTATAGGAAGGATGTGAAGATTGATAGTAGTGGGATAGATTGTGTAGTAATGGGAAAGGGATAAAGAGGAAGAGAAAGGATGGAGGGGAAGGGAGAGGAGAAGAATATAAAGGAGACATCTTTGGAGTTGGTGGAGGAGGTTAAGTAATAGCAAGGCAAATTAGCAGGTAGAAGTAAAGTAGAAAAGTTAGCAGGGATAGAAAATAAGAAATAATGCCTATAAATACATGCTTAAAGAAGATAGGGAGGAAGAAAAGGGGGAAAGAATAAAGTAAAAGGTGGACAATAGAGAACAAAAGAAAATCTATAAGGAAGCAAAGGAAAGGTGATTTACTTGGATACACAATTTCAACCACACCTTAATTTCAATCACACAATTTCAACTATGCTGTGATAGGAACTGACAAACAGGAGAATAGAATACTCCCTAAATCAAAGCCTCTGATCTTGAGCCTGAAAAACGTTGTGTATTTAGTGTAAGACCTCAGACCCAGATCCTGAACAAAGCTTTGTTACTTGAAACTGTACTAGAGCTTGTAAGATACCCTCTCCATCTCCAAGCCCATTCCAGACATACTACTATTGAAGTTTAGGCAATTGATCTGCTAATTTAATAAACATAATATATAAATAAATAACATGTGTTAGGTGCTGTGATCAGAAAAAAAAAAAAAAAAAAGGCCAATGGGAGTTCTTTCCCTCAAGGAGCTTACACTCTAATGAGAAAGACAACATCAAAAAATTACATATGGAGCAAACTACATGTGGGATAAATAGAAAATAATTAACAGATGGAAGGCACTATAATTTTTTATTTTAAATTTTATTTTTTGTTATAGCTTTTTATATACAAAACACAGTATAATAGGTATTTTGGCATGGGTAATTTTTCATCACTGACCCTTGCAAAACCTTCTGTTCCAACTTTTCCCCTTCTTCCCCGCCACCCCCTCCCCTAAATGGCATGTAGACCAATACATGTTAAATATGTTAAAGTATATGTTAAATACAATATTTGTATATGTATTTATACAATTATCTTGTTGCACAGGAAAAATTGGATTTAGAAAGAAGGTAAAAATAACCTGAGAAGAAAAAAACAAAAATACAAGCAAACATTAACAGAAAGAGTAGAATTGTTATGTTGTGGTCCATACTCATTTCCTAGTGTTCTTTCTCTGGGTGTAGCTGGTTCTGTTCATTACAGATCAATTGGAATGATTTGGATCCTCTCATTGTTGAAGAGAACCACATCCATCAGAACTGATCATCATGTAGTATTGTTATTGAGGTGTATAATGATCTCCTGGTTCTGCTCATTTCACTTAGCAGGTTAACATTAATTGATCATCTATCTTCTTCTAGGATACTTTCAAGGTTCAAGAAGCAATTATATAGAGTATTATTATGAACACCTGAATTCAAATCAGGACTCATATACTTATTAGCTGTGTAACCCTATATCATTTAATGCCTGCCTCAGTTTCCTCACCTATAAAATGGGGATAATAATAGCATTTCATCTACAAGAGTTACTGAGAGAAGCAAATGAGGTAATATTTGCACGGTGCCAGACACATAGTAGGTGCTTAATAAATGCTTGTTCTCTTCCCCTCTTTCCTATTAGCAATGAGAAATTGCCTACATGGAAGCAGTCCGTTTCATTGTGGAAAAGATCTACATAATAAAAAAAATTTCTTTTTCTAAAGAATTGAAATAATCTTCCTCATTACTTACAATCACGAGTCCTATTCCAACCATACAAATATTATTTGATTTGATCCTCACAACAACCCTGGTCAGTAGGTTTTATTATCCCCATTTTACAATTGAGGAAACTGAGTGAGCAGAAAGCAAATGATTTATCCATAGTTACAGAATTAGTAAATATTTAAGGCTAAATTTGAACTCAGGCCTTTCTCACCTTACGAGTTTGTGATCCTTGGAAAGTGGTAGAAGTTCTCAGTGTCTCAGACTCCTAATCTGTAGAACGAAGAAGTTGAACTTAATGATCTCTCAAATTCCTTCCAGCTCTAAACTCCTAAAAGAGTTTTCTGGGAACCACATCTTCTCCCTTTCACTAAAAGTTCTCTCTTCCTTTCAGTATTTTTGTAGAACTGTATTTTATAAGCTTTAGAAGTAATAAAATTAACAAATTACACTAATGGCAGCAGTTTCTCCCACAAAGCAGCAAGTGTTCACTTGCGCCTCAAAAATGACTGCTAATTTGGTCATTAACTTTAAATTCTGAATTTCTGTTAAGTGATACTAAAATATTTACAGATATATTAATATCCTTTTTATGTACTTTATTAAATTTATTTAAACACTTCTTGGCTTAAGAAGATGTGTATTTTTTCTACACTCACCATTTTTTTCTTATGTCAAAATCTCTTAATTTTAGCTCTTGTGAACCAAGTATGCAGTCTTTTCTGTTAACTTTATTTTTTATGGCATAAATTAAGCACTTCCATTGCAGAGTACAATAAAAAAGATGATTGCACATGAAAATGCAAATCTACTATGCCCAATTTGCTACTCCATTCAAATAAATATCAAAATTATGATATAAATTTCTTTTTTCTTCCCTCTCCATCCATTAGAATGCTCATTTCTCTTTGTTTACCTTGTTTCTCACCCTACTTCTGACCTCATTTTTTTTTCCTTTGAAGTCTTGACAATATGGCAGTCATGTCAATGGTGTGCTTTCCTTCAATATGTGTTCTTTATCACCATTCCCATACTGATAATTCCCAGCTTCCATTACTTAGTGCTTATTCCCAAACTTCTCTCACCAAACACATTCTATTTCCCTTTCTATTAGTGTATGACTTTTCCATCATTCTACTACTGCACCCCAAGGACTGGGTTTTTCCATCTGACCTGTTGCTGAAACCTTCTATTTTTATTGTCTCCTATTAGAATTTGAGTCCTTGAGAAGGGAGATTGCCTGGATTTTCTATTTAATCTGTTTTGCACATAGTACTTAAATGTTTTTTCATTCATTCATTTATTAGTTCTCTCCTTCCACATGAATCTTTGGTCCTGTTTCCTCTGGCAACCTGTTCCACTGATCTCCTTCTCATCTTCAATCTTTTTCCTTTCATTGGCTCCATATCTTCTATCTACAAACATATTCAAGCCCTTCTTTACAAGCTCATGATGATTCATTTGTTTTTTTTTTCTTTGTTTTATTTCTCCTTGTTTTTTCTGTAGCTTTATTGTACTAACCATCTGAAGCCCTCTCCTCTCTTTAATTCTATAACTCTACTTTTGGTTGCTCAACTTTCCTTTTTGATTTCTCTTTTCTGTATTTAATTGTCTTTTCTTTCTCTCTATTCTAAGCATAGAATACTTATGAGAATCTGCCTACTTGACCCCTTTATCTCTGTATATAATCTCTTCTTTCATCAATTTACTTGACTTCATTTATCAGCTTTATTCAGATGACTTCCAAATTTATCTCTTTAGTCCTGAATTCTCACCTGAATTCTCTTCTTACAGTTCCAACTGTTTGCATGATAATTTTACTTTGATGTCCTCTTAGCCCTTTAATATCAGAATGTCTCAGAGTGAATCCATAATCTTTCTATAAGAATCCCACTTCTACTAGCTTCCTTATTTCTATCCAAAGCTCAAAAATTCAGTTCAGGTTTGTGTGTGTGTTTTTTTTTTCTCTTTCTTTTGCTTTAATCCCTCTACTCATTTACAAGGTCATAACAATTTTACTCCTCCGTTACTTTTCACAACCTATCCCTAATCTTAATCCTTAATTGTGTAATGATTTGTCTTTCTGTGTCTACACTCTTTCTTTCCCTCTTTCTTCCTTCATCCTTCATTCCCTTACCAATATAATCTTCCTAATATATAGATTAGGTCATGTCAATTCCAAAACTCTCATTATTTCACCATTATCAACCTACCTTTCCAATCATTTTTCAAACCTTTCATATTCTCTAATTTGATCCTGCTCTTCTATCCTTTGTACTTTTTTGCTCTCTGTACTGTATCCCCTAAAATACATTCCCCTTTCTTCTCTGTTCCCCTTTCAGAAATCAGTTCTCCCTTCAAAATTCAGTTCAAGTGCCACCTTTTCCATGAAGCTGTCACTGATTTGAATGATCATAAGCTTGAGAGACTCATTAGAAATAATGTATTTCAATAGTCTCACTTTATAAATGAGTAAACCGAGGCTTTGACAAGTGAAATAACTTTTCCAGAGTGGTAAAGTTAAGACTAAAACTTAGGTCTTCAATATGTCTTCTTTCTACTCTGCTACTTTTTCATTCACTCATTCATTCCAGTCTACTCATATAAGTTATACATGATCTCTCTTTCCCTGAATCTCTCCTTGACTCACTGTTTGACCTCTCTTTTGACATTATTATTATAGTTATTTGTGTACAAGTTATATTTTTCTATTGATCTATAAGCTCTCTGAAGGCAGGGATATGTTTTTAAATCTTTTTTTTTATAGCTGTTATATAGTAGGGGCTAAATTGAATTTTAAAAGAGCCTATTTCAAGTTTCCTTTTAATTTAAGAATGATAAATCATAATTATGTTTTATAATTTTGTTTTTGTTTCATAGGCTGAAAAAGAAAAACACAAATGGGAGCCACTTCTCAATCAGTTGTTTGTGTGTAGTCAGACTACAAAATAGTTAAAGGCCAAAACCAATTCCAATTTAAATGAAAGCATAAAGAGGAAAAGAATACACTGAAAGCTATTACATTTCCAAACTGATCCTATTCAAAGAAGATAGTGATGATAAAAAATTCCATCAAAAGACATTATCATTGATAACCATCTTTTTCTATAGAAGTTTAATTGATGTAACCACCACAATGAGAAAGCCTAAGAAGCATCCAATTCACCTGGGTTTGTGGACTAGGAAAGACATTGACAATCTGCCTAAGCAGTCACCTTGATGAGAGAAAGCAGCCCCTAGAAAGAGCTGGTACAGAAACAAGCCTCTGAAGTGTAGTGACTGTTTGGACAAAGGTGAAAGTAAATTTCCTCTTCCTAAGACACTGACATATGGGGGGCACATACAAATGTGTCTGTTTAACTATTTAGCTACACTTCAAGCAAATATGTTGCATAATTAGTTTAGAGCTAGAAGAAATTTCTGAGGTCTAGTTCAAACCTTTTATTGTATAGATGAGGAAAATGACTTGCCCAAGATCACAAAGGCAGTATTAAAATACTGCTGGGGATTTCCTTTTACCAAACCATGTTGCCTCCACATATATAAGCATATGTGTACTATGTAAGTATATAGTACTTACACAGTTCATATACAAAGATCTGGATTTGGAGTCAGCAGACTTGATTTCTAATCTAGCCTCAAACACTAACTAGCTCTATTTGTTGTATTGTATTTCAATCATATCTGATTCTTTGTGACCCATGTTTGGGATTTTCTTGGCAAAGATACTGGAGTGGTTTGCTATTTCTCAAATAAAATAAAATATATAAAGATAGTGGTTTGCCCATCTTAAAGCACTATGTAAATGTGTTTTTCAAATTTTTTTCTTTTTTAATATTTAATTTTTGTTTACTTTTTATCAATTATTTGTAAGCAATAATTTTTAACATTTTTTTAAATTTTGGATTTCAAATTCTCTCTTTCTCCTTCTCCATCTTTGAGAAGATAAGCAATTTAATATAAATTATACATGTGTAACCATGCAAAACATTTCCTTATTACTTATGTTGCAAAAGGAAATGCATGCTAAACAATAAGAATAATAAAGTTTTTTTAAAAAAATCATGTTCCAATATGTATTCAGACACCAGCAGTTCTTCGACTAGATGTGAATAGCATTTTTTCCTCATAAGTCCTTTGATATTGTCTTAGATCATTGTATTGCTGAGAATAACCAAGTAATTCAGTTGATCATTATATAATATTGCTATTGCTATGTACAATATTTGTCTGGTTTTTTCAATTTCATGTAAGTCTTCCCAGGTTTTTCTGAAAGCATCCTGCTTGTCACTTCTTATAGCTCAGTAGTATTTCAGTATAATCATATACCACAAGTTGTTCAACCATTCCCTAGTTGATGGAAATCCCCTCAATTTCCAATTCTTTGCAGCTCTTTCAATAATGGATTAGTATCCCAATTTTCCCATAATCCTCCAGCATTTATCATTTTACTTTTCTATCTTTTTAACCAATCTCAAAGGTGATGAGGTTGGACCTTGGAGTTGTTTTAGTTTGCATGTCTCTGATCAAAAGAAGGACTATATAAATGATAGCTATTATTATTAGGTGGAATAGGTGCTACCACAATCATTCCAAGCTAGTGATATGTATTATGCATCTGGGTATATACACATATACATATACATAGTTATGTGTGTGTGTCCACCATTGTGTACAATGGCATTTTGTAATAGAAAAGTCACTGCTCAGAAGACCTTAGTTCCAGTACTGGCTCTGCTGCTTGCTAGTAGTGTGACTTTGGACAAATTACTTTCATTTTCTGGGTCTCAAGTTCTTATAGGTTTTTGGCCTATAATTCTCCGGGCCTCTCACAACACAAATAAATTAGAGAACTATCAGTCAGTAAGAGTATTTTGGACAAAGATCTCCTGGTTAACCTGAGACATAATTTCTCAGTCCCACACCTTTTGCCTCACACCATCCTCAAAGGTCAATGTACAGATAAGTAGAGAACTCTAACCTGTCAGAACTTTAACCACTGATGATTTTGGAATATGGTATAAGGTCAGTAGGAAGGGAATGATAGCCTGTTAGAGCTTGAAAATCAGCAAATAATGTTAATAAAGATATCATTTAAGAAAATCAATAATAAATTATCTTCCAAAAAAAATTCCTTGTTATCAAAAATAGCTTATCATTTAATAAGCACAGTTGCAGACTACTTTTACCTTTGGCACTTTGTCCTAGGAAATAGGGGATGCTGGACATAACACCTGCAGCATAGGATCAAATTGCAGGGCAGCAATGCATTTAAAAGATTCCAATCCAGAACCTTAAAATCTGGACAGTTTTGGATCAAAGCCATCAGAGGATAATTGCCATAAGGCTAGGCCCTAGTCCCCCTCAAAAATTCTATTGTATATGTGGAGGTAAGAGAAAATTTTACGGTCCTCAAAGTTTCTAGGTTATTTGTGGGAGTTCTCAGAAACCTGAGTCTAAACCAACTCCTCTCTAAGTCCTTTGGAGAGAAGGAGAACCTGTTGGGGGAGTTTTAAGATTATCTTATTCCTCAGTTGATCTTTATAGCTCTCTTAGTTTGCATTGTACTAAATCAGGAAAGAATGGATAATAATAATAGTAATAGTAACAATCATTTATAGAGAACTTTAAGGTTTGCAAAGTGCCTCCTAGATATTAATATGTTTCATAAAACAAACAAACGAACTACTATCTCTTTTTACAGATGAGGAATGGTTAAAGAGAAGAGGTTTAGTGAAATGCCCTGAGACACAAAACAGTAAGTGTCTGAAGCTAGATTTTATCTCAGGTCTTTCTGAAACCCAGGATTCATACATATGCATATTCCCTAACTGCCCCTTGTATATGGAAGTGAATTTCTAATTACTGCTGCAAGCAACTCAGATCCTAAAATGTGCCAAGAGTTCCCCAAATTTCTTGAGGCTCTGAGATAACCTATGGTCAGCCTTTGAAATCACAAGATACCACAAGACACCTGAATTGTCAATACTTCACTGGTATGATTATTAATTTGTATTGTAGTGTTGGAATCCTTACAAAGTGTTAACTCATTAGAATTGATAGGGACAATAATTATCTAATTTAGCATGGTTCAGTATGATTGATCTGATTTTACAAGGAGATGTTATGGGCCAGAACTTGAAACAAGGTACTAAGTGGAACTGATAGAAACAATGCTTGTGTTCAGACCTTTAGAGAGCTCATATAAGCAAGATGCTCTTAGGGCTACAGAGCACTCTGGGAGGAAGCCCACAAGCCCATTCTTCGAGGTAGAGTCAGATTCATTCCAACTTTCACTTTGGTGCTGGCTGGAGGCTGAAGGACAAACCTTTGGATTTGGAGACATTCAGAGTTGAGGAAAAAGACTAGCAATGAGAGCTCTCAGAACTAAGGAAAGCTGAGGCCTCTAAGAAAGCTACCCGGGCCCAAGGAAGAAGAAAATAAACATTTGGATTTTATCAGCTGGCTGCATTTGGAGTAATTATTACTCTGAACTGAAACTAAGGCTGCCTCCAGAAAACCTCCCCAAGAAACCTTCTCTCAGAGAGAATCATCTTATATTATATAAAAGAAGAATAATACCACATTTTGGCGTCCTAAACGTGGGACTGACAGGCCCCTCAGTGGATTTCAGTGGAAAAGCCTCTGATCCTGAATCCAGTGGAAAAGTCTTCTTGACCCAAAAATTAGGGTGAGTACAACAAAGAAATTTTGTTAAAAGAGTAAAAGTAGAATTTCAGCTAAGATGGGACAGATATTTAGAAAACAGCATTCTGTTTCTGGTCAAGGAAAATGTTTAAAGAGCATTGTCAAAGTTATGCCAAGGTTTGATTATAATTTTGCAGCAGATCATGGAACTTTTAGAAACTATAAAGCACATATGTCCTTGTTTCTCTATGGAAAAAGAATTGGCTCTAGAGGAGCAGGAATTAGTAGGAGAGGATCTTTGTCAATTCTATAATAAAAATGGACCTGATTCAATTTCCAAAGACATACTTAATACATATAATTTAATACAACTGGCTTTAATACACTTTTATAAGTGTTAAAATAAGGAAAAAGAAGAAAGAGCAGGAGGGGGAGGTGCCAACTAAACTAGGTGAAAAGGAGGAAGAATCAGATAAGAATGGAGTTAAGTACAATTTGGAGTGTGAGACTTCACAGCAGGAGAAATTAGATCATTCCTCCTCTCATGACTCTCCCCCCTCAACTAACCCCTCATGGGTGGAGAGAGAAGGAAGAGAGAGAGAGGCAGTAATGCAATCAGAACCACCTATTAAGAAGCCTGTGACAAGATTAGAAAAAGCATTGATTAAGGCAAAAAATGAAGAAGATATATCTGATTTTATAAATGCATACCCTGTGATTGAAGAGCTTGACTCTGCAGGTCAAAAAGAGAGAAGATACACTCCTTTTAATTTGGAAAAAGAGTTGCACTTTTATGGAGCTACATCATCTTATGTTAAGATGTTACTAGATAATTTGTCCTATGAAGACTTAACCCCGAATGATTGGAAATCCATAGCTAGAACATGTTTAGAACCTGGACATAATTTGTTGTGGCTTTTGGAGTATCATGAATTATGTAGGAGTCAAGCCCAATGCAATAGGCAAACAGGAGCTATTGTACAAATAGCTTTTGACCAACTAGCTGGTGAAGTTCAGTATGGAAAGAATTCAGAACAGATTTATTATCCCATACCAGTGTATGAGCAAATTTCTAAGGTTGCAATAAAAGCTTGGGGTTCCCTCCCAGGACAAAAAGATCAAGGGGAAGCCTTCACAAAAATAGAACATGGTCCCAATGAACCTTTTGCAGATTTTGTGGGACATTTGCAAACAGCTGTAATAAGAACCATTGGAGATAATGCTGCCACAGAAATAATGACCAGATATCTGGCTAAGGAAAATGCCAGGGAGGTTTACAAAAGAATTATATGGGGACTAGACAAAGATGCTCCTTAGAGGAGATCATAAGATGCTGTGCCACAGTGGACACAAATGCTTATTATACCCAAACTATGATGAACATGGGAAGATAAGATCCCTCCTGGCAAAGGACTTCTAGAGAGAGTTGTAGATGTTTTCAGTGTGGAAGAGTTGGACATCTTAGAGCTCAGTGTAGATAAAGAGATAGAGTGAGAAGACAGGATGAGAGAAAACCCAAAACCCCATGTCCAAAATGCAACCGAGGCTTTCACTGGGCCTCTGAATGTAGATTGACCCAGAATAATGAGAGGCAGGGCCCAGCTCCAAGTTATCAATCAAAAGATAGGTGGGGCATGATGGCAGCTGAGGTTATACCCAGAGAGTCTTTAGAGGACTTTGATGTGATCAATCAGCCTAAAAGTAGTCACATAGCAGAAAGAGATTACAGTTGGGGAGAATACAGACCTTTTAATCCAATAGGGCAGTATCCAGTGCAAACAGCTCCAAGGTAATTGCCAGTTGATGAGGAGAAATCCCCAAAGTGGTAAATAGAAGGGAATTAGATAGGTTAACTGCCTGGGAGAGAGGGTTTGCTTGTATTTTTACAGATAGAGAAGAAAACAGATGGAGAAGGAATCAGATGGTGCCAATGAGCCGTATTCACCTTGGCCATCAGAGAGAGAAAGAAAAAGAGCAAAACCTCAAAACAAAGGAGAAGATTTAAGAAACACCTGACACTGAAAAAGCATGGCTGACAATGAGACTGTTAAAAGAACTTTGAAATCTTCAGGAATCATTGGATTCCCTAACACAAGATGAGACTGTTTCAACTTCTTGAAAACCAGCAGGAATCATTGGATTCCTTGAGATAAAAAATTGTTAATGAGACTATTGCACTACTTCAAAGCTTACAGGAATTATTGGATTCCTGGCACATGAACTAATGGACAATGGATTCCTTTTGGACTATTTCTAGGACTTATGGACATGTATAAATTCTCATGTTGATTCATGTTATTTGTTACATCAGTATTAGCCTGTGTTATATTGCTATGTGCTTATATAAATATATGTAATGTCTCCCATATTGATGGATTCGTGTATACCTGTTTCAAGTGAGCCCCTTCAGAAACCTGCTAATCTGATTTGATTTCCTATTTCCTTTGGTGTTTTCATCTCCCTTCCTGAGATGTCAAGGAAGGCATGACCACCTTCTTTTTATGGTGTTTTCATCTCCCTTCCTGAGAAGTCAGGGAAGGTGTGATTACCTTCTTTTGGGGGGGGTCTCACCTCCTTGAGAAGTCAGGGAGGTCATGACCACCTATGTTCTAAATCAAAAGAAAGGGGGAGATGTTGGAATGCTTACAAAGTTTTAACTCATTAGAGTTGATAATTTAGCACGGTTCAGAATGATTGATCTGATCTTACAAGGAAATGTTATGGGCCAGAATTTGAAACAAGGTACTAAATAAAACTGATAGAAACAATGCTTGTTGTTCACACCTTTAGAGAGCTCATATAAGCAAGAAGCTCTTAGAGCATTCTGGGAGGAAGCCCACGAGCCCACTCTCGGAGGTGGAGTCAAATTCATTCCAACTTTCACCTTGGTGCTGGCTGGAGGTTGAAGGACAAGACTTTGGATTTGGAGATATTTGCAGTTGAGCTAGAGGCAAAAGACTAGCAACGAGAGCTCTCGGAACCAAGGAAAGCTGAAGCCTCTAAGAAAGCTACCCGGGCCCAAGGAAGGAGAAAATAAACGTTTGGATTTTATCAGCTGGCTGCATTTGGAGTGATTATTACTCTGAACTGAAACTAAGGCTGCCTCCAGAAAACCTTCCCAAGAAACCTGCTCTCAGAGAGAACCATCTTATATTATACAAAAGAAGAAGAACACCACATTGTAGAATTTTACTTCTTGCATGAAGGAATTATACTATTCATTATATTTGTATCTTCAACATCTAGCATAGTATAATATACCTGAAAAATACAGATTTCCTACTTCTCGGTGGGCCCCCACTGTACTGTAATCTAAATATCAAGATTGTCTTCCACGTACTGTTCTGACTGTAATGTTGGAGAAACTGAGGCAAGACAGAGATTAGAGACTTTTTAATATTTTATTCAAAAGAAAGAGATTTATTGAGACCAAATGGATCCATGGTTTTGTCCCAGGGCTGAATTGAGACTATCACCCCCAAGAATCCAGCCTTGAATATGGGGTACAGAGATTCTTTATAGGGTGACAGGAACAATGACATAATGGGGGGAGGCACCAGAGATGGGGAGAGGCATCTGATATTCTGATGGGGAAAGGTATCTGATATTCTAATAGATTGGGATGGGGAGAGGCATCTGATATTCTAAAATATAAGATCTTTTATCCTTATCAAATATTCTGATGATTAGGAGGGAGGAGTGGTTTTGCATCACCAGAATTGGTGGTTTTGACCAGAATAATTAGGAACTGAGGCAGAACAATTTAGGGATACTGAATCAGGACAATTAAGGAAACCAAACTAGGACAATAAAAGGGAACACAACATTCCACACTCTCTTTTCTGAATATTTAAATCACTGAATTACCTTCCTCTAGATAGGTTTTAGCACCATAATTTTGACCAACCCTATGTGAAGCAAATAAACCAAAATAAAACTAGAAAAATGCAAGGACTTATGGCAAGATCAAGTCTCTCCCTGATAACCCCAGAATTAATCAGCAATACAAAGGCTCTCCTGTTGCTAGCGTGTCAGGTCCTCTGCAATTGGGACATCTAAGCCAGAGAATCCAGTTTGAGATGGACAATTCACTGTGAGTTAGGTCGTGGTTATTTGTACATTTAACTCAGCCAAATATCCCAAATTGCATATTGTCCTTGATAGAAACATTTTCAAAAGGATAAAGAAAAACTATTATTTTCAGACCCCTTTAAATGATGGGTATAACATTTAATTCAGTTTCTGCTTATATAGGGAGTAGCAGTGCTTAAGACAATCCTGCTGCCTATCCTAAGAGTAGCACCCCAAGTTTGTCAGGGACGCCAACAGGGGGAAAAAGTGGGGCCTGGAGTAGCTCCACCTGTCCCTTCTCAGTAGAACAGGAGCTTCTACTGGGATTCAGATTTTGAGCAGATTATACACAGTTAGACTAAGGTAGGCAACCCCGAACTTTTAGAGGCCTGATACAAAACTTCAAAGTCCTTTGAGAATGCTGAAATACTAATTAAGGAATTGGGGTTAAAGGAGTAGAGAAACAGATCAGAGAGGCTGCAGGATAGGTGTCTTATTTCTGGTTGTTTCCAAAAAGTAATCTTCAAAACTGATTCTGCCAGGCCAATTCCAACAGAATAAGGGATTTCAAAATTAAAGCATAACCAACAAGTCAGTCCAGTAAATTTAAGCAAGGAATAAAAATGAAAAAGACTGTTTAAAGGACTTCCAATTAAATCTGAACTAGTAAGATAAGGGGTGAGGCACACAGACTATACGATTATAATATTAAACAAAACATTTAACACATATAACCAGAGATTGCCCAAAAAGGCACTCAGAATCAGAACAAATCAGATGTGTCTTAGATGACACCCAAAACAGAGGAGATCATCAGTGTCCTGAAATGATACCCTTTTCAGAATTTAATACCCATCAGAATTTTATTATTCTGAGAATCCAGATGCTCTAGCACAGACACACAAAGAGAAGAGATAAACAGATCATTATGTCCTAAGACATCCAGACTTACTCTCTCATGGCCAAATATGAAGGTGTCCACCATCAAACATAGCTGCAACTGAAAACTGCTCTCTTCCCTGGAGACTCTGGAAACAAATCCAAAGGGCCAGCCTCTCCAGGAAAAGAACCCAGATTTCCAGCTGCCCCAAGGCCCAAGGTGGAGACTCAAAGATCTCTAATTTCTAATCCTGCTCTTGTTTTCTAATATCTTGATGGGATAGCCAAAATGTCATGCTGGAGAAACTGAGGCAAGATAGAGATTAGAGATTTTTTAATATTTTATTTGAAAGGGAGAGATTTACTGGGACCAAATAGATCCATGGTGTTGTCCCAGGGCTGAATGAGACTGTCATCTCCAAGAATCCAGCCTCAAACACGGGGTACAAAGATTCTTTATAGGGTGACAGGAACAATGGCATAATGGGGAGAGGCATTGGAAATGGGGAGAGGCATCTGATATTCTGATGGGAAAAGGCATCGGATTTTCTAATAGATTGGGATGGAGAGAGGCATCTGATATTCAAAAATATAAGATCTTTAATCCTTATCAAATATTCTGATGATTAGGAGGGAGGAGTGATTTTGCACCACCAGCGCTGGTGGTTTTGACCAGAATAATTAGGAACTGAGGCAGAACAATTTAGGGAGACTGAGTCAGGATAATTAGGGAAACTGAGCCAGGATAATAAAAGGGAACTGTGGCACAACACTGACCAGCAAGACTTTAATGCCATAGTTGTTATAGCTCAGAGGTGAAGTATAGGGGTGCTAAAAAAAAGAGGACTTTGACTCTCTTATTTCTTAAAATCTATAAGCCAGGATTCTGAGAAGTTAGAGTTAATCTTTGGCTTATAGCTTAAGAAATAAGAGAGTCAAAGTTTTTGTAAGAATAAATATTTACTGAGGACTGAACTCAGTCCTTATTTATTATAAAATAAAAAAACTATTTTATGAATCACTAATAGCACAGAAGATTGGGCACTTAAGATCTAAGTTCAAATTCTGCCAGAGTTAATCTTTGGCTTATAGCTTAAGAAATAAGAGAGTCAAAGTTTTTGTAAGAATAAATATTTGCTGAGGACTGAACTCAGTCCTTATTTATTATAAAATAAAAAAAAAACTATTTTATGAATCACTAATAGCACAGAAGATTGGGCACTTAAGACCTAAGTTCAAATTCTGCCTCAGACACTAGCTGTGTGAGCTACGGCAAGTCATTTGACCTCTCTCTCTCAGTTTCATGTTCAGGATTCAAGCTGGAGCTTCTAAGAAGATCAAAATGTGATCAGCTTAGTAAGTGATCTATATCATACATAAAATGTTTAATCAGATAAGTGCAATAAGTATTAATTAAGTGCTACATGTGTGCCAACTGTTGTGTCCATCATTATAGAGGAAATTAAAGAAGAAAATGAAATTGAGGAATTTAGAAATGATAAAAATATGGCATAGAGAAAAAGCATCAGGGAGAAATGAGTTTTAATCCCAATTCTATTACTTGCTGTCTATTAGTGCATCAATTCTCCTGATGCAAAATGAAGAAGTTAGATTAAATGAACCCTGAAATTCATTTCCATCTGAAGTGTCCTCCCAAGGACTGTGTCATTAATCTTAAAAACTGAAGGCATGATCTCTCCTTCAAAAATAAAATAAAGATTATATGTTTGGTAATACCATCTGTCTCAAGAGAAAATGTTATATGGATCATAATAACCCTTAAAGACACCTAATATTTATAATTAGAACAACTTTGGAAGACAACTGCCATCATCAGTGTTTTTAGTTTTGGTGCCCAGTTAACATTTTTCTGATTTACCTATGCCAAACCAGTTGTCCCCCAATCTCATTTCTAAACATGTGAAATAGAATAATGTCTTCAAAACTAAATTATTTCACTCTTTTCCTCTTTCAATCATTTGTTTTTTTCTTTTATGTGTTTCTTTCTATTCTTCCCACTGATGAGGTACAAATTATGAGGCTAGTAGTAGTGAAGAGACTTAAGAATTGGGGAGGGAAATCCCTTCTGGTTGGTGCAGGTCCAATGTGAAATAATTTGCAAACCCAAAAATCTGAGTGTCATAAAAGGGAAGTTTATTGTTCACTAAGAAGAAGCTCTCTTAGTGGGCAAAACTCCTCATTAGGAATTTGGCAAAGGTGTATTAACAGATCCCTGATTATATGGGTAAATGTTGTCCTAGGGCTGGGAGCAATCTGGGCTAATCAATAGAGGACCATCAGATAGGGGTCTCCAACTGACTAAAATCGCTTAACTGGCGGTTTGAAGGCTTTTCCCCAGAGTGGGAATTCCCTGTAGGGGATCCAGGCCACCCCCCAAAAAAATCTCAATTTCAGTGAAGAGTGATTTGACCAAGATCTCCCATTGAATGAAGCCACTTAACTTGGGAAGGGCTTGTCTGGGAAAGGTATGTTTTTCCCAGGATTTGAGAGTATCTGGGCCCTGCCAAAGGATATGCCATTTTTCCCAAAAAGATCTCAGTTTACATCATTTTCTCCCTTTAAGCAATCCCCCCAAATTAATTTGTGGTAAAGGGGTGAAGGTCTCATTCTTCTGTAATTGCTTCAAGCTGACAAGGGGTGTAGAGCTGTTCCTAAGTTCACTGGGGATCCAGGGCAGGAGGGGAAGTGTGAGATATGAAAACAGCAGCAGTGTCATCTACAGGGTGTTGTGTGTCCCAGTCAGTTATCCCATGATCTCTGGGCTGAAGGAACAGTTAGAAATTCATAGTTTGGAGCCTAAAGGAAACAGATTTCAGAAGCAGATTAAAAGTGGAGTATCATCCAGGGTAGAGATAATGATGTTTGGGAATGAGGCTTTTGCAAAAAATGCATCAGGTCCCATCTGTGGACTGTCTTAAGGATGATGATAGCCCACCCAACAATGCTGAACATCCCCACTGCCCACATTGCTCCCTAGCTGAAAAGCTGAGAAGAAGTTAACTAATGGCAGGGGCCATAGAATGACAATCAAGAAAAGAAGGAGAGAAAATGCTAGGAGCAAAAATTCTCATCTTAGAGTGAGAAAAAGTTAGGTAGAAGAGAGAGAATGAGAGAAAGAAGGATTCAGACAATTTCATCCTTGTTTCTCCAGAGTGCTTACAGGAGTACCCTGAAATACTGAGAGGTTAAAAAAAAAAGCTGGACTATTTGTCTCTCTTCAAGGAGCTAGGCAGGCTTAGCAAACACCTTGATGCCTCCAGAACCTTCTCAGTCCTGCAAGGAAAAACTTCTACCCAATTAGTAAAAGTGTTAACAAAACCGAAAGCAGTTTGAAACCCCTTGCAAGGGGGCATTTGCACAAAGTGTATTTGCCAATCTTCCCCTAGGTATGTGCCCCTTCTCTGAACAGGTTTTTTTTGGGGGGGAGGGGCAGTTAACAGCTACCTCAAGATTTACTTGGGCACAAACTGGGCAGGCCTAGCAAATCTGTCTAATCATTTCTTCCAGCTTGTGACCAGTAAAAATACCCTTCACAAGGGATTGAAGAGCATTTCTCCCCAGGTGTGTGACCTGATGGAGACCAAAGATCAGTTTTTAGATTCATCCCAACATTTTCAGTTATTGTATTTTAGTATCCTTACTCTGTCATCCATATTAACAAGCCTTTCTCTCTGAAAAAAAAAAAAAGCACATCTCATTGGTATTTGTAATAACAATGTTAAATTTGTTTTTAGAATATAATGTTGCAAACATTTTATCTCAAAGATTGGGGAGAGAGGTCCATATTATTGTTTCCATTTGAAAGCAGAGGTGCAATACCAATGGTGGAGAAAGAAAAGATAACTGGAAAAGAAATTTTGTTTATTACGGACCACAGGAGAAAGAACTATGCTAATAAATGTTAGTATACTGTGGAACTGATGGAAGTGATATTTGGGGAGGGATAGTGTAGGAATGATATCTTCATGGCACAAGGAAAAAGATTGTGAATTATTGAATATGAAGTAGCTAGGTGATATAGTAATAGAGAGCCAGAAGTCAGGAAGACTAGAATTGAAATCCTTCCTTCCTTCTTTCCTTTCTTCCTTCCTTTCTTCTTCTTTCCTTCCTTCTTCCCTCTCTCCTTCTATCCCCTCATTCCTTTCTTCCCTCCTTTTCCTTCTCTTCTTCCCTCCTTCCCTCTCTTTTTTCTTTCTTCCCTTCTTCCTTTTCTTTTTTTTTCTTCCCTCCTTCCTTTTCTTTCTTTCTTTCTTTTTTCTTTCTTTCTCCCCTCTTTCCTTTCTTTTTTCTTTCTTCCTTCCTTTCTTTCTTTTTTATTCCCTCCTTTCCTTCCTTCCTTCCTTCCTTCTTTCCTTCCTTTTCTTTCTTCCTTCCTTCCTCTTTTTCTTCCTTCCTTCCTTCCTTCTTTTCTTCCTTCCTTTCTTCCTTCCTTCCTTCTTCTTTTTCTTTCTTTCTTTCTTTCTTCTTCTTTCTTCTTCTTTCTTTCTTTCTTTCTTTTTTCTTTCTTTCTTCTTCTTTCTTTCTTTCTTTCTTTCTTTCTTTCTCTACCTCCTTCCTTCCTACCATCTTTCCTTGTTGGAATACAAGTTCCTTGAAAGTAGAATTTGTTTCCTTCTTTGCATTTTATGCCTGGCACCTAGTAGATACTTAATAAATACTTGTTGATTGATTGACACAAGATTTGAGTCTCCTGAGCCTCTGGGCATAGTCAGTCATCTAAGTACCTTAATTACTTCCTACTCAGAAAAGAATCTAGATTAGAGTTACATGTGTACAATAGATATATTCTACATAATATTCCTGACTCAGATACATCCTGAAAAATCAATATTCTTGTGTTGTTCATGATCATTTTGATCATTGTGGAGACAAGTACTGGGATACTGACAATGAACAAAAACAAAAATTACATTAAAGTATCCCATTTTATTCTTTATTGCCCAGAGATAAAGGAGAGACAAAGGATCAATTGCTTCTCCACTTATATACTATAATTAATATAGATGGTCATTGCTTCCGATTAGTCCAGTTACACTTGGTAGAGCTCAAATTAAATCATTCAATCACAATCAAAAATGCCATTTTCCTTTCTTAAGAAAAACAAATTCACAGCTTAATTGTTAAGGCAATTGCTGCTGTTCATAATTATTGATAAGCCTTATTGATAAGTATACTTTCTTTACATAGCACTGGCAAGCAAACCAGATCAGACAAAGTAATATGTTCTTGCTATAGTTGCTGTTCTTGCCCATAGGAATATTAATGTTTGGTGTCCAAATTAAATGACAATATTTGGTTCCCTCTTGGTTAAGGTACTGCTCCAAGAAATTCCAGTATTAACAATAATATATCTGAGATTGTCTTTTTCTAACCCTGTTTGAGAAAGATGAGAGAAAAGAAAAACAAGAAAAATAAATGCTCAGGAGAAGGTTAGAGTTACAGAGAATACTGGGTGGTATGTTCTATGACTCACCACAATCTTTCACCAGGAAGCACAAGGGCTAAGTGATTTACTTAAAAGAAGTAGAGTCAAGACTTTCTGCATCCATGACTGATCATCCACTCTGTCTACTAGAAGAGTGAAAGATGTGTGTGTGGAGAGGGTGGCCTTAGTGACAGTGTGGTATAGTAGAATGTTTAGAATTCAAAAGTAGAAATTCTGACTGTCTTTTATACATTGTGTGACTTTGGAGAAATCATTTAATTTCTCAGGACTTCAATTTCTTCATTAATGACTCACTCAATCATCCTGTCAATTTAGGAGACAAATCAAAAGTAAAGTAATGTAAGGCCTCTAGAAGCCAATCAGTTAGTCAACAAACATTTATAAAATACCCACTAGGTATTAGGCACTCTGCTAAGAATTGGAGCTACAAAAAAAGCCCCCCCCCCAAAAAAAAATAGTCCCTGCTCTCAAGAAGTTCACAGCTAGGAATAAAGGAGAAAACATGTAAATATAACTATGTACAAGCAAGGAAAATACAGGATAAATTGGAGATGATTAACAGAGGGAAGGCTAGCATTAAAGGAAATCAGGAAAAACTTCTTATAGAAATTGGGATTTTAACTGGGGCTCAAAGGAAACCAGGGAAGCTAAAAGACAGAGATGATGAGGGAGAGAAATTGAAATCAGTAAAAATGCCTGGAGATGGAAGGAGATACAGTGTTTTCTTTGATGAACAGCAGTTTCTTTTGGTTGCAAAATGGATGGAAAAGAGTAGGATTTTAGAAGGTTAGAAAAGTAGAATGGGGCAGGTTATTCTTAATTTTCAATTTCAAATTTCAAACAAAATACTTTTATTCGATTCTGAAGGTGAAAGGGAGCCAATGGAGTTTGTTAAACAGGGAAGTGACATGGTCAGATCCCTGCTTTAAGAAGATTAAATTGACAGCTGATGGAATGGGATGGACAGAGAGACCAATCAAAAGGTCATTACAATATTGCACATTTGAGGTAATGAGGGCCTGTACCAGAGGCAGTATCTGTAGAGAGATGTTACATTTTTATGGGAGATGTTGCAAGGGGATTAATAATCAATAAGCCTAGAAAGATAAAGTGGAAATAGCTTGTGAAGAACTTTAAATTCCAAACAAAGGAATTTATATTTGATCCTGGAGGAAACAGTCAAGCTATTTATGGGAATTTATGTAGCAGGAGGATGCTTCAGTAAAATTATGCCAGTATCTGTGAAAAGGATGGAGATGTAAAGCCAGAATATCAAATTAAATTCAATCAATTATTACAAATGAGAGCTGAAAAGGACCTAATTTAGAGTGGCAGCTCTGTAAAGAGAAGGAGATACATGCAAAGGATGTTATAGAGGTAGAAATGCTAAGATCTGGCATCTGCTTGGATAATTCAGAGAAAGGAGGCAAGGATGATTCTAGGCTGAAAACTTGAATCAATCAAAGGATGATGATTTTTTTTTTTAAGATAGAAGAAAAGTTGAGGAAAAAAGGATTTGGCAGTAAAAGATAATGAGTTCTGTTTTGGATATGTTGACTTTAATTTGCCTTTGGGATATCCAGTACAAAATGTTCACTAGGCATTGGTGAGATAAGATTGGAGTTCATGAGAAGGATGAAGGTTGTATATACAAATTTGGGGGTATGCATAAGAAATGATCATTAAACCCTTAAGAACTGATAAGATCACCAAGAGTGAGAGAGTTTAAGAAAAGAGAAGAGGACTCTAAACAAAACTTTGGGATAAACCTCACAGTTAGTCAATGAGGCATGGATTTTGAACCAGCAAAGAAGATTGAGTGCCATGGTCAAATAATAGGAGAACTAAGAAAGAGCAGGATAATGAAAATCATTATCCAAGAAAGACTGGTAGTCAACAATGTCAAATGTTACAGAAAGGAAGAGATTGAGTTAAATATCCTCTGAAATCTCTCCTAGACTCTAATCTTTTGTGATTCTGCAAATACAGTCTCTACAATAAACTACAATATTTCTTCAGAATTTCTGTCCTTAATGTAGAAGTTGCATTGGTGAAGCAAATCAGTCATATCTCCCAAATAGAGCCAAGTGTGGATTGGCTTCATTTGTTTGGCAAAGGCAAAACAGCATAAACCTGTAGCAAAGTCTCCATGAATGACCAAAATATTAAATGGAGAAAGATTTTTTTTAAAAAAAAAAGGATTGAATTTAAAAAAATTCTTCTTTTCAAATGTCTACAGCTTTTCTATGTAGCTGATTTTTTTAAAAAAGCTTTTTATTTTCAAAACATATGCATGGATAATTTTTCAATATTGACCCTTGCGTAGCCTTGTGTTTCCGATTTTTCCCTCCCTCCCTCCCGTCCTCCACCTTCTCCCCAGATGGCAAGCAATCCAATATATGTTATACATTCTAAAATACATGTTAAATCCAATATGTGTAAACATATTTATACAATTCTCTTTTTGCACAAGAAAAATTAGATCAAAGAGGAAATAAATGAGTAAGAAAACAAAATGCAAGTGAACAACATCAAAAAGAATGAGAAGGTTATATTGTGATCCACATTCAGTTCCCACAGTTCTCTCTCTGGATGTAGATGGCTTTCTTCATCACAAGATCATTGGAACCGACATCAATCATCTCATTATTGGAAAGAGTCACATTCATCAGAATTATATTGATTTTGCTGGTTAACAATTCTCTTAAAGATAAATTTGGTCATTTAAAAATGTGTTTATAGAATGTTTTTCTTGGGGAAGTGTGTCATGCTTTCTATATAATCTCTATAATAGTGTATTAAGATGAGAAAGAGTTTTTATTAACACTATATTTCTGATATAATGTTAGGACTCAAAGAGGATCCCCAAAATGTTGGGGTCTCAGCCAATGTTGTGAAGTATCTCAAAAGAATTTGCAGGTTCACATACATCTCCAAGTCAAGGGGCAAACTTAATTATAATTGTAATGCCAATTAAAGAGGGCTAAATTCCAAAAGAAGTTAGCAAAAAACCAGGAGCAAGAAGATAATTTTATAGGGAAAAGTTTGAAAAAAGCATATCATGGTGATATGCTAATTTTATAGCTTAGAGGAGGAGTTGAGGAGTACTCTGGTACTGATTCTGTGCTGAGTGCAGTCCCCATAGTTCCCTGGGCAGAGCTGGGAGGGAGGTACCTTCCAGAGGTGTGTTTTTAGGCCTGAAACATCACTAAGTCAAGTGGTGAACATCCAATTTTGTTCTGCACCTGCATTAACTTTAAGCACCTCATTATTGTTGCTCATTAGTCTCAGAAATCCTGTCATCATTGACCTATAGGCTATTATCTGACAGCCAGAAATATTTGTGGGCTCAGCATCCAGCTGTATAAAGTAAACCGAGGCAAGATAGCCTAAGGGAAGAAATACATTATTCCTAACTACATCATTCCCAAGATCGGGTAGCCTTGGGGTTATTATTACATCCTACCTAAAAACTTCACCACACCAATAACAGCTCATATTTATGAAGTTTATTTAAAAAAAAAAAACACTTTCCTTATAATAACTCTGTGAAGTAAATAGTAAAAATAGTGTTATTATCATTCTTTTACAAATGAGGAAATTGATACTGAATGGTGATGTGATTTGCCCAGTCACATGACTAATAATGGCTGTTTGTACTGGAATCCAAATAAATTCCTAATACACATACTTCTTTTCACCAAAAAATGTCAATCATTGTAGTTTACATGTTATTTTGGTTGTTTTTAAGAAGGAAAAAAAAAAACTTGCTCTTCATCAACAGTCTATTTTATATTTTTCCAAATCTTTATCTACTATTAATAAAAAATAAGTAATATACTTTAATTTTTTTTTTAGTTTCATTAGTTCATCATCAAGAATTCATTGAGGGCCTACTAAAATTTTTTTAAAGAATAGAAATTCTTTTTTTTAAATAACTTTTTATTAAGAATAGAAATTCTTAAAGAAATGTTTTTGTTTTTTTTTATTTGCTCAGAGCAAGAGGCAAAATGGTGTTAGTGGAAAGTACTAGATTTCTATCAAAGGACTTGAGTTCTAATGACAGCCCCCATTAGCTGTGTGTTACACTAGGCAATCATTTAACCTTTTTGCCTTACACTTCTTCACTCTTAATAATAATAGCCAATCATTATAAAATATCTTAGGGTTTGCAAAGTACCTTTCATATACCCTCTCATTTGATCCTCATCACAATCCTACATGGATAGGTGTTATTATTTCCCTCATTTTAAAGAAGAAATAATTGAGGCTAAGAAAGTTTTAAATGATTTGTCTAGGGTTTGTCTAGGGTCACACAGCTAATAAGTATCTGAATCAGGAATTGAATTCAATACTTCCTGATTCTAAGTTCAATACTAGATAACTATCAATGGCAAATGAATTGGATATTTACTTGCCCAGACTTACAGAGGTAGATTAAATTATTTCAAAGTCTGTTTCCAGAACAAAAGATCAAGACTTTCAAGAGAACTAATGAAAAAAAAATCAAATGAAGGTGGCCTCCCTATACCAGATCTAAAACTATATTATAAAGCAGCAGTTACCAAAACCATTTGGTATTGGCTAAGAAATAGACTAGTTAATGGAATAGGTTAGGTTCAAAGGACAAAATAGTCAATAACTTTAATAATCTAGTGTTTGACAAACCCAAAGACCCCAGCTTTTGGGGTAAGAATTTACTGTTTGACAAAAACTGCTGGGAAAATTGGAAATTAGTATGGCAGAAAGTAGGCATTGACTCACACTTAACACCGTACACCAAGATAAGATCAAAATGGGTTCATGATCTAGGCATAAAGAATGAAATTATAAATAAATTAGAAGAACATAGGATAATTTACCTCTCAGATCTGTGGAGGAGGAAGGAATTTGTGACCAAAGAAGAACTAGAGGTCATTATTGATCACAAAATAGAAATTTTTGATTATATCAAATTGAAAAGTTTTTGTACAAACAAAACTAATGTAGCCAAGATTAGAAGGGAAACAATAAACTGGGAAAACATTTTTATAGTCTGATAAAGGCCTCATTTCCAAAATATATAGAGAATTGACTCTAATTTATAAGGAATCAATACATTCTTTAATTGATAAATGGTCTAAGGATATGAACAGACAATTTACAGATGAAGAAATTGAAACTATTTCTAACCATATGAAAAGATGCTCCAAGTCATTATTAATCAAAAATGCAAATTAAGACAACTCAGAGATACACCACACATCTCTAAGATTTGCTAGGATGACAGGAAAAGATAATGAAGAATGATGGAGGGGATGTGGGAAAACAGGGACACTGATACATTGTTGGTGGAATTGTGAATACATCCAGCCATTCTGGAGAACGATTTGGAACTATGCTCAACAAGTTATCAAACTGTTCATACCCTTCGATCCAACAGTGTTTCTACTGGGCTTATACCCCAAAGAGATTTTTAAGAAGGGAAAGGGACCTGTATGTGCAAGAATGTTTGTGGCAGCCCCTTTGTAGTGGCCAGAAAATGGAAACTGAGTGGATACTCATCAATTGGAGAATGTCTGAATAAATTGTGGTATATGAATGTTATAAAATTTTATTGTTCTGTAAGAAATGATCAGCAGAATGATTTCAGAAAGGCCTGGAGAGACTTACATGAACTGATGCTGAGTGAAATGAGCAGGACCAGGAGATCATTATATATATACTTCAACAACAATACTATATGATGATCAATTCTGATATTTAATATGTATTGGCCTACCTGCCCTCTGGGGGAGGGAGTAGAGGGAAGGAGGGGAAAAATTGAAACAAAAGGTTTTGCAATTGTCGATGCTGAAAAATTACCTATGCATATATCTTGTAAATAAAAAATTATAATAAAAAAAGTCTCTTTCCTATTCAAAAACTATGATCCCATAAGTACTGAAAGACGGTCATGTTATAATTAGAGAGTATAATGTACTGCTTTCGGAAGTAGGAGATTTTATGATAGTGGAGGCTAAGGAACTACTTGTAAGGAATATTACAGAAGAGATTTCTGCTGAGGTACAAATTGGATTAGGTTCCATTATATTCTGGTTCCAACATCCCAAACCTCTATGAACTAAAAATCTGTATTAATGCATGCTATGGAATAAAACTTCATGGTTGAAAGATCTGAATGCTCAAAGTCTCATTAGACAAAATGGCTACTGTGGGGAGCGGGAAAGTTTTCATTACAAGACTGTTGCAATCATTTCCGTGTCTGAGGCATCTATTTATACATCAATGAATCAGGAAAAGCAGGCAATATGTGTTATAGGACAGGATGTTTCTTAGGTACTGACTTTTCCTAAGAATCAAAATTGGGACAACTTGTGGTTGTAGAAGCAAAAAGAAAGAAATAGCCAGTAATTGAGGGAAAAAATGACACAAGTACAACCAACAGATCACTTAGACCTAGCTAGCTTCTACACTTGGTCAACATCATCCTAGACATGAAAAAGTAGAATTTCTTAAGGTTACTAAAGTAAAGCAACTTGTGGTTAAAAAGGCACAGAAGAGAAATGAGAATGTGTTACTTAATTTCATAACAAAAACTTGAGCTAAGGTGATTTCTACATCTAAGGGAAGAAAGACATTATTCCTAACTACATCACTCCCAAGGGCAGGTGGCCTTAAGGTTATTACTACATCCTTCCTAAGAACTGCACCACAACAATAACAACTCACATTTAGGCAGTTTATAAAAAATTTATATTTTCTCTACTCCACTTACTTATAAAGATGTGACCCTTATTCTTGACAAGACTAATTCTTAATCTTGAATTCTTTATAGTAGGGAATCTACTATTTTTTTCCTGACAAATTCCTCCTCTAATTATTCTTCTCTTTCTCTCACTCATATCTACTAGTTTTTTCTTAGCCACCTTGTAGCTGAAAGAAAGAAAAGGAAGAAAAGGAAACAAGTATTTATTAATCTCCTCCTTTGTTCACGCACTTAAATATTTTACAAATATTATTCCATTTGATCTTCTCAACAATTCAGTGAGGTAGGCACTAAAATCAATACTATTTTCCAACTGAGGAAATAGAAACAGACAAAAGTTAAGGAACTTGCCCAGAGATCATAGAATTAATAAGTTGGGTGTCACCTTTGAACTTTGCCTTTCCCAGCTCAAGCCCATATGCTCTAACCACTGTGCTTATCAAGATTCTAAGTCTTTCCCATCTTAAAAACCAAAACCAAAACAAAACAAAACTCACCTTCATTTGACTATGACATTCCTTTGGCTATTATCCTATAACCTTTATCCTTTTCACAGTCAAACTCCTAAAAATTCACCTATCTTGATTGTCTACAATCAGTGTGCCTCCCACACATTTCTAAAATGCTTGTAATTTGTCCCCCAATTCTTGAACTACCATGATACCATTGTTCTCCAGGTTATCAAGGACCTCTTAAATACAACTGCCTTTCCTCAATCTTCATGTTGATTGGTTTCTTTGCAGCCTTTGGCACTGATATCTATTTCCCCTTATTTTGGAGGTATCCTATCTTTCCTTGGCATTTATGTTTTCTCCTCCCTGACAACTCCTCACATTTCTTTGCTTAATCATTTTCCTCTTTCCAACCACTTACTATGCATGCCTCTCAAAGCTATTCTGGGGGAAGGGGAGACTTTTCTCTTCTTTGCATTCTTTCATTTTGTGATCTTACCAGATTAACTTCCATAAATTCCCTTTAATTTATTTTCTTTAATTTATTTTCTGAATTCCAGTTTTGTACTACTAAGTGCCTGTAAGATTTAATATTTTATAATTACCTCAAACTCAGTATGTCTAATACAAAATTCAAATGCATCTCTTCTCCAAAGTTCCCTATTTTCACTGAGGGTGACTAAGCTCACAGTTGTGGAATAATCCTGGACATCTTTCTTTACTTCAACCCTTATATCAAATTACTTACTATGTTTTTTTTTCAATTCTACTTCTACAAGATACCTCACTTCTGTCTTCTTTTCACCCACACAGAAGCTACTCTAGTTCAGATTCTCAATATCTCTTCTCTGGATTATTTAATAACCCCCAAATTAATCTCTTTGCTTCAATCTCTTTAATCTATAATACACACAACTGCCAAAATGATATTCCTAAAACATGGATTTGATCTTACTATTCAATAATCTTCAAGGAAGACAAAAATAGTTCCATGCCCCCCAGAAACTCAAGCTCTACTAAAAAGAGCAACATGACAATATCTATGTACATATAAGACATATAGAACGTAATCTCAGAAGGAGAATATTAGCAGGGAATGGGGAAGTTGTGGTAAATTGAGAAAAGTTTCTTGCAGAAAGTTTCTTGCTCTTAAAAGTCAGGGAAGCTATTAAATGGAGATGAGCAAGAGGAATTGTTCAAATATTGGGAAAAGCCAGTGAAAAAGTATCATTGGGAAATGGGGCGTCTGTGAGAGAAAGCGTGTTGCTCAATCAGATGCAGAAAGGAATAAAGAGTAAGAAGATTGGAAAGGTAGGAAGGAGCCAGGTTGTAAAGGGCTTAAAAAGTCAAGGAGTGGCTTTTATATTTGATCTGCCGGTAAAAGGGAATCATTGCAATTTAATGAATAGGAGAGTAACATGATCAGATATGCATTTTAGGAAGAACACTTTGGTAGCTGAATAAAGGGAAGTACTAGGAAGACCTGAACAAGACAACATCAAGTCGGTTTTTATAATAACAGAACAAAGTATACGGTATCAGTACCTCCCAACATGAACATTATTCATGACCAAAGACTATACTGAGATAAAACTGTCACTCTCCCTATGCCTTCTCTCTGGCTCTGAGATACCTAGAAGCAACTTAACTTCAGCTTTGTCCCCTTGTGACTGATGTAGCTTTTTTCTTAGTAGTCTAAGGGTTGGTATGAATTATTTAATCAGGCAGTAGCTCTTTCCTCAAACTACTAACTTCTCCCATTCGTTACATTCTTCACTGTGCCTCATTAATAGTAATCATCATTATCATCATTATAGCTAACATTTATGTAAGTACTTACTATATGCTAAGCACTATACTAAGCATTTTACTATTATTATCTCATTTGATCTTCATAACAATCCTCAGAGAGAAGTGCTATTATTGTCTTCACTTTACAGATGAGGGAACTGAGGCAAATAGTTAAGTGACTTTCCTAGGGTCACCCAGTTAGTAAGTATCTGAGGTTAGATTGAAACTCAAATTTTCATAACTTTGGACCTGGCATTCTATCTACTATACCACCTAGCTACCTAGATTTACCCATAACTCAAGAACATATTGTAGAAAGACATTTTAATCACATTAGATAAATGGGAACAAAAACAGAAGTATTACTCAGCATATAATAATTGATGGCCCATATATATTACAGTGAATCTTTAGCCATAGATCTTTCCCAAAGGCTCCTCCCCAATCCTTTCTAGCCTAGAGTCCATGTCTCTCCTTTTAAATCTTAAAGGTTTAGGCACAGGATAGCAAGACTGAATTCATATGTACATATAATGCCCTAATTTTTACAACATTCAATTGTCAGTCACTCACACAACTTCTGCTGGAAGGTAGGCATTGTGATCCTGAAAGCTATAGGTAGCATGAATCCACTTAAAGTTTTATTTTGTATTTTCTACTTGGCTTAGCTCCACGCTACTTGGTTAAATCGGAAACTTTATCTTCATTTTGATCCTCCAATTCCTAACTCCTACAAAGAGCTACAAGTAAAATATTCCGGGCTGTCCTCATGTGAAATCTGTGTAAGAGTAATGCTTCTATTAAAACATTCCACAAATTATATTTATTATTGAGTCAGACTGACCTATCCTGCCAAATTATTTAATAGAATGAAATCCACCTAGGAAACCCATAGTCATTCTTTCATTTAAACATTTATTAAATGCCAAATAACTGCAAAATAATGAGAAAGAGTGTACTGGACACCAAAATACAAAGATAAAGGCCAATGGTTCAAAAGACTATTTTCTCTTAAATAAGTTACTTTGCACTGATTTTTTTAAAATATGTGAATAAAGGTTTAAGTTCTTATCTCCCATTTTTCTATATGTTTAGAATATACTTGAATAGCACTTCCTTAGCATATACTCAGGGAAACAATTTTGCCTCATTTAGTAGGGACAGACTGACTTGATATTTTGGGGTCTAGGAATGGCCTTGGACATGTCATTGCCAAAAGAAACTAAATGTGAATGTCACACAGCAAGATTTAGAAAAGAAACAAGCTACAAGGTAGAGTTATAAAAGACTTGAAAAAAATCTATGCACCAACAGTGGGTGATAAAGAATTTTGTTCTTCTAAAACCACCATCTAATGTTCAACAAAATTGTGAAATTTGTCATTGGTGTCTTTCTTTTCTTCCTTTTCTCTGACTTTGTGATTTCTTAACACATAAAGATCAAAGATACTATCAAATTAGAAGAAAGGGTACAACTCAATCCACTTAAATAACCTATTCACTGAAAAATGAGAAATGAATGAAAACAAAGACAATGACTTTTCAGAATCAGGCTCCTTCAAGCTAAACAAAAGCTTGGGGGGGGGGGGCGGAGGGAGAGCCAAATTGGTGGAGGGAGACATGTATTTTTCTGAGCTCTCCCCCATGTCCCTCAAATTAATAATAAATCCAGCCTCTGAACTGGTTTTGGAGTGACAGAACCCACAAATATTTGGAGTGTAACAAATTTCCAGCAAAAGATAATTTGGAAGATCTCCAGAAAAAGTCTGTTTCAATTGGGCACAGAGGCAGATGGGCCAAGAGCAGGTGACCTGAGTACAAGCAGAGTACACACCCAGGGTACTGTGGGCTCAGCAGCATTGGCTACTCTATCCTGGTTGCAAGCCAATAGATCAGTAAATTATCTGTAAGACATCTAATGAAAATACAAAAGGCAAATAGTGAACCCCTAAACCCCAGAAAATTACGAGATCTGGTCATACCCACCCAGCATCGGAAGCTAGTCAGAACTGATCCAGCGCAGCCACTGTTTCCTGTAGAGGAAGCTTGGATAATCTCCCCTTTGCCCTAAAAACAGATCTCAAGGTTTTTTTTTTTTTTTTTAATGAGCAAAAAAAACCCACCAACAACTCTGATCATAGAAAAATGGAGAAAGGAAATGAGAACTTTGCAAGAGGGTTTGGAAAAGGAAACACAAAAATTATCTGAAGAAAAAAGCAAAAACAACTCAGGTCATAGATAGTTTTTATGGAGCAAGAGAAGAATAGATTTCAAACTCTGAGGACACTAATAGTAGATTGTGTCCAGATGAAGCCCTAAAGGTGATATGAATTGGTCCCCATCTTACAAGGCTCTCTTTGAAGAATTCAAAAAAGATCTTTAAAAAGAATTAGAAGAAAAATGGGGAAAGGAAATGAGAACTTTGCAAGAGGGTTTGGAAAAGGAAAAAACAGAAATTATCTTAAGAAAACGCCTTACAAAATAGATTTAGTGAAATGGAAAAAGCATATAACTCCTTACAAAATAGATTTGCAAATGGAAAAAGAAAACAACTCCCTGAAAAACAGAATTTGTGAAATGGAAAAAGAAAACAGCTCTTGAAAAATAGAATTTGTGAAATGGGGAAAAAATGCATAGAACAAAACAGCTCATTTAAAAATTCAATTGGCTAAATACAAAAGGAATTTAAAAAGATAACTGAAGAAAATAATTCACTAAAAAATTAGAATTGAACAAATGGAAATGAATGACTCAATGAGACATCAAGAATCAGTCAAAAAAAACCCCAAAAAATGAAAAAATAGAAGAAAATGTAAAAACAAAGGAACTTGAAATGTGCTCAAGAATAAACTATCCAGTTAAATTGAGCATTATCTTTCAGGGAAGAAGATGGACATACAGGTGAATTTCATCTATTTCTGATAAAAGGACCAGAACTGAACAAAAAATTTGATCTCCAAACACAGAACTCAAGAGAAACATAAAAAGATAAAAAGGAAAGAACTCTTGAGAACTATATCTCTGTTATGAATATACTTAGAGAGTATTATTATGATAATATTAAAAAAAAGAAACTAGAGATGGAAAGGGGATTGTGCTGGAAAAAGAGAAAAATGAAAGTAAAATGAGGGAAATTACATCTCATGAAGAGGTAAAACAAGACCTATTGTAATTGAAGGAAAGAAGAGAGAGGGATGAACATTATGTGAATCTTACTTTCATCAGATTTGGCTCAAAGAGAGAATATTAGATATATTTGATTTCACAGAGAAACTTCAAATTTGGTATTTAATTTAGTGTTTTTAATTTTTTTTTTTTAGTTTTTTATTTGTACCCAATTAAATACCAGATTTTGAAATTCTAAAAATAAAAGGGGAGATTAATAAAATTGAAAGTAAGAAAACTATTGAATTATTAAATAAAACTAAGAGTTGATTTTGGGGGGGGGGGAACGTTAGTTAATTTGATTAGAAAAAGGTAAAAAGAAAATGAAATTGTTAGTCTCAAAAATGAAAAGGGAGAGCTTTCAACCAATGAAAAGGAAATTAGAGCAATAACAAGCAGTTATTTTGCTCAACTTTATGTCAATAAATTTAATAATTTAAGTGAAATACAAAAATATAGATTGCCCAGATAAACAGGAGAGAAAATATATTACTTAAATAGTCCCATTTTAGGAAAAACTAGACCAAGCTATTGATCAACTCCTTAAGAAAAAAATCTCCAAGGCCAGACGGATTTACATGTGAATTCTATCAAATATTCAAAGAACGATTAATTCTAATACTATGCAAACTATTTGAAAAAAGAGGGAAAGAAGGAGTCCTACCAAATTCATTTTATGACACAGATATGGTGCTGATACCTAGGATGAAAACAGAGAAAGAAAATTATAGACCAATTTCCTTAATGAATATTGATACAAAAATCTTAAATAAAATACTAGCAAAGAGATTACAGAAAGTCATCCCCAGGATAATACATCATGACCAAAGAGGATTTATATCAGGAATGCAGGCCTGGTTCAATATTAGGAAAACTATTAGCATAATTGATTATATCAATAACCAAATTAACAAAAATAATATGATTATCTCAATAGATACAGAAAAAAAGCATTTGATAAAATCCAACATCCATTCTTATTAAAAACACTAGAGAGTATAAGAATAATAGGACTTTTCCTTAAAATGATCAGTAGCATTTATTTAAAATAACCAGCAAGCATCATATATAATGGGGACAAACTAGAATCATTCTCAATAATTCTCAATAATAAGATCAGGGGTGAAACAAGGTTGCCCTCTATCACCATTACTATTCAATATTGTATTAGAAATGTTAGCATATTTCTACAAAAAAAGAAAAAGAGATTAAATAAATTAGAGTAGGTAATGAGGACACCAAACTATCACTCTTTGCAGATGATATGATGGTATTCTTAGAGAACCTTAAACTAGTAGAAACAATTTACAACTTTAGCAAAGTTGCAGGATACAAAATAAATACACATAAATCATCAGCACTTTTGTATATTACCAACAAAGTCCAGCAGCAAAAGATAAAAAGAGAAATTCCATTTAAAATAACTGTAGATGACATAAAATATTTGGGAGTCTATCTGCCAAGGGAAACTCAGGAACTACATGAACACAACTACAAAACACTTTCCACCCAAAGTCAGATCTAATCAACTGATAAAATATCAAGTGTCCATGGGTAGACCAAGCAAATATAATAAAAATGACAATACTACCTAAATTAATCTGCTTATTTAGTGCCATACCAATCAAACTCCCAAGAAATTATTTTAGACAGCTAGAAAAAATAATTACAAAGTTAATCTGGAAGAACAAAAGACCAAGAAATTCAAGGGAATTAATAAAAACAAAAATGCCAGTGAAAGTGGCCTTGCTGTGCCAAACCTAAAACTATATTAGTGGTCATCAAAACCATTTGATACTGGCCAAGAAATTAGGTAGTAAATCAGTGGAATAGGTTAAGTTCACAGGACAAAATAGTCAATGACTACAACAATGTAGTATTTGACAAACCCAAAGACCCCAGCTTTTTTGGGATAAGAACTCACTATTTGACAAAAATTTCTGGGAAAATTGGAAACTAGTACAACAGAAATTAGGTATGACCCATATCTAACACTACATACTTTGAAATGGGTTCATGATTTAGATATAAAGAGTGATATTGTAAGCAAATTAGAAAAACGTAGGATAGTTTATCTCTCAGATCTGTGGAGAAGGAAAGAATTTGTGACCAAAGAACACTAAATGGATAATTTTCATTATATTAAGTTAAAAAGGTTTTGTACAAACAAAACTAATGTAGACAAGATTAGAAGGAAAGCAATAAATTGGGAAAACATTTTTATATTCAAGGGTTCTGATAAAGACTTCCTTTCTAAAATACATGGAAAATTGAATCAAATTTATAAGAATTCAAGCCATTCTCCAATTGATAAATGGTCAAAGAATATGAACAGACAATTTTCAGATGAAGAAATTGAAACCATTTCTAATTTTATGAAAAGGTGCTCTAAATCACTATTGATCAGAGAAATGTAAATTAAGACAACTATGAAGTACCACTATACACCTTTCAGACTGGTTAAGAAGACAGGAAAAGATAATGACAAATGTTGAAGAGTATCTGAGAAAACTGGGACACAAATGCATTGCTGAATAATTGTGAATGGATCCAGCCATTCTGGAAAGTAATTTGGAACTATGCTCAGAAGGTTATCAAATTGTGCATATCCTTTGATCCAGCAACGTTTCTACTGAGCTTATATTCCAGAGAGATCTTAAAGGAGAGAAAGGGACCACATATGCAAAAATATTTGTGGCAGCCCTTTTTGTAGAGGCAAGAAACTGAAAACTGAGTAGATGCCCATCATTTGGAGAATTGCTGAATAAGTTACAGTGTATGAATGTTATGGAATATTATTGTCATATAAGAAACAATCAGCAGGATGGTTTCAGAGAGGCCTAGAGAGACTTATATGAACTGATACTAAGTGAAATGAGCAGAACCAGGAGATTATATGATGACTCATTCTGATGGACATGGCTTTTTCAACAATGAGATGAATCAGGCCAGTTCCAATGATCTTATAATAATGAGAGCTACCCAGAAAAAGGACTGTGGGAAATGAGGGTGAATCACAAGACAACACTTTCACTTCTTTTGTTGTTGTTTGCTTGAATTTTATTTTTTCTCTCTCTTTTTTTTAACTTTTTAATCTGATTTTTCTTGTGCAACAAGATAATTGTATAAATATGTATAAAATAGTACAAATATATTGGATTTACATATATCTCCAATGTTTTCCATTAATGTCTGCTTGTTTTAATTATATAACATTTTTCATTCAGATAAGTGTAAAATTTCCTTCTTAGAATTTTACCTTCAAGTGTTATTCTTCCTCATTCTGAGGAATACAAATGAATCAATATTACTCATTATAGACTTTATATATGGCTACACATGTTTAAACTAGGTTTATAAATAGGACTTTTGTCTATTGAAAGTTTATTTCCATTTCTCTGAGAAATATGAATTAGCATTTCACAGTTATAATTTTGAGGTGGGAGGAGAAGAAAATCATAAATACCTGAAGTCCCCTAAAAGGAAGGAGTGTTTCTAACACATGCTGAAGATAATAGTTTTTTCCTATCCAGAAAGAGAAAGCTAGGAAGCCCATAGATGTTTAGTGCTGCCACACCTCCCTAATTTTGGGAATTACCATACCTGTTTCGATGGTATAGACACCAAGTAATTAAGTACAGACAACAATTTATTTAGCATTACATGTAATGGCAGAAACAAATCAAGTCAGTTTCCTGGTGGCCAAATACCCTGATCTTTGATTTCTATAGTTATAGGGTGAAGGAAATAAAACAAACAGAATCTAGGAATTAATTAATCTAATTTCTTCTTTGTAGAGAGGATTGGGACTTTCCTTAAAATGAATGCTAGTAGGGAGAAAGAAGTAGTTTTATGATTACCCCAAAATGGAGTGGCTCACAAAACAACTTCAAAAAAAAATGTTGAATAAAGGGCAAATGGAGTCATTGATGAGTTTTCTTTTTAAAAAAATGTTAATACCATTGTGTGGTTCAGAAATGGTGAGGGGTCACCATTTAATAAAAAAGCTGGAGAGATGTCTAGAAGCAGAGTAAAGTTTATTATACATTCTTGAGAGAAGGGCGTCCCACCCATCCAGCAGACAATCGAAGGGAGGAAGCACCATTTGGGGTAGGGTCAACACTTTTACCTAATGCAAATACCCCCTTCCACCACTGACCCTCAACTTCATTGGCTGAGGGTCTTACATTCTAAACGCTGAACTACTCAAGAAATTGAACTTGACCAATAAGTACATAGTTGCCCATATTTGACTGAAATAGGGAGACGCTGATGTCATGGGAGGATAGCAGGAAGGGGACTTAGGTATGCCCTTGACTCAATCTTCAAAGTCCTTCAGGCCTACTCAAACTCTGAAGTAGATGAAGCCTTACTTGATTTTCACAATTGTCTTGAAAGATCTCATCTCGTCTCTTTCACCATTATCACTCCATTCTGGATGTAAATTTGGAGGACCATAACATTCCACTTCTACTCTAAATAATTTTGAAAAATATTCCTTTGTGAACACATCCAGCTATTCTGGAGAGCAATTTGGAACTATGCTCAAAAAGTTATCAAGCTGTGCATACCCTTTGATCCAGCAGTGTTTCTACTGGGCTTATACCCCAAAGAGATACTAAAGAAAGGAAAGGGACCTGTATGTGCCAAAATGTTTGTGGCAGCCCTGTTTGTAGTGGCTAGAAGCTGGAAAATGAAAGGATGTCCATCAATCGGAGAATGGTTGAGTAAATTGTGGTATATGAACGTTATGGAATATTATTGTTCTGTAAGGAACGACCAGCAGGATGAATACAGAAAGGACTGGCGAGACTTGCATGAACTGATGCTGAGTGAAATGAGCAGAACCAGGAGATCATTAGATACCTCAACAATGATACTGTTTGAGGATGTATTCTGATGGAAGTGGACCTCTTTGATAAAGAGAGCCTTAATTGATCAAAGATGGACAGAAGCAGCTACACCCAGAGAAAGAACACTGGAAATGAATATAAACTGCTTGCATTTATGTTTTTCCTCCTGGGTTATTTATACCTTCTGAATTCAATTCTCCCTGTGCAACAAGAAAACTGTTCGGTTCTGCACACATATATTGTATCTAGGATATACTGCAACCCATTCAACATGTAAAGGACTCTTGCCATCTGGGGGAAGGGGTGGAGGGAGGGAGGGGAAAAATCGGAACAGAAATGAATGCAAGGGATAATGCTGTAAAAAAATTACCCTGGCATGTGTTCTATCAATAAAAAATTATTAAAAAAAAAAAAAAAAAGAAAGAAAAAAGAAAAAAAGAAAAATATTCCTTAATAAATTTCCTTTGGGCACATAAGACTTGATGTGGTATATACTTTGGGAACGATGTGAGCTCTAATGGAGTCCACCCTGTACTCATTTTTAGAATTCAGGTGAACTCTTAACTGTGGCTACCTTGTTCCCATTATCAATCTTATCTCATGCAAAGGGAGGCCACTCTCCTGGGACTGTTTTATCTTATCAACATCACCAAGGCTTGCCTAATTCACCAAACTAGTACGGATACTACAGATAAGAAACCTTTCCTTTCTCTGAGCAGGCACACTAGAAATACTCTTCCTCTACTAGTAAACTTTGTGACCAAAACAGCCCCATTATTCTATGTTCCCAATATGCAATTGCTGACATAGACATAATACTCATTCAACTTTGTTCTCTACTAGGACCTTTTCTTACTCTCTAGATCCAGCCCTTACCTCTGATTTTTAAAAGGCCCCTTCACTCACAGCTGTCAGCTAGATCATCTTGATCTGCCTAATTCCTTTGATGAAATAAAAGAGCTCCTGGTGATAATGCTTTTGTGAGTTTTTGCATTCTAAGTAGCTTTCCCAGAACCTGGTGCTTCATCAAGACTTATATGTGGGTTTTCTTTTTCCCTCTAGTGCTGGCATAAGATTATCACCTCATTTGGAGAAGTATTACAAAGGGAAGGAATTGAAATGATTTGAAGATATTGATCATCTCCTCCTATTAAAATTCCTTAAACCCAGGAGATAGTTCTCATTCCAACTGCTATAATTTGGGTTGTTCTAATTTGCTCTTCTATTAAACTTTTTGCAAAAAGCCTTTCCTGATCTCCTTTAATGCTGGTACTTCTCACTAAGATTATTTCCAATTTATTCTGTCTATACTTTTTACTAAAACTCCATTAAATTGTGCATTCCTTAATGATCAGGACAGGTTTTGCCTTTCTTTATATTCCCAGAATTTATTATAATGCCTGATACTAGTATTGATTAGATAATTGCTGACCATCAGGTCAGCTTGAAATTATGGCTTGAAATTATGAGAATGGAAAAGGAAGACTTTCACAGACAATAGTTTATAGAAGAATATGTCTTCCTAGTTAAATGTTAGGCTGATGGGCATGGAGAATATATGATTTCACCATGTTTACTGTTTGTTGGTTACCAGGTCAAACCATCTGACTTGTAGATGCTGACATCTTTATATATAATTTTATACAGTTCATACTGTATACAACTTTAAAGGCTTCCCTTCAGCAAGGTATCTTATGCATATGCTAAAATCATGCTATATTTCTTAAAATAATTCCACATTTAGTTTAGAAATCCTGCAAGGTAATATTGTTGACATACTTCATCTAGCACAACAGATTCCTATCTTGTTGGACACATTTGCAGCTGTACAAGACCTAAATGTCTCTGTGAACAATTTTTGTAATGATAATAGTGAACAACCTTGTTACACCTCTGATTTATTGGGAATGCTTCTAGTTTATCCCATTACATATGATGCTTGCTTATGGATTGAAATAGATGCTACTGATCATTTAAAAGAAAACTCCATTTATTCCTGTGCCTTCTAATGTAATAGGAATGGGTGTTAGATTATTGTCCAATGCTTTTTCTGCATCTATTGAGATAATCATATGATATTTATTAGTTTGGTTATTGATATAATCAATTATGCTAGTAATTTTCCTAATATTGAACTAGCCCTGCATTCCTGGTATAAATTTTACTTGGTCATGGTGTTGTGTGGGACATAAGAGATCCCTACCCAAAAATGATTACTCAGAGATCACTAGTAGAAAGTAGAAAGATTGTTTATTTTAGCAACTCATGAGAGGTGAGCAGTCCAGCTGCAAGATGAGAAAAATGAAAGTACTCATAGGAGAAGGGTCAAAGAATCAGTGAAAATACACAGATTTTATAGATTTTTGTCACAAGAGATTACATCACAAATAAGAAAGCATTTGGCAGAGGGGAGGGGGGGGGCGGTATCTAATTGTTATCTGGAGAGATTGGAATGGAAGGTTTCTGGCTTAGGGCTTCAGATTTTAGATAACTGAGCTGACAGTGGTCAAGCTAATAGACTAAATATCGATAAATGTCAAACACTGATAAATATCACCAACTTAGGTCAAGTAAATATGCCTGTAACTAACTAAAGTTTAAGTAAATATAGGCCTGCACATATTCTACTTATGCAGGTCATAGGGAAACATGGGATAATGAAAATAAAGAAAAATAATTCACACATTCTTATAAATTCTTCATTTCTCCATTCCATACAATTCCCCCCTTGTAATATGTAAATGATTTTATCATATTTCTATGAAGAACTTACACACTGTTCAAAAATCAGTTAACATAGCTATACATTGTTTATCAAGGTCAACATCAAAATCATCCCTCTAATACATTCCACCCTTTTCTCTGAAGAATCATAATTTTAATAGCATCTTCCATATGCAATATTTTGATAGGGACTATTGAACTATTCTGGTTACTAATGTAATTATACAGGGTAGACATAGTGGCAACAGGATAATACCACTGATTGCAATAATTTATACTATAAAAATTAGTTCCACCAACTGTCTTAGAAATAGTTATCAAAGAACAGATTGGCATTTGGCAGACATAAAAATACAAAGATAAATTAACAAAGATGACAATCTAGGGAAACTGAAGCACAACATTACACACTTTCCTTCTGAATATTTGAATTATTAAATTACCTCTCCTAAATACCTGGGAGGTCTCAGCACCATAATTTTGGCCAACCCAATGTGAAGCAAATAAATCAAAATGAAACTAGAAAATGCAAGGACTTATGGCAAGGGCAAGTCTCTCCCTGACAATTCCAGAGTTATCAGCAGTATCAAGGCCCTCATCTCAGCCAGAGAATACAGTTTGAGATAAACAGTTCACTGTGTTAGGTGGTCTACAGTCATTTGTGCACTTAATTCAACTTCTGCTTATATAAAAGAGTAGCAGTGCTCAAGACAGCCATGCTGATTTGGAACTATGCTCAAAAAGTTATCAAACTGTGCATACCCTTTGATCCAGCAGTGTTTCTACTGGGCTTATACCCCAAAGAGATACTAAAGAAAGGAAAGGGATCTGTATGTGCCAAAATGTTTGTGGCAGCCTTGTTTGTAGTGGCTAGAAGCTGGAAAATGAAAGGATGCCCATCAATTGGAGAATGGTTGAGTAAATTGTGGTATATGAATGTTTTGGAATATTATTGTTCTGTAAGGAATAACCAGCAGGATGAATACAGAGAAAACTGGCGAGACTTACATGAACTGATGCTAAGTGAAACGAGCAGAACCAGGAGATCATTATATGCCTCAACAACGATACTGTTTGAAGATGTATTCTGATGGAAGTGGATCTCTTCGATAAAGAGAGCTTTAATTGATCAAAGATGGACAGAAGCATCTACACCCAAAGAAAGAACACTGGGAAATGAATATAAACTGCTTGCATTTTTGTTTTTCTTCCCGGGTTATTTATACCTTCTGAATTCAATTCTCCCTGTGCAACAAGAAAACTGTCCGGTTCTGCACACATATATTGTATTTAGGATATACTGTAACCTATTCAACATGTAAAGGACTGCTTGCCATCGGGGGGAGGAGGTGGAGGGAGGGAGGGGGAAAATCGGAACAGAAGTGAATGCAAGGGATAATGCTGTAAAAAATTACCCTGGCATGGATTCTATCAATAAAAAGTTATTTTAAAAAATAAATAAATAAAAATAAAAATAAAATATTATGCAAAAGCATCTCTCCAATGAATAATAATTTTAAAAAAGACAGTCATGCTGCCCATTCAGAGGGGCACCTCACTCCAGGGGAGAAGGGTGAGGCTTGGAATATATCCACTTGTCACCACCCCGAGGAATAGACAGGGCTGCTACTAGAATACAGATTTCTGAGCAGAGCTATCAGAGCATGCACAGTTAGACCATCAAGGCAGGCAAACCCGAATTTTAGAGATTTGATCTCAAAACTGAAATGTCCTTTGAAAATGCTGAGATACCAATTAAGAAACTGGGGTTACGTGCTGGAGACTGTCAGTCCCAAGACAGGTGTCTATATCTTGGAGATTTCCTAAAAACAGGCAATCAGAGAATAGTCTGCTAGAGCAATTCCAATAGAATAAGGGGTTTCAAAGCTAAAACATAGTAAAAACAAAAAAGAACTGCTTAAGGACTTCTAATTCAATCTCAACTGATGAGATAGGAGATGGGGCAGAAGTATCTAAGGCAAAGTGAACAGAAAACTAAGGGTTTCCCACTCTTTTAGGTATTTTGAGAAAAATCCATCAGTTTCCCTAGTTCCCTATCTCTTCCTCTCTTTTTTTTTCTCATGGAAAGGAATCAACCAAAAAAAAAAAAAAAGTAAATAGAAAAATAACCATCCCACATATAAATCCCAAGAGTGAATCAAAGTTCCTATACATAACATACAGGAGGAGTTTCCTAAAAAAAAAAAAAAAAAAAAAAAAAAAAAAACAAACTCTCAATTACATATTTTGAAATGAACATAGATATTATAAACATATTATAACTTCCTTAACAGCAACAGTTACCAATTTTAACAATTTCTATCCCAAATCTTAAACACACAGTAATATATGACCAAGTCAGGGTTTAATAGTCATAATGGTCATCAACCATTCCCAAGTCCCCCATATCAGTCCAAATTACATCAGGAGCATGGACAATGGTCTCTCATTTAAAAAACTGCTTAATGCTGAGAAATGGGCAAAGGCTCTCAATCCATGCAGGGGTGTGGGTGTGGTGTCAATCAGATGAGCCAATCCATGTCTCAGAAGAGGTTCAATAATCTGTAATTTGACCAAAATCTAGAACAACAAAAAAACAAATCTAACAAGGTTAGAACAGTCTGAGATAGAAAGACTTGATTCACAAACTGCTGCCAAATGTGAAGAGCCAGCAGCTGAGTTTGCTTCACAGGGCAGGCAAACGGCTGTCAGCTATATTCCCAATAAATAAAACAGCAGTTAGATTTCATAGACCATTGTTAATTGTCCTCTTATCATTTAGAAACCTTTTAAAAGCAAAACACAAATATCCAGTAACAGACAGATGACCAGGCTAAATACATATAAGCTATGTATTTAGGATATAATGATTACATATAACCAGATTGTAAACAGCAAGGTATGATATATTTGAATTGCATTAACAGTTCTTATTAACTATTGTTCTGATCATAGAAATCAGTCACAGGAAGAAAAAATGCAAGAACATAACTATAACATAACATAATCAGTAAAATTCAACTTTCAGCACATAAGAGAATGGAACTTTAAAACTCCCAAATAGCATTAATTATAAGTCCAAGAAATTTTATCTCCAAAGTTTCAGATAAATCCCAAACAGTTATTTACCGTGACCATATATCTGTAATAATAAGAAATTTATGCCAGAAAATTCACACAATTCTTACATAACCAAGTAGATGTTGAATCTTGAATAAGTTGAATATTATACCAATCATTTTGCTTTTAAAATACCCAATACACAGAAAAATCCCAAACTACATATTTTCATAAGAAAAATATTTTCAAAAGGATTATTCTTGGAGTCCCTTTCACATAATTGGCATCAATACAGTTAATTAAAACTTCTTATTTTCACATAAAAGAATCTGAAAAGTTCTTGAAAATATAAATTAAACATTTTGAAATAACCCTTTCAAGCTATCTATCCATTTCTGATCATATTCTTTAATATTTATAACCATTATATATCTAAAGAAATTAATATTCAATCAATTAACGTCTTGTAAAAGCAGCCGTTTGCTTTAAATTACCATTTGCTCTCTTCAGCCAAACTTGCTGCAGCTTTCCACTGCTGCTCTGCTGCTTGCCCCCTCCCAATGCCTACTTGCTCAAACTTTCTCTGAAATACTTTAAACACTCCCAAACCAATAACCCTTCTGACTAGATGCTCCCTATTTAAACTATTAATTGCTTTTATAAATCAATCTTTCTTTTCCCTTTTCTTTAAATCACCTTTTTTTAAACTTTAAACTTCAAGATTCACAATTAATTTTGAACCAAATTTCATAAAACTTATAATATAAAATACCCAATACTTCTAGAAAGCAACATACCATTTAAGTAGGGAGATACAAATACAACCCCCACTAAGGTAAGCTACTGGCATTTTGTTTAATAACCTATATTTCAATTTGAAGTCCAACCAAATAATAAAAAAAGAAAAGCTTTTCTCTTCAGTTGTAAAGGCCACAATATTCAAACAATTCTTAAGATTTTTACCCAGAATAAATCTAACATGTGCAAAGCAACAGTAAAATTATTTCAAAATTATAATACCTCTTTAAAATATAGTAAGTTCCCAAAACTCTTCATCAAATGTTGCGAACAATTACCAAATTTAGCCTTCTTAAACTTTCTGTTCTCTAATTACATGAAAGCAAACTTTCTAATAATGATTTTTCTTTCTTCTCCTGGGAAATTTTTTTTTCTTTTTAGAAGTATGCCTAGTTTTCCCACAGATCCAACAGGTTAGAGAGCCCCCATATTCAGCTATTTACCTCTCTTATTCTACTTTTATTCCTCCCTTCCAATATCTGCAGTTTCTTGTTTCCAATCTTAACACACAAACCAATTGAAAGTTATTTTTAAATTGACCAGTACTTTAGTTTGTGAAATTTCTTAAAATCTACCTAGATATTCCATTCAAACTTCTTTTCTTTAGTTGTGATGACCGCGTATTTAAAATCAGTTGGAGTCAGGAATTCAGGTTAGGGGAAAATCGTCGATCTTTATTCTTAGTGAAAGTTTCGAAGGATCGAAGGTGAAGGGGAATTGGAGGTGAAGGGGGCTCGGAGGTAAAGGGGGGTCATGATAGCAATGTGTGCAGCTGCAACAAGACATCAGCCAGCAGTCTCTCTTTCTGCTTCCTTCTCTGCCCCTTTACCCCCAAAATCATCATTTCCTATACAACACATCAGTTCTTGCACAAAGAATGGGTGGGGGCCATTCTTTCTCCAAGCATATATATTAATAGAGTATGGTCCAATTACTATTTAGCCTCATGTGCTTGGGATCTCAGTGCAATAACTTGAGCCTCAGCCCATTACATCTCCCTCTTTCTTTTGTTTTAGAACACAGGTAGTCATGCCATCCCTGAATCCTCAGGGAGATCAGAGCCCCCAAGGGGAGGTGATCACACCTCCCTGACTTCTCAGGAAGGGAGGTGAAAGCACTAAAAAGGAGATGATCACACCCTCCTTGACATCTCAGGAAAGGAGATGAAAAGCACCAAAGGGAAGTGGGGGTTGCTAGCAGGTTTCTGGGCTGAAGGGCCTTATTATGCACAAACCCATCAGCATGTATTACACAAGCACACAACAATAACGCAGAGGCTATTAGTGATAACTCTCCCCACAGTCAGTGCAGGCTTGATGTGGTGTAACAAACATGAATTGTACAAGCAAGTAACAATATAACAAACAATATAAATCAACATGTTGTAAAAGATTGCCAGAAATCCTAGAAGGAAGGTATGTAAACAGCAGTCACACATACACCTTCTTCAGCAGCCAAGAGATAGTCCAAAACCAATCTATTCTCCATTGATTCAAATGTCAGGAAATCTAATGATCCCCCCAAGTTTTTGAAGTCCTGCAAAAGTCTTTTTATGTGTTAGGGAATCCAATGATTCCAGCAGATTTTGAAGTCCTGTAACAGTCTTATCATTTCTCAGAAAATCCAATGATTCTTGAGGGCTTTCAAGTCTTATATCTCAGAAAATCCAATGATTCCTGAGGGTTTTCAAGTCCTACAACAATCTTATGTCTCAGAGAATCCAATGATTCCTGAGGGTTTTCAAGTCCTACAATAATCTTATCATGTCTCAGAGAATCCAGTGATTCCTGAGGGTTTTGAAGTCCAACAATTTTATATGTCCACGAGTCAAATGCCTTAACTGCCACACTCTTTTAATGGTGAGCACAATCAACAACAGAACCACCTGATATTTCTTGGGTCTTCTCCTTCGTTTCAAGGGTCTGCTCTGTCTCTCTGCGATGGCTAAGGTGAATATGGCTCATTGGCACTCATCTGATTCCTTCTCCTCCTATAAAAATACAAGCAAACCCTCTTCCCCAAGCAGTTAACCTATCTAATTCCCTTCTATTTACTACTTTCTGGATCTCTCCATATCACCTGGTGATTATCTAAAGATAGTGGAGCTGTAGTCCTCAAGTAGCTGTCTTGGAGCTGACTTGTCATTTCCTAAACAACACATCAGAACTTGCACAAAGAGTGGGAGGGGGCCATTCTTTCTCCAAGCATATATATTAATAGAGTATGGTCCAATTACTATTTAGCCTCACATGCTTGGGACCTCAGTGCATCAACTCGAGCCTCAGCCCATTACATTTAGTAAGCCAGGAAATCCTTGCTTTACCTTTAAATTTTTTTTTCTCTGGCAGGAATACACAAGCCTGAGTTATCGGTAACAGGGCTCCTTGTTTCAAACTTTCAATCTATGTTTTTATTTTTTTCCCTTCTCTCCCCCTTCCTGCAAAGTCACTGACAGAGGCAGAGGGAGAGAAAAAGAAAAAAAAAGATTTTCTTTTCTTGAGAATCCTAAAATTAGTTCCCAAATTACTTTCTGAAGCACTCTGAAAGAATTACTACTCTGAATGAATTCCATCTCCCAACAATTCAGGCTGATATTTTTCTAAGCCTGTAACACAAAGCTGAATTCTTATCTCTTACACGAGCTTGCTAACTTTTAACACAGAACAAAAGCAATGCAAAGCAGACATACACACACAGACAAACGCAAAACTCTAGTTTCACCTTTTACATACAGATTTAAGTCTGATATACCCAAATAGTCCTGGGATATACATCTTCTTAGTTTTCTTCCCTTTTATGTCTGGGAAGTTCATTCCAGTCTTGAATTCCCTAGATAACGTCGTGATACAAATTCTTGGACTGCTTCTATCCCATTTTACCACCTTGGACCCAGTCCAGGTGTTTGGCGTGAGGCCCTTTGTTACCTTCATGCCCAAACCCCCATCCCTCCCGAGCCACGCGAGAGCTTCCTCAGGAAGGTCCTTTATCACTGGGGTTGACAGTAGTCCACACCAAAAAATTTAGGAGGGTTAATCCCTCAGGGTCTCCTACGACCCAGCCAGACCCCCAGGCCCCCAAGAGAATTACCTGAAGTTTACATATGTTCATATCTTTCAGGTTACAATGCCGGCCATCAGGATTCTACTTCCTTCAGTCTTCAATTCTGCTTTCCACTGAGTATCCCTGCCTCGGATCGTTGTCTAAGAGGGGAGGAAGGCTGCTCACCCAGCGCTAGAGACCATGGAGAAAGCTGGTCCGTGGGCACCTGACCCTGTTCGGGGTGCACACAGCCATCTTCCCCAAAGACTCCATCTCTGACAAGCCCCCAACTGTGAGGGATGTAAAAGATCCTTACCCAAAATAACTACTGAGAGATCACTCAGTAGAAGGCAGAAAAGTTGTTTATTGAAAACCTCTAGAGGATGAGCCATCCCATCACAATATAAGAAAGAGAAAGCTCATAGTAGGAGGACTAAAGAAGTAGTCAAGATACATAGCTTTTATATAAGAGATTACATCACAAATAAGAGAGCATTGAGAAGGGGAGGGGGAGACATCTAATTGGTTGTTGCTGTTCGAAGAGATTGGAGTGGAAGGTTTCTGTTTCGCTTAAATCTCCTGATTTCTAGGAAACAGAAAATCAGGCCTTCAGGCTTAATCAAGCAGATAGTGGTTCAGTTAATAGGCTAAATATCAATAAATATCAAATACTGATAAATGTCATCAGCTCAGGTTAAGTAAATATGTTTATAGCTGGCCAAGGCTCAAGTAAATATGGGCCTGCACATATTATACAAGTCATAGGGGAAACACAGAAATAATAAAAATAAAATACAGAAAAAAAATTCATACATTCCTGTAAGTTCTTCACCTTATCTCTCTCTATTCCATACAACTGTTAGTAAGTTAGAATCAAAAACTGAACCTAGGTCTTTTGACTCCATATTATTTTTTGATACTAATTTTCTGTTATTCCCCTGTAGACAGATAATTTTGTCAGGTAGCTATCTAATCCTACTGGAAATTCTCTCACTGGAAAGTTAAAAATCACTTATAGATTCTGAAAAATAATTTGGAATCATGGGAGAAAAGTAACTAAAGTGTTTGATTTGTGTATAACCAACAGCATATACTGAGCATATCCTACAAAAAAAATTTTTAAAACCAACAAACCAACAGAAGCAAACCAGAAAGAAAACATACATAATAACAAAATATTTACAGGGGTATTTTTGTGATTATATTTGGAACTGGAAATAAAATGTGTGCCTATTGACTAGAGAAACAATATATAAAACATCTCAGCTGAAGATAATGGTTTATTACTACCCCATAAGAAACAATGAATATGAAGAATTTAAAGGAAAATGATGACATGTATGAATTGATGCAGTGACAGAACCAAGAAAGTAGCATACACAAATATTATAATTGTTTAAATAAAAAAATAAAATGAAACTGAATCCTATGTGATTATAATATCTTGCTAATTACTCATGTTTCCCAGAGAAATAAGAAAAACATATAGGGAAAGGAAAGACAATGGGTTTGAGATGTTTTATATGCAATTAGACCATTTGTTTTGAGTTATTTTGTTTTGCTTAACTGTTTTTTCTCTGTTATTAGAGAACTTTCCCTGGAGGAGTGAAGAGAAAGGAGAATGGTTTATCTGGAAATAACTGGCAACTATAAAGAGACAACTGACAAAAAAGGTAATAAGAGAGTGCTTTCCTTTAAAGAAAAGTGATTAGAACTCAATCAACTTAGTCAAAAGATGACCATGTGCTTTGGTTTCTAATTGTAGAGACAAAATTGAAGTCATATTGTGCTATAATTACATCTGGAGGCCATGGAAAGAAACTGCAGTTGCTTGTAGTCTCCTGCCCTCTTTCTATGGCAACCTTAGACACTACAACAACTTACACAGAAACATGTGCCTGTTTAACAAAGAAACTTGTCAGGCATAGACTTCAGTCTAAATAGTTTCTAAGTGACATTGTAGGAGTATTATAGGAGTGGTATCTAGTCAGTATAGAGCAATATATAACCTATGCAGCTATTAGTCAGTGTTTCATTTGCATTAGAATACTATCCTAAGGAGCTAGCTAAGAGGAGTAGAGGATAGAGGACCAGCCCTGAAGTCAGGAGGACCTGAGTTCAAATCTGATCTCAGACACTTAATACTTCTGAGCTGTGTGACCCTGGGCAAGTCACTTAACCACACTTAACTCAGCAAAAAGAAAAGAAAAAAGAAAAAAGAAAAAGAATACTAACCTAAGAAGCATAATTTAATTTCATAGAATTTGAGAGTTAAAAAGACCTCAGACATCTTAATCACCTAATTAAACCCATATCTGATCTGGAAGGGACTTCAGACTCATACCTAGAATCCTTCCTACAAAATCCACAAATGATCATCTAATCTTCCTCCAGGTTTTCAGAGAGGATTGGGAGGTAAAGTCCAGTATCTTCTCAAGCAGCCACTTTGAGACAGTTAATTTTTAAGAATACAATTTTTCCTTATTCTCAAGGCAAATTATCTGACTGCAACCTTTCCTTTTGGCATACACTATTTCCTATACCATTAGTGCTTCTTCCATAATATCTAATTTGGTAGGTATAGTATATAGTATATGGATGGGATTGATGTAGGCACCAAATGATGAGACTGAGGAGAATAATTGGCACCAAGTATTGGCAGTTGATAGCAATTCATATGTAAAGAATTCACCATGGATTTTCTCTTTGGCAAAAGGTAAATTTATTTCTAAGAAGAGGTTAAAGACAAAATGAGGAATGATAAATGGTAAATGAGAACACTAGGAATGTTAAATACGAAATAGATTTGGGAGAACAAATAACAATTAATAATGGAAAAGACAAGTCCCCTTAATCAGGAGAAAAGGAATATGGCATGATGTAGAAATATGCCATTTACTGGCAGGCTAAATTCATAGAAGAGTTTAGCACTCTAAAAGATTAGCTATAGCAAGAAGAAAGACACCATAAGGCATGGGAGCAGGCTGAGGAGAAAGACTCCATGAGGCAGAACACCATGGTAGACTAACTCAAAAGGGATTCATGGGCCAAGGACAGATTTATAGGGAAAATATAAACTCAGAAGTTTGATATCTGGTTGGATACAGTAAGGTGGGGTTACCTAAAACACTATAGGGATGGGACTGTAAGGTTAACCTGATCTCCATCAGTGACCTTCTCTGCTTGTCTCGGGTAGTAATCTTATCAGTACTTCAGACTTTCTTTGCCAATCCCATGTAGTGACTCAGGACCTCCTCATATGAAGTCAGTGTTTCCCTTCCATTTTCAGTTAATTTAAAGGTTTTGATCATATTTTCAAATATTCTAGGCAAATATATTTTTGCCATACTTCATTCAGTGTGTTCAAAAGCTCATCATTCCTATCTTTTATGGTATGGTTTGGAACTTGAAACCTTTTTCATAGGATTAGAAAAAAATTGTATCATAGTGTGAGGAATTAACTGAGTAAAGATGCTCTCATAGGACCATAATCTTAAACTATACTTTAACTGTGACTTGAGACATTATAATAACAAAAAGAGCTATAGTTAAAAGTTGCAGGTGATTGCCCTCTTCTGTTTTCCCACCACTTTTTAATTAGCATTCAAGTACTTCTTATAAAGGTGATGATGGCTTTGAATTATATCTGCTTGTATATCAGTTCCCTAGGGAAACTTAAATTAGGAGTTTGTTATTATTGACATATATTCTTTTATTTCTGAATTATATTTCTACAATTAGAATGTAAGTCTGGACTCCCCCAAACAGTAGGAGAAAAGGCCAGCCTGGGGAAGGTGAGGGTTTGGGGGGGCTTCTGTGGACCTATTTAATCTTGTTTCACAGTTTATGTTTTGCACTTCTTTCACTAATAAACATCTTGTCAGATAGGAGATGCCCTTTTTCATGAGATGATAAAAAAAACCTCTTTTTGCTTTTTCTAATTCTGAAAGTCTCTGATTATTTTTGTGTCCCACACAATTGTGGGGCTTGTCTCGGATATTTCCTGTTTGTGAGGGGTATTTTCTGTATAGAATCCTTGGGCAGGCACCCTCTAGAGAGTTCTCAGGTGCTCCTTCAACTCTGCTCAGGAACTCCCATTCTAGTCAAGTAAACCTTAGAAGAAAGTAAAAATGGAAGTGGGCTAGCAAAGGTAGAGAATTAGTTCGGCCTAGGAGATAAGCCAGCTGAGAAAAGTTTGCAATCAGTTATGTAACTCAGATAAAGTCAAAAACTGGTCAGGAGAAGAGAGACTCTGCCAAAAACTGATAAGGTTTTTGGGATTGACTGAAATTGGGATTGGGAGAATCTAGGCTGTTAGAAGACTCTCATTTCTCTTTGATATTGAAAAAATCCTAGGCAATTCAGTCTGTAAGAATTTTCTTATTTCCCTTTAGTCAGATCAGATGAGCCCTCCATTAGAAAGGACAAGATACTGTGAATCATGGGAAAGGAACAATTTAAAGTAGCTATCTCTAAGAATTTGTATAGTATGCCAGAAGATAGCCCTCTAGATAATAGTCTTAAGAACTGGGAGAAAGTATCAAAATACACAGAGAAGGACAAAAAGAAAATTATTAAATACTCTTGTTTTGTTTGGGCAGGTGTCCCACTCAGAAGAGATGTCTTCTGGCCAAAGTATGAATCTTTTGGGGTCTGGGTGTGCCAAAAACTGAATTAGTATGTGAATTAAAAGGAGTCTGTTAATTCTTTTTTTTTTTTTAATTATAGCTTTTTATTTACAAAACATATACATGGGTAATTTTTCAACATTGACCCTTGCAAAACCTTCTGTTCCAACTTTTCCCCTCCTTCCCACCCTTCCCCTAGATGGCAGGTAGTCCAATACATGTTAAGTATATTAAAGTATATGTTAAATACAATATATGTATACGTATTTATATAGCTATCTTGTTACACAAGAAAAATTGGATTTAGAAAGAAGATAAAAATAACCTGAGAAGGAAAACAAAAATGCAAGCAGACAATAACAGAAGGAATGGAAATGCTATGTTGTGGTCCACACTCATTTCCCATAATGTAGCTGGTTCTCTTCATTACTGAACAATTGGAACTGATTTGGATCATCTCATTACTGAAGAGACCTATGTCCATCAGAACTGATCATCATATAGTATTGTTGTTGAAGTATATAATGATTTCCTGGTCCTGCTCATTTCACTCAGCATCAGTTCATATAAGTCTCTCCAGACCTTTCTGAAATCATCCTGCTGGTCATTTCTTACAGAACAATAATATTCCATAACATTCATATACCACAATTTATTCAACCATTCTCCAATTGATGGACATCCATTCTATTTCCATTTTCTAGATACTACAAAAAGGGCTGCCACAAACATTTTTGTACATTCGGGTCCCTTTCCCTTCTTTAAGATCTCTTTGGGATATAAGCCCAGTAGAAACACTGTTGGATCAAAGGATATGCACAGTTTGATAATTTTTTGAGTATAATTCCAAATTGTTCTTCAGAATGGTTGGATCCGTTCACAATTTCACCAACAATGTATCAGTATCCTAGTTTTCCCACATCCCCTCCAACAGTTCTCATTATCTTTTCCTGTCATCTTGGCCAATCTGAGAGGTGTGTAGTGGTTTCTCAGAGTTGTCTTAATTTTCATTTCTCTGATCAATAGTGATTTGGAACACTCTTTCATATGAGTGGTAACAGTTTCAATTTCATCATCTGAAAATTGTCTGTTCATATCCTTTGACCATTTATCAATTGGAGAATGGCTTGATTTTTTATGTTAGAGTCAATTCTCTATATATTTTGGAAATGAGGCCTTTATCAGAACCTTTAACTGTGAAAATGTTTTCCCAATTGATTGCTTCCCTTCTAATCTTGTCTGCATTAGTTTTGTTTGTACAAAAACTTTTTAACTTGATATAATCAAAATTTTCTATTTTATGATCAATAATGATCTCTAGCTTTTCTTTATTCACAAATTCCTTCCTCTTCCACAGGTCTGAGAGGTAAACTATCCTATGTTCTTCTAATTTATTTATAATCTCATTCTTTATGCCTAGATCATGAACCCATTTTGTTCTTATCTTGATGTATGGTATTAAGTGTGCGTCAATGCCTAGTTTCTGCCATGGAGTCTGAAGGAGTAGGAAGAGGAAGCAGAGAAATTCTACCCTTGGGACCCTCTCTTAGTACTGTCTCTTCCCTATACCTCCCAGCCAGCCACCTCTCCTAAGACTCCAGAACTCCCCTCCTTGAATCCACCCCAGAGAGGAGCCAAAGAAGGGAACTCAATTGATTTTAAATCATTTACTATTTCCTCTCCTCCTGGCCCTTTTCAGAGGAAGTGTAAGAAACAAGAAAACTTTCCACTCTCCACAAAGACTAGCTTGTTCTCATTTAGAGAGGAGCCATTTTCCCAGGGAGGAATCAGGTTTGAAAATGCTCCCTTGAGTAGCATGGAGGTGAGAAACTTAAAAGGGAGATGAAAGCCCTTTTAGAAGATCCATCTGGGTTAGGAAAACAGTTGGACCAATTCCTAAGTCCTAATATTTATACCTGGCCAGAATTGATGTTAATCTTGGGGATCCTTTTCACTGGAAATGAGCAGGGGCAGATTAGAAGAATTGCAATGACAACTTGGGATGGGACTCAGGAAGGACTCAGGGGAGAACAAAAAATCCCCCTCCAGGATCTGAATTGGGATCATAATGTTGAGGTTAGGAAGGGACCCCAAAAGTTTGGGGGTCATAGATCGGTGTTTTGAGGTGTCGAAAGAATTTGCAGTCTTGAACCCATCTCCAAGGGGTAAAGTTTATTGTAATGTAACATCATTGAAGTGGTCTAAATTCCAAGAGAAATTAGCAAAGAAACAGAAGTAAAGAGACACATTTATCTAGTTCTTCATGTTATAGATAAGCTAATTTTATGGCTCAGAGGTAAGAACAAGGAGTGGTATCTAGAATTTGGTTATCACTGAACAACAGACAGTAATATTTGTTGACAGATTGTTAGAATAATAGTATTCTTAGGTTGGATGTGGGGAACCTGGAGATGAGAGATTCCAAAGGACTTTGAATCACTGATTTATTGTAAGAACAGAAGCCCCCTAAAGTCAGGAGAACTTAAAATTATTGCTGTCTCCTCTAGAAACTATATTATATCATAGAGAAAATATGAGGGACCTAAAACATATGATTGTTCAGGATATTGGAAATGCAGTCCCTTGAAGTCAAAATAAGAATAAAGTAACAGAAACTAAGCAAGAAAAGGAAGAGATCTCTTTTTAAATAGACTCAAGAAACTTAGGAGAAAATATTCAGGGTTAGGAGAAAATAATGCTATGATGCAGTCTGCTTCAGGCATACTTTGATACCAATTCATGGTCAAATAGAAATAAAAAGCTCCAGAAGCTCCAGAAGCTCCAGAGATGGCAGATCAAGACCTTGGATGAAATAATAGAAATGGCCCAAAAAGTATATGTAGCCAGAGGGACTGAGTAGAAGAAAAAAAGAAATTATATTACAATCAAACAAGAAGAGCAGCCTAAAGTTATGCTTCCAGGGGTTCTCAAACTACGGCCCACAGACTAGATGCAGCAGCTGAGGACATTTATGCCCCTCACCCAGGACTATGAAGTTTCTTTATTTGAAGGCCCACAAAACAAAGTTTTTGTTTTTACTATAGTCTGGCCCTCCAACAGTCTGAGGGACAGTGAACTGGCCCCCTATTTTAAAAGTTTGAGGACCCCTGCTAGACAGTGCAAATAGTTGCCAAGTCTGTAATGAAAAATCAAGTGCAAGATAACCAAGGCAGGGGAAGGAGAGCTTTTTGCCCTGAATCCCAGCCAACAGGAGATTCAGAAAGAGGAAAGGGAGTAGGCCACCCAGTATGGACTTCACTAACTTGTTTCAATAGTGGATTAAAAAACCGTATGGGGAAGGATTGCCCATAGGGGAAAAAGAAATAAAAGAACTACCTTCATAGAAAAGGAGAAGAAATGTCATGGGCTTATTGAAAGCTCCTTATCAAAGACCAGAGTCTTTGATAAATTTAAGAATGGGACCAAAGAGAAATTGGTTTTCTTGATAGATGCTGGGCTATGAGATCCTCTGTAACTCAATTGCCTTGGGGGTCCAGATTGTCCAAAGACACTCTTTTAATTTCAAGTGTAAAAGGAGAGAACCTCTTACTGAAGTTTTGGAATTAGAATATGCTGGGGGGCTAACTTCAGGGAAATTTCTGCTTGTCCCAGAGGAAGGTGTAACCAAATTGTCTATTCAACTGATACTACTGGGGACTCAGATTATACCAATTAGAAGAATGTGATTATTGAGAAAGGAGGAAGAAAATAGTGTAATGCCAGAGAAATTGAGGCAAGATAGAGATTATAGAGTTATATTTTATTTATTGGAGAACTTAATTAATTGAGTGGATCAGACTCTTGTCTCCAAGTATCCAGTCTCGAATGTGAAGTTCCAGAGATTCTTTATAGGATTTCAGTGATAAAGAACAATTACAGAAGGGGGTGTTGGGGGAGGCAGAGTGAGCACTGGTCATTTTGATAAATTGAGAAGGTCTGGAGTCATAATGTCTAAGATGGAAGGTCTTTCTCCTTATCTGGATTAAATATTTACAGTTTATAATTTTAGAGTAGCCAGCCCCAAATTATATCAGTCCTAATGGTCAGGAGGGGAGGTGTTGCAACCAAGGTACTGAGGCAGAACAATAAAGGGAAACTGAGGTAGAACAATAAAAGGAAACTGTGGCCTAACAATAGAATCAATCCTGAGGTTTGGGCTAAGTCCCATAACAGTAAATATAACCCCCATAAAAATTAGATTGAAGGATGCAAATATGGTGGTTAGAGTCAAATAATACCCCATTCCTTTGAAGGGAAAAAGAAGACTACAACCAGTGATCCAAGGATTAGAAACAGATGGGTTACTAGAATTCTGCATTGCTCCCTTTAATACCCGAATACAAGTTAAGAAGGGAGACAAATCCTATAGGTTAGTGCAGGATTTGAGGGGAAATTAATCAAATAGTCCTCCCTTCTCATCCATTAGTACAAGATCCACATACAATAATGGGAAAGATTTTTGAAACCAGTAAGTAGTTTATTGTTGTAGATTTAAAAGATGCCCTCTGGGCTTGTCCACTAAATACTGAAAGCAGGGATAGCTTTGCCTTTGAATGGGAAAATCCAGGATACTGGAAGAAAACTCTGGTGCATTGTACCTCAGGGATATACAGAATCACCTAATCTGTTTGAGCAAGTACTAAAAACTATTTGAGGGAGATTTAGAGCTCCTTTGTACCCAAATCTTGCAATATGTTGTTGAGAAAGAGGAGGTCAGTGAGATCTCCACTGAATTGCTAAAGTACCTAGAGAGGGAGAGGCTCAGAGTCTCAAATAGAAAGCTACACTTTGTAGAAAGGGAAGTAATATACTTGGGCACCTAATTAGTGAAGGGAGTAAACTTTATGGTTCTCAATCAAACCCTGAAGTTATTGGAAAAGAAGGAACGGGATATTGATATCAATTCTAATATGCCTTGGGGGTAGTGCATATATTTGGAAAAATTTGAGAAGAAAGGGTGTGTGGAAAAAGTGAAGAACTTACAGATCAAGCACATATTGATCAGAGACTGTTAGCTAAATTAATTAAAGCCATAAAGGCCTCAGTTTTGGCTTCTCTGGGACCATGTGATTTTAGATAAGGCCTAGACTACATTCCATTGTTCAAAGAAGGATACGTGGTGAAGAAGCTATACATCACCTTATCTACTACATTCCACTGACCAAACAGGGGAATAGAAACTTATGTGACCAATAACACCACAGAGAGGGTGGGATTTCAGGGGTTCTTTGTCTGAAATGTATAAAAACTGTGAGCATTCTCAAGGGAGTGGCTCTCTCCTGCTGTGAACTTTGGCTCTCATACTGGAAAGGGGTCTGCTTCTCGAGATTCTAATAAATAATTCTTCTTTTTATGAGTTATCTCTGAGTAGTCAATTTGGGTTGGTGTCTTCATCCCAAACAGAGGTATGGTCAAAAACTTCTTGCTGCCTGAGACTATTGCCATTGTATATGTGAATGGGCATCAACCTGGTCAATCCTTTGGAGCCAGAGGAAACTGTCTTACAAGAAAGGCAGGGAATGACTCTCTGCTGGTCTTGATCCTCTCCTTTCCCCTAAGTCTAGCCACTCCACTTTGTCAAAAGAGGAGAAAATGACAAGGAGAGTTGGGAGTAAATGATACCTCCCTGCTGGCCAGAAAGTGCTGAATAAGGCAAATATGAGGCAGATTTTACTACAAGGCAGTCATTGGAATGTCCAAAACCTGTATGATACAGTCTTAACCCCTTTCATATCTCCTGACCCTTGCATGTTATCTAGTGAATGGTTGCTTTATTTGTCAAAAGACAAATAAGTCTGCTTTGTGTCAGGCACCAGCAGGAAGAAGGCCCCTGTGAATCAGAACTTTTCAGATGGATTTTATTGAGCTGCCTTTAGTGGATTGCCTCATATATCTGCTTGTCATAATAGACCATCTGACTACATGGATAGAGACCTTCCTGGTGACCCAAACTACTTCTTGGGCTGTTAGTCAGATCTTATTGGACACAGCAACAAATTATTCTCAGATATAAGATGATGGAGAGATAGACTCAGACCAGGGGACTCATTTTACCTCTAAGTTTCTCTAGTCCCTGCCAAAAGCCATGGATATTACCTAGGAGTTTCATACTCCTTGGTATCCTCCTTTCTCAGGTAAGGTGGAAAGAATGAACCAGGAGATCAAGAAGAAGCTCACTAAATTATCATTACAATGTCTCATTCTAGCCCTCCTCAGAATTAGGACCAAATCCAACCTCAGAAGGATATTGGATTATGCCCTTATGAACTCCTCTCTGGGTATCCTTATCTGGGAAGAGGAGAGGGAGGGATCCCATATTTGACAGTAGAGACAAAATCATCAGAAATTATGTGTGTTCTCGAGTAAAACATTTGATTGTGTTGAAGAATAAAGGACTGATTGCTCAGACTCCACTACTAGGGTTTCCTATACACAAATTTCAGCCTGGGGACTGGGTAATGATCCAGACATGAAAAGAGGAAAAGCTCCCTCCCACCTGGGAGCGATCTTTCCAAGTCTTGCTGATGTCAGACACCACTATAAAGCCCAAAGAAATAAGCTGAATTTACCACACTCAGACTAAGGGACCAATTACCAATCCCATAGAGTGGATTAAGGATTCAAACCATCCTGGTGACCTCCCTCTGGGTGGATACATGAGCCTTGAGAATAAGTTTGTGATCTGTCCGGTTCTTTTAGTATTTTTGTTGTTGCTGATAAGCATTTTTATTTGTGAAATTTTTGAAAAAAACTGTGAAATTGTGAAATTTAAATTTGTGAATTTTACCTACTCTGTTTACTGGGGACACAAGTAGTTGGGGTGATAGATGACTCCCAGATGGGAGTTGGGAGTATAGAACCCCAATTTGTATGCTAAATAGACTCATTAGACTCACGATCATGGTCTGTCAGACCACAAAAGGCACTGGATTCATTAACAAACCAAATCACTCAGACTGCCTCTCAGTGGTCTTGCTCTGGAAGCAACTAGTGGAAACAGGCTCTTTGGTTCCTGCTGATAGCCTTAAATAGAGTTATACTACTCCCTGTCTGAAATTAGGCATGGACCCACACCTAACACCATATACCAAGATAAGATCAAAATGGGTCCATGACCTAGGCATAAAGAACGAGATTATAAATAAATTAGAGGAACATAGAATACTTTATCTCTCAGACTTGTGGAGGAGAAAGAAATTTGTGACCAAAGATGAACTAGAGACCATTACTGATCACAAAATAGAAAATTTTGATTACATCAAATTAAAAAGCCTTTGTACAAACAAAACTAATGCAAACAAGATTAGAAGGGAAGCAACAAACTGGGAAAACATCTTCACAGTTAAAGGTTCTGATAAAGGCCTCATTTCTAAAATATATAGAGAACTGACTCAAATTTATAAGAAATCAAGCCATTCTCCAATTGATAAATGGTCAAAGGATATGAACAGACAATTTTCAGAGGATGAAATTGAAACTATTACCACTCATATGAAAGAATGTTCCAAATCATTATTGATCAGAGAAATGCAAATTAAGACAACTCTGAGATACCACTACACACCTGTCAGATTGGCTAAGATGACAGGAAAAAATAATGATGAATGTTGGAGGGGATGCGGGAAAACTGGGACACTAATGCATTGTTGGTGGAGTTGTGAACGAATCCAACCATTCTGGAGAGCAATCTGGAATTATGCCCAAAAAATTATCAAATTGTGCATACCCTTTTATCCAGCAGTGTTTCTATTGGGCTTATATCTCAAAGAAATATTAAAGAAGGGAAAGGGACCTGTATGTGCCAAAATGTTTGTAGCAGCCCTATTTGTAGTGGCTAGAAACTGGAAAATGAATGGATGCCCATCAATTGGAGAATGGCTGGGTAAATTGTGGTATATGAATGTTATGGAATATTATTGTTCTGTAAGAAATGACCAGCAGGATGAATACAGAGAGGACTGGCGAGACTTACATGAACTGATGCTAAGTGAAATGAGCAGAACCAGGAGATTATTATACACTTCGACAACGATATTGTATGAGGACATATTTTGATGGAAGTGGATTTCTTTGACAAAGAGACCTAACTAAGTTTCAATTGATAAATGATGGACATAAGCAGCTACACCCAAAGAACGAACACTGGGAAACGAATGTGAACTATCTGCATTTTAGTTTTTCTTCCCGGGTTATTTATACCTTCTGAATCCAATTCTCCCTATGCAACAGAGAACTGTTCGGTTCTGCAAACATATATTGTATCTAGGATATACTGCAACATATCCAACATATATAGGACTGCTTGCCATCTAGGGGAGGGGGTGGAGGGAGGGAGGGGGAAAAAAATCGGAAAAGAAACGAGTGCAAGGAATAATGTTGTCAATATAAAGTAATCATTAAATAAAAAATAAAAATTTAAAAAAAATAAAAAATAAAAAAAATATACTACTCCCTGTCTGCCTCCCTTTGTGATACAGCTTATCACAAAGAGAGTACAGACATTACTGGTCAGGATAATAGGGAGTGGAGACTGAGAACAAGCTGGTTGAGGAAATATATCAAGAATAGTGTGAGTGGTCTCCAAAGGATAAATAAAAAGTGGAAGAAGAGTGAGAAATTAACTGAGTGAAGGTGCTGTCATGGGAATATAATCTTAAACTATACTTTAATTGTGACTTGAGACTTTATAATAAAATAGTGCTATAGCTAAAAGTTGAAGGTGATGGTCCCCTTCTGTTTCCCCACAACTTCTTAATTACTAAATTATTTCTTTTAAAAGTGATGGCTTTAGGGGGTGGGAGGAAGAAGAGGAAAAACTGGAACAAAAGATTTTGCAATTGTCGATGCTGAAAATTTATCCATGCTTATGTCTTGTAAATAAAAAATCTATAATAAAAATTTAAAAAAAAAAAGTAATGGCTTTGAATTATATCTGCTTGTATATCAGTTCCCTAGGGAAACTTAAATTGAGTTTATTATTATTGACTTGCATTCTTTTGTTTCTGGGTTACATTTCTGTGATTTAAATGTAAACCTGGACTCCCTCAAACAATGGGAGAAAAGATCAGTCTGTGGGAAAAGGAGGTCTTCAGAGACTTCTGTGTTCCTATTTAATGTTGTTTCATTGTTGGAATCCTTACTAACTGCTAACTAATTAGAGTTGATCTAATCTTACAAGAAGATGTTTTGGGCAGAACCTGAAACAAGGTACTAAGTAGAACTACCCATAATCCCTCTCTCTGGAAGGAGCATAAATAGGCCAATGGGCCAGTCGGAGAGTTCTTGAGAGGAAGACACTACAAGTCGAGATTTCACCGGAATGACATGAAGACTGGAGCTGGCTGGAGGCTGAAGAAAGCAGAGGCAGAGGCTGAAGGACCAGAACTTTGGATTTAAAGACATTTGGAGAGAGCTCTTGGAACCAAGCAGAGAGATAGGCCTCTAAGCTAACCTGGCTATATTGGAGATAATAAAAGATCTGAACTTTTATCACCTGGCTGCGTTTTTGAGAAGAAAAAGATCACAACATTTTGGCGCCCTGAACGTGGGACTAACAGACCCCTCAGTGGATTTCAGTGGAAAAGCTACGATCCTGATTCAAGTGGAAAAGCCTCTGACCCTGATCCAGTGGAAAAGACTCATCAACCCAGAAATTAGGGTGAGTGCAACAAAGAAATTTTGTTAGAAGAGTTAAAGTAGAATTTCAGCTAAGATGGGACAGATATTTAGAAAACAGCCTGTTTCTGTTCAAGGAAAATGTTTAGAGAGCATTGTCAAAGTTATGGAAAGCCAAGGTTTAATTATAAGTTTACAGCAAATCACTGAACTTTTACAAACTATAAAGGACATATGTCCTTGTTTCTCTCTTGATAAGGAATTAGATCTAAATGAATGGAAATTGGTTGGAGAGGATCTTTGTCAATTCTATAATAAAAATGGGCCTAACTCAATAATTAATACATATAATGTAATACAATTGGCTATAAGAAGTTATTTAAGTGATAGAATGATGAAAAGGAAAGTACAGGAGAAAGAAGTGCCAACTTTACTAGGTGAAAAGGAGGACGAATCAGATGAGAATGGAGTTAATTACAATTCTGAGTATGATACTTCACAGCAGGAGGAATTAGGTGATTCCACATCTCATGACCCTCCTCCCGCAATTAACCCTTCATGGGTGGAACAAGGGGGAGGGAGAGAGACAGAAACACAGTCAGCTTCTCCTGTAAAGCAGAATTTGACAAGATTAGAAAAAGCATTAATTAAAGCAAAAAATGAAGGAGAAGATATATCTGATTTTATAAATGCATATCCTGTGATTGAAGAGCTCAACTCCTCAGGTCAAAAAGAGAGAAAATACACTGCTTTTAATTTGGGAAAAATTAAAGATTTGAAAAAGGGTTGCACTCTTTTTGGGGCTACATCATCTTATGTGAAGATGTTACTGGATAATTTGTCTTATGAAATCTTAACCCCGAATGACTGGAAATCCATCACTAAAACATGTCTTGAACCGGGACAAAATTTATTGTGGCTTTCAGAGTTTCATGAATTATGTAGGATTCAAGCCCAACACAATAGGCAAACAGGAGCTATTGTACAAGTTGCTTTTGACCAACTAACTGGAGAAGGTCAGTATGCAGAGAGTTCAGAACAGATTTATTATCCCATAACAGTGTATGAGCAAATTTCTAAGACTGCAATAAAAGCTTGGAATTCTCTCCCTGGACAGAAAGATGGAAATAATGCTTTCACAAAAATAGAACAAGGTCCCAATGAACCTTTTGCAGATTTTGTGGGATGTTTACAAACAGCTGTAATAAGAACCATTGGAAACAATGCAGCAACAGAAATAATGACTAAACATTTGGCTAAGGAAAATGCCAATGAGGTTTGCAAAAGAATTATATGGGGGCTAGACAAAGATGCTCCTTTAGAAGAAATCATAAGACGCTGTGCCACAGTGGACACAAATGCTTATTATGCCCAGACTATGATGAACATGGAAAGACAAGGTCCTTCTTGGCAGAGGAATTCTAGAGAAACTCGTCGATGTTTTCAGTGCGGAAAAATTGGACATTTGAGAGCTCATTGTAGATATGGAGATAGAGTGAGAAGACAGGGTGAGAGAAAACCCAAAACCCCATGTCCAAAATGTAAAGGAGGCTTTCACTGGGCCTCTAAATGTATATTGAATGAGAGGCAGGGCCCAGCTCTAAAGTATCAATCAAAGGACAGGTGGGGCATGATAGCAGCTGAGGTTACACCCAGAGAGACTTTAGAAATTCAGGATTCTGATGTCATCAACCAACAGAAAAGCAATCAGGATTACAGTTGGGAAGAATACAGGCCTTTTAAGACAACAAGACAATATCCAATGCAAACGACTCCAATGTAATTACCAGATGATGAGGAGAAATCCCAAATTTGGTAAATAGAAGGGAATTAGATTAACTGCTTGGGGAAGAGGATCTGCTTATATTTCCACAGATGGAGAAAGAATCAGATGGCTGACTATGAAACTGTTAAAAAGACTTTTAAAAGCTTCAGGAATCATTGGATTTCCTAACACAAGATGAAACTGTTTTACTTCTTGAAAAACCAGCAAGAATCATTGGGTTCCCTGAGATGAAAAATTGTTGATGAGACTTTTGCAGTACTTCAGGGCTTACAGGAACTATTGGATTCCTGGCACATGAACTAATGGACAATGGAATCCTATTGGACTGTTTCTAGGACTTATGGACATGTGTAAATTTTTAGGTTGATTCATGTTGTTACATTACTACTAGCCTGTGTTATATTGCTATGTACTTATGTAAATTATGTATAATGCCTCCAATATTGATGGATTTATGTATACCATGTATATCTGTTACAAAGTTCTGGCCCATATTGATGGATTTATGTGTACCCCCTCAGAAACCCCCTATGTTTTAAAACAAAAGAAAGGGGGAGATGTTGGAATCCTTACTAACTGCTAACTAATTAGAGTTGATCTAATCTTACAAGAAGATGTTTTGGGCAGAACCTGAAACAAGGTACTAAGTAGAACTACCCATAATCCCTCTCTCTGGAAGGAGCATAAATAGGCCAATGGGCCAGTCGGAGAGTTCTTGAGAGGAAGACGCTACAAGTCGAGATTTCACCGGAATGACATGAAGACTGGAGCTGGCTGGAGGCTGAAGAAAGCAGAGGCAGAGGCTGAAGGACCAGACCTTTGGATTTAAAGACATTTGGAGAGAGCTCTTGGAACCAAGCAGAGAGATAGGCCTCTAAGCTAACCTGGCTATATTGGAGATAATAAAAGATCTGAACTTTTATCACCTGGCTGCGTTTTTGAGAAGAAAAAGATCACAACATTTCATAGTTTATGTTTTGTACTTCCTTCACTGACAAACATTTTGTCAGATAGGAAATGCCCTTTCTTGTGAGATCATAATAACCCCTTTTTTTGCTTTTTCTTACTCTGTTTTTGTGAGTGATACTGTCTCACACAATAGGATTTAGGGGTAGAAGAGACTTTACTGACAATAAATGAATGAATCATTCCAATACAATCCTTATTAGGAGTCCTCTAGGTATTAATTAGATAAGGCAGAGTTTAAACCAAGGATCTCCTCATTACCCATCAGAAGAAACTGCAAACTATCCATAATTATCTCTTCTTAATTCCAGCTTCTGATGAAGTGGGAACTCTTGACAAGGTCAGCTCTTGTACATATACTCTTTTTTTTTTTTAGTTAATAGCTTTTTTTTCTCAAAATGTATTCAAATATAGTTTTCAACATTCACCCTTACAAAATCTTGTGTTCCAGATTTTTTCTCCCTTCCTTCCCCAATCCCTTTCCCTAGATAGCAAGTAATCCAATATATGTTAAACATGTACAGTTCTTCTATAATATTTCCATAATTATCATGTTACATAAGAAAAATCAGATTAAAAAAGGGAAAAAAAGAGAAAGAAAACAAAAAGGAAGCAACCAACAACAACAAAAGTGAAAATACTGTCATGATCCACAGTCAGTACCCACAGATACCCTGTATCTGGATACAGATAGCTCTCTCCATTACAAGTCTATTGGAATTGGCCTGAATCAATCATATCATGTTGAAAAGAACCATGTCGAGACTTCTGGCCAAGATGGCAGAGAGGATACACACAGCTATTTAAACTCCATCTTTGCTCTCAGAATACTTTCATTCATGATAAGGCCTCAAAATTAGTGCTTGACTAAAAAAAAAAAAAACACAAATAATTACCTACAGAAGATATCCTCGAAATTCGCCAGAAAAGGTCTGTTTTTGCTTATGGGTGGGAACCGTTAGATCGGTCGCAGACTGAAGACAGACAGCAGCAGCACAGCAGACAGTGAAAATACAGCAGGCAGCTCACACTAAGCAGACGTGAGGGGGGAGCGGTGTGATCTCAGCCGTTTCCATGGGGAGAACTTTACCACAGTGTGGCTATTTTGCCCTGGAAGCAAGCCAGTAGATCAGCAGAGAAGTTATAAACACAGGGGGCAAAGACTATAACCCCGAAAAGCCAGGGTCTCTCAGGACCTGGCCACACCCAACCTGAGTATCTCAGCACACTCTCAGAATCTCAGAGCACAAATGCAGTGCAGCCATTGCTGTCCTACTAGTGCCTCACCGCTGCCCCCTGCAGTCTGTAGATGAAGCTCAGTAATACCATCCAGCGCCAACTCCCCCCCCCCCCAAAAAAAAGGAGACTGTATTTGTTTTTGTTTTTGTTTTTTTGTTAGTTTGTTTTCTTTGATTCTTCTTTGACAAAATGAGCAAAAAATTAAAATGGACTTTAACTATTGATAGCTTCTATATGGATAAAGAGCAGACTTTAAATCCTGAGATGACTAAAAACAGACTGTCTCCAAATGAATCCCCAAAAGGGAATATGATCTGGTCCTCAACATACAAGACTCTCATAGAAGAAATTTAAAAGCTCTCACAAGAGAGTTAGAAGAAAAATGGGAAAAGGAAAGGGAAGCTTAGCAAGAGAGTCTGGATAAGTCATCCCACTCATTTAAAGTGGATAAAGAAATCAAATATGTGAAAAACAGAATTAGTGAACTGGAAAAAGAAAATAGCTTTCTAAATAAATAAAATTAGTGAAATGGAAAAAAATTCCATAGAACAAAACAACTCACTTAAAAACTCGATTGGACAATTAGAAAAATATATAAAAAAGTGAGTGAAGAATACAATTCATTAAAAATCAGATTGAAGAAATGTAAATGAATGACTCGAGGAGACACCAAGAATCAGTCAAGCAAAACAAAAAAAAGGAAACAATGGGGAAAATGTCAAATACCTTCTTGGGAAAACAGTAGACCTGGAAAATAGATCTAGGAGAGATAATCTGAGAATTATTGGACTTCCTGAAAAATATGATGAAAAAAAAGAGCCTAGACACTATTTTCCAGAAAATTATCAAAGAGAACTTCCCAGATGTTATAGAAACAGAGGATAAAATAGACATTGAAAGAATTCATTGATCACTTACTGAAAGAGATCTCAAAATCAAAACTCCAAGAAATATAGTGGCTAAATTCCAGAGTTATTAGATCAAGGAAAAAATACTACAAATAGCCAGGAAAAAAACAATTCAAAAATAGAGGAGCCACAATAAGGATTACTCAGGGTTTAGCAGCGTTCACATTAAAGGATCAAAGGGTCTGGAATCTCATATTCTGAAAGTCTAAGGAACTTGTTATGCAGCTAAAAATAACTTACCCAGCCAAAACGAGCATTTTTTCCAGGGACATTCAATGAAAAAAGTGAATTTCATCAATTTCTGATGAAAAAAATGAAACTAACAAAAAGTTTTAGTTCCAAATATAGAACTCAAGAGAAATCTAAAAAGGTAAAAAGAAATCTTGGGAACTATATTTATACTATAAAGATAGTTAAAGAACACATGTATAATTTGTTCTAGAAACTAGAGGTGGAAAGGAAATTGTACCAGAAAAAGGGTAAAGTGGGATACTACATTTCATGAAGAGGCAAAGGAAACCTATTCTATGTGAGAGAAAAAATGGAGGGGGATGAATATAGTGTGTATCTAACGCTCATTAGAATTGGCTTAAAGAGAAAAAGATTAGACATATTCGATTTATGGGGAAACTTCTCCCATCTCATTGAAAAGTGAGAGGGGAAAAGTGAAAAGGGAGAAGTAAGCTAAGTGGAAGGGAATACAGAAATTGTGAAGAAAAGGATAAGATAAGGGGAGGAACTCTAAGGCAGGAGGAGGGAAACTTAAAAGGGAAAGTTGTGAGAAGCAAGTGGGGCTCACAAGTTTAATACTGGGGAGGAAGGTAAGGGGGAAGGAAAGAAGAAAAGCATAAGCAGGGGTTAACAAGATGGCAAATAACACAGAATTGGTCATTTTAACCATAAATGTGAATAGGGTAAACTCCCCCACAAAAAGGAAGCAGTTAGCAGACAGGATTAAAAGCCAGACTCCTACAATATGTTGTTTACAGGAAGCACAATTGAAGCAGGGTGATACAAAAAAGAGTAAAGGTAAAAGTTTGGAGCAGAATATACTATGCTTCAGGTGAAGTCAAAAAAGCAAGGGTATCCATCCTGATGTAACTCAAGCAAAAACAAAAATTGATCTAATTAAAAGAGATAAGGAAGGGCATTATATCTTGCTTAAGGGTAGCATAGATAATGAATCAATATCAATATTAAACACATATGCACCAAGTGGTGTAGCATCTAAATTCTTAAAAAAGAAATTAAGAGAGCTGCAAGAAGAAATAGCAAAACTATAATAGTGGGAGATCTCAACCTTGCACTCTCAGAATTAGATAAATCAAACCACAAAATAAGAAAGAAGTCAAAGAGGTAGAATAGTAGAAAAGTTTGGTATGATAGCTCTTTGGAGAAAATTAAATGGAGACAGAAAGGAGTATATTTTCTTCTAAGCCATTCATAGAACCTATACAAAAATTGACCATATATTAGGATATAAAAACCTCAAATTCAAATGCAGAAAGGCAGAAATAGTAAATGCATCCTTTTCAGATCACAATGCAATGAAAATTACATTCAATAAAAAGCCAGAGGAAAATAGACCAAAAAATATTTGGTAACTAAATAATCTCATCCTAAAGAATGATTGGGTGAAACAGCAAATCATAAACATAATTAATAACTTCACCCAAGGAAATGACAATAATGAGACATCATACCAAAATGTGTGTGATGCAGCCAAAGCGGTAATAAGGGGAAATTTTATGTCTCCAGAGGCCTACTTGCATAAAATAGAGAAAGGGAAGGTCAATGATCAGGCTTGCAATTAAAAAAGCTAAAAAAGGAACAAATTAAAAACCCTCAGTCAAACACTAAACTTGAAATTCTAAAAATAAAAGGAGAGATTAATAAAATTGAAAGTAAAAAAATAACTATTGAATTAATAAATAAAACTAAGAGTTGGTTCTATGAAAAAACCAACAAAAAATATAAACTCTTAGTAAATCTGATTTTAAAAATTAAAGAGAAAAACCAAATTGTTTGTCTTAAAAATGAAGAGGAAATTAGAGCAATAATTAGGAATTACTTTGCTCAACTATATGCCAATAAATTCGATAACTTAAATGAAATGGAAGAATACCTTCAAAATTATAGCTTGCCCAAATTAACAGAGGAAGAAGTAAATCGGTTAAACAGTCCCATCTTAGAAAAAGAAATAGAACAAGCTATCAGTCAACTCCCTAAGTAAAAATCCCCAGGACCAGATGCATTTTCATGTGAATTCTACCAAACATTTAAAGATCAATTAACTCCAATACTGTATAAACTATTTGAAAAAATAAGGATTGAAGGAGTACTACCAAATTCATTTTATCACACTGATATGGTACTGATACCAAACCAGGTAGATTGAAAACAGAGAAAGAAAATTATAGACCAATCTCCCTAAAGAATGCTAAAATCTTAAATAAAATATTAGCAAAAAGATTACAGAAAATCATCCCCAGGATAATATACTATTACCAAGTAGTAGTTATACCAGGAATGCAGGGCTGGTTCAATATTAGGAAAACTATCAGCATAATTGACTATATCAATAACCAAATTAACAAAAAACATATGATCATATCAATAGATGCAGAAAAAATATTTGATAAAATTCAACATCCATTCCTAATAAAAACACTTGAGAGTATAGGAAAAAATGGACTTTTCCTTAAAATAGTCAGTAAACATCATATGCAATGCGGATAAACTGGAACCTTTCCCAGTAAGATCAGGAGTGCAACAAGGTTGCCCACTATCACCATTATTATTCAATATTGTATTAGAAACATTAGTCTTAACAATAAGAGTTGAGAAAGAGATTAAAAGAATTAGAATAGAGAGGGCAGAGCCAATATGGTGGAGAAGGCACACACGACTTTCTAAGTTTTCTGATACCCTCACAACCAACGTTTACTTCAACCTCAAAAATAATGATTGACTGGTAAAACCCCCGAAGACTTGAAGTACAACAACTCACCAGCTGAAGATAATCTGGAATTTCATCAGAAAAAGTTTGTCCTGAGGGGCCGGGGAGAAGATAAGCCCAAGCAGGGAGAGAACTAGAGATGAACATATTGTGCAGACCAGGCAGGAGTGATCTCTATGGTTAGAAAAATTACAGAGACAACACTGACATAAACTGATTTCTCTGCCCTGTTTACAAAACAGTAAATTAACAGAGAATTCAAAGCCACTCTAAAAAAAAAACGCCAGATCCTAACAGGATCTGACTTTACTCACCCAAAACCAACCGGAAGTGATAGCACAGATTGCAGCACAATCTTGCAGCCCCAACTGGCAGTACGGGGCTTTTCTTTGGGGAAGTTGTGAACCTGCACAGAAGGAGGTCACAGCCCGGGCAACCTCTAATCTGCACAGCGGGGGATCGGCCTGGGACAATAGAACTTTTGCAGTGCGATTTGCTTTGGGGCAGAGACACTTCTGTTTTGACTTCAGTCAAGCAAAACCAAAAAAATGATAAATTGGAAAAAAAAAAAAACCATGAAATATCTACTTGGAAAAATGACAGACCTGGAAAATAGATCTAGGAGAGATAAACTGAGGATTATTGGACTTTCTGAAAATTATGATAAAAAAAGAGCCTAAATACTATTTTACAGGAAATAATCAAAGACAATTGTCCAGAGTATATCAGTATAATTGGCCATATTAATAACCAAATTAACAATCAGAAGGTAAAATACGCATTGAAAGAATTCATGGAACATCTTCTGAAAAAGCCTAAAATAAAAACTCCAAGGAATATTGTGGCCAAATTTCAGAACTATCAGATTAAGGAAAAAATATTACAAGCAGCCAGAAAAAAACAATTCAAATACCAAGGTGCCATAATAAGGATCACCCAAGATCTGACTGCCTCCACATTAAAGGATCAAAGGGCCTGGAATCTGATATTCCAAAAGGCAAAAGAACTTGGAATGCAGCAAAGAATAAACTACCCAGCTAAGCTGAGCATTTTCTTCAGGGAAGAAGATGGACATTTAATGAAACAGATGAATTCCATTTGTTTCTAAGGAAAAAACCAGAACTAAACAAAAAATTTAATCTCCAACCATTGAACTCAAGAGAAGTAGAAAAGGTAAAAGGAATTCTTGAGAATTGTATTTCTGTTGTGGATATACAAAAAGACTACATGTATAATTTAATTTTACTGATATAACATAAAAAAGGGAAGTAAAGGGAATGGAAAAGGGATAATGTCAGAAAAGGGGGAAAGAGGGGATAAAAAGAGGGAAACTACATCCCACGAAGAGGCAAAAGATACTTATCATATCTGAGGGAATTCAGAGAGGGGGAGAAATACTGTGTGAATCTTACTCTCATCAGAGTTGTCTCAAAGAAAAAATACTTGTTTTACAGAAAATCTTCTTTCACTTCATTAAAAAGGGGGAGAGGAAAAGAGAAAAAGGAAAAGAATAATAAGGGAAGGGTACAATAAAGGGGAAGTGATTCAAAGTGGGGAGGGAGGGATCCTAAAGAGGATGAGCATCGTGATACAAGTGGGGCACATAAGTTTAAAACTGGGAAAGAGAGTAAAGGGGGGCAAGTAAAAGAAAAGCATAATCTAGATATAATAAGATGGCAGGAAATACAGAATTAGTCATTTTAACCATAAATGTGAATGGGATGAACTCTCCCATAAAGCGGAGGTGGATAGCAGACTGGATCAAAAGTGAGAACCCTACAATATATTGTTTACAGGAAACACATTTAAAGCAGAGAGATACATACAGAGTAAACATAAAAGGCTGGAGCAAAATCTATTATGCTTCAGGTGAAGTCAAAAAAGCAGGGGTAGCCATCCTTATCTCAGATCAAGCAAAGCAAAAATTGATCTAATTAAAAGAGATAAGGAAGGAAACTATATCTTGCTAAAGGGTAGCATGGACAATGAAGCAATATCAATACTAAACATATATCCACCAAGTGGTATAGCATCTAACTTCCTAAAAGAGAAGTTAAGAGAGTTGCAAGAAGAAATAGACAGCAAAACTGTAATAGTGGGAAATCTCGACCTTTCACTCTCAGAATTAGACAAATCAAACCACAAAAAAAAATAAGAAAGAAATTAAAGAGATAAATAGAAAAATTAGATATGATAGATCTTTGGAGAAAACTGAATAGAGACAGAAAGGAATATACTTTCTTCTCAGCAGTTCATGGAAGCTATACAAAAATTGACCACATATTAGGACATAAAGACCTCAAAATTAAATGTAGGAAGGCAAAAATAGTAAATGCTTTCTTTTCAGATCACAATGCAATAAAAACTACATCAACAAAAAGTTAGAGGTAAATAGACCAAAAAGTAATTGGAAACTAAAAAAATCTCATCTTAAAAAATGATTGGGTGAAACAGCAAATTATAGACACAATTAATAATTTCACTCAAGATAATGACAACAATGAGACATCATACCAAAATTTGTGGGATGCAGCCAAAGCGGTAATAAGAGGAGATTTTATATCCTTAGAGGCTTACTTGAATAAAACAGAGAAAGAGAAAGTCAGTGAATTGGGCCTGCAACTAAAAAAGCTAGAAAAAGACCAAATTAAAAATCCCCAATCAAATACTAAATTTGAAATTCTAAAATTAAAAGGAGAAATTAATAACTAATAAATAAAACTAAGAGTTGGTTTTATGAAAAAACCAATAAAATAGATAAGCCTTTGGTAAATCTGATTTCAAAAAAGAGAAAGGAAAATCAAATTAGTATCTTAAAAATGAAAATGGAGAATATTCCACCAATGAAGAGGAAATTAGAGAGATAATAAGGAGTTACTTTGCCCAACTTTACGCCAATAAGTTTGATAACCTAAGTGAAATGGATGACTACCTCCAAAAATATAGGCTTCCCAGATTAACAGAGGAGAAAGTAAATTGCTTGAATAGTCCCATTTCAGAAAAAGAAATAGAACAAGCTATTAACAACTCCCTAAGGAAAAATCTCCAGGACGAGATGGATTTACATGTAAATTCTACCAAACATTTCAAGACCAATTAGCCCCAATGCTATATAAACTATTTGATAAAATAGGGAATGAAGGAGTCCTACCAAACTCCTTTTATGACACAAACATGGTACTGATACCTAAACCAGGTAGGTTGAAAACAGAGAAAGAAAATTATAGACCAATCTCCCTAAGGAATATTGATGCTAAAATCTTAAGTAAGATATTAGCAAAAAGACTGCAGAAAATCATCCCCAGGATAATACACCATGATCAAGTAGGATATATACCAGGAATGCAAGGCTGGTTCAATATTAGGGAAACTATCAGTATAATTGGCCATATTAATAATCAAATTGACAAAAACCATATGATCATCTCAATAGATGCATAAAAAGCATTTGATAAAATCCAACATCATTCCTATTAAAAAACACTTGAGAATATAGTAATAAATGGACTTTTTCTTAAAATAATCAGTAGCATCTATTTAAAACCATCAGTAAACATCATATGTAATGGGGACAAACTGCAACCATTCCCAATAAGATCAGGAGTGAAACAAAGTTGCCCACTATCACTGTTACTATTCAATATTGTATTAGAAATACTAGCTTTTTAATAACTAGAAATAAATAAGAAATAGATTAAAGGAATTAGAGTAGGCAAGGAGGAAACCAAATTATCACTCTTTAATGATGAGATGATGGTAGACTTAGAGAACCCCAGAGATTCTACTAAAAAGCTATTAGAAATAATCTACACCTTTAGCAAAGTTGCAGGATACAAAATAAACCCACATAAGTCATCAGCATTCTTATATATCACTAACAAAATCCAACAGTCAGAGTTACAAAGTGAAATTCCATTTAAAGTAACTACTGATAGTATAAAATACTTAGGAATCTATCTGCCAAGAGAAAATCAGAAACTTTATGAGCAAAACTAAAAAAAAACACTTTCCACACAAATAAAATCTGATCTAACCAATTGGAAAAATAATAAATGTTCTTATATAAGGCGAGCAAATATAATAAAGATGACAATACTACCTAAACTAATCTATTTGTTTAGCACTATACCAATCAGATTCCCAAAAAGCTATTTTAATTACCTAGAAAAATAACAACAAAGTTCATATGGAAAAACAAAAGGTCAGGAATTTCAAGGGAATTAATGAAAAAAAAAAATCAAATGAAGGTGGCCTAGCTGTACCTGATCTAAAACTATATTATAAAGCAGTGGTCACCAAAACCATTTGGTATTGGCTAAGAAATAGATTAGTTGACCAGTAGTAATGTAGTAATGGACAATAGATTCCTTTTGGACTATTTCTAGGACTTATGGACATATATAATTCCTCATGTTGATTCATATTATTTGTTACATCACTACTAGCCTGTCTTACTATGTGCTTATGTAATTTGTATAATTATGTGTAATACCTCCCATGTTGATAGATTTATGTATACCTGTTTAAAATGAGACCTTCAAATTAATGAAAAAAAAAAATCAAATGAAGGTGACCTAGCTATACCTGATCTAAAACTATATTATAAAGCAGCGGTCACTAAAACCATTTGGTATTGGTTAAGAAATACACTAGTTGACCAATGGAATAGGTTAGATTCACAGAACAAAATAGTCAATAAATATAGCAATTTAGTATTTGACTAACCCAAAGATCCCAACTTTGGAATAAGAATTCACTATTTGACAAAAACTGCTTGGAAAACTGGAAATTCATGTGGCAGGAATTAGGCATGGACCCACACTTAACACCATACACCACGATAAGATTAAAATGGGTCCGTGATTAAGCATAAAGAACAAGATTATAAATAAATTAGAGGAATATTCGATAGTTTACCTCTCAGACTTGTGGAGGAGGAAGGAATTTGTGACCAAAGAAGATCTAGATCACAAAAAAAAAAAAAAATTGTTTATATCAAATTAAAAAGCCTTTGTACAAACAAAACTAATGCAAACAAGATTAGAAGGGAAGCAACAAACTGGGAAAACATTTTTACAATTATAGGTTCTGATAAAGGCCTCATTTCCAAAATATATAGAGAATTAGCTCTAATTTATAAAAAATCAAGCCATTCTCCAATTAATAAATGATCAAAGGATATGAACAGACATTTTTCAGATGATGGAATTGAAACTATTTCTACTCATTTGAAAGAGTGTTCCAAATCACTATTGATCAGAGAAATGCAAATTAAGACAACTCTGAGATACCATTACACACCTATCAGATTGGCTAAGATGTCAGGAAAAAATAATGATGAATGTTGGAGGGGATGTGGGAAAACTGGGATATTGATGTATTGTTGGTGGAGTTATGAAAGAATCCAACTATTCTGGAGAGCAATCTGGAATTATGCCCCAAAAGTTATCAAACTATGCATACCCTTTGATCCAGCAATGTTACTACTGGGCTTATATAGTATATCAGCTATACTGAGTTATTAAAGAAGGGAAAGGGACTTCTATGTGCAAAAATGTTTGTGATAGTCCTTTTTGTAGTGGCTAGATACTGGAAAATGAATGGATCCCTATCAATTGGAGAATGGTTGGGTAAATTGTGGTATAAGAATGTTATGGAATATTATTGTTCTGTAAGAAATGACCAGCAGGATGAATACAGAAAGGCTTGGAAAGACTTACATGAACTGATGCTGAGTGAAATGAGCAGAACCAGATCATTATACACTTCAACAACAATCCTGTATGAGGATGGAAGTGGATATCTTCAACAAAAAGATCTAATTCAGTTCCAATTGATCAATGATGTTCAGAGAAGGAACACTGGGAAATGAGTGTGACTGTTTGCATTTTTGTTTTTCTTCCTAGGTTATGTTTACCTTCTGAATTCAATTCTTCCTGTGCAACAAGAAGTTCGGTTCTGCACACAAATATGTATCTAGAATATATTATAATATATTTAACATGTATAAGACTGCCTGCCATCTAGGGAAGGGGGTGGAGGGAGAGAAAGGAGAAGTCAGTACAGAAGTGAGTGCAAGGGATAATGTTGTAAAAAAAAAATTACCCATGCATATGTACCGTCAATAAAAAGTTATAATTTAAAAAAAAGAAAAGAAAAGAACCCTATCCATCAAAATTGATCATCACATAATCTTTTTTTTCCTCTTCTACATTATACTCGATCTCATCTGTTTCCATCTCTTCTGGCAAATTGTCTCCACAAGCATACCCCTTTCTCTAATCTTTAATCTTTCCCTAACTACTATCATCTTCTCTGAATCTCCAGATCTCCTTAACTCTTAACTGACCCTACCCATCTTCTCAAATTATACCCCTGTCTTCCTTGACACTTGGTCATATCTCTTTTTCTCTTCCCCAGCCCCCCAAAAAAGCTGTTTATTTTTTGCCTTCACTTTTTCTCTCTCACTTCTCAGACCTTGGATTCTGATCTCATCGCTCAATTGAAACTTCTCCAAAATTACCAGAGATCTTTAAATTACCAAATCTAATGACTTTTTCTCAATTCTTTTCCTTTTTGATGTTTCTAAGCTTTGGATACTCCTCCCAGGCATTCTCTCTCTTAATTCTCCTCTTACCTAACTGACCATTCATTCTTATTCTTCTGTACTGGATCTTCATATCACGTCCACTAATTTTGGGTAAGTCACAAGTCTGTGTCTTAGACTTTCTTCTCTTTGCTCTTTATATATATACATATATATATATAAAATCTCCTTAGCCACCATAGATTCAATTATCTTCCAAAATAAAAAGAAATGACTGCAATTTAAGGAATAAGATAGCAGAAAACTTTATCTTGTTCATTATTGCAAGCCAGTCAAGGAGAAGCATCAATAAGCCCATAGGTTTATAGAAGTCTCTATGGGACAAAAAAGTCTCTCAATGAAAGTCATTTCCCATAGAAATTTCTAAAGGCCCCAAAGTATATAATTATACTAAGTTCACAAATCATCTGCCACTGGCCCCTGGGAAAGTTTATTGTGTTCTAGGAGAGGGGAGAAAAACTTCCTGATATGCCTGTCTGTCATTGGCCTCAGAATTCAAGACAGAGCTGACTCTGAATTTTGGTTTGCTTTCTCCAAAAGTTGAAGCAGAAAACAACAACATATGAATTGGATATGACTCCTTACTCAGACTAAAATAAAAGCTTACTTCCCTCTTTTTGCCACCATAGCTTCCCTTTGAAGCTTTTATTGGGCTGTACTCAATTCTATCTACGACTAATGATTATACATATAACATAGCATACAAGGACTTTTTGAGTAGAAGTTAGAGTGAGCAATTAAAAGTATTTGGATGTTTTGGAGGGTGGAGTGGAAAGGAAGGGATTAGTTTAAGGTGAGGTGCTTGGATCAAGTCACCAGGAAACAGGTTAGAGCTTTTGGATACTATATGGAATGGAATTGAAATGGGCTGACAAGGTGATGTGTCATCTATTCTAGATTATTTTTCTTTGGTCACATTAGGATACAATAGTACAGGATAAGAACAGGAATATCTGATTTTAAGGATAGGTAACTTTGCATTGTGAGATCTGAGTCCATGATAACTATTTCATCCAGGAGACCAGTCTTCTAGTTAAAGGTTATAACAAGAGGGACAGCTGGATGGCACAATGGATAGAGAATCAGCTCTGAGTCAGGAGTACCTGAGTTCAAATCCTGCTTCAGATACTTAACACTTACTGTGTGACCCTGGACAGGTCACTTAGCCCTAATTGCCTCATACTAGGAAAAGAAAAGTTGTAACAAGAGATAGCAATCATGGAAGAATATCTTATAATTGATGAACAAACAATGTATTTCATTAGTACTTGTCTATAGTTAGCCTAGTCTCATCTGTTAATTGGAAAGTTGTTTATTTCTATATGAAAATTATTTCAGTCTTACATAGCAATCTTTTATCCTGCCACCACAATTCAAGGCTCAGTTCCAGTGCAATATCCTAAGAAATCCTATCCTATTCTCCTTCCCTACCAAATAATGACAAAAATAATTATCATAATAATATTTGTACTTGTTTTGTACTCACTTTTCTGTATGTTGTTTCACCTCAATAGAATATATGCTCTTTGAGGGAAGGAAATGTTCCAGTTTGGAATTTATACTGTCAAGTCCTAATACTCATTTTTAAAATGTTTGTTGAATAAATGACTTGGATTCAAATCCTAACTGTGCTATTTATTATATGATGTTGAGCAAGTTACTTTTCTGTAGACTATTTTCCTTATCTACAAAAGTAAGGCAGTAGACTAGATATCTTCTAGAGTTCTTTCTATCTCTAAATATTAGGATCTATTACAAGCCATTCTTACAATCTTCATCTTTTTCATTATCATCCAGTCTAATTAGTTAACTCAGTTGTTTACAACTTAGCACCAATGAGGTCAAGGTCATGATCTCTCTAAGATAACAAAAATAATAAGGAGAAGGAAGAGCAAAAGGAAGAGGAGGAGAGGGAAGGAGGAAAGGAATGAAGAAAAGGAGGGCAGAGGGGAAGAAGGAGAGAGACAAGGAGGAGAAACAGGAGAAGAAAATATTTATATAGTGTTTACTAGGTGTCAAGCAATGTGCTAAGTGCTTTTCAAATATTCTTTCATTCTATCCTCTCAACAACCCTGAGAGGTAGGTGCTATTATTATCCTCATTTTTCAGATGAGGTTACTAAGTCACACAAGTTAATAAGTGTCTCAGGCTGGATTTAAATTTAGGTATTTCCAACTCTAAGGCTTGGTACTCTATTGATTGTATCCCTAGGCTGTTCCTAAAGACAGCATTGGGCAGAGAAAACAATCCTGCTACATAGCTCCAGATTCCACCCTTACTTCCAGCAAAGGTATACCAATGGGCACAAGGAAAACAGGCTTAGAGAAATATTGTTGTACCCTGAAGGCACTGTGGTTCAAAGCTACTGTTATAATTCCTTTGAGTTCCCATAGTTCCTATATTCTTCAGGTACTAAAGATGGAGTAAGGCTTTGGAGGCATTTTTATTCTAGTACAGGACTGTCCTGTTGCAAATATGCTGTTTTCCAACTGTACTTAATAATATATCCTTCTGTTGAAGAAGGTGTTTGAGGTTGGCAAAAATGACCATCCTGGATCTTTATCACTTGCCCTACTGGAGCTTCATTTGTTTTTTATCTGTAAAATGGGAGGGTGGACAGTATTGTTTTTTAAGTCCTTCAAGTTCTTGATCTATGATCTTATGAATAACAGACAAGGAGAGTTCTCTCTTAATTCTTCCTGCTCAGTTATTGTTATGATCCTTTAATTACTGAATAGTTAGAGTTAATAAAGGACTCCTCTTTCTTTGTCTATTATTCAAAGGATCATAGTGTCAGTCATAAACCTCTTCAGCCCCTGCTCTCACCATTTGATGCTTTGGGACATGGTGAGCTGCTGGCCAGTCTGCTTCCTAAGGAGGAATATGAGGAGAGGTATTTAATCTCTCTCACAAAACAAAATAAAGGTATGGCATAAAAGCATATCATATTCTTGACAGCTCATCTGCCTAAATTTTTGACAGAACAAGAATTCTCTTCTAGCCCTGATTCACTTAGAACCTTGGATGAACTTGTGTCATTAATTAAAGCTTTCTTCAAATGGCATGACTAATGGTATGAGAGCTCAGACTAGTCCCTGGATATTCGTTGCTTTTGAGAAGATGGATAAACAGATAGTTGGAACAAAGTCATTCACAACTTGTCAACATTTTGGGAGGGACTAAATCCATGACTTCATTGGCATGGGAACTCATCATAAAGACCTGCTCTAAAATTTATGGTCTTAAAGAGTTGCTTGGGAGATGAAGTGACTTGTCCAGAGTCATACAACCCATGTTAGTTCTGGGAATCATGATCTAAGAAGATGGGAGAAATATTTAGACCATAGATTAACTTAACTTGATGTCATGGAGAGATTTCAAGGGATTTGTGGATCTGAGTGGGAAAAAGTGGGTCTATTTTTACTCATTGATAAATAATTGATTTTTTTTCAATTATGAAATGAAGGCAACAAATATTGTTTTGAACAAGTATCCATAGGTTTCTCCAGACTGCAAAAGGAGTCATGACAGACAAAACTGGTGAAGAACTCCTGGTCTGGAACAAATCAGTCAGGATGGTAAAGGACCTAGAGTCAAATGTCTATTTATTTAAGTACTGAAGAAACTGAGCACATTGAACCGGGAGAAGATTGTGGGAATATGATTAATACCTCTCTTCAAGCATGGGAAACGATATCATGTGGAGGAGCATTAGACTGATTTTGTTTGGTTTCAAAGAGTAAAACCAAGACTAATACAACAATAATCATAACAACTAATATTTATATAGCACTTTAAGGTTTCCATTGTGTTCTATTTATGTTAACTCATCTGATCCTCAAAACAACTCTGGGAAGTAGGTACTATTATTATCCCCATTTTACAGATGAATAAACTGCAACAAAGAGAGATTAATTGACTTGCCCAGATTCACACAGCTAGTAAGTGACTGAAGTTGGATTCAAACTCAGGTCTTCTTGTTTTCTAGTCTAGCCCTTCAAAACTATTAAGTCTCTTTTGAACTATTTTCTCCTATAGACTTAATGGTCTCTGGCATCTTACCTATCCTTTTTTCTAAATCCTTTGAATGTTTTTTTTTTTTTTCCCATATCTCAGTGCTGCTTCTTCCTCCTCTATGATAATGTTTTATTTTTCCCTTTATTCTTTCCTGAACATCAGTTCTTCCTGATAGTGAGAACCATATTAGGTTTAGAATTTCTCTGTGTTGGTTCTCCCCTCTTTTGAAAGATGAAATGATCATTAAGACAAGTTGAGAAGTCATATTAGCTAGATTGCTTTTTGTAGTGTTCTCTTCTTTTCTAAAATATGATCATTCTCTGGGAGCAGCCTTAGTTTCACTTCCGTGTAATAATCACCTCAAATGAAGCCAGGGAGTTAAAATCCAAATCTTTTATTGTCTCTTCCAAAATAGCCCGGTAAGCTTTCCTTGGTTCCGAAAGCTCTTGTTGTTTGTCCTTTGCCTCGGCCAGCTTCAGCCTCCAGATCTCTCTGAATCTCCAGTTCTGCCCGATTGCAGTCTCTGGCTTCTCAATCTCCTCAACTGATTCTTCAATCACTCCTGACTGCGGCTCTAAGAGCTTCTAATATATGATCTCTTAAAAGTGTGAACTCAAAGATTGATTCCTCCTCTGAGAGAGTGGGATTGTGGATTCCTGACTTGTGAATCTTGAATGCTAATGTGTGAACTAATGTGTGAATTCTTAAAGGTGTGAAAGGTGTGAACTCTGAACTAGAGAACTGTTAAGCACGATGCTAAAGTTAGACAACTGACTTGTGCTTTATAAGAATCCTAACGCTTTTGGCAAAGATCTCTAGCAGATGTCAAAAAAATTAAAGCTCCCTATCAGTATTACACCACATCTCTGTGTCAGGTATGTGAACTATTTTCCCAAGATCCACTTCTAATTCCTTTTTCCATCCAAGTAGTCTGATGTATGATTTGATAAAAAAAAAAAAAAAAAAAAGATTATTTTTCTTCTTCTAAGTATCTTTCCTCAAATGCCCTCCACTTTGTTTCCACTTCTGGATCCTAGAGTTCTTCATATGAATAAAACTTTTTTATATTTACAGCTATCCCTTCCATATTGTGAGGGATAAAGATACAGCATAACCTCAATCTGGAAAATCTGCAAGAAAAAATTTGGCCCTCCTTTTGTACCAGAGAAAGAAATTGAATTTTTTTCCTTTTCTTTTATGAGGCATGTACAGAATCATATTGTAAAATATGGGTTAAGTATTTGGCCATAAATTCTGTCTTATCTACTAACCTTTGAATGTTATCTGCAGTATCTGCAAAACTCCCCCCCAAATTCCCATTTAAGTTCTTATGCTGACTGTGATATATTGAAACTTTGTTGGGGAAAGTCATAATGTGGAAGGAATAATTGTAATGTCATTTCAACCTCCTTTTCTTTTATGCAACAATGTTCTTTCCAGAGTCATATTCTAGGCATATTAAATCTCACAGCTAGCTCTAGAGACAAATTTGCCTCCTTTCCTCAGAACCTCTTATTTATTGTCTAAATTTTACACATGTATGCGCAGATATTTAAGACCACAGGTTTTATGACGGACTCAAATTTTTTATCTTCTATCAAATTCAGGTTGTTTCGACAAATACTATTCCTTAATAACAGATATTCTTTATGATATATAGTTTACTTTTCTTTCTCCTTCATGCTTTTTATTTTTAAGCTCATTTAATTGGATTTACATTAGTAACAAAGACAGTCTTATCAGTCTTTATTAGGTACACTTTCTGGCAAGGAATTTTTCTATTTTTATGTTTTAGTCTTAGATTCAAAAGCCTTTTCTCAGACATTATTTTTTAACCAGCCATTTGGTTCTCAGACAAACTTTTCGCTTCTGTCCCCCTTGTCTTCAATAGGAAGAAATGAGATAAAAACAACCTGTTCCCCTGGTCATTAGTTTTTCATTCAAGCCTTCTTAATCATTGGTGATACTTTTGGAAATCACTTATGCATATATGAATCTTTGGAAGAGAATAGTATCCATTTATATAAATTTGGGTGAGGATGTTTATGTTGTATTTCAAAAACATTCCCCAGAAAGGTTAAATGACAAGGGTCCTTGTCATCTGGGTGAAACCCACCTCTCAAAATGCAAAGGAGTCCAAGATGTGTTTTAAGCAGAAAAGTTTTATTAGAAGGAAATTCACACACCAGTGCTGACCCTCCACTACTATCCAATACAAGGTACAAAAATACAGAACTCAAGAGAGGCAGAGATGATTTATGTTTGAAAACCACAAATGGAAAGTGCAAGGAAGGGTTGGGGAAAAGGATGAGCAATCTTTCTCAGGGAAAGGTGGACACAGAAACAGCCAGTTTGGAGCCAAAGCTTGGCAAGGTCAGTCAGTGACTACCAGCAAAGGTGTCTAGGTGTGAGCATGATTGGCTCACTACAGACTACTGATTGACTTTTTTCAGCAAATAGGCTTCCTTTGTGACAATGCGTCTGACTGGTAAGGAAACTCATACAAAACAGATATATTAATTCCAGGGACACTTTCACATTTTGAATTTCAAACTGATCTTAAACAAAGATCTGACAATCAGCTCCAGTGGCTCCTTAAAAATTCTGGCATCACATTAAAAAAACTATAGTTATTTGCATATGTCTCCCCATTAGAATGAGCATCTTAAAAGGAAGGACTGTCTTTTACTTTTCTTTGTATTCTCAGTCTTGAGTATAGTACTTGACACATAATATGTATTTAATAATTGCTTGTTGTCTGACTGACTTATTTAGGTCTCAGTTAATGTAGATAATTTTTATAGTGAAACTTATTTAGTGTTGCTTACTATAATAGAAATGTATATATATTCAGAAATGTAGTATATGTTTGAATAAAGTGAACTATGGAAGCTGTCTCAAAGATGGAGACAGTGTTTAAAAATTGAGTGAAGGTCAGCTGTGCCCCAGGGCTAGGTCTCTTTCTCCAGAGATCAAGGAGTTGGATCTTTTCTTTGTGAGACTGAGTTGGGGCCACTCTGGCATTGACACTCCCCAGATAAGGTAATTTAGTAATCCTAAAGATTTGGTTGAGTTGAAAGTTTTTCCTCATTTATGACTTAGAATGTGAAGTCATTTATCCTGGCTAATCAGGGAAAAGATCCAGCCTACAGTGAGTGTTGGCCCAAGCCCCTTTATAATTTTTGTTTGTTAACTGGACCTCGGGGGTGCCTAACTGCTTGTGGGGAAGGAGATGCCCTTTTGCGCAAGATGATATTCAAATTCCTTTCTGCTTTTGCCTTGAGAAATCTCCTTGATTTATTTGATTTATTTGAGCTGGTGGTTTTGTCCTATACATATCCAAAGTCCATAGCCTAAAGATGGGATGGTAAAGTATTTTAGAGATAACTCAATGTAGAAAGAGCAATTAATTTGGAATTAGAAGACATAGATTTGAATCCTAGTTCTGATATACTTATTGTGTGAGTCACTTCAATTCTCTGACCCCTTAGTTTTCTCATAAGCAAAATGAGAGATATTAATAATTACATTACCCATCTTCTAAAGTTGTTATGAGACATGTGCTTAGTAAATGTACTATTTAGTCCAATCAAACTGGCCCTTTTCCTGTTCCTTACCCACAACATTTCACTTCTTGCCTTTGGGCCACATAGTCAGAAGGTCATCTCTTTTCAACTCCTTTCTTTAAACCTCTATTTTCCTTCAAAGTTCATTTCAGATAACATCTCCTTCCTTTCTAAAGTTATCTTATTTTGAGTGTATGTGTATTTTGTATATATTTACTTAAATGTGTTCATGTTGTTTTCCCCTAGACAATATAAGCTCAATAAAGGCAGGACCAGTTTTATTTTTATCTTCAGAATGCCAGGGCCTAGTTTAGTGTGCAGCATATAATAGGTGCTTAACAAAATGCTTGTTACTGATTGAGTTGTAAATGTTAAAGCACAATTTAGATGAGTTATTGTTATCATTGTTATTTTATAACACAAAACACCAATTATATCCCCTATCACAACCACAGGAAAGGAGAAAGATACAAAAATTACCACTGTTTTGTAATTTTTGAAACAATAATTGATTTTAACATATTTTCAGATGGTAATTTCAAGTATTAAATGGAAACACCACAGGTTATTAAAAGTTGTCCATAAAATATCCTCAAATCTACCAAAAATCTTTCAATAAATTTAGGTTGCCAATTTCCAAAAGGCATTTTAAAATGCACTGAGAGTGAAAGGGGGGAAAAGATCTTTGTACTTACTTGTTGAAAACCCCAAATCTATGTCTTGCCTATACAATTCTTGACTAATAATAGTCTATTTCACTCACTGTCAGGAAAAACTAATCACAGCTGTAATTCACATGCATTCTATTTTGTTACATATGGCTTTAAAATATAATTTACCATGAACATCAGTTAAGCATCTTTGAATTTTTTGTGTACTTACAGCAATTGATTTTATCAGGTGTGAGGAGCAAATTGAACATATCAGTGTGTGAAAAAAATATTCCTTCCAGAGAATTGAAAAATTTTTGAGTGAGAAGAGAGTTCAGCTAATCTTATTCCATTTATTTCATAGATTAGGAAACTGAGTCTCAAAGGAGTAACATGATTTACCCAAGGATAGAAGAGAGTTGGTGGCAGATTTGAAACATCAAAATTTAATGGACCTCATTATCAAATGAATTCATTCTTTAAAAATAATGCATGACTAATGTTTTGTTTGATGACCTAATTTTGTAAGTTGCTAAGATATGCAACCCCACTGAGATGGAGTACAGAGGCCCACCTTGACTTTTGGTGCACAATAAGTTTTCTGCTATGTTGCAGAAACACCCTTGTTTGAGCAAGGAGCAATGATTTGTGACCATGGGAACAAGTTTCAGTCTGAGGATCACAGCGTAATTGCTCATAAGCAGGGATGCCTTGACAGGGCCTCTTGCCTATGAGTGGATTGCTAAATTGCTGGATTGGCTCTCCTCCCATTGGTAGATACCATGAATACGCAAAGCCCATGAGCTGCTTCTCTGAATGGTGAATAGGGATTGTCTACTGTTCACTGGCTGTGTGCTGTTTCCAGATCAGGCAGAGTACTGTGGAGACAGTTAAGTGACCTAATGGGGCAGAAAACTTAATTGTGCACCAAAGGTTGAGGTGACCTCTGTACTTCCTCTCAGCAGGGTCCCATATCCTAGCAGTAAGTTTAAAAAAAAATACATAAAAAATGAATATTTGTATTCTGGCTAACTGTGCTTAGAACAAATTCAATGAAGTCCCATTATAGATATAATTATCCTGGACAGTACATATGAAAGTATACTGGAGTAAAGTGCTACTCAACCTGTACTAGTTATGACTGTGCTTGAACAACTTAAGAACACAACAAAAAATGAGCCCATTCAATTATAGAATTATAGATTTGTGAAGTCAGCAAGTAGTGTGAGGGTCATTTAGTCCAATTCCTTTCCAATGTGTAAATACCACTTCCAACATTCTTGGCAAATGGCCATTCAACCGCCATTTTGACACCTCCAGATATGGGGAACTAAACTGAGACAAAACAACCAATTATATACTATCCATTTAATCTTTGCTTTTCCCTGCATTGAGCTGAAATGTTTCTTCTTGTATTGTTAACCTATTGGAAATTTGTGCTATTAGAATAATCACAGAATCACAAATTTCTAATTGAAATGATTTTAAAAGCCTTCTGGTCTAAATCACATTCAAAATGAATTCTTATTATATCCTTAAACTTCATCCTATATCCTATTACATATTTAAAAAGAAATCATTCAATTTTTGCTTTTAAGTCCTCAAATGAAGAGGAACATACCACTTTTTCAAAGAGCTCATACAACCTTTAGATAGCTGCAATTAGTAAGAAAAAAATATGTGCTTGTTTGCAATTTCTACATTTTGGTCTTGATTTTATTCTCTGGGATCTTTCTTCAAGGTATCATTGAGAATGCTTTTTCTCAACCTTTTCATTTCTGAAGTTACTAGCAATCTTTCGTAGGGATGTTGTGGTATCTCTTCCTTGAAGGTCATTAAAAAGAGAATGAATAATCATCATTTGAAGAGAATTTGGATATTCACTTATTTAAAAATAAATATTTTCTCTAGAGTCTCTCTAGCTTTATGGTTTTGCTTTAGTTAAAATAAAAGATCATACATTACTTCTAATATCATAAAATTTTTCCACATAACAAGCCAAATCTGCCACCCTGTAATTTCTGCTTGTTGATGCTAGTTCTGTGTTCTTGGGTTAGGGAGGACCTTTCAAATCCTTCTCCACACTAACTTTCCAAATATTTAAAGATGGCTAGTATTTTTCTTTCAATCTTTCTTCTCCAGGTCAAACATGCCCAATTCTTTCAAACATTTCCCATATAATATTTTTCACATTCCCTCACTATTGGGCAGATAAATGATGGAATGGATATATATAGAGAATGGATATATTGGAGTCATATCCTTATTGAGATCCTCAACAAATCACTTAATCTCTTTTTGCCTCCCATTTTCTCATTTGTAAAATGGGAATAATGATAGCATCTACTACACAAGAGTTTTTGTGAAGATAAAATGCAATAATATTTGTAAAATTCATACTAAGTAGTCAGTCAATTAGAACTCCTAGACAATTTTGTAATGAACTACTATTAAGTCATGTTTCCTCATACTAATATACAAAAATAACAAGAACCAAAATCTTCCCTCAAGAAGTTTACATTTTACTTGGGCAATGTGACAGATACACAGATAAGTGAATATGAAATAATCTGAAAAAGAAGAGATATTAACAATGTAGAAGAACTGGGAAGGTCTCACAGAAGAAGCCTTAAAGAGAGGTTATCTGTTATTTGTTGTTTTGTTTTGCATTTTTAAAAGCTAGGTTGAGTTTAAATATCTCAGAATATTTTTCCCTTGTATTTCTGTCCTCATGACTTAGCACAAAGCTCAATACTTAGGTGGTTAGGTGCTTAATAAATTCTGGTTGTGATAGGCTATTGATTGGTTGAACAATTACACTTGTGAATGTAATAAATCCCCATAGCAACATTGATTCCCTGAGAATTTCTCAGTCCTATCCATTTTAAAAATCATATTTGATAAGGTAGACAATAAAGGAGGTGATGGAGCAACACAGCTAATTCAATTCAGCATGTATTTTAAAATGCATATATGATATGAGGTAAAGATTACCCAAAGAACAATGGAGAGATGAACAGTGAGTGAGGACAAATTTATATTCATGTCTGAATCCCAAACTGGACTTGGGGGGTGGCCTTGTTATGACTAAAGAGGCCAGAGAGACCAGGAGAATGGCTATTACTCTAGTTAAAACAATGCAGAGGCATTATTAACTCAGCAAACTCATCCATACAAGTCTTAGGGCAAGGAGGTATGCAGTCCTCCTTGCCAAAAAGTATAAGTATATAAACTGTGTGGGATGGGTGCTAGACCCCCTTTCCCAAATTAACTAATTAGAGTCATCTTCAGGTACTAAGAGAAAGTATTTATTTAATACTTGCAGGGAGAGACTCAGACACACCCAAGCCATCCCAGCTCCTGCCATGTGCTCCTGGAAGCTGGCCAGTTTCTGACTTGTCCAAGATTTAAAAAGCAAAAGACCCAAGCCTTTTCATTGCATAGACTAAAAGGATGTAACCATTCTTGACCAATGGTCACCAATGTTGTCTGCTTCCAGTAGGTCACATCACTTCCTGTAACTTCCCTAATTTCCTGTATCCCAGGGTTCAAGAATGGGAATAGGGGTCATGTGAATTCCTGAAAACTGAGGCCCAAGGTCTCATCTTCCTGCTCTGGGTATAGGGATCATGTGACAGTCTCAATACTGAGAAATACTTAATCCTATCAGTTCCATTCAAAAAGTTGGGCAGACCACTTGGGAAAAAATAATGGAAGTGTGCTCCAATCGTATTCTCTCCAATGATATTTTGAAAGAAAGATCCCCAGGACATTGGATAATACCCATGTGGAAATTCATAGGAGGATGTGGATAAGGAACACATAGATTAGATAGTTATGATTAAGTTTTTATCTACATCAATAGAAGGACTTCTGAATTGATGAAATCACAGAATGACTAGAGTATTTGAGTACTAGATAGAGGCAGAATTGGAAGAGAGGAAGATATAGGAGGCAGACCATTAATATAAAAGAATTAATCAGTCCAGTAATTCTGAAATGGAAAAAAATAAATCTGATGATGACACTTAAAATTTGTACATATTTGTCAGAATGATTGGAGTCTGGTTGTGGCAGGAGGTGAGATGTGTGTGGAAGAGTGCTATCCCTATACTAGAGGTGATGGGGGAACCCTGAAACTGTTTTTGACTTTTGGGGTGAGCCCTGAAACTCTCCTGACAGAGACCCACCCTTGGGGCAGTTAAGTGGTTCCATTAAGATTGGCCCAGGACCATTCCCTACTTAGCTCGAACTTAAGTGGTCTCATTTAACTGGAGATCTGGACCTGATATTTCTATTGAATAGCTGGCTGTATCCTCTCTTGAGCTGAAAATTAATCCAGGACCATTTCTACTTAGCTGGAATTTAAGTCATCTCATTCAACTGGGAATCTAGGCCTGGGGGCAGTGACAACATTGAAGTAATTTCATTCAATTGAAATTCAAGTCTGAGATTTTCTATTTAAAGGACAATTTTGGGGCTCACTTCTTTGCAAAGGCCTAAAAGCAGGAATCATGCCACACCAAGGAACTTCTCTTTGGCATAACTGCCTGCCAGAACCCCTACCTGCTGTGAAGACATTCTCTTCTCAGTGTTAACCTCTCTTTACCTCTCTGCCAGGATTTCTCTGCTAGGACCTTTATCTCTTTATCAGGACCTTGTCACTGAAGAAGTCAGTTTCCTAGCAAAAGCTGACTTCTGCAGTGCCCTCAATAAACTTCCTTTTTGCCAGTCTAATATTTCGTGTACATGAATTCTTTCATGTTGGGCCTGCGGCCACCAAAGAGGGGTTCCCACAACTCTGCACTGCCACTAACTGCATCATTTGGTTCCCTGATTGGAAATGACCTCTTCAGAGGAACCATAAAAGTGTTCAGAGCAACTGTCTCTAGAACATGGTAAAATGAGGCCATCACTGGGGAACTTTCCACAGAGAGAGTGACTCAAAGAGGCAGACAGAAAAGGAGGGAGAGATTGTCCATCAACTAGTGCTAAAAAAGACCTGAGCTTTTTATATACACAACCACCCACTAACCAACTCCACTACACCTACCCCTCAAGCTGCCCTTTTGGGAAGTCTTTTCCCTTGTAAGCCTATCTTAGCTCTTCATTTTAAGCTCTATTTCATCTACTAAAATGTTGGAAGTAAGGAAAACATTAATTTATCCTGGATCCACTGGCATGTAGGGAATATTTCAAAAGGGTGTGTACCCAGCAATTTTATTTTTTAAGACAAATATTTTTAAAATTTTGTTATTCATTCATTTTAAGCATATCTGACTTTTTGTGATCATATTAGCAAAAATACTGGAGTAGTTTACTATTTATTTCCTTCTCCAGCTTTTTTACGGATGAGGAAACTGAGACAAGGGTTAAGTGGCTTGCCCAGAGTTACACAGCTAGCAAGTGCCTGAGGTCATATTTGAACTCAGATTTTCCTGCACCACCTAGTTGCCCTAAATATTTACTGAATACTCAATTATAAAGAATGTTATTTTAATTCTTCCATTAAACAAAACTAATTTTTAAATAAATTAATTAAAACTTAGAAAACAAATAAAATTTAAAATGACACACAAAATGCCAAATTTTGTGTCAGGTATTAGGGCATGGCTATCACACAGCATACCCTACAAGAATTATCTATGTATGAATTCCAAACTGGACTTGGGGGTGGCCTTGTTGAGACTAAAGAAGCCAGAGAGACCGGGGAGTGGCTATTACTTTAGTTAAAACAACACAGAGGCATTATTAACTCAGCAAACTCAACCAGATGAGCCTTAGGGCATCAAGGTATGCAATAGATTGAATGTTGAGTCAATGGCAAGGAAGACCTCAGTTCAAATTTGACCTCAGGTACTAATCAGCTGTGTGATCCTGGGCAAGTCACTTATCACTTAACTTGTTTATCTCACCTGTAAAATGGGTAATCATAGTACTTACGACCCAAGGTTTGGATGGGGATTTAATGAGATAATAATAGTAAAGTAATCAATTAGCACAGTGCTTGGCACACAGTGCTATTATAGCTATTATTATTATCAAACCTCCTTTCCCATCACACCATGATTTTGTCATTATATGCCAAAGATAATTCTGGAACAATCCAAATTCATTTTAATCTTCCCTTCTGGGGAACTTAATCCTTTCAATAAAATTTTCTTTGGTTTATTTTGAGCACCCAGCTGGTAATCCAGTAATTCAGAAAGAGAATTCCTTTTCTATATATGGATAGCCAAACTTAACCCACTCTTCACAACTCCTGCTTTCTCTCCAAGGACACACATGCACACAGTGAACACTATTTTAGAGGAATTAGTTTTTCCCCCAAGAACACTTGGCCAATACAGAAAGTGAACATTTGGAAAAAAAAAAAAAAAAGAAAAAAGAAAAAAGAAATGTAAAATAGCTGTTGTAATGCCCGAGAAACTGAGCAAGATAGAGATTAGAGAACAATTTAATAATTTATTAATGGGAGAGATTTACTGGGACCAATGGATCTATGTTGGTTCCAGGGCTGAATGAGACTATCATCTCAAAGAATCCAGCACTGAATATAAGATTCTTTCATTGGGTTACAAGACCGATGACATAATGAGGGAGGTACCTGGATGGGGATGACCTAATGGGGGGGAGGAACCTAGGATGAGGATGACATAATGGAGTCAGGCATCTAGGATGACATAATGGAGGAAGGTACCAGAGAGGTTCCTGATATGCTAATGATGTCTAAAATGGATAAAGACCTTTATCCCATTAAACATTAAGAGGAAATAAGTATAGCCTAAGATCTAAAAATATACGACCTTTATCCTATCAAACATTAAGAGGCAATGGTTATAACCTGAGGCAGAGTAACTAAATAGGACAATTAGGGAAACTGAATCAGGATATTAAAAGCAAACTGTGGCACAACAATGTTTAATCAGATCATATAAGAATAGGTAAAAATGATGTAAATTGTATTCCCTTTCAATGGGTGCTTAAAACTTTGTCCCCGCTTTGGGGGGGAGAAAGGGGGAGATTCCTGAGTTTCAAACTCTCCCAGCCTCTTGGGAGGGGCCACACTCTTCTGTCCATAAAGGAAACTCCCCACATAAGTAATCTCTTTTCATTTGGAAATCTAAGCCCTGGGGCATAGTCAACATTGAGTGACTCAAACTCTCAGTTAAGTGATCTCATTCAATTTTTTATTGACTTGAAACCCCCAAGCCTCAGATGACTAATAAAAGACAACTCTGAACCCTGAATCTTTGCAGAAGTCCTAGCAGGATTATGCCCACTGCTGAAGATATTTTCTTCTCATTGTTATAGTCCTAACAGGACCTTGCCCACTAAGAAATCTGTCTTCCCAGCAAGTGTAATGCCGGAGAAACTGAGCAAGATAGAGATTAGAGAACAATTTAATAGTTTATTAAGTGGAGAGATTTACTGGGACCAAATGGATTCATGTTTGGTCCCAGGGCTGGACGAGACTATCATCTCAAAGAATCCAGCCCTGAATATCAGACAGCAAGACTCTTTTATCAGATAACAAGAACAATAACATAATGGGGGAGGTACTGGATGGGGATAACCTAATGGGAGGAGGCACCTAGGATGACACAATGAAGGGAGGTCCTGCAGAAGTTACTGATATTCTAATGATGTCTAAAATGGATAGACCTTTATTCTGTCAAACATTAAGAAGGAATGATTATAGCCTAAAGATATAAAATCTTTATCTCATCAAACATTAAGAGGGAAGGATTATAATCTGAGGCAGAGTAACTAAATAGGACAATTGGGAAACTGTGTCAGGACATTAAAAGGGAACCATGGCACAACACAAGTTGGCATCTCATGTCTGTATTCATTGAGGTTTGTGAATTCTTTCTCAAAACTTGCCACTGGCCAAGGGAATCCCAATGCAGTTAGGGCATTTCTTTCTCTCAATTCTCACACCTCATCATTGTAGGAAATAAGAAGAGAAAAGCTGATGGAGTATTACTGCTGAGGGACAGACTGCCTTTTGATAGAATGGGTTTCCCATTATTGGAGGTCTTCAGGTAAAGGCCAGAAGACCACTATTTATAATCTGTAAAGAGGACTCCTATTCAGGCAGAGTTTACTTGATGAACTTTAGCATCCTTTTCACTTCCAAGATTTTGACTATAGTTCCTGGCCTAAAGAGTCCAGGGATTGTGACAAGAATAATAAAAGGATAAAGCACAATGTGGTGATCATTTTTTTTTTTTTTTAAATCAGGATTTATACATTCAAGTCAATTTCATCCTTCTAGGTTGTAACTTCTGAAGACTCATTTAAATATGTCTACACTTTTTTCTTTGGGAATGACAAAGAGCCATACTAGAAATACCTATCTTGATCTCATTACTTCCTAGTCACAATGTCTCTGACTGATTTGTGAGTATTAGTTCCATTATTGTGTGGAGGCTACCTCTCATGTGCACTATTGGAATATGCACCACTCCCTCCTAACTTCAGTATCTTAAACTTCAATTTAGGCTAAGTGTCACCTTATACAGGAAGCCTTTTCTGGTACTCTCAGTTGACAGAATCTCAGCCTCAACAATACTTTGCATTTATTCCTTTTTACTTATATTACCACCTTCATTTGGGGGTAATGGGACGAAGGTCTCATGTTCTGCAGCTGCTTCAAGTTGACAAGGGTTGTAGAATTATCCCCATGGTCAATGGGGGTTCTGGCCAGGAGGGGAAGTGGGAGATCTGAAGATAGCAGCAATTTGGGGCCAGGAGATGTGGAGTGTTTCATGATCTTCAGGCTGAAGGAGTAGTTAGAAGTTCGCAGCTTGGAGCATAGAGGAAACAAATCTCACAAGCAGATTAAAAGTGGGGTGTCATCCAGGATGGCAAAGTTTGGGAATGGGGCCTTTGCAAAAAATGCATCAGGTCCCATCTGTGGGTTGTCTTAAAGATGCTGATGGCCTGCCCAACAATCCTAAACACCCACGCTGCCCACAGAGCTCCCTAGCTGAGAGGCTAAGAAGGAGTTAACTACTGGCAGGGGCCATGACATCAATAAAAGCTAGAGAGAAAATGCTAGGAGCAAAATTCTCAAGCTTGGAGTGAGAAAAGTTAGGTAGAAGAGTGAGAGTGAGAGAAAAAAGGACACTAACAATTTCATCCTTTTTTCTCCAGTGTGTTTTGAGAAGTAAAAGCTGAACTGTTTGTTGCTCTGCAAGGAGCTAGGCAGGCTGAGATGAGATATGATCCCATTTAGCAAATGCCTTGATACCTCCAGAGCTTCTCAGTCCTGCAGGGAAAAGTTTCTACCTAAATAGTAAAGGTATTAATAAAACCTAAAGCAGGTTGAACCCCCTGCAAGGGGCACTTGTGTAGGCCCTTATCAGAATTTACTTGCCTGGGAGCTACATGAGGGAATGCAGGAGTCAGGAGTTGGGGAATTAAAGTTGTCATGATCAGGGGCAAACAATCAGCAACATGGGCAGCTGATCTGTAAGCCTGCTTCTCTTCACCTAGAATGAATTTCCCTTCATTTAAGAAACAATAGCCTCTATGAATAATGTCTCCTGACTGAGTGTTTACAGGGAGCAAAGTGGCAGGATTAAGAGTGTGACACACCCAGAGAATCAGGTCAGGTAGGAGAGCCTGATATCTAGTAAGCCTCCCACTACCAAGCCACTGATGCCCTTTGGCCTAAAATGCTCTGGTGCCCTAAGGTAAATTTCTCTGAGGCACAAGAGCCATTCTAGGAAAACTGAGTCCAGTTTCTTTGAGAAATAGTGAACAGGTCTAGGATCACCCAGGGTGTGGCCTTGCTTTTCAGTACTGCAGATCAAGATAAGACTGCAATTAAGTGGCTCCAAATCTCTTAACTCTTTAGCCAGTGCCTGTCCAAATATGTGTGGTCTATCTTGGAAGCCTTGGGGTAGAACTGTGCAAGTTAGTTGGTGGAAATGTTCCCCTGGCTTTACCCATTCAAAAGCAAAGAGAAATTGTGAATTTTTAATACAAAGGTATACAAAAAGAAAATCTCTTCAAGGTCTAGGATGGAGAACCAATCTGTGACTGCTTCATTTATTGGACTGAGGTACTTCACCATGCAAAACTCTCCATTGGTTTTCTAACAGAAAAAATTGGAGTATTGCAAGGAGACTTTGGAGGTCTGGGAAGAGAAAATTGGGTCCCCAATTTCACCATTAAATCTCACCCCAATAAGGGAGCAGGGTAGTGTAATGCCAGAGAAACTGAGTAAGACAGAGATTAGAGACCAATTCAATAGTTTATTAAATGGAGAGACATACTGGGACCAATGGATCCATGTTTGGTCCCAGGGCTGGACGAGACTATCATCTCAAAGAGTCCAGCTCTGGGCATTAGACAGCAAGACTCTTTTATGGGATAACAAGAACAATGGCATAATGGGGGAAGTACCCAGGTGGGGATAACCTAATAGGAGGCACCTAAGATGACACAATGGAGGGAAGTTACTAATATCCTAATGACATCTAAAATGGATAAACTTTTATCCTGTCAAACATTAAGAAGGAATGATTATAACCTAAAGATATAAAACCTTTATCTCAGCAACCATTTAAGAGGGAATAGCCAGGGGTTTTGGGGCAGAGCAACTGAGGTAGACTTTTATCTCAAACATTAAGAGAGAAAGATTATAACCTGAGGCAGAGTAAATAGGACAATGGGGAAACTAGGTCAGGACATCAAAAGGGAATTGTGACACAACAATAGGAGAGAATAATAAGAAAGGAATAGTTAAACAATAAGTCACTGAACTGGCAGGGCAGAGAAAAAGTCTCAAAACAGTTCTTAAGTTTCCCTTCAATTCCCATTATCCTATGGGGTCGAGTGGGACCAGAGTGCCAGAGCAGAGCCAAAAGAGAGGCCTCTGTATCAAAGAGAATTCAATGGCTTTACCTGCCACATCCAAAGTAACCCTGGGTTTGGTGCTTGTGATGGAGTAAAGGGGAGCCTGGCCAAACCCCGAGCCCTTCCCTCCTAGTCCTGAGGAGACCAAAAGGTAAAGCTTGAGATGGCAGCTCGACCCCTCTCTGGGCAGTCCCTCTTTCAGTGCCCTTCCTTGTTGCATTTAGGGCAAGGGCTGGTGGGTTTTTTCTGAGGGCAATTGTGTGCCCAGTATTCCTGTCCAAAATACCCAAAATATGAACTCCTGTGTTTCCCAGAAATAGCAGCATCCAAGAGGTGGGCCTTCTCTATATTTATTGCTCTGGCCCTGCAGTCTTCCTCCTCTGCTGCAGCTCGATCCCTATTGTTAAAGACTTCAAAAGCTGTTTCTAACAGCTGGGTCATGAGAGTTTGGGGGCCCAAGACTAATTTCTGCAGCTCCCTCTATATATCTGGGGCTGATTGGTTAATAAAATGCATACTAAATAGCCCCCTCTGAAGAAGTGGGATCTAAATCTGCATTTCCTTAGAGCCTCTACAAAGCTGCCCTGAAAATAGTCTGATTTTTGTACTCTTCAATGTACCTCTCTGAGAGTTTGCTACTTCCCTCAGGGGGTAAAGTTTAGAAGGGGTGGTTGGATCAAGGACCTGAGTAGAAGATGTGGCTGAATCAACTCCTGAGGAGGAGAAAGGGGGATCCCACTCCCTCTATGAGAAGGATTGAGTGTTGTGCCACGTTTCCTTTTAATGACTAACCCAGTTTCCCTAATTGTCCTATTCAGTTATTCTGCCTCAGGTTGTAACCATTCCCTCTTAATGTTTGATAGGATAAAGGTCTTGTATTAATATACGGCAGAAACCAATATTTCACATTATATACCAAGATAAGGTCAAAATGGGTATATGATTCACACAGGAAGGATGATACCAAAGCAAATTAGGAAAGCATGGAATAGTTTAACTGTCAGATCTAAAAATCAGGAAAGTATCTAGGACCAAACAAAATATAGAAAACATTACAAAAGGTAAAGCAGATCATTTTGATTATATAAAATTAAAGTTTTTACATAAACCAAACCAATGTAATCAAAATTAGAAAGAAATCCAAAAAGGGGGGAAGAGAAGAGTGGAATCTGCAGCAAGTGTCTCTGATAAAGGTCTCATTTCTCAAATATATAGAGAACTGAGTCAAATTTATAAGAATAGAAGTCATTTCCCAATTGAAATATTATCAAAAGATATGAATAGGTTCCAGATGAAGAAATCACAGCTATCTATAATCATATGAAAAATGCCCTAAATCAGTATTGATCAGAGAAATGCAAATTAAAACAATTCTGAGGTATTGTCTCACATCTATCATTTTGGCCAAATAAAAGGAAATTATAAATGTTGGAGGAAATGTAGAAAAACTTGGGTCACTAATGTTGGTGGATTTGTGAAACGATCCAACCATTCTGGAAAGTTATTTGTTTTTTTTTTTTTTTTTTTGGGGGGGGGGTGCCCCTTTTTTTAATTAAAGCTTTTTATTTGCAAACATATGCATGGGTAATTATTCAACATTGACCCTTGCAAAACCTTGTGTTCCAAATTTTCCCCTTCTTCCACACACGCACTCTCCTAGATGGCAGGTAATCTAATACATGTTAAATATGTTAAAATATATGTTAAATCCAATATATGTATACAAATTTATACTGTTATCTTGTTTCACAAGAAAAATCATATCTAGAAGGAAAAAAAAACTGAGAAAGAAAACAAAATGCAAGCAAAGAACAACAGAAAGAGTGAAAATGCTATGTTGTGGTCCACACTCAATTCCCATAGTCCTCTCTCTGCATGTAGAAGGCTCTCTTCACCACAAGATTAATAGAATTGATCTGAATTATCTCATTGTTGGAAAAAGCCATGTCCAACAAAATTGATTATTGTATAATCTTGTTGCCGTGTACATTGATCACCTGGTTCTGCTGATTTCACTTATCATCAGTTCATGTAAGTCTCCCCAGGGCTCTCTAAAATCCTGCTGATTGTTTCTTATACAACAATAATGTTTCATAACATTCATATACCATAACTTATCCAACCATTCTCCTATTGATGGGCATCCATTCAGTTTTCAATTTCTTGTCACTACAAAAGGGCTGCCACAAACATTTCTGCACATGTGGGTCCCCTTCCCTCCTTTAAGATCTCTCTGGGATATAAGCTCAGTAGAAACCCTGCTGGATCAAAGGGAATAAACAGTTTAATAACTTTTTTGAGCATAGTTCCAAATTGCTCTCCAGCAATACCATTGCTAGGTCTCCTGAAGAAATCAGAAAGAGAGAGAGAGAGAGAGAAAGAGAGAGAGAGAGAGAGAAATTATGTATATTAAAATATTTATAGCTCCTTTTTTTGTGGTGGTTAAGAATTGGAAATCTCTTCTGGCCAAGATGGCAGAGGGCAGAGAATACACACACATCTATCTAAGCTCTTTCTTGCCCTCAGAATACTTTTTTTTTTCATGATATGACCTTGGAATTAGTGCTTCACTAAAAAAAAAAAAAAACACAAATACATTACCAACAAAAGATATCCTCAAAATTTGCCAGAAAAGGTGTGTTTTTGCTCCTGGGTCAGGACAGTTAGAACAAGTGCCGGCTGCAGGCAGGCAGTGAGAACACAGAAAGCAGCTCACACTGAGCAGACCGGAGGGGAGCGGGGTATAGCCTCAGCTGTCGGAAAATTTGCGGGAAGAATTTTACCCAGTCTGAGCTTCTTTGCCCTGGCAGCAAGCCAGTAGATCAGCAGAGAAGTTATAAACACGGGGATAAAGACTTCAATCCTGAAACACTAGGGTTTCTCGGGACCTGACCACACCCAATCAACAGCCAGAGTGACTCAGTACACTCTCAGAGTCTCAGAAAATGGCCACTATGCAGGCAGCCCAGCCATTGTTGTTCCACTGCTGCTTTATTGCTACCTCTAATAGTCTGTAGAGGAATGTGGTAATACCATACTGCCCAAAAAGCAGAGCGCATTTGCTATTTTTTGTTTATTTGTTTTCTTTGATTCTTTTTTTGTCAAAAAATTTATGACAAAAAAAAAAATAATAATGAGCAAAAAATTTAATCACACTCTAACTATTGATAGCTTCTATATGGATAGAAAGCAGACTTAAAACCTTGAGGAGACCAAAAACAGATTGTCTCTGGATGAATCCCCAAAGGGGGATATGATCTGGTCCCCACCACACAAGACTCTCATAGAAGAAAGTTAAAAGGCTCTTACAAGAGAGCTAAAAGAAAAATGGGGAAAGGAAAGGGAGGTTTTGCAAGAGTGCCTAGATAAGTCATCCCACTCATTAAAAGATCAAAGAACAACAGACCTGGAAAATAGATATAGGAGAGATATTCGGAGAATTATTGGACTTCTTAAAAATTATGATAAAAAAAAGAGCCTAGACACTATTTTCTAGGAAATAATCAAAGAGAACTGCTCAAATGTTATAGAAAAAGAGGATAAAATAGACATTGAAAGAATTCAGTGATCACCTACTAAAAGAGACCCCAAAATCAAAACTCCAAAAATTAGTGTGGCTAAATTCCAGAACTATCAGACCAAAGAAAAAATACTACAAGCAGCAAGGAAACAACAATTCAAATATAGAGGAGCCACAATAAGGATTACTCAGGATCTAGCAGCATCCAAATTAAAGAATCAAAGAACCTGAAATCTGATATTCCAAAAGGCTAAGGAACCAGATATGCAGCCAAGAATAACATACCTAGCCAAAATGAACATTTTTTTTCCAGGGAAGAAGATGGATGTTCAATGAAATAGGTGAGTTTCATCTATTTCTGATGAAAAAACTGGGACTAAACAAAAAGTTTGATCTCCAAGCATAGGACTTGAGAGAAACATAAAAAGGTGAAAAAAGAAATATTGGGAAGTATATTTCTGTTATGAATCTACATGAAGAACATATGCATAATTTAATTTTACAATTATATAAAAAAGAAAACAGTGGTGGAAAAGAAATGTACCAGAAAAAAGGTAAAGTGGGGGTACTACATCTCATGAAAAAGCAAAGGAAAACTATTATATCTTGAGAGAAAGAAGGGAGAAGGATGAACATAGTGTGTTTCTTACTCTCATCAGAATTGGCTTAAAGAGAAAAATATTAGACATATTCGATTTACAGAGAAACTTCTCTCACCTCATTGAAAAGTGGGAGGGGAAAAATGAAAAGGGAAGGAGTAAGCTAAGTGGAAGGGAATACAGAAATTGTGAGGAAAAAAGGTGGTAAGATAGGAGGAGGAATTCTAAGGTGGAGGTAAGGATCCTAAAAAGAGAGGGCTGTGAGAGGCAAGTGGTGCTCACAAGTTTAATACTGAGGAGAGGGGGAAGGGGGAAGAAGAGGAGAAAAGCATAAGCAGGGGTTAATAAGATGGCAAGAAATACAGAATTGGTCATTTTAACCATAAATGTGAATGGGGCAAACTCCCCCATAAAGCAGAAGTGGATAGCAGACTGGATTAAAAGCCAGAATCCTACAATATGTTGTTTACAAGAAACACACTTAAAGCAGGGGGATACATACAGAGTAAAGATAAAAGGCTGGAGCAGGATCTACTATGCTTCAGGTGAAGTCAGAAAAAGCAGGGGTAACCATCCTGATCTAGATCAAGCAAAAGCAAAAATTGATCTAATTAAAAGAGATAAGGAAGGGCACTATATCTTGCTAAAGGGCAGCATAGATAATGAATCAATATCAATATTAAACACATATGCATCAAGTGGTGTAGCATCTAAATTTTTAAAAGAGAAATTAAGAGAGCTGCAAGAAGAAATAGACAGTAAAACTATAATAGTGGGAGATCTTAACCTTGCACTCTCAGAATTAGATAAATCAAACCACAAAATAAATAAGAAAGAAGTCAAAGAGGTAGAATACTAGAAAAGTTAGGTATGCTAGATCTTTGGAGAAAATTAAAGGGAGACAGGAGTATACTTTTTTCTCAGCAGTTCATAGAACCTATAAAAAAACTGATCATATATTCGGACATAAAAAAACTCAAATTCAAATGCAGACAGGCAGAAATAGTAAATGCATCCTTTTCAGATCACAATGTAATGAATATTATATTCAATAAAAAACCAGGGGAAAATAAACCAAAAAATAATTGGAAATTAAATAATTTCATCCTAAACAATGATCGAGTGAAACAGCAAATCATAGACATAATTAGTAACTTCACCCAAGAAAATGACAATAATGAGACATCATACCAAAATGTGTGGGATGCAACCAAAACAGTAATAAGGGGAAATTTTATATCTCTAGTGGCATACTTACATAAAATAGAGTAAGGGAAGTTTAATGAATTGGGCTTGCAACTAAAAAAGTTAGAAAAGGAACAAATTAAATCCCCCCAGTCAAACACTAAAGTTGAAATTCTAAAAATAAAAGGAGAGATTAATAAAATTGAAACTAAAAAAAAAAAAACTATTGAATTAATAAAACTAAAAGTTGGTTTTATGAAAAAGAAAACAACAAAATAGATAAACACTTAGCAAATTCGATTAAAAAGAGGAAAATCAAATTGTTAGTTTTAAAAATGAAAAGGGAGAACTTGCCACTAATAAAGAGGAAATTAGAGCAATAATTAGAAATTACTTTGCCCAACTTTATGCCAATAAATTCTATAACAAATAAAATGGAAGAATACCTTCAAAAATATAGTTTGCCCAAATTAACAAAGGAGGAAGTAAATTGGTTAAACAGTCCCATTTTGGAAAAAGAAATAGAACAAGCTATCAATCAACTCCCTAAGAAAAAATCCCCAGGACCAGATGGATTTACATGTGAATTCTACCAAACATTTAAAGGACAATTAGCCCCAATGCTATATAAACTATTTGAAAAAATAAGAGTTGAAGAAGTCCTACCAAATTCCGTTTATGACACAGACATGGTACTGATATCTAAACCAGGTAGGTTAAAAACAGAGAAAGAAAATTATAGACCAATCTCCCTAGTGAATATTGATGCAAAAATCTTGAATAAAACATTAATAAAAAGATTACAGAAAATCATCCCCAAAATAATACACTAGGACCAAGTAGGATTTATACCAGGAATGCAAGGCTAGTTCAATATTAGCAAAACTATTAGCATAATTGACTATATCAATAACCAAATTAACAAAAACCATATGATCATCTCAATAGATGCAGAAAAAGCATTTGATAAAATCCAACATCCATTCCTATTAAAAACACTTGAGAGTATAGGAATAAATGGACTTTTCCTTAAAATAATCAGTAGCATCTATTTAAAACCATCAGTAAGCATTGTATGTAATGGGGATAAATTGGAACCGTTCCCAATAAGATCAGAAGTGAAACAAGGTTGCCCACTATCAACATTACTATTCAATATAGTATTAGAAATTCTAGCTTCGGCAATAAGAGTTGAGAACGAGATTAAAGGAATTAGAGTAGGTAACAGGGAAAAAAAATTATAGCTCTTTGCAGATGATATGATGGTATACTTGGAGAACCTCAGAGATTCTACTAAAAAGCCATTAGAAATAATCCACAACTTTAGCAAAGTTGTAGGATACAAAATAAATCCACATAAATCCTCAACATTTTTATATATCACCAACAAAATCCAACAGCAAGAGATACAAAGAGAAATTCCATTCAAAATAACTGTTGATAGCATAAAATATTAGGAAATCTATCTGACAAAGGAAAGTCAGGAATTATATGAGCAAAACTACAAAACACTTTCCACACAAATAAAGTCAGATTTAAACAATTGGAAAAATATTAAGTGCTCTTGGATAGGCCGAGCAAATATAATAAAGATGACAATACTATCAAAACTAATCTATTTACTTAGTGCTATACCAATCAGACTCCCAAGAAACTATTTTAATGACCTAGAAAAAATAACAACAAAATTCATATGGAAGAACAAAAGGTCAAGAATTTTGAGGGAACTAATGAAAAAAAAAAAAAATCAAATGAAGGTGGCCTAGCTGTACCTGATCTAAAACTATATTATAAAGCAGTAGTAACCAAAACCATTTGGTATTGTCCAAGAAATAGACTAGTTGATCAGTGGAATAGGTTAGGTTCACAGGACAAAGTAATCAATGACTATAACAATCTAGTGTTTGACAAACCTAAAAATCTCAACTTTTAGGATAAGATCAAAATGGGTCCATGATTTAGGCATAAAGAACAAGATTATAAATAAATTAGAGGAACACAGGATAGTTTACCTCTCAGACTTGTGGACAAAGAAGGAATTTGTGACCAAAAAAGAATTAGAGATCATTATTGATCACAAAATAGAAAATTTTGATTATATCAAATAAAAAGCTTTTGTACAAACAAAACTAATGCAAACAAGATTGGAAAGGAAGCAATAACCTTGGAAAACATTTTTACAGTTTACAGATAAAGGCCTTATTTCCAAAATGTATAGAGAATTGCTTCTAATTTATAAGAAATCAAGCCATTCTCCAATTGATAAATGAATGGTCAAAGGATATGAACAGACAATTCTCAGATGAAGAAATTGAAACTATTTCTAGCCATATGAAAAGATGCTCCAAGTCATTATTAATCAGAGAAATGCAAATTAAGACAACTCTGAGATAACACTACATACCTGTCAGATTGGCTAGAATGATAGGGAAAGATAATGCAGAATATTGGAGGGGATGTGGGAAAATTGGGACACTGATGCATTGTTGGTGGAATTGTGAATACATCCAGCCATTCTGGAGAGCAATTTGGAACTATGCTCAAAATGTTATCAAACTCTGCATACCTTTTTATCCAGCAGTGTTAATCCTGGGCTTATATCCCAAAGAGATATTAAAGAAGGGAAAGGGACCTGTATGTGCAAAAATGTTTGTTGCAGCCCTTTTTTTTAATAGCTAGAAACTGGAAATTGAATGGATACCCATCAATTTGAGAATGGTTGGATAAATTGTGATATATGAATGTTATGGAATATTATTATTCTGTAAGAAATGACCTGTAGGATGAATACAGAGAGGCTTGGAGAGACTTACATGAACTGATGCTAAGTGAAATGAACAGAACCAGGACATCATTATACTCTTCTACAACAATACTGTATAAGGATATATTCTGATGGAAATGGATATCTTCAACAGAGAAGACCCAGTTCAGTTCCAATTGATCAGTGATGGACAGAATCAGCTACACTCAGAGAAGGAACACTGAGAAATGAATGTGGACTACTTGCATTTTTGTTTTTCTTCCCAGTTATTTTTACCTTCTGAATCCAATTTTTCTTGTTCAACAAGAGAACTGTATGAATCTGCACACATATATTGTATCTAAGATATACTTTAGCATGTTTAACATGTATGAGACTGCCTTCTATCTAGGAAACAGGATGGAGGAAGGGAAGAGAAAAATTGGAACAGAAGTAAAGTGAAAGGGACAATGTTGTAAAAATTACCCATGCATATGTTCTGTCAATAAAAAGGTATAATTAAAAAAGAATTAGAAATCAAGAGAATACCCATCACTTGGGGAATAGCTGAACACTGAAGCATAGAATTTTCAATATTATTTTGATTGTTGTTGGTTTGCTTTCTTTTTTCTAATGGTTTTTGCTCTTTGGTCTGATTTTTCTGGCACAAGATGACAAATATGGAATTATGTTTTAAAAAACTGTGTATGTATAATCTATATCAGGAAGTAATGGAGGGAGGGTGAAAAAATTTGTAAGACAAAATCTTACAAAAATGAATGTTAAAAACTATCTTTATGTATATTTGAGAAAATAAAATATTATTAGGAAAAAGGAAATTATAAGCAAGATGATTTCAGGAAAACCTGGAAAGACTTAAATGAACTGATACAAATTGAAGTGAGCAGAACCAAGAAAAAATTATACACAATGACAACAATATTGTACAATGATCAATTGTGAATGACTTAATGTTCTCAACAATACAATGATCAAACAATGTTAAAAGACTCATGATGAAAAATGCTAACCACCTCTAGAGAGAGAGAAATGATGTTTATTTTTCAAACTTTCTTCTTCCTTTCCTTCCTTCATTTTTTTCTTTCTTCCTTCTTTCTATCCTTCCTTCCTTCCTCCTTTTCTTCCTCCATAGGAAAATATCACCTCTACTGAGGAATATGAAGCCTGGGCTTAACCAAATTTTGATGCTTCCAATGGAAAATTAAGATTATACACTTTAAAATTTTTCAAAAGTGAGGCAGCTAAGTGGCACAGTGGATAAAGCACCAACCCTGAAATCAGAAGTCCTGAGTTCAAATCTAGTCTCAGACACTTAACACTTAATAGCTGTGTGACCCTGGGCATAATTAACCTTACCCTTAATTGCCTCAGAAAAAAATTTTTTTTTTCAAAATCACTATGTTTGCTAGAAAGGGAAAGTGGGGGTGGGGGAGGAAATGGACAGCATCCAAAATGTGACTCATTGTCCCTACACTGCATTATGTGAATATAGATGCCCATACTAATAGATATACTATATTTTATTGTCATTTTTAAAGTTTGAGATAAGGAAGATGTCTGATTTATAGAACTTAAAATGTTATTTTCTACTACTGAGAACATTTTCCCTGAGTTATTACTAAATGCCTCTTGGTTTATGAACCATTCCTCTTTTTTACCTAAAAGCACAAAGTAGGTGTAACTAATTCATGGATTGTAAACTTCTAAAATATGAATAGTTAGTAATTATGATTATATATTATACCCTGACACAATCCACATGAATCAAAGGAAATTGGATAGAGTGTGAATTCAGTTAGATCCTTAATATTTTTTAGTAGAGAGAGATTAATTAGGTAGTATTGCAATTTTTATTATATTCACTTGGTCTACTTATGAGCACTTGATATTTTTCCAGTTGATTAGATTTGACTTTGTGTGGAAAGTGTTTTGTAGTTGTGTTCATATAATTCCCAACTTTCCCTTGACAACTAGACTCCCAAATATTTTATATTATCTACAGTTATTTTAAGTGAAATTTTTCTTTTTATCTCTTGCTGCTGGACTTAGTTGGTAATATATAAAAATGCTGATGATTTATGTGGATTTATTTTGTATCCTGCAACTTTGCTAAAGTTGTAGATTGTTTTTAATAGATTTTTTAGTTGATTTTCAGGGTTCTCTAAGAATACCATCATATCATCTGCAAAGAGTGATAATTTGGTTTCCCCATTATCTACTCTAATTTCTTTAATCTCTTTTTCTTCTCTTACTGCTAAAGCTAACATTTCTAATACAATATTGCATAATAATGGTTATAATGGGCAACCTTGTTTTACCCCTGATCTTATTGGGAATGGATATAGTTTGTCCCCATTACATATGATGCTTGCTGATGGTTTTAAATAGATGATACTGATCATTTCAAGGAAAAATCCATTTATTCCTATACTCGTGTTTTTAATAGGAATGAGTGTTGAGTTTTATCAAATGTTTTTTCTGATCTATTGAGATAACTATATGATTTTTGTTAGTTTGCTTATTGACATAGTCAATTATATTAATAGTTTTTCTAATGTTGATCCAGCCCTGCATTCCTGGCCTAAATTCTACTTGGTCATGGTGTATTGTGGTGTTCTTCTTCTTTTATATAATATAAATGATAGTTCTCTGGAAGCAGGTTTCTTGGGGAGGTTTTCTGGAGGCAGCCTTAGTTTCGGTACAAAGTAATAATCACTCCAATGCAGCCAGGTGTTAAAAGTTCAGATCTTGTATTGCTTCCTCCAAAATAGCCCGGTTAGTTTTCTTGGTGCCCTGTCTCTCTGCTTAGTTCCAAGAGCTTTTGCCCCTAATCTTTTGCCTCTGCCAGCTTTGGCTTCTCTTCTTCCAAAAATCTCCAGCCAGCACCAAGGTGAAAGTTGGAATGAATCTGTCTTGCCTCCGAGAAAGGGCTTCTGGTTCTCAATCTCCCAGAGTGCTCTGTGTCTGTCTCAGAGTTCCTCTGTGTCTATCCCAGAGTGCTCTTTGGCCCTAAGAGCTTCTTGCTTATATGAGCTCTCTAATGGTGTGAACACAAGCATTGTTTCTATCAGTTCCATTTAGTATCTTGTTTCAAGTTCTGGCCCATAACATCTCCTTGTAAGATCAGATCAGTCATACAGAACCATGCTAAATTAGATTATTGTCTCTATCAACTTTAATGAGTTAATACTTTGTAAGGATTCCAATAGTGTATTATCCTGGGGAAAACTTTCTTCAATCTTTTTGCTAATATTTTATTTAAAATTTTTGCATCAATATTCATTATGGAAATTGGTCTATAATTTTCTTTCTCTGTTTTCATCCTACCTGATTTAAGTATCAGCACCAAATCTGTGTCATAAAAGGAATTTGGTAGAATACCTTCTTTCCCCATTTTTTCCAAATAGTTTGCATAGTACTGGAATTAATTGTTCTTTAAATGTTTAGTAGAATTCACATGTGGACCCTGGAAATTTTTTCTTAGGGAGCTGATTAATAGCTTAATCTATTTCTTTCCTAAAATGGGACTATTTAAATAATTTATTTCCTCTTCTGTTAATCTGGGCAATCTATGTTTTTGTAGGTATTCCTCCAGTTCACTTAGATTATTACATTTATTGACATAAAGTTGGGCAATTTAACTGCTTATTATTGCTCTAATTTCCTCTTCATTGGTGGAAAGTTCTCCCTTTTCATTTTTGAGACTAACAATTTGATTTTCTTCTTTTCTTTTTCTAATCAAATTAACTAAAGTTTTATTTTTTCACTAAACCAAACCTTAGTTTTATTTATTAATTCAATAGTTTTTTTTACTTTCAGTTTTATTAATCTCCCCTTTTATTTTCAGAATTTCAAATTTGGAATTCAATTGGGGTTTTTTAATTTGTTCTTTTTCTATCTTTTTTAGTTGTTTAAGTCCAATTCATTGATCTTCTCTTTTTCTATTTTATGCAAGTAAGCATATAGAGATATAAAAATTCCTCCAATTACCATTTTGGATGCATCAAACAAATTTTGGTATGTTGTCTCATTATTGTCATTCTCTTGAATGAAATTATTGATTATGTCTGTGATTAGATCATTTAGTTTCCAATTAATTTTTGATCTATTGTCCCCTGGCTTTTTATTGCCAGTAAATTTTATTGTATCATGATCTGAAAAAAAAAAATGCATTTACTATTTCTGCCTTTCTCCATTTGATTTTTAATGTTTTTATGCCCTAATACATTGTCAATTTTTGCATAGATTCCATAAAACAGAGAAAAAAGTATATTCATTTCTGTCTCCATTTAGTTTTCTCCAAACATCTATCATGCTTAACTTTTCTAAAATTCTATTAACCTCCTTAACTTTTTTCTTATTTATTTTGTGGTTTGATTTACTTACAACAAGGATGAGATCCTCCCACTAGTATAGTTTTGCTATTTCTTCTTGCAGCTCTCTTAACTTCTAGGAATTTGGATGCTATACCACTTGGTGCATATATGGTTAGCATTGATATTGCTTCATTATCTATAGCTTCAAATGTACCCTTTAGCAAGAAATAGTTTCCTTTTTATCTCTTTTGATTAGATATATTTTTGCTTTTGCTTGATCTGAGATCAGGATTGCTATCCCTGCTTTTTCCTTTTTTTTTTTTTTTTTTTACTTCACCTGAAGCACAATAGATTCTGCTCCAGCCTTTAACTTTACCTGCACACTCTACTTTAAATGTATTTCTTGTAAACAACATATTGTGGGATTCTGGCTTTTTATCTAATCTGCTATCTGCTTCCATTTTATGGGAGAGTTTATCCCATTCACATTCACAATTAATATGACTAATTCTGTATTTCCCACCATCTTATTTACCCCAAATTATGCTTTTCTATTTCCTTTCCTCCTTTCTTTCCTTCCCAGAATTTTACATCTGACCACCATCTCCTCAAACAGCATTCCTCCTTTACAGCCCCTCTCCTTTTCTTACACCTTCCCCCAGTACTTCTGTTTTCCCTTCTATTAGCTTTTCCCTTTCCTTTCCTCTCCTTCTTCCCTATAAGATGAGAGAAGTTTCTCTGTGAAACCAAATATGAACCAAATCTGATGAGAGTAAAATTCACACAAAGTTCATCCCCTTCCTTTCTTTTCCTCAATTATAATAGATCTTCTTTGCCTCTTCATGTGATGTGATTTCTCTCATTTAACTTCAATTTTCCTCTTTTTCCAGTATAACCCCTCATTTCTTTTTCATATTATCACAATAAAATCAAATTATACCAGCATTCTTTAAGTATACCTATAACAGAGATATAGTTCTCAAGAATTCTTTCCTTTTTATCTTTTTATGCTTCTCTTGAATTCTGTATTTGGAGATCAATTTTTTTGGTTCAATTCTGGTCTTTTCATCAGAAATAAATTAAATTCACCTATGTGGCCATCTTCTTTCCTGAAATGAATGGGTATCTTCTTCCCTGAAAGAGAACGCTCAATTTAGCTGGATAGTTGATTCTTGGCTTCAATCCAAGTTCCTTTGCCTTTTGGAATATAAGATTCCAGGCCCTTCTATTCTTGAAGGTAGAAGTTGCTACATGCTGGGTAATCCTGATTGTAGCTCCTCCATATTTGAATTGTTTCTTTCTCACTGCTTGCAATATTTTTTCCTTGATCTGATAATTCTGAAATTTAGCTACAATATTCCTTGGAGTTGCCATTTTTGGGTCTCTTTCAGTAGGTGATTGGTGAATTCTTTCAATGGCTACTTTACCTTTTGGTTCTAAGAGATCAAGGCAGTTTTCCTTGCTGGTGTCCTGAAAGATGATGTTTAGGTTCTTTTTTTTCATCATGGTTTTCAGGATCTTTAGATCGTCTCTTCTAGATCTGTTTTCCAAATAAGGTTTTTTTTTTTTTTTTCAATGAGATAGTTTACATTTTCTTCTATTTTTTCATTTTTTTGGTTTTGTTTGACTGATTCTTGATGTTTTATTGCATCATTCATTTCCATTTGTCTAGTTCTAATTTTTAATGAATTATTTTCTTCAGTTAACTTTTTAGTTCCTTTTGTATTTGGCTAATGGAATTTTTAAATAAATTATTTTGTTCATTGCATTCTTTTTTCCATTTCACAAATTTTGTTTTTGATGAATTGGTTTCTTTTTTATATCTATTTTGTAAGGAGTTATATGCTTTGGTGATGTAATCACACCTGCCTAGCCTGTGCATTGCTATTTCCAAGCTGGCCTGCTCAATCTGCCTCAGTTTGAAGTAATTCGTGTCATTCTGGCACAAATTCCCATTCCAGTCTGCTCATTGGCCAGCAGAGGCCAGAAAGCTTTAGGAGTAGTGCGGTGTTATGAGAACAGAATTTGCAGGAATGATAAGCCACCTGCCCAAGAGGAGGAGAGATAGTTTGTCTGAGAATGCTAAAGTTTCTCTTTGGACCCAGCTTTTTTATAGTCCCTTCTTATACTGACTGATTTATCTATTTTTTGTTTTCATTTGTGTTTCCTTAGCAACAATGTGGTTAGAAAGCATTTAAGGGTACAATTAATGATAATTAAGGGCTCTTCTTATTATTGTGATGACTTCGCTTTGAAAGAATCCTGGTGTCTCTTTGTCTTTCTTTTCTCTCACTTTTTATGGTCTCTGTGAGACCCAGAACAGCTGGTCTGATTTCTGGCATTTTCACAGTTGTGCATTCCACAATAGGGAGTTATATGCTTTTCCCATTTCATCATATCTATTTTTCAAGGAATTTTCTTCAGATAATTTCTGGGTTTCCTTTTCCATACTCTCTTGCAAAGACCTTATTTCCTTTCTCCATTTTTCTTCTCTCTTTTAAGATCCTTTTTGAATTCTTCCAAAAGAGCCTTGTGAAATAGGGACCAAGTCATATCACCCTTGACTTCATCTGGAACTGATTTGCCTTCAGAAATCCCAGGGTTTGAGGTTTATTCTTCTCTCTTTCCATAAAAGCTCTCTATGAGCTTTTTCGCTCATTTAAAAAAAAAAAAAAAAAAAGATTGAGATCTGCTCTTAAGGCAAAGGGATGACAGCCACTTTAATTTACCCTGGGACTGGTGTTAAGGATACTGCAAGGCTCCCCACCCCAGCTTTTTGCCAAGGGTTCTTTCTACACTGACTGGGCTTGGCAAGCTCTCCCCCTGCCTAATTGAAACAGACCTATTCTGAAGTTCTTCCAAAGTATCTTCTTCTGGAAATTGGTTGTACTCCAGATATTTGTGGGTTCTGTCACTCCAAAACCACTTCAAAGGCTTAATCTACTGAATCTAAGGAAAAGTCTGAGCAGGTCAGATAGAGAATGTTTGTTCTCTTTCATTTTGACTCCACTTCTTCCTTACTTCTTTGAAAATCAAACCTTCTGAGTTCATATCCAGGTTCTGCTATTTACTTTCTTGGTAATCTTGGACAATTTTCACCTTAAATTTCTCATCTGCATAATGAGAGATTGGATTAAATTATCTCTAAAGTTACTTCTGTAAAATGTTCTTTTTTGTGATTAAAGAATGTATACTGAGTTGTTCTCCAGGAAGAAAAACAAATGTTCAATAATCATTTCCAAATAAGCATTAGCATTATATACAACTCAAGATACCTTTTATAATCAAATTAAATAGTATTTGGAATATATCAAAATATAAAGTTCACTCAAAGATTAAATCATTGTGAAATAAACCCTGAATTAAAAGCATGATTACCTACTTTAACTTACCATTGTAAGTGTTGAATTTTTAAAAAGAATATTCTTCATACTTGTTTTATACTCAAATGTGCCTTTTGTCAAATTAGACCTTTGAAGTCATTGTCCTTAATTATAGAACATCCACTTTATGAAGACTAATCTACAAAAGGATACTCCATCAAAGGAAGACAACTATACCTGCTTACCTATAACTCAAGACCCTCAAAGTGTCCTATGATTAAATGTTTGACACACTGGTTTTATGCACAGAGAAGCAGTGAACAGATTTTAAAGTGGCTTCCACCTCTAAATTTGTGATCCTATGAATGTTCAGATAGGTACTGATTTTGGGGGAGAGAGAATTTTAATTTTAATTCAATCCTGGTAGTCTATCCATTATGCCACCATGCCAACAAATCACAGACTATACAATATTATATACTGGAGTCAAAGAACCTGGATTCAAAATCGATTCAACCACATAGTTCAAATCCTGACTCTTCCACATTGTAATTATTAGTTACTTAGGCTTGATGGGCCTTAACTTTCTCATCTTTAAGTTAAGGGTTGTCTTAGATGATCTTTCAAGTTCACTACTAGTTTGAAATCTATACTTAAAGATGTTTGCAAAGGTGCTTGATGCACACTATATGGATAGCAATATATTCCATATTTTCATAAAGCTTTTCATGAATAAAGATCTCATCATGGTCATGGTGGAAGGCAGTAGTTACCACTAATTGCAGTGATTATCTATATAATAATAATATACTCATTCTCTGAGTTTTGTTTTTCTTCTTTTTTTGGTAAGGAGTGTTGGTACAGGAAATAGACCCATTATTTCACTGGCAGAGAGAATTCTCAGTGAGGAAAGTTTTATCTATTATTAAAAATTGGTACCTCTGCATTCAGAGATTGTTGTAGGGCACCAATAGATTAAATAAGGAATGTGTTCACTGTCACACAGCTAATATGTATCAGAAGTAGAATAAACTTCAGCTCTTCCTGACTTTGACTTCCTAACATCTAAGACCATATGCTTCCTTTGCTAAAAATTATCAAGAGTCGAATTTCTTTTGCTAGCTTCCCGGAGCAAATGGAGGGAACCCAACTTTCCTCCTTTGCCTAAGGATCAGTGTTTTCATTCTGATCTAGCAGTACTAGACCTAAGACTACATTATAAAGCAGCAGTCATCAAACAATTTGGTACTGACTAAGAGTAGCTGAGCAGTGGAATACTGATCTTGCACACAATACTATCTTGTACACAAGACACATTATTTAATGGCTGTAGTAATCTCCTATTTGATAAATCAAAATATCCAACTTCTGGAAGAAGAATTCCTAGACAAAATTTCTGGGAAAATTGGAAATTAGTATGACAGACTCTTACACCCTATACCAAGATAAGGTTGAAATGGGTTCATGATTTAGCTATAAAGAGTAACACTCTAAGCAAATTAGAAAACAAGGGATAGTTTATCTGTCAGATCCATGGAAAAGGGAGGAATTTATTTATTTATTTTTTTTGCTGAGGCAATTGGGGTTAAGTGACTTGCCCAGGGTCATACAGCTAAGAAATTTAAGTGTTTGAGGCTAGATTTGAACTCAGGTCTTCCTGACTTCAGGGCTGGTACTCTATCTACTGCACCACCCAGCTGCTTCTTAAAAGGAGGAATTTATGATCAAATAAAAAAAATAGAGAATAATGAAATGCAAAATGTATACTTGTGGTTACATTAAATTAAAAAGGGTTTGCATAAACAAAACCAACACAGCTAAGATTGGAAGGAAAGCAGAAAGCTGAGAAATAATTTTTATAATCAGTATTTCTAATAAAAGTCTAATTTCTAAAATATATAGAAAACAGAGTCAAATTTATAAAAATACACATCATTCCTTAGTTGACAAATGGTCAAAAGATCTGAAAAGAAAATTTTCAGATGAAGAAATTAAAGTCATTCATAGTCATATGAAAAAAATGCTCTAAATCATTACTGATTAGAGAAATGTAAATTAAGACAACTCTGAGGTACCGCCTCACACCTATCAGATAGGCTAAGATGACATAAAAAGATAATGATAAATGTTGGAGGTGACTTGGGAAAAATGAGAAACTAATGTGTTGTTGGTAGAGTTGTGAATTGAATTTTCTTTCACAACTATTAAGTTCATGTTATGGAAATATGTTTAAAATCATTGTACATGTATAACCTGTATCAGATTGCTTGTTTTCTTGGGAAGGGGGGAAGGAAGGAAGAAAGGGAGGAAAAAAAAATTTGGAACTCATCAATGTTGAAAATTATCCTTAATAATCTTTAAAATCTTTAATAATATTTAAATATCTTTAAAATATTATTGAAATTTTAAAAAAAGTTTTCACCTTGAGATGAAGCCTTTTGGAGACTGGGCAGTCAACTCAGATAAAAGATCTTCCTTCAGTGAGAGATAAGTGAGATCTGTCACAAAAGAAAGCAAATGATCTGGGAAGTGTTGAGACAGTATCCTGTCTGTACCTTGCATATATGAGGCTGTAGCATAGTTCAGAAGTTAGGAATCTGAATCTCTAGCCTACCTATGTTGAATAACGGAAGCTGCCAATTTGGAGCCATTGAAAATGAATTATAGAATTATTGATTTCAACTTAATCTTTTGATTTAAAAAGTATACAATTCATATTTCAGTAAAAAGTACCTTATAATTGTATATACTTCTAACCTTATGAGGTTTTTTTTTTTTAAGTACTCATTTCCAGTATCTTATATTTCAAATATGATCATCTGGGTTATCAGGTTTATGCAGTATTTTTATGTTTATTTTATTTTTTATTACAGTTTTTTATTGACAAAACATTTGCATGGGTAATTTTTCAACAATGACCCTTGCAAAAACTTCTGTTCCAACTTTTCCTCTCTTTCCTTCCACCCTCTTCCCTAGATGGCATGTAGTTCCATACATGTTAAATATGTTAATGTATATGTTTATATATATACATATATAGATATAGATATTTATACAGTTATCTTGTTGCACAAGAAAAATCGGATTTAGAAAAAAAGTAAAAATAACCTGGGAAGAAAAACAAAAATGCAAACAAACAATAACAGAAAGAGTGTAAATACTATGTTGTGGTCCATACTCATTTCCCAGTGTTCTTTCGATGGGTTCTATTCATTACTGATCAATTGGAACTGATTTGGATCCTCTCATTGTTGAAGACAGCCACTTCCATCAGAATTGATCATCATATAGTATTGTTGCTGAAGTGTATAATGATTTCCTGGTTCTGCTCATTTCACTTAGCATCAGTTCATGTAAGTCTCTCCACGCCTTTCTGAAATCATCCTGCTGGTCATTTCTTACAGAACAATAATATTACATAAAATTCATATACTACAATTTACCCAGTCATTCTCCAATTGATGGGCATCATTCATTTTCCAGTTTCTAGCCATTATGAAAAGGGCTGCCACAAACATTTTTGTACATGTGGATCCCTTTCTTTTCTTTAATATCTCTTTGGGCTATAAGCCCAGTAGTAACACGGCTGGATCAAAGGGTATGCACGGTTTGATAATGAATGGTTCTAGTTTATCACCATTACATATGATGCTTATTGATGGTTTTAAATAGATGTTACTGATTATTTTAAAGAAAAGTCCATTTATTCCTATACCCTCTATAGGAATTAATAGTAATGGGTTGTTGGATTTTATCAAATGATTTTTCTGCATCTATTGAGGTGATCATACATATGGTTTTGTTAATCTGGTTATTGATGTAGAAAATTGTTTTAATAGCTAATCTACCCTGGCAGCAAGCCAATAGATCAGCAGAGAAGCTATAAACACAAAGGGTAAAGACTATAACCCAAAACACTAGAGTCAGGACTTGGCCACACCCACCCAGCACTGGGAGGGATTCAGCATAATCTCAGTGTGCAATTGCTAATCCCAGCGCAGATGTTGATCCCAGCACAGCCACTGCTGTCCTACTGCTGCTTCATTGTTACTTCCTGTTGGCTCTACACATAAAGCCAGCCTAGAAATACCCCACTACCCCATAGGCAGACTGCAATGTTTTTGTTGTTGTTGTTGTTGATTGTTTGTTTATTTCTATTAAAATGAGTAAAAAGGCAAAGCAGACTCTGTGGTAGAGTTCTTTCTCCCCAAAGATTTTCTGCCGGCTGAAACCACATACCCACCCCTCTCCAGTCTGCTCAGCATCTGCTGTTCTCCATGCTTTCACTGCTTATCTGCCTGAGTCTGTGCCTGGCCTAGCTCCATTCCATCCCTGTGTGCCAGTAAAAGCAGACCTTTCTGGCAAATTTTGAGATTATCTTCTATTGGTAATGTGTTGTACTCTCGATATTCATGGATTTTGACTAATCCATGCACTAATTCTGAGGCTGAGTTTCATAAAAATAGTTGGAGGGTAAAGGAGAGTTCAGAAAGACAGTGTGTCCTCTCCACCATCTTGGCTCCCTAGACCCAATATTTTTAACAACCAGTTCATAGCACCCAGCAACACTGCTTCTTTCAGAAAGTAGTAGAATCTTATCTACAGATGTGAACTCCACAAGATTCCTAGAACCAACATTTCTGGCATCAGGCAAGGAGATCAAAAGAAAGAGTAATGTGGAATCAACATTCAGATGAGCCTAGGCTTCATGAAGTTTGCGGGAGAAATCTCAGTTTTCAGTTTTCCATACCCAGTTACATGGGGCAAGGGAATGGGGAAAATTGGGGAAGGAGGTGGACAGTGGGAAATAATCAAATAATCAGTTTAGAAGAAATGTAAACAAATTTTCAATGACTTGGTTAATTATCTTCTTCAGGTGCCAGTAATTGACTTATGCAGACACCAGGAAACTGTTTTAAAAACTTGAAAACAGTCTTCTGGAAAGAGAATAATGGTTGCCAAGAACATAATGCATTTACTGGGCTAGCAAGGGATAGACATATATGAATTGGAGTGCATGCATGAATTAGAGTTCTTAAGTGGGTCATCAATGACAAGTTAGTTGATTATGTGTACCTGATATCAAATATGGATTGATAACAGTCAATTAGCATAGATTTTGGCTAGCATCAAATTGGATCTATCTTCCAGAAATGGATAATAGTTCTAATTTACCATGACTTCAGTAAACACTAAAGGTGAGAAAGACTAATATCTATGAAATTATCCTGTCCCATAGGACATGTGAGTAGGAAAGATAGATGATACACATGAAAGTAGTAAAGAAAATCTGTCATATGAAAGGAAATGACCCATAATCACATGAAAAGTTAGATAAGACTCTATAATACCTACAAGAACATGTGTCATCAATGTTTGGGAGTTTTGGCAAACCAAGACCTTTTATCTTACCTGTGCTTAGATACCTGATGGAGAGAGCACCTGCACGATGACCTCCATGACTATAAAACAGGATAAAAGCCAAGAGGCAAAGGAGTGACTCTTGAGAATTCAAGCTTCACTTCTGGACTTTATATCAAGGACCCCTTTGCCAGTCTAGTTAAGTTTATGTACCCTTTCTCAGAAAAATAATTTTAAACAATGAAAAGAAATGTAAAATTTCAATTTGGGGTTAGTGAAACTAAAGATATTATTTTTCCTATTTAACTTCATGAAATCTCTCTATGGACCCCAGATTCAGAATCCAAGTTGAACATAGAGGGCATCTTAACTTTTAAAGAAATGGTACCTGTCAAAGCTATGGAATGGAAAATTATTATTAACATTATTTTTTATTTTATTGTGCAGTATATAATAGCTATTATATATCATATCATATTAAAATGTGGTCATTATATACACCATATCATGCTATAATTGATTCCACAAATGGGAAAAGGAAGAGTTAACAATTTTATTACCTAAGGCGTTTCTATCTCCATAACAGGGATACACATAGACTTCGGACACACGGGTCATTTTGGACACTTCTTTCATCTTCACTTCTGCTGACCCAATTGTATTCCTGCTCTTTCAGGAGTATTTTCAGAGCCAATAAAAAGCAGGATAAGAAAATCACTCATTTCTTAAAAGTCACATTTATTTTGCTACCTCTTTTTTGGCCTCTTTTTTTTTTCCCCCCTCAGATTAATCAATCTACGTTTCTCAGATAATTTGGTTCTGAATATCTTTTGGCCCTTTTGAGAAAGCAACTTTACCTTCATCACTAAGGATGTGTTGCAAGCTCCAAAGACAATTCTCTGAAAGAAGAATGTCAAAAAATGTCTTGGAGCAGCTAGAATAAACACACCTTGAAGTAAGAAGGACATGAGTTCAAATTCAGGCTCAGACAATTAACACTTACTTGCTATGTCACCCTGTGGACAAGTCACTTAACCCCACTACCTTGCAAAAAAAAAATAACCTGTTAGAACAATGGTGTTATCAAAACCTCTCAGAGGAGCTCATACAAAGTGGACTATATTCATCTAAAAAGATAAATTCTGACAGACTTTAACACATTATTTTGCTTCCCCCTCTTCCTTTACTTTTTCTTTTAATTTTTTCAATTAACAAATATTTTCTCTCTCTCCCACTTCCAATATCCATTGAGTGTTGTGATGACCATGTATTTAAAATCAGCCGGAGTCAGGAATTCAGGTTAAGGGAAAAATCTTCAATCTTTATTCTCAGTAGAGGTGAAGAAGGATTGCGATAGCAATATGGGCAGCTGCGACAAGAAGCCAGCTAGCAGAGGGGGATCGGAGGTGAAGGGTGGTGGCGATAGCAATGTGAACAGCTGTGTCAAGACACTAGCCAGCAGTCTCTCTTTCTACTTCCCTTCCCATTCCCCTGCCTCCACCCACTAAAATCAATCATTTCCTATACAACACATCAGGACTTGCACAAAGAGTGTGCGGGGGCCATTCTTTTTCCAAGCATATAAATTAATAGAATATAGTCCAATTAGCCTCACATGCTTGGGACCTCAGTGCATCCACTTGAGCCTCAGCCCATTACATCACCTGCTTTCTTTTGTTTTAGAACACAGGTGGTCATGCCATCCCTGACTCCTCAGGAAGGTCAGAACCCCCAAGGGGAGGTGATCACTCCCTCCCTGAATTCTCAGGAAAAGAGGTGAAAGCACTAAAAAAGAGATAATCACGCCCTCCCTGGCATCTCAGGAAGGGAGATGAAAAGTACCAAAGGGAAGTGGGGATTGCTAGCGGGTTTTTAGGCTGAAGGGTCTTATTAGAAACAGATATGCACAAACCCATCAGCATGGGAGGTATTACACAATCACACAGCAATAACGCAGAGGCTATTAGTGATGACTTTCCCCACAGTCAGTGCAGGCTTGATGTGGTGTAACAAGCATGAATTGTACACGCAAGTAATGGTATAACAAACAATATAAATCAACATGGTGTTGTAAAAGATTGCCAGAAATCCTAGAAGGAGGGTATGTAAACAGCAGTCACACATACGCCTTCTTCAGCAGCCAAGAGATAGTCCAAAACCAATCTATTGTTCATTGATTCACATGTCAGGGAATCCAATGATCCCCCCAAGTTTTTGAAGTCCTGCAAAAGTCTTTTTATGTGTTAGGAAATCCAATGATTCCAGCAGATTTTGAAGTCCTGTATCAGTTTATCATTTCTCAGAAAATCCAATGATTCCTGAGGGTTTTCAAGTCTTATGTCTCAGAGAATCCAATGATTCCTGAGGGTTTTGAAGTCCAACAATTTTCTATGTCCATGAATCAAACATCATAACTGCCACACTCTTTCAATGGTGAGCACAATCAGCAACAGAACCACTCGATAGTTCTTGGGTCTTCTCCTTCGTTTCAAGGGTCTGCTCTGTCTCTCTGCAATGGACAAGGCAAATATGGCTCATTGGCACCCCTCTGATTCCTTCTCCTCCTGTAAAAATACAAGCAAACCCTCTTCCCCAAGCAGTTAACCTATCTAATTCCCTTCTATTTACTACTTTCTGGATCTCTCCACATCACCTGGTGATTATCTAAAGATAGTGGAGCTGTTTGCACTGGACACTGCCCTGTTGTTAAAAAGCCTATAATCTCCCCAAACTGTAATCCTGATTGCTTTTCTGTTGGTTGATGACATCAGTCCTGAATTTCTAAAGATTCTCTGGGTGTAACCTCAGTTGCTATCATGCCCCACCTATCTTTTGATTGATACCTTGGAGCTGGGTCCCGCCTCTCATTTCTCTGGGTCAGTCTACATTCAGAGGCCCAGTGAAAGCCTTGGTTACATTTTGGACATGGGGTTTTGGGTTTTATTCTCTCACCCTCTCATTCTATCTCTTTATCTACAATGAGCTCTCAAATGTCCAACTTTTCCACACTGAAAGCATCTATGAGTCTCTCTGGAAGTCCCTTGCCAGGAGGGACCCTGTCTTCCCATGTTGGGACTTTGGGAAGTCTGCATCATATCCTGGCTATAAAAGGCATTTGTGCCCACTGTGGCACACCGTCTTATGATCTCCTCTAAAGGAGCATCCTTGCACAGTCCTAGTATAATTCTTCTGCAAACCTCATTAGCATTTTCCTTAGCAAGTTGCCTTATCAAAATGTCTGTTATTGCATTTCCCCCATTTGTTCTTGTGATAGCTGTCTGCAAACATCCCACAAAGTCAGCAAAGGGTTCATTTGGCCCTTGTGTTATTTTTGTGAAGGCCTCACCCTTTTGGTCTTTACTGTGGAGAGAAGCCCACGCTTTGATAGCATTAGCAGCAATTTGCTCATATGCTGCTATGGAATAATTAATCTGTACTGCAATGTCTGCATAAGAACCTACACCTGTTAGTAGGTCATAGGTGATTGCAGCATGAACTCCACTTTGACTATTTTGTTGGGCTTGTATCCTACAGAGCTCATTATATTCAGAAAGCCACAAGCAGTTTTGTCCAGGTTCTAGGCATACCTTGCTATAGATTTCCAGTCATTAGGGGTTAAGATTTCAAAAGCCAAATTCTGTAATAACATCTTAATATAAGCTGATGTAGCCCCATAAAGAGTGCAAGCCTTTTTCAGGTTTTTGAGGATTTGAGTGTATTTTCTACTTTCTTGACCTGAAGAATTAAACTGTTGAATTACAAGAAAAATGTGGTATTGAAATTCCGATACATTTCTCCCTTCTGCTTTGGCCTTAATTAGTCCCTTTTGCAATCTAGTCATAGGAGCGGCTGGATGCTGGCGGGGAGGTGCTGGATGCTGGGGGGGAGGTGCTGGATGTGGGGGGGAGGTGCTGGTGCTGTCACTGCTCCCCACCCCTACCCCTTCTCCCTCCATCCCTGAGGGTGGAGTTGATGGAGGAGAATCAATTACCTGCTCCTTTGATGGGGCTGAAGCTGCCTCAGATTCACCACACCTGTGAGCCTCACTTAAGTCTCCATGCTCTGTGGGGATATGGTCATTAATCTGTTCATTATCTTCCTCCTTTATCTCAGGCTTCCCCATTTGGCTGTTCCTAGAGTTTTTTCCTTTTCTTCTATAACTTATCCAATTTCTTAAGGCCAACTGTATTATATTGTATAAATAGAATGCCTAGATGGAAATTGAATGAGGACCGTTTTCATTGTAATATGCGGAGAGCTGTTGCCCAATTAGTGCCCAATTATCTGGAGAGATTTGCTCTTCCTCTAAGAACCAAGGGGAGGTGCGTTTTAATATACCCAGAAGTCTAGCTGTCTGTTCCCAAGTTATAAGTAGCCCTTGATCTTCTATCAGTTTAAGCAGGCTTTCTATAGCACCACTCCTGGGTGGGGGTGGGGGTGGGGGAGGTTGGGGTGAGGGATGGAGAATCTTTAGCTAGGATCTGTCCCATTTCAGCCAAAAAAGGTTACTAGTTTAATCTTTAAGAAAATAAGTTCCCTGTTTGTCTATTACAATACTCACCTAAATTCCTGGTCACTGGAGACTTCTTTAATGAAAGTAGGGTCCTTAGCTCCCACACTTGGCGCCAAATGTGATGACCGAGTATTTAAAATCAGCTGGAGTCAGGAATTCAGATTAAGGGGAAAAATCTTCAATCTTTATTCTCAGTAGAGGTGAAGGAGGATTGCGATAGCAATATGGGCAGCTGTAACAGGAAACCAGCTAACAGAGGGGGATCAGAGGTGAAGGGTGGTCGCGATAGCAATGTGAGCAGCTGTGTCAAGACACCAGCCAGCAATCTCTCTTTCCACTTCCCTTCCCATTCCCCTGCCTCCACCCACCAAAATCGTCATTTCCTATACAAAACATCAGGACTTGCACAAAGAGTGGGCAGGGGCCATTCTTTCTCCAAGCATATATATTAATAGAGTATAGTCCAATTACTATTTAGCCTCACGTGCTTGGGACCTCAGTGCATCAACTCAAGCTTCAGCCCATTACAGAGTGTAATGTTCTCTTCTCTAAAATATAATTGTGCTCTGGGAGCAGGTTTCTTGGAGGGCTTCTGGAGGAAGCCTTAGTTTCAGTTCAGTTCAATAATCACCTCAAATGTAGCCAGCTGTTAAAATCCAGATCCTTTATTGTCTCCTTCAAAATAGCCCAGTTAGCTTTCTTAGAGGCCTATCTCTCTCCTTGGTTCCAAGAGCTCTTGCTGCTAGTCCTTTGCCTCTACCTCTACCAGCTTCAGCCTCTCTCTCCCAATGTCTCCAGCCAGCACAAAGAGTGAAGTCGGAATGAATCTTGACTCCTCCTCCGAGAGTGGAATTATGGATTAGACTTGTAAATCTCCTCGACTTGTGAATTTTCCAAAGTCTCTTCATGGCTTGTGGGAGCTCCTTATATATGATTTTTTAAAGGTGAACTCTAATGTGTGAGCTAATATGTGAACTCTCCCAAAGGTGTGAACTCCAAAGTGTGAACCAAGTACATAAGCATTGTCTTTATCAATTCCAGTGACCTAGCACCCTGTTTCAAGTTCTGGCCTATAACAATTGAGAAAGAAAATAAAGAAAAAAATTTTAAAAATTCATGATAAGTACAAGATGTTGTAAAAGTCTTAGTGTCATAGCTCAAAATTGCCCTAAGAGTTTTGGAACACCCTATAGGATGAACTATATTGTTTTATGGTAAAATCTGAATTCTTTCAAATTATACATATACTGAACTTCTGCTGTAAAAGGTAAAGACTAATTATTTTATGTGTTTATAAAGAGATATAAAAGTATAGATTTTTAGTACTGGTCTTGGAATCAAAAAGACTTGGGTTCAAATCTTGCCTCTGCTATTTACTGTGTGACCATAGGGTTGGCCAATTAAACTCTCTGTACCTCACATTTCTTGTCTGTATGAAGTACTTTGTTATGACGATTCATTAAGACAATATCCATAAAGTACTTTGCAAGCTTAAATTGATATTCAAATGTCAATTATTATTTTTATAGGAAATGTATTAGGAATGTATGATTAAAATAATTGTGCAAATAATTTTTTAAACCACATTAACACCCTGTCCAATAGTTTTGTTCAATGATATTATATTCTATTTGATAGATTATATTCACTTCAAAGAGTTAGCTTAAATTAACTTAAAGGCTGGATTTAGGATCAGAAAGTTTCCTGGATTCAAATCCTGCCTCTAATATTTACTGGATATATGGCCATATAAAATCAAATAACCCTCTCTAAATCTCAGGCAACACTTCGAAACTGTTAAGTTAAAGACTGATTATAAAATGTTTGTGTGGGGAGGATCGTAATAGATAGAGGGGGACTGGAGTGATGGCAGGAAGATCTGGATTCAAATTTCACCTCTCAGACTTATGAGCTGTGTGACTCTGGATAATTTACTTAATCTTTCTTTATCTCAGTTTACTCATCTGTAAAATTATATGGATGGGTTGATTTCAATGTTCTCAAAAGTCATCTAGCTCTAAATCCTATCCTATAATTTTCTTATGATGAAATCATTATTTTGACTGAGTTTCAGGTAACTGTCTAAAACTGTAAGTGATAGGTAAAGTGTGAGCTGTATGAGTTAGAGGGAGTTTTGACACTATCAGAACCACAGCTTCTTGATGAATTATTTTTAATTATTAATCAAAGGTAATTATTTTAAAAGTCCAATATGCCTCTAGTAGAAGGGTACATACAGGTAAACTTTCACTATTAAAAAAAATAACTTTCAAAACTGTATATCTGTTACAGACTTTTAAAATGCTATACAAATATCAGTTACTATTATTATTAGGTTCCCTTTCAGTTGGTTGAGGTAGAATTTCAAAGTTTAAAAAAAAAAATGGTTTGGAATTCAACAGTCCAGAGACTGACCTTGCCAAGTCTCCCCACCCCCACCCCCTTTTTTTTTTTAACAGACGTGGTTTTAAGAGAGATTTCATTCATTTTCATTTTTAAGAAACTTTGGTCTACAGACCTTTTGAGGCTTGTTGCAGAGACAAACTACATCAGGAATAATAGAAATGGATACTATATATAGCTGCTTGCCAATTCCTTTCCCTACATTTAAATAACTTCTCAACTGTTGAATAAACTTCTGCTTTAAGGTAGCTTTTTAATAAGGAGGCCTAATTTTTTTTTTTTTAGTCAATTAACTTTTTTATCTGGGAAAAAAAAAAGAGTTAAACTGAAAACTAAAAGCCAAAAATCTGCCTTAATGGAAGATGAAGCTGAAGCTGAAACATACAATGTGGCCTATTGTTTCTGGTTGAGAACAAACAAGAGAAATTTGACAAAATGATTTTGTTTTAACTTTTCTACAGGATGGAGTCTTTATTTGTCATGTTTAGATTTTTTTTTTCCTGACAGGTTTCAGAGACAAGTCATGGGCAGGACAATTTCTGTTGCAGTCATTATTCTGTTTTGCCTTCGAATAGGTAAGTACAAAAATAAAGCAAGTGGGGGAGCACTGGAGAAATTCTTCCAAGTGACTGTGAGGCAGGTGGAACATGTAACTACTTTTCCCCAATCTTGTTTTCTTATGAGATAATGTTTCAGATGTTATTTCAAAAAGAAACTTGAAATTTCTTCATCTACTCCCTAGTGAGAAAAGGTTAACAGGGAGCCATTTTGATGATGCAACAATATCTCTACAAGAAGCGTTTGGTGACATATTTCTTCATGAAAAAACATCACAAAAGATTATAGGATGCATTCTATGGTATTAGACAGCAGAAAGAGGGACATGAAAAATGTAATTAAATACATTTTCATACTCGCGATTAATAGTTTTATAAGTATAGGATTGTCTTACGCAGGTGCAGATAACAATCCTTCTACACCCTCTTATACACCCTCTGTATAATTTTTGCTTGAAACATACCATCATCATCCTTACCATAAATCCTTCATAGAGGATCTAGTGCAGGACTTGTTAAACTTTTTCTATGCATGACCCCTTTTCATCTGAGAAATTTTTACATGATCCCGGGTAGGTAGGAATATAAAATAGATATACAAATCAAACATTTACTGATAATAAATAACAAAGAAATTTATTTTAAAACAGTTCTTTGGTATACATACAACTTTACCACTTCTTAAAGATGAAAGCAAATTTGTCTAATAATGAGATGGACATGCTTCTTTATTTTTACATAAAGGATATTTGATGCCCTTTATTTTTATCATTTTTTCAAGACCCTTGCATTTAGTTACTCCATCCCATATGTATTAAAACAGTTTAAAAGTTTTGATCTAGTGATCCTGTGCCATTTTTGTGATCCTGTGAAATCTTGTTTGTTCTCAACTACCATGAGTAGCTTTCATCTTTCCTCATTATAATAAATACCAGATTTGGGTTAAGGTAAGGGAAAATGGGAATGAGGCCTAAGCTACCTTCAGATAAAAGGAAATTAAGGGGACAGGAATTCTGGATGGTATCTTGGGGTCTCTGCCGATGCTTATATGGGCACTGATCCTACAAGAAATTATTTACGTGGAAAATATATGCCTTTAGTAGAAGTAGCTTCATCAATAAACTGACATTCAGTCTCTGGCTAATATTTCCAAGAATAACAGGAAAAATATGATGATGGGGAGACCATGGGACATGGGATTTTAACTCCCTTATTATCACCACAAAAACTACCTGCAGAGTACCATTAACTGAAATTCCAAGAAAAAGCCTTTCATGTAAATCAGTGATTTTTTATTTCTTTTCAAGTATGAAAGATGACAGGACATAAAAGGGCAGAACTACTGGGTCCTAAAAGGCAGACCCTACCTAGGAGATATTCATTATTTACCAAAAAGATCAAGATTTCCTGGGAGAGGTAACATTTAACATAGTCTTTCAGAGATGAATCAGAATTCAACAGAACACACAGATTAGCCCAATTTGACTAGGGCATAGATTGCCTAGATAGGAATAATATATAATGGGTCATCATCATATTAATTGAATAGCGTTGCATGCATTCATTGAGTGAATGCCACATAATGGAGTTTGAACTTTACCCTGTTTCTAAACAGAGGAATATGATCAGATATATGCATAAATGAGAGAGACTGAGAGAAAAGGGCAGAAACTTTACAAGGAGATTCTTGCAGTAGTTTAAACAAGAGATCAGAATAATAATTAACATTTGTAAATGTTTCAGACATTTCACTTAAGGGTCAAGATGGAGAAGAGTATAGCCAGTGCAGGGGTGATAGCCAGGGAAAGAATTGAGGTGTGAGATATTGGAAGTCAGAGAGAAAATGAAGAATACAGCAGAGATGGAATAAAAAGAGCTTATGATCAGATTAAAGCAATTTTAGAGTTCACGAATATTGTAAGTAAAATATTTGTGGGTGATGACAGGATGAAAGGTTTGACCATCTTCCTGTGTAGCTGAGGTGTGGGTCATGATAAATGTTAAGGAAACTTTAAGGGAGTATTAATATATATGCTGAGGTCTCCTACTATTCCAGCAAGACATGGGAAGAAGAAAAGGATGATAAGCCAGGCATTGAAGACATTGAGGCAGGAAGGAATTTTCTGGTGGTTAGTTGATAATTTGATTAGGTGGTAAATATGCGTTGAGTGAATTTCAAAAGAGAATGGTGATAGGACATTTCAGAAAGGCATTAAGAAGTATTTCAACTCCATTGTTACAACCAATGAGATGAAAGGGTATGATGTAATAAAATTTTGTTGTTGTTGCTTTGATGTTTCAATCATCTCCAACTCTTTATGATCCCATTCATGGTTTTCTTAAGAAAGCAAAGATACTGGAAGAATTTGCCATTTCTTTCTCCAGCTCACTTTACAAATGAGGAAACTGAGGCAAAGAGGTCACTATGGGAACAAAGATTCTAAATGCATTTTTTGGTGGAGTAGTGAATGTTCCAACTACTCTGAAAAGAAATTTGGAACTATACACAAAAGATCCCTAACAATGCTTTCCTTTGACCCAGTGATACCACGATACCATTACTAGGCATAGGTATGTACAAAAGTAGTTATAGCAAACACTTCACTATAGCAAAGAACTAGAAATAGAGTGGGCATGCATCAACTAGGAATGGCAGAATAAATTATATGTGAATTGTAATGGAATATTATTGTACAACAAAAAAAATGGAGGGAATTATGGATTCAAAGAAATCTTAAAAGACATGAACTGATGCAGTGAAGTAAGCAGAACTAGGACCACCATAAAACTCTGTAAAGAAAAACAACTTTGAAAGACTTAAGAAGTCTAACCAATTCATTGATTATTCAGGGCTCCAGAAAATGATGTAGCATGCCTTCTACTTCTTGTGGAGTGATGATGGATTGTAGAGACAGAAACAATTTTAGACATGGTCAGTACAATGCTAATTTTTTTCACTTGATTTGTTACAAGGATGACTCTTTATTTTGGTTGGGGAGAAAAAACATGAGTGTTGTAAATAGTAAAACAAAACAAAACAAAAGACTGTTATTGAAACATTTTAAAAATAAACAGAAAACTCCAGAAAAAGTTGAGAAAGTGCAAATAGTTATTGTTGTTACTACCATATTAGATGTAATAGATATTTTTAAAAATCAGTTGTATCTTGGTTTCATATGTATTCATCTTTTCCTGGTCTTCTTTGTGAATGGACATTTTCAGATTTGTTGATTTTCTACTTCTCAAGAAAAAAAATAAATGGAAAAAATATAATGTGCCATATAATATCTGAAGCAAAAGGAGAGAGCATGTTGTGAAATTCCAAAAATACTGAGAATCATCTAAATGTCTTGTTTCTTCCTTTGTCTTTTCTCTCATTTCTCTTTGTACTGTTAGGTGGCTTGAGTGTAATATGCAGATATTGCAATCTCTCAGTTCCTTTCCATGGCTGCCTTTTGGATGCTGGCACCTGCAGTATCAGCCCTGGTCAATTTTGTAAACTTGAGTACCATGAACAAGGTAAGTCTGGCAATCAATGTGGTCTCCAAAGCAGAGAATCCTTTTCCTGATACTAGCTCAGGTGCCTGTTTTAAGTACTGGCTTGGGTGCTGATTTAGAGAGCATAAGGACTGAAAAATAGAAAAGTATCCCAATCTCAACCCACAAATACCTCCTCTTTAACAATTCTCAGGCTGTCTGAAATCCCACCATTTAAAACCCTTTTGGATGAAAGTAGTGTCTGACTTCAAGAGTTTTCTGTCAAAAAGGCAATAATCCTTCAAAGGATATAACATATTAAATCATTCTCCTATGTATTTTTTAAGTTTGGCATTATTTGATTTATTTTTAATTTTAAAATTTCTATCAAAATAGCTTCTCCCTCTACCTTCTTTCTCCTTCTTTTTCTCTGTCTCTCTTTTCTCTTCTCTCCTACCCCCTAGCAATCAGTGCTGTTGCTTTGAGGATATGTTTATCTCACGTTGAAAAGACATAAGCCATATTTCTCAGGATTGATTAACACATGTTCATTCAGTTCAGCATTGTTTTTTACTGGTCAATAATATAGTGCAGAAAGTTGTGAGGCCTTTACCTGCCGCCTTCTCACAACCCTTATTCTCAGCTGAGTTAAGACAAGTACATTTCTCTTCACAATGTACCTCCCTACATATACAAAATAAATCCCTCCCACAGAGTATTTTCTGATTTTGGTGATAAAAACTATTCCCTTTGTTTTTTCAATATTCTGATAATGTCTTTTTTTTTTTTGCCAAAGGAATAAATTTGTTAAAAAGCTTCATATTGTTAAATAATAGTGTACTTTACAGAGAAACACACTTTCTGATTTTCAAGATATTAACAAAAGTTCAAGCTTTAAGTTTTCTTGCAAAGCAATACAAGTATTTTTCAAAGATCATTCATGGCTCAACTTAAAACATTTCACTTTTACTTGTGAAGGAATGTAGCTAGAGACAATGACAAATATGGACAAGCATATGGCAATGTGATCTGGTATTTCATCTCATAACAGGATTTCACTGTATAATAAAAATGATAGGAGTTTTGTTTTTACCACAAGGAACAAGAATTTCATATACTTAACCTCTATTTCTAAGAAATAATGCTTGATTACATTTCACATGCATTTTGAAATAATAAAATTTGAAGAAGGAACTAATCTAAATAATAAGCTTCTAAATGTAAGTCACTGTTAGAAATAATCTTTCTGTCCTATTTCCCATACTTCTCTAATGCTCTTAGCACTTTCTACTTTGTGGCAGTATGTATGCATGTGTATGTATATATGTGTGTATATATATACATATGTATGTATACATATACACATATAGTTGATTGATGGTTGTTCCTTGTTCTCAAAGAGGACCAAAATGACATTATGTTAAGAGTAGTTACAGTGTGTCTGACGTAGCTAATAAGACCAATATGAGTTCAGAATGCTCTGCCACAGATTGGACACAAATAGTTCCTATGAATATTTGGGGTGGATTCTCTAGCTTTGTCCATTTCATATTTTTTCTGAGCTAATTCCAATTCTGTTTTGCTCATAGAGCAGAGCAACTTCTCAGATGTGCAGTCCTGTGCCAGTATCTTCCCATGTCATGGTAGTTAACGTCTTAAAGATTTTATTTAAAGAAATCTAAACTGTGTTTCTCTAGTAAGTATATTCTAGAAATGTAGAACAGATATATGTAGGGATGTTTATGTGGATGTGTTACAAGATACATGTGTTACATGCAAGGGTATAACCCTGCATCTGTGAAAATACAAACTTATATATGCTAGAGTTGGCCCAGTACCCTCATTTTATTTAAAAAAGGAACTAAAGTCTAGAAAACTTTCTGCCCACGTTGCATACGTAGTGAATTAAGATTAAGTGAAATCTGATGTTTCTTCCATTGCTCTATGCCATATCATCTATCAGAACATGATTAGGAAGAAAGGTTGCTATGAAGTGCTTTATAAACCCATTATTGAGACAATGGTAACCATGCCTTTGATAATCTAAGTAGCAGTATGAAACCACTCCAGTATCTTTGTCAAGAAAATCCAGATGGCCTCACAGAGTTGGACATAATTGAAATGTCTCGACATTAAACAAAATGGTATTTTGGGTTCTTTTGTGAAAAAATCTGTTCCGGTGTATTGGGAATACAGTATTCCTAGCTTTTAACACATTATCTGATAAATAGGCACTTAATGAATGTTTATTAGTTGAACCATAATAACAAATCGTTATGGTAGTAGTCGTGATCATCATAATCATCAGTGTGAGGCTTTTAAAGAGAGAAAGTGCATAAATCCTAATTTTCCAAACTTCAAATTCTTGAAGTAATAGGTCATTTCACTTGTGACATGGCTTTCACTTGTGACAAGACTCTGAAACAATTGTTGTGTTGGAGTAAGTAATGTCTCTTAATCTCTAATAGAACATTTCCCTTCCCAAACACACATCCTTCTGATTTCTTCAGGTGGTGTGGAGTGGTTCATGGTTAAAGGCTGTACTGCCACCAAAGAGATATGCCATTCAAAGAAAATTATCAGCAATTCCGTCCATTTCACCTATTGCTGCAGCAAAGACATGTGCAACATATGAACTGGAATCCCCAACTGGATGATTAGGCTCAGAAAGAATGTGATGCCAGTTTATAAGCAGTCTAACATTAAGATAGCAATGTATACGTTTTTCCTTGGGTGAATTGATCACAGTCCAGTGGTTAATCCAGGACCTGATAAATTGTAGAGTATCTGCTATGACCATATTCCCCCTTTTCTCATCCTAAGGAATAATGGGCTGGAGGGAGGCCAAATATGGCCAGTGTGGCCAAAGGCCAGCAACACATTCCTGTTCTTAAAGCTTTCAGCAATGTTTCCTTATTCCTACTTAAAGACATTGTCATCTTTATTCTAAGGTCTTGGGGGAAAAAAAAAAAAGAAAAACTAAAACATTAGCTCCTGTCCATGGCTCCCTTGCCCCTAAAAAGATGGAGTATTCCAATCCAAATGACTGACCTTCATACAGATTGGTATTCTACCATATATTATCTAAAATCCCAAATCACACTCCTCTAGTTTCTTTCAATTGAGAACACTTCTAATAGTAGCATACTGCATGAATATTACTATCCTAAAAGAGTTCATTTGGTTTCATTTCTTCTGAATGCTGCATACACTTGGGGAATCTTGATGTCTTTAAGATTACCCACAAGAATAAAACAAAGGCAAACTTGTGGACATTGAGACAAAGCTTTAGGATAAAAGATTGTCTTCCTTGCAAACAGTTAAAACACTGCATGACTTTGACTTGACTTCTATAGTGGGAGCCCTTAAACACATAGCATTTATATACAGATGAGGCAATTCAAAGGGAACTCCTACCTATAAGCAGATGATGATCTGGTCTGAAATAATTTTACAGTATTTAGATAATACAGGTCAGAGCATTGCTTTTGTTTAATACTGTTGTGGGGTGGGTGAGGTAGTATATTTTAGTATTTAGTATTGCATTAGAGTCCTTAAACACATAGCATTTATATAGAGATGAGGCAATTCAAAGGGAACTTCTACCTATAAGCAGATGATGATCTGGTCTGAAATAATTTTACAGTATTTAGATAATACAGGTCAGAGCATTGCTTTTGTTTAATACTGTTGTGGGGTGGGTGAGGTAATATATTTTAGTATTTAGTATTGCATTAGAGTCCTTAAACACATAGCATTTATATACAGATGAGGCAATTCAAAGGAACTTCTACTTATAAGCAGATGATGATCTGGTCTGAAATAATTTTACAATATTTAGATAATACAGGTCAGAGCATTGCTTTTGTTTAATACTGTTGTGGGGTGGGTGAGGTAGTATACTTTAGTATTTAGTATTGCATTAGAGTCCTTAAACACATAGCATTTATATAGAGATGAGGCAATTCAAAGGGAACTTCTACCTATAAGCAGATGATGATCTGGTCTGAAATAATTTTACAGTATTTAGATAATACAGGTCACAACATTGCTTTTGTTTAATACTATTGTGGGGTGAATGAGGTAGTATATTTTAGTATTTAGTACTGCATTAGTATCACATTGTTTTCTTGTGATGTAGATCTGGCAGGTGTTTGAGAAATTTTTTGAAATTAAAAAATATATATTTAAATTTTGGTTATTTTTGTTTTCAGACTCCTTTCTTCTTCCTTGATCTCCATCAGTTGCTTCCCAGGACAATCGTCCTACTTTTAGAAGACATATATCACATCAGAATCTTAACCCAGACTTTTGCTTATCTATTCAAATACTCCTCCTTCCTTATGCCTGAAAAATGCCTTCCCTCTGATCATTGGGCTAGGTTAACTATATTTTTCATGATATTTTAATAAGTTAAAGTACCTATTTCTTTTAGAGGTGAAGCAACTGAGGCAGAAGGAAAATGAGATTTGCATAAGATCCCAAAATTAGTGGATGAATCCAAAGGAACTCAAAATTTTGTTCCAAAGCCACTTTATATGGCTTTGGAATCAAAAGGTTTGGTTTTAGACCCTGATTCAACTAGGGAGTACAATAGAGAGAGTGCCAGGCCTTCATGAGTTCCCTTTATGAGGGGAAAATACTCTTTATGAGTTGAGATCCAGCCTCAGACACTAGTTGTGTGATCCTGGGCAAATCACTTAAATCTGTTGGCCTCCCATTTCTCATCTCTTTAGTATTTTTGTTATTTTGTTATGAAAATCCCAAATGAGGTCATGAGTCAGACATAACTGAAAAATTGATAAGCTAAGAGTAATTTTAATCTTGTGGGGCTTCAATTTTGGGGGGATCAAAATGAGGGATCTGGATTGGACAGATTCTAAAGGCCCTAAAAGCTAGAGATCTATGATCCTACTGATTTCCCAATCACACAAAAGCTGGCATGGAAATTTCAAAGAGAGATAGCAAGATGAGCAGTCACTTTCAAATACTTCTGCTAGCTATATGCATATGCTCACATTCCTTCTCTGATCTTGGCTTCCATATATGTGAAATGGTTCAAACCAGACAATTCGAGTCCTTTCCAGTATTAAGATTTTGTACTGATATTTTCATTTGCTTCTCAGTGACTGTTGTTCATATGTTTCCTCACCAGCATCCTTTCTCTTCCTAGCAGAAAAAAGGCTCAAGTTGAATAAAGCCTGTACTGTGTACAAGGGTACACTACATAATTAAAGCAAGGGTGCTACCCACACAGCGCCTGGAGAGGAAGAAAAGGAGAAATGCAAATGTTGGGAGGATTGATTTGTTTCTAAACCAGTCACCTGATAGGCAGTGGAATTCAGAAGTCTCAATGGTAGCACACTTGGCCTCCCCACCTTTAGACAAAAAAATAATATTTTGTTGTTCCTTAGACCCCGCAAAGATTGTTATATACATCCATGGTCTGGTCTACCCCATTTCAAAGAACGTGTGCTTTTGTTTCTCCTTTACTCTTGATAAGTTCCCCTCCTCCTCCTTCAATTAGAATACACAGATGGCATAGTAATATTTCTTTTCAGTTTATATCTCCCAATTAGGCCTCTATCCATTCAAGAATTCTCTGCTTACACTTTATGAAACCTTGAAGGCATATGGTTTGTACACATATGGTTTTGTGTTGATTTGAATGTAGGTCAAGCAGATCATGGATCAATGGATCTGAGATCTTATATGATACTCTTGCACATATATCAGTCATTCCATCATTATAAATTAACAAGTTAAGGCTTCAAGAGGCAGTTAAGCCTAACCCCAAGTGATATTAAAAAAATTTTACTCATTTCTTTTTGTTTTTATATGACCTATCTTTTCCTCCACTACCTATCTTTTTGTAAAGGACCATAGCCATAATTGTTGAAGTGAACTCAGAGGCCATCTAACTCTCCTTTTCAAAACTTTTTTTTTTTTAAGAGGAAGACAAATCAGCAAAACCAACAAATACATAGAAAAGTCTTGGCAATATATGCAACGTTCTCAATCTCTGCAAAGGAATGGGGAGAAGTACATTCCCTTATCTTTGGGCCTGCTTTTTCTTTTGGAATTTGGACATTTCTTCATTCTATCCCTCCCAACATCTAAAATTACTTGACTTAGAGTAAGATGTTAATTTTTTTAATCACATTCCTAGGGAACATGTCTCTTGTCATATAGAAGTGACAAGGAAATGCCTAGGATATCCAGGATGACCATTCAGCAAGGGAAGAAAATATATCTTGAAAAAGTAACTAGCATCTATGACTGGCTCAATCATAATATTTTTTTGGCCTCTGACTAGCAATCCTTTTTTCTGCCCTTTAGATACAGAGACAAGCAAACATCTTGGCCCCTTATGAGAAGATATCTGTGATAGGAAGGATATCTTTTATCAACGATCCTAACAATTTGAGTAAGACCCATCTGTCCTCTGTACTTCCTACCAAGCACATAAGAAAGAGTTTGTAGCTACAGTGGAACAGGGATCCTTCTCACACTTCCAGACCACAGCACAGGTCAGGAGATGAGTAAACACACCTATTTAAATTATAGCACCTTGAAGAACTGAAATAGATCACTGGAAATAACTACACAAAAACTACGAAGCTGGGGGACAGTGTATCCTCCACTCTGGCAACATAGTTGTAATTTAACAGTTAAAAGTTAAAAACTCTGAGGTACCCCCTCACACCTCTCAGACTGGCTTAAAAGATAGGAAAAGATGATAAATGTTTGGGTCGATGTGGGGAAACTGGGACATTCATGCATTGTTGGCAAAGTTGTGAACCGATTCAGTCTTTCTGGAGAGCAGTTTGGAACTATGTCCAAAAGGATATCAAATTTTGCATACCATTGGATCCAGCAGGATCTCTAAATGATCTGTATCCTAAAAGAAAAAAGGGAAAAGGATCCACATGTGCAAAAATGTAGTAGCAAGGAACTGGCAATTGAGTTTCTTGCTACTACAAAAAGGGCTGCTAACAAACATATTTGCACATGTAGGTTCTTATTCCTTTTTTATATTTTTGGAATGCAGACTCAGGAGAAACACTGCTGGATCAAAGGGCATGTGCATTCTGAAAGCCCTTTGGGCATAGTTCTAAATTGCTCTCCAGAATGATTGGATCAGTTCATAACTCCCAACAATGTATTAATGTTCCAGTTTTCCCACATCTCCAACATCTTCAATATCTTTTCCTGTCATCTTAGAGCCAATCTGAGAGATATGAAGTGGTAATATCAGAGTTGTTTTAATTTGCATTTCTCTGATCTAAAATGATTTAGAGCATTTTTTCATATCACTAGAAATGGTTTTAATTTCTTCTAAGAGTTATAATGAAAAATGTTAATTCATATCCAGAGAAAGAACTTAATGGTTTAAAGTCTGTTTAAAGAACTTAAAAGTTGTACATAATAGATTTGGAAAAAAGAAAAAGTGACCCCAAGACAGTTTCAAATTTAATCGGGGTTGTGCTAAAGTTAGCTTGAACTGGCTCAATAGAGCTAACTGCTAAATTTTCAATCTGAGCATTTATACCTGTGAAATTGGCTAACTTTATAAACAATACTTGATATATATTTTTTTTCTTTCAGGTTCAAATTTAAAGTGATGGGGAATATGTTTTTAATACCAAATGTAAAAGTGTGTTGGGCCCACAGTTTTTTGTTTGAATGCTAGTTAAATGTTTACTGGCATACCCTTGAAGAAAACCCTAATTTACTAGATTTGGGGTCATTTCTCATCAGTGGCTATCACTTAGGTGGAACCTGATTAATCTAATACATCAACTCATTCCAGCTACCCAAAGGTAGCTACAACAGGTCTCTGATTTCTCAGAACATAATTCTATACCATGTTTGCCTTGTTCTAGGAGATATATAAATTCACACTAGGGATCCTTGAAGAAGGAATTCTAGTACCATCAATGGCTGAACTCTTTGCTTGTCCAATTTCTAGCATAAACATTTTAGAATGATTCAGAATGGCCATTCTGCAAATGATCATTAGAGTAGAAGTTCTTATTATGACAAACATTGCCTTACATTAATTTTTCAGGCGTGAAAGCTTGGTTCCAGCTGCTTGATTGCTATGTCCCATTTTCCTCTGTTGTGATAGCTTGGATATGAAAGACCTATTTCTTTCCCTTTGGAAATTATAGATTTATATTGTCAGTTTCTATGTGTAGGAAAATTTTAGCCAAAAAACACAAGTTTTTGAAATCAAATAGAATGGAATATTAAACTATCATTTTACAAAGAAAAAGGGCTGCCAGACTAATTTAACTTCTTAAGAGTAGATTAATAGATGAATGGATTAATAGGTAAGTAGATTAATGATACTAAAGTTAATGACTAAAATAGAAATGTGGCATAATCCAAAATTTGTCATCACACACTCCTCTGAACAAGTTGTGATATATGATTGTGATGGTAAGAAATGATGAGCTCAATAATTTTTAGAAAAAACATGGAAAGACTTGCATGAAGTAACAAAGAGCAAAATGAGAACCACATGGACATGTTATGTAGTAACAGCAATATTGTTCTAAGTGACTTTGAGCAAATAAGTTATTTCGACTATTATAAATATCCAGATTAACTATAAAGAACATATGAAAAAAAGTATCTGCATCCAGAGAAATAACTGTTTATATCTTTGTGTCTGATAGCCATTTCTAGGGTGTATGAGGTGAAGGGAGAGGGGAAGGGTAAGAAATAAAAAGAAATTTACATGATAATTTTAGTGCATATTTGAAAGGAATAGAAAGTTGTGAAAACTTCAATGCAATCATCTTTTTTTTTTATTGTACTATGTTATGTAAATATCTGTTTTATTCCATCAATTCAAAATAAAATTAAAACAATTTTAGCATACTTTTTATATTTGCTTATTTGTTATACTTTTGTACATTAATAGTTATATACCTTACAAAAGTTACACAAAAAATTTTTTTAAAAAGATACCTATACTTTTAGGAAGTATGGAGAATGACTTTTAGTCCTATGGAGAATTGTATGGCAATAGGAGAGGCTTGTGGCAAAAGTAGGTTGTTGTATTTGTGATAGTGTGGGGAGAGAGAAAAGGATAATATATGGAGGTAAAAATGATAAGATTTGGCAACAATCACATGAGGAAGAGTGAGAAGTCAAAGATGTGGACTTGTGAATCTCAATGATACTACAGATGATGCTAACCCTCATTAGTAGGGAACAGTGAAATTTGAAAGAGGGGTGGTTTTAGAGTGTAAAGTAATGGAATTTACAATGTTACAGTCCATCTGTTGTGATTCTAGTGGTCTCTAGAGATGTGAGAATTGGGGAGTGAGAATCTCCTCTGGTCGGCGCAGATCCAGTGTGAAAGAATTCACAAACCCAAAATCTGAATGTGGCAAAAAGGATTTTTATTGGCACTAAAAAGCCAGCTTTGCTAGGAAGGCAGAGTTCTTTGTGACAAGGTCCTGTCAGAGAAATAAGAGTTATCACTGAGAAGTGGGTATCTTCACAATAGGCAGCAGTCCTGGCAAGCAGCATAATCTTACTTTGGACTTCTGCAGAGATTTGAAATTCAAAGTTGTCTTTTTATAAGACGTCTGAGGCTGGGGGTTCTGTTGAATGAGATTCAATGCCCCCAGGCCTAGATTTCCAGTTGAAAAGAGAATATTTGGAGTTTCAATCTACTCAATAGGAATATAGGCTGAGATCTCCAACTCAATGAGACCACCTTAAGTTCAAGCTACTGGGAATGGTCCTGGGTTAATCTTCAACTCAATAGAGAGTGCAGCTACTCAATAGAGGGTGCAGCTAGTCCCCACCAAGATTTCCAAAAGAATGAAACCACTTAACTGCCCTGAATGGTGGGTTTCTGTCAGAGGAGAGTTTCAGAATTCACCCCCAAAAGCCAAGGGAGACACAATCTGCATCATATCTATGCTTGTTCATCTTGTGCAACTCACTGTGTCCCACCCAAAAGGAAAAGGAAAAATCTGGGCTCTTACTGGCCACAGGATTTAAGAGAATCTACTGCAGCCAAAAAGTGATCTGGCATCCTTGAATTGGAGGTTCCAGAGGACTGAAGGAGTGTTGAGGTTAGGAAAGGGACTCCAAAAGTTTGGGATCACAGACTGGTGTTGAAAGGTGTCTCAAAAGAATTTGCAGGCTTGAATCCATTTCCTATCAAGGGGCAAAGTTTAATTGTAATTGTAATGCCAATTGCAGTGGACTAAGTTTTCCAAAAGGAATTATCAAAGAAACAGGAGCAAGGAGACAAAATTTATCCAGTTTTCTATCATTGACATGCTAATCTATAGTCCAGAATGGTCGTCTCTGGATTTGGTTCTCACTGGCCAGATTATCACTATTATCTCTGGAGTTTGGTTCCGTGGGACTATCCTGAGGCCAGAAGCTATCTGACAGTCATCAGTGAATTGACTGGTCTATTCATATTCAGATAGATTGTTGTTCTTAGATTGGGAGTGTGGGAAGTCCCTGAAGCAGAATCCAAAGCCAGAAGATTTAGGATTACTGACTTATTGTCAGAACAGAAGCACCCCCATAAGATCAGGGGATCTCAAAATCATTGCTGTTTCCTATAGCAGCTATATTACATCATTTCCCCCTCTCAAGCAGTCACATCCCAAATTCATTTGGACAAAGGGATGGAGATCTCATTTTCTGGAGCTGCTTCATGCTGATAAGGGGAGTAGAACTGTCCCTGTCCATTTGGAAATGGGACCTTTACAAATAATGCAACAGATGCCTTCTATGGGCTGCCTTGAGGATGCTGAGGGCACAGCCAACAATCCTGAATGCCCCACTACCCACAGAGTTCCCTAGTCTGACTAAAAGCTAGGGCTCCACTGGCAAGGGGAACACAGAATGACACCAAGAGAGCTGGATAGAAAATACTAAGAACAAAGCTCTCATCCACAGTGTTGTTAAAGGTACACTTGGAAAAAGTGGGAAATAACAAGAAAGCTAATCTTAAGTACCTCAGCCCCCTTTTGAGTTATTTGAGAAGTGAAGCTCGGGCCATTGTCTCTCTGCAAAGAGCTGGGCAGGCCAAAAAGAAGTTCTCACTGGCTTGCCTCTGGGATTAGAAGCAGGTCTGAGGAGTCAGTATTTGGAATCAATATAGATGTTCATTCTCATTCCTTTGCTCCAAGTCTAAAATTTTTGTGAGGGCAAAAATGCTCTGAACCTGGTAGGAGAGTTAGAACCTCCAGTGGTTGGGTTAGGGTAAACTTAGATGCTTTCTCAATTAGAAGGGCTGTGGCAGCAAGCTCTAAGGCAAGAGACCCCTAGGATCTGGCCCTGTACAGTGTAAAAGGCTTTAGGTAGGGCTAAGGCTGGAGCAAGAGATTAGTTTAGCTTTCAGGATCTTAACAAACTGATAAGACCATGTGGACCTTTAGACTAAGAAATTTCATAGCCCTGGGTGGGGGAGGGAGGCTGGAAGTTAGGGGGTTATCCAAATGTGTGTGTGGAGGGGCTGTCATGGAAGCTCTGATGTTAGGGACATGACTGTCTAATTGCTCAGGCAATTAGGTTTAAGTGACTTGCCCAGGGGTCACATAGCTAGGAAGTGTTGTTTCTGAGGTCAGGCTTGAACTCAGGTTCTCCTGACTTCAGAACTGGTGCTCTATCCATTACACTACCTAGCTACCCCAAAGAAAAGCATTTTTAAGATCTAAGATAGAAAGCCATTTTATTCCCTGGGAAACTTGTACTGGGCTCATGGTTTCTACTGACCATTTGCTCTGATTATAGAAATTTGCTATAAGAGGAAAAAGCAGGGACATGATTATAATAGCACCAAAACAGGTCTTTCAGGCTTCAGCCTGAGAGCACACACATGACAGGACCTGTTTGACAGCCAATCATACAGTAATAGTTAGCCAGACTCAGAAATAATCAGATGGAAAACAAAAAAAAAAAAAAAAATTGAGAAACTAAGTCAGAAGGTTTCCACCTTAAAAAGAGGCTAAGGTTGTCCTCTAACTCTTGCCCAGATAAGATGTACACTTATAAACTTTGGCATTTCTCTCAAAGGGGTGGGATATTGACAATGATCAGGCAAACAAATTAAGAACTCAAAAGAATACCAGTTATAGCCCCAAAAGATTTTATCTCTAGTAGCAAATTCTACTAATTGCAGCAAGGTTGTATTCGGTGCCCATGGTTTTGCTTCCTCCATTTTTATAGCTGAGGCAGAGTTTTAATCTGATCTGTGATGAGAGGGGTTAGCAAACAAAGAGACTTGGACTATATTGTTCTTGTTAGCAATCCTGACAACTGAAATACACTCTGGGAGAGGAGTGGAAAAGGTCCCTTAAAACCTTCTGGAATACTTTCCTAACGGAGCAGAAGGGGAACTCCAGACAAGATAGGACTCAAGGAAGAGTTAGCAAAAAGTTGCTATGTACCTGGTTTGTTTTTCCTTTTTCTTTTCTTCCAAAATGGGATAAACTCCTAGAATTATCCCCAATTTTTCAGGAATTTTTCTTGCAATCCTAAAATGACTAATTGCCAAACTTCCTAATCATTGCTTTCAAAACTTTGAGAATTTGCTGAGATATTTTAATTTTAAATAGCTAACTTTTTTGTGTAGCCTCCAGCTTGGCCAGAGCTGAAGTCCACAGAAAAAAAATTAGGCTTTTTAAGAAAATTTCCCAGCATTCTAACTACACATAGAGGGTTTTTTTCCCCCCGCTAGTTGCATTTTAAATCTTTCTAGGTAATAAACGCTAACTCATAGAACAAACATGACATAGGCATTCTGCACAGAAAAGCAGACACAACTAAAATGACATGAAAGAGGACTGTCCGATTGTAGAGGGCTAAAACTCTTAAGTTGTTGCACTAAGGTCAGTTCAAGCACTTAGGGCTAATTACTGATTGGACAATACTCTATGGGTATATACTTGGAAAATGGTCCTTCCCACTATCCTGTGCTGGCTCAACATATACAGAGGATTGTAGGAGGGACTAGGGGATGGAATAAGACTAGCCAGAGTCACTCTTTGCGGTAGATGAGGAAGAAGGCGATTGTGGAGATTCTGCTTCCATCCTGTTCAATCCTGCATCTAAAGCCCAAGAATAAAGACTAAGGACTTTTGCTTATCCTGATTCTGGCCGATTCTGGGGTATCTGGGGTACTAGCATGGTCGTCACATTCGATCTTTGCCAAAAGCCAAAAAATTCTGCCAAAAGCTATCCTATAGCACTTTGTCTTCTCTGGCGTCCCAGAGAAGGTGAAAGGGTGGCAAAGATTAACTTTGCCACAAATTTCAAGAATTTCCCAGTCTGGGTGTCCCCAGTCAAGGAAAACTTGCTGAGGGTGGAGCTCATGAACACCCAGACAAGCCTTCTCCTGGTGGCTTGGGGTGTCCTAGCTATAGGATGATGGAAGAAGAATTGGGGGAGGGGGGCTTATCTTGAAAAGGATGGAATCAAACCAGGAGAGGCCAAATTCTCCCCGTACTGGGCCATCAAATGTTGAGGTTGGGAAAGGGGGGACCCCAAAGTCTTGGGGTCATAGACTGCTGTCATAAGGTGTCTCAAAAGAATTTGCAGGCTTGAATCCATTTCCTGGTCAAGGGGCATTATTGCAATTATAATACCATTACAAGCAGACTAAATTCCAAGAAAATTTAGCAGAGTAATAATTCTATGGACCAGAGGTATGGCCAAGGCCTGGGAGTGATATTCTTCATTTGGCTCTCACTAGCCTGATAATCACTATTATCTCAGGAGTTTGGTTAGTGGGACTATCCCGAGGCCAGAAGCTATCTAACAGTCAATGAATTGAGGAGTGGTCTATTCAGAATCAGACAGATTGTTGTTCTTAAATTGGGAGTGGGGGAAGTCCCTGAGGCAGACTCCAAAGCCAGAATATTTAGGATTATTGACATTATTAGAAGAGAAACCCCCCCTAAGATCAGAGGACTTCCAAAATCAATGCTGTCTCCCATAGAAGCTATATTACATCAGGAGAGAGACATGAAAGTTTCCCAGTGATACCCTGAAAGTTGCTGCTGTCCATATTCAGGTAGTAGTGCAGTTATAGCTACCTTTAAGTGCCAATATGCCAGGCTCCAAAAGAGAGAGTTAAGTGGCAGGGACAAACAAAGTAAGGCCTGTTGAGGGATAAATGTGAGTGAGGTTATATTGGAGAAAAGCCTCATAATTGTCTACCAGAAGAAAGCTGGAATCCTACCTGTCTCCTCACCAAAATGATGAGATTAGAGTTCCTGGTAGTCAGGGAGTTAAATGATGAGGTTAGTGGCAGGTTCAGGGTTTACGGGACCAAATGAAGAGGTTTGGCTCCCCTGAATCTCCTTTAGGATTCACATAAGGTAGGGAGTTGTGGGAATCCCTTTCTGACAAGTGCAAAAGTCTTTTGTAAAGGAATTTATGAACCCAAAAAGGTAGACTGATAAAAAGAAGTTTATAGTTGGCATTGGGAAATCAGCCTTTGTTATGCATGAATAGAAAGACTGAATTCCTTAGTGGCAAGGTCCCCAGCAGAGAAGTAAAGTTTCTAGTAGAAAGCTCCTGACAGAGAGTCTTATTAGCGAAATAGGTAAGGATAAAGAGAGGTAATGCTGAAAAAGAATATTTCAGCAGGCAGAGATTGCTGCTATGCCAGGGATGACATATTAGGTCCTTTTCAAGGACTGAGCTTAAAATTTGCTCTTTTTATAATAGAAATCTTGGCTACAAGCTGGGGTTTTTGCTCTTGATGGGGGCTGGTCAGCTTAAGCTGGAATTTGAATAGAATTGAAGGAGTGTTTATTGATTAATCTCCAATTCAAAGGGGTTAGAATCTCCTAAGACTCAACTAGCCCCACTTAGACAACAGAATGAAGCTGTTCGTCTTGTTTCCCTTGGGTGGAGTCTTTACAAAGGCAGGTTGACAAGAGATCAGCTACACCCAAAGAAAGAACACTGGGAAATGAATATAAACTGCTTGCCTTTTTGTTTTTCTTCCCGGGTTATTTATACCTTCTGAATTTAATTCTCCCTGTGCAACAAGAGAACTGTTCAGTTCTGCACACATGTATTGTATCTAGCATATACTGTAACCTATTCAACAGGTAAAGGACTACTTGCCATCTGGGGGAGGGGGTGGAGGGAGGGAGGGGAAAAATCAGAACAGAAGTGAATGTAAGGGATAATGTTATAAAAAATTATCTTGGCATGGGTTCTGTCAATAAAAAGTTATTAAAAAAAAAAAAAAAAAAAAAACAAAGGCAGGTTGATTCAAGAAGACTTTCTCCTTGAAGGAATTTTAGAGATTTTCAGGGCTCCCTTGTCAGTATTACTGCCTTATACTAAAGAGTAAGCCATCTCACAAAGGTGTTTTTTATTCTGTCATTTCAGGTTGGTCTGACTCTTCATGACACTTGCTTTTTTAGAAGATACTGAAGTGGTTTACCATTTCCTTCTCTATAGTTTACTTTATAGATAAAGAAAGTGAGACAAACAGGGTTAAGTGATTTGTCTAGAGTCACACAACTAGTAAGTATCTGAAACCAGATTTGAACTCAGGAAGATGAGTCTGCCTGATTATGGCCTAGCTATTGTGCTACCTAGTTGCCCCCACATTGAACTTGAAACTACTTCTAGATATTATTTTACAAAACGATTGGTTAGCCATAACTTTCCCAATTTGTACTTAAGATTTTACACAGACACTCCTTTTGGCCCTGTAATTACTGAAAGCTCCAAGCACCAGGAACAATAGCCAGGGCAGGTAAAGTCCACATATGGATGCTGTCTGTCCAAGCTGTTAGAGTTTTGGCTGTCACTGGACTTTATTTAGGGGAGCAATATATGGCTGGTTGAGCTCTTAGATATTTACATTCAAGCACCTGTGCTGTTCTAACCAAATTCTGGTCAATTTAGGGGTTCTTCAGGACAAGTGAATTTGTTAGGGAAGAAATATATCAAGTGTTTCAATGTTGAGCCATTGAGTGGGCCTCCCAGAAGCTCTGTGTGAGGGCCAGGCCCTATAATGTCACAACTGCTATAATCTCATGAAAACAAACTCCCTCTGGCTACATAAAGATGCTTTTTATGTGTTTTTGTATCTTTACTCAATTAGAATGTAAATGACTTCAGAAGCTGCTTTTCCCATAGCTTGATACATAGTAAATGCTAATAAATGCTCATTGCCTGACTTACCTATAGGAAAGGCAGTTCTTCTCATCAAGGCCAATCTGTATAAATTGATATGATTCCTTCACATCTTTTACAGCAAATTTCCCTCTCATTGCCTTATCCTCAGTGTCTCCTGATCTCTCCCTTCTGTGTTTTAACATGCCAGACTCCTCATACTTAAAAGTTGTGCCAGATGGCCAAAATCAAAGATTTCCTGATTTCCCTTTTGCTCCCCACTCCTTTGTTTCTCCTTCTTGTTTTTATGTAAATAGACTGTTCTAGCATTCTATGTATTAACTGATTGCTCTATGACAAGGCGTTTTAACCTAAGATCTACAAATACATTTCATTGAGTCTGGAAAATACAATAAATTTGGCTTTGTTTTAGATATTTAATATTTTGGTAATTATATTTCAATATACTTGATTTCTTCTGTAATAAATTTATGTGTGTATTTTAAAACATCATTCTGAGAAGAAGGCTTCATGGTTCTGCCAGCAGAAGTACATGACAGAAATTAAGAACCTCTATAAGTTAAATCAGACCTGCCCTTTAAGATTTGACCCTTTGGGCTATTAAACTGTAAATATTCTTTGATTCCACAGTGTCTCTAATTAAAGTCTGTATCCCAAAGAAATCATAAAATGAGGGAAAAGGACCCACATGTACAAAAAAAAATTAGCAATCCTTTTTGTAGTGGCAAGGGATTGGAAACTGAATGGGATTCCATCAATTGGGGAATGGCTATATCAATTATGATATATGAATGTAATGGAATATTATTGTTCTATAAGAAATGATGAACAGGCTGATTTCAGAAAAGCCTGGAAAGACTTATATGGACTGATGTTGAATGAAGTGAGCTGACCCAAGAGAACATTGTACAGTGTAACAAGATTCTGTGATGATCAGCTGTTGTGATGACCGCGTATTTAAAATCAGCCGGAGTCAGGAATTTAGGTTAAGGGAAAAATCTTCCATCTTTATTGAAGTGAAGAGGTGAAAAAGGATTGCAATAGCAATATGGGCAGCTGCAACAGGAAGCCAGATAGCAGAGGAGGATTGGAGATGAAGGGCCGCAGCAATAGCAATGCGAGCAGCTGTAACAAGATGCCAGCCAGCAGTCTCTCCTCCTGCTTCCCTTTCCACTCCCTTGCCTCCACCCACCAAAAACGTCATTTCTTATACAACACATCAGGACTTGCACAAAGAGTGGGTAGGGGCCATTCTTTCTCCAAGCTTATATATTAATAGAGTATGGTCCAATTACTATTTAGCCTCACATGCTTGGGACCTCAGTGCATCAACTCAAGCCTCAGCTCATTACATCTCCCGCTTTCTTTTGTTTTAGAACACAGGTGGTTATGCCATCCCTGACTTCTCAGGGAGGTCAGAGCTCCCAAGGGGAGGTGATCACACCCTCCCTGACTTCTCAGGAAAGGAAGTGAAAGCACTAAAAAGGAGATAATCATGCCCTCCCTGACATCTCAGGAAGGGAGATAAAAAGCACCAAAGAGAAGTGGGGGTTGCTAGCAGGTTTCTGGGCTGAAGGGTCTTATTATGCACAAACCCATCAGCATGGGAGATATTACACAAGCACACAGCATTAATGCAGAGGCTATTAGTGATGACTCTCCCCACAGTCAGTGCAGGCTTGATGTGGTATAACAAACATGAATTGTACACACAAGTAATGGCATAACAAACAATATAAATCAACATGGTGTTGTAAAAGATTGCCAGAAATCCTAGGACGAGGGTATGTAAACAGCAGTCACACATACGCCTTCTTCAGCAGCCAAGAGATAGTCCAAAACCAATCTATTGTCCATTGCTTCATATATCAGGGAATCCAATGATCCCCCCAAGTTTATGAAGTCCTGCAAAAGTCTTTTTATATCTTAGGGATTCCAACGATTCCAGCATATTTTGAAGTCCTGTAACAGTCTTATCATTTCTCAGAAAATCCAATGATTCCTGAGGGCTTTCAAGTCTTATGTCTCCAAGAATCCGATGATTCCTGAGGGTTTTAAAGTCCTACAATAATCTTATGTCTCAGAGAATCCAATGATTCCTGAGGGTTTTGAAGTCCAATGATTTTCTATGTCCATGAGTCAAACGCCATAACTGCCACACGCTTTCAATGGTGAGCACAATCAGCAACAGAACCACCCAATGTTTCTTGGGTCTTCTCCTTCGTTTCAAGGGTCTGCTCCATCTCTCTGTGATGGACAAGGCGAATATGGCTCGTTGGCACCCATCTGATTCCTTCTCCACCTGTAGAGATACAAGCAAACCCTCTTCCCCCAAGCAGTTAGCCTATCTGGTCCCTTCCATTCACCACTTTCTGGGTCTCTCCACATCACCTGGCGATTATCTAAAGATAGTGGAGCTGCTTGCACTGGACACTGCCCTTCCGGTGGGTTATAAAACCTGTCTGCTGGAACCAGTGCATCTTTGTCAAAAATCAAGAAGTTAATAGTATAAAGGGTTAGATTTAGTAGTTCTCTAGGGTTACCTGTGGCTCCCCCTTTCTTTTGTTTTTAGAGCAGCGTCTTAATGTCTCTGTTTCTCCTCTCTACTATTGCCTGTCCTTGAGGATTAAAGGGTATGCCAGTAGTGTGTAAAATCTTATACTGTGCACAAAAGTGTGCAAAATGTTTGGAGGTGTATGCAGGACCATTGTCTGTTTTTATTGTTTGTGGCACACCCATAATGGCAAATGCTTGTGTGAGGAATTCAGTGACCACTCGGGCTGTCTCTTTTGCTGCTGAGATTGCAAAAGTGAATCCTGAAAAGGTATCTACCACAACATGGATAAAAGACAGACCACCGAAAGATTTATAATGGGTCACATCCATTTGCCAGATTTTATTGGGTCTCAAACCACAAGGATTCTTCCCTGGACACAGTGTAGGAGTATGGAAAGGAAGGCAATCTGTACAACTTTTTACTATGTTCCTAGTTTCCTTTTTTGTTATCCCAAATTGTAAACGCAAAGCTCGAGCAGCCTGATGGTATTTAGAATGGGATTCCTGGGCCTCCTGAAATAAAGGTGTACTGGCTAACATAGTTAAAAGGCTGTCTGCCTTTAAATTTCCATCAAAAATAGGACCTTGAAGTCCACTATGTGAGTGGACCTCCAAGATATAAATCTTTCCTGGATGCTTTCTCACTTGCTCCTGAAGTTCCTTAAAGAGCTGATATATATTAGAAGCTGCAAATTTTATTTGGGCTGTGACAATTCTTTGTACCACACCTACTGAATAGGCTGAATCAGATACTATATTTATGTCTCCTGGGTAATAAATGAGAGCTAACATGATCGCATATAATTCGTTCTGCTGAGTGGACTGAAAAGGAGTTCTGACTACTCTCTTTATAGTTGAGTCACGAGAGTATACAGCACAAATATTGTGTTTGGATGCATCTGTAAAGATAGTTGGTCCTTTAAGGGGAACTTTAGAAACTTTTTCTTCAAGAATCCATCACCAATTATGTAAAAGTCTGGTTATCTTTAATGGAGACCCATGTGTAAAATTTGGAGCCATGGCTAATAAAATTTGCCACTCTGGGATGGTCTCACAGAACACATTAATTTGTGTATTGGTGTAAAAGGTGTATATCTTATCAGGTCTTGTCCCAGATAATTGTACTGTTCGCTTAATGGCCTTTAATAAAATTCTAGCCACAAGCACTAGGTAAGGAGTAAGGCTTTGTTCTGATTGTCCCGGGAGGTTCACCCACTCTATCACACTGTCTCCTTGATGAAGGATTGCTGTGGGTGCCTCTTGTGTGGCAAAAACTGATATTTCCAAGGGTTTTTGAGTGACTCTTTCAACCACACTGGATAAAGCCAATTCGATTCTTCTCAAAGCCTCTTGAGCTTCTTTTGTAAGCTGGTGTGGTGAATTTAAAGCACTGTCTCCTCTTAAAATGTCATATAATGGTTGTAACTGATAGGTAGTCAAGCCTAACACTGGATGCAGCCATTGGATATCTCCTATCAATTTCTGAAAATCATTTAAGGTGTTTAGCTTCTCTGTTCTTAAGGACAGTTTTTGTACTGTAAGCACCTTAGGGTATACTTCGTATCCTAAATATTGAAAAGGAGCATGTCTTTGAATTTTTTCTTCAGCTATGTACAATTTGTAGTTTCTTAGTGTTTCTATGGTCTTTTGTAGAAATGCTTCTAGCATTTGTTCCTCAGATGCACATCTCAATATATCATCCATATAATGTAATAGCATAACTTTTGGAAATGCTTTTCTTACTGGAGCAAGAGCAGCAGCAACATACATTTGACACATAGTGGAGCTGTTTTTCATTCCCTGTGGCAAAACTGTCCATTCATATCTTTTATAAGGCTCAGCTAAGTTAACACTGGGCACTGAAAAGGCAAATCTTTCCATATCCTCCTTATCCAGAGGGACAGAATAGAAACAATCCTTAATATCTATGACACAAAGAGGCAACTTGAGTAGGAGATGGAAGTCCAGGCTGAAGAGTTCCCATAGTTTCCATCCGTTCATTCACTTTTCTTAAATCAGTGAGCATCCTCCATTTTCCAGATTTCTTTTTTTACAATGAACACTGGGGAATTCCAAGAACTTAAGAGAAGGTTGTAAGTGCCCTTGTTCAAGCTGCTCCTGTACTATATCTAATAAGGCCTGAATTTTATTGCTACCTAAGGGCTACTGTTCTATCCACACTGGTGTATCAGTTTTCCATTGGATAGGAACAGGTGAAAGTGTTGGCAGGCCTTCAACAGCAGCCCTGCTTTAAAAAACTGAAGTACTCATTTTTAGCCCTAATTGCTGTAAAACGTCTCTTCCCCACAGATTGATGGGGAGTTTTTCAACTATAAAAGGAGCAAAAACTCCTGTTTTGCCTTCAAAAGTCCATCTCATAGGGGTAGCACTAACTTCAGCCGCTATTGATCCTCCTACTCCAGACATGTAGGTATCTGCTTTAATCTTTGGCCAGTGACTGGGCCAATTGGTACCTCTAATAACTGTACGATCTACACCTATGTCTACCAATCCTTCCAATGGTAGGCCATTTATATAGATCGTGAGCATAGGTCAGTCAGCTGTTACAGCTGCTGTCCAGTATATTCCTGGATTTTTTGGTCTGGAGTCAGAATCTGGGTGATCATCACCAGGTTGCTTATTAGGATTCTGTATGAGTAAACCTGATGCTACTACTTCTCCTGGGTGATAAGTCACACATTGTCTACCTGTGTTAGTGACTGGGATATTATCTACACATTCCCTAGTTTCCCACATCAGTGTGTGGATGGACACTGTTTTGTATGTATAAAAAGGGGGTGAAATGGTCAAGCCTACTGTGCCTGGAGGTAAGGGATCCATAGGCTGGAGAGGAACAGATTTCACCTCTCCAGGGGGTATCTCAGTTGTCCCAGCTGCATACAGCTCTATTCTCCCCAATTGTAATTCATTTCTCCCATCAGGTTGCTTCCTGGCTGGTTGACTGTGTAATCCCCTTCTCCCATCATATGGCTTTCTGACTGATTGGTCATGTCTGGATACTGAACTTGTAGGCACTCTCTGGGTGCACCATTGGCTCCCATCATGCCCCAAGTGTTTTTTGCCTTGGGCCCTGGGGCTGGGCCCCTCATCCCATTTCCCTGAATCTGTCTACATTCTGAGGCCCAATGGAAGTCTCTGTTGCATTTTGGACATGGGATATTAGGTCTTGTTCTCCCCCTTTGTTTTCCCATTCTATCTCTATACCAACATTGAGCTTTCAGATGCCCTACTTTTCCACACTGAAAGCATCTATGAGTCTCTCTGGAAGTCCCTTGCCAGGAGGGACTCTGTCTTCCCATGTTTGGATTTTGGGAAGTCTGCATCATATCCTGGCTATAAAAGGCATTTGTGCCCACTGTGGCACACCATCTTATGAGCTCCTCTAAAGGAGCATCCTTGCGCAGTCCTAGTATAATTCTTCTGCAAACCTCATTAGCATTTTCCTTAGCAAGTTGCCTTATCAAAATGTCTGTTATTGCATTTTCTCCATTTGTTCTTGTGATAGCTGTCGCAAACGTCCCACAAAGTCAGCAAAGGGTTCATTTGGCCCTTATGTTATTTTTGTGAAGGCCTCACCCTTTTGGTCTTTACTGTGGAGAGAAGCCCACGCTTTGATAGCATTAGCAGCAATTTGCTCATATGCTGCTACAGAATAATTAATCTGTACTGCGACGTCTGCATAGGGACCTACACCTGTTAGTAGGTCACAGGTGATTGCAGCATGAACTCCACTTTGACTATTTTATTGGGCTTGTATCCTACAGAGCTCACTATATTCAAAAAGCCACAAGTAGTTTTGTCCAAGTCCTAGGCATATCCTTGCTATAGATTTCCAGTCATTAGGGGTCAAGATTTCAAAAGCCAAATTCTGTAATAACATCTTAACATAAGCTGATGTAGCCCCATAAAGAGTGCAAGCTTTTTTCAAGTCTTTGAGGATTTCTATATCAAAAGGAGCGTATCTTCTACTTTCTTGACCAGAAGAATTAAACTGTTGAATTACAAGAAAAATGTGGTGTTGGAATTCCGATACATCTCTCCCTTCCTCTTTGGCCTTAAATTAGTCCCTTTTGCAATCTACTCATAGGAGTGGCTGAATGCTAGGGGGAGGTGCTGGTGCTGTCACTACCCTCTGCCCCCCATTACTACTCCTCCCTCCATCCCTGAGGGTGGAGTTGACAGAGGAGTCAATTACTTGCTTCTTAGGTGGGGCTGAAGCTGCCTCAGATTCACCACACCCTTAAGCCTCACTTAAGTCTCCATGCCCTGTGGGGATATGGTCATTAATCTGTTCTTTGTCTTCCTCCTTTATCTCAGGCTTCCCCATTTGGCTATTCCTAGAGTTTTTTCTTTTTCTTCTATAACTTATCCAATTTCTTAAGGCCAACTGTATTATATTGTATAAATAGAATGCCTAGATGGAAATTGAATGAGGACCGTTTTCATTGTAATATGCAGAGAGCTGTTGCCCAATTAATGTCCAATTTTCTGGAGAGATTTGCTCTTCCTCTAAGAACCAAGGGGAGGTGCGTTTTAATGTACCCAGAAGTCTAGCTGTCTGCTCCCAAGTTATAAGTAGCCCTTGATCTTCTATCAGCTTAAGTAGGCTTTCTATAGTGCCACTCCTGGGTGGGGGTGGGGGTGGGAGGGTTGGGGTGGGGGATGGAGAATCTTTAGCTAGGATCTGTCCCATTTCAGCCAAAAAAGGTTACTAGTTTAGTTTTTAAGAAAATAAGCTCCTTGTTTGTCTTATACTCACCTAAGTTCCTGGTCACTGGAGACTTCTTCAGTGAAAGTAGGGTCCTTGGTTCCCACACTTGGGCGCCAAATGTGATGACCGCGTATTTAAAATCAGCCGGAGTCAGGAATTCAGGTTAAGGGAAAAATCTTCAATCTTTATTGAAGTGAAGAGGTGAAAAATGATTGGGATAGCAATATGGGCAGCTGTGACAGGAAGCCAGCTAACAGAGGGGGATTGGAGATGAAGGGCCGCAGCGATAGCAATGCGAGTAGCTGTGACAAGATGCCAGCCAGCAGTCTGTCCTTCTGCTTCCCTTTCCACTCCCTTGCCTCCACCTACCAAAAACGTCATTTCCTATACAACACATCAGGACTTGCACAAAGAGTGGGTGGGGGTCATTCTTTCTCCAAGCATATATATAAACAAAGTATGGTCCAATTACTATTTAGCCTCACGTGCTTGGGACCTCAGTGCATCAACTCAAGCCTCAGCTCATTACAAGCTGTGATGAACTTGACTCTATTCAGCAATGAAGTGATTCAAGGTAATTCCAATAGACTTGGGATGGAAATTGCCACTCTGTATCCAGAAAGAGAGAATTTTGGAGAATAAATGTGGATCAAAGCATAATATTTTCACGTTTTGTTGTTGGTTTACTTGTTATTTTTTTTTCTTTCTCATGTTTCCCCCTCCCCCCACTTTTGATCTGATTTTTCTTGTGCAGCATAGCAAATGTGGAAATATGTTTAGAAGCATTGCACATGTTTAACCTATATCAAATTGTTTGCTGTCTTGAGGCAGGGCAGAGAGGGTGGGAGAAAAATTTGATACACAAAGTTTTGCAAAGATGAATGCTGAAATATATTTGCCTGTATTTGGAAAAATAAAACACTATTGAAAAAAAAGACAAAAAAAAGATTTTTCCCTTTGGATTTAGAAGGAGGAAGTAGGGAGAAGATTATTTTAGTAGTTTCACCTTAGTTTTTATTTCTTTCTTGAAATATCTTCCATGGTGATTGGGGGATGAGATTAATATTTTATAGTCTTTAAACTCTATAACATAGTGTTCTTTTAATCTTTAGTTAGTAAAGTGGTTTTTAATTGGGTTTTATGATCCACGAGTAATTATTCAATTTTAAACTTCAACATATTGTAAAAATCTTGCTACCAAAGTCCATAGCACTATCAAATGATCAGTATCAGAAAAATTTATGATTTCATCAGTGGACATTACATGAAAGATAATGCATTATCATTTGCTTTACTACTGTGCCCATCCTTGATCCCCCTGATCTATATCTTGCCACTGGATCTAGATGGTTCTGGAAAAGTGAGGCTGGTTTCTTTGCACAATCCTATCTCATTTAAATCCAAGTCAATTGCAAATCATGATATCACCTTCCCAATGTGAAGGACCTCTTTTGAGAATGATGGGCAAACAACAACAGCAACTACTACTGCTACTACTTGTACCCTACATTGGACCTTTCTATCTATTTTGCAGCAGAAATTTTATACAGAAATTTTGTCTCCCTTGAAACTAGCTGGTAAGGCCTTACTTTTCTATTCATATTCTCAAATTTTAGTATAATGTTTTTCATAAAGTAAGAAGTTAATAAATTATTTGTCATTCATTTGTAAATAGGACTTTGAAACATATGTAGAAAGCCTCGGGGAGCATTTCTACATATGAGGAAAATGGAAAGCTTTTTTTTTTTTCTTTTTAAAGCTTTTTACTTTCAAAACACATGCATGGATAATTTTTCAACATTGACCCTTGCATTGCCTTGTGTTTCAAATTTTCCCCTCCTTTCCTCCATCCCTTCCCCTAAATGGCAAGCAATCCAATATATACATTCTAAAATATATGTTAAATCCAATGTATGTAAACATATTTATACAATTCTCTTGTTGCACAAGAAAAAATAGATCAAAAAGGAAAGAAAATGAATAAGAAAACAAAATGTAAGTGAACAATATCAAAAAGAGTGAAAATGTTATGCTGTAATCCACATTCAGTTCCCATAGTCCTCTCTCTGGGTGTAGATTGGTCTCTATGTCACAAGATGATTGGAACTGGCATCAGTCATCTCATTGTTGGAAAGAGTCACATTCATCAAAATTGATCATCATATAATATTGATGTTGCCCTGTACAATGATATCCTAGAGAGGTTCATTTCACTTAGCATCACTATGTAGGTCTCTCCAGGCCTCTCTAAAATCATCCTCCTGATCATTTCTTATAAAACAATAATATTCCATAACATTCATATACCATAACTTATTCAGAAATTTTCCAACTGAGTTTCCAGTTTCTTATCGCTATGAAAAGGGCTGTCAATGAAAATTGAAAGCTTACTTCCTAGAGAGTCATGATCACATAAAATGGAAGTGCTTTGGAAAGACAATGGCACCTGAATAGAAATTCTGTAACTAGTTCTAGTTGTTCAACTATGTGTTGAAGAGGAAACTCTCAGATTGGCTTGCTCATTGCTGATGAGGTATGAGTAACTAAGTGGTGCTGGCAAAGAAAAACTGAAGTACTTATAAGATCCCTGAGGCAAGTAGGGAAGGGCATTGATGAGGATTAGCTCAATATTATAGTCTGAGGATTAGCTCAATATTATAGTCCCATCCTTTGTGGAGGTCATGTGGCACCACCTTGCTGTGTCCAGTCAGGAATCCAAGTTATGTAAAAAACATCAGTTTAAATTTCCCCTATATGTAATATTCTCTTCTCTAAAATATAGTGTTCTCTGAGAGCAGGTTTCTTGGAAGGCTCCTGGGAGCAGCCTTAGTTTCAGTTCAGTGTAATAATCACCTCAAAATGAAGTCAGGAATTAAAGTCCAAATCCTTTATTGTCTCTTTTCAAGTCTTGTTTCCTTCTTTGGACCCCGTTAGCTTTCTTAGAGGCCTCTCTCCTTGGTTCTAAGAGCTCCTGCTGCTAATCCTTTACCTCTGCCAGCTTCAGCCTCCAGCCAGCACAAAGATGGAAAATGGAACGAATCTGTGTCTACCTCCGAGATTAGACTTGTGTCTCAGTGGGCTTGTCCTTTAGTGGGTCCCTCCTAAATAAACCTACTTTTTGCCAAAGACAATAGCTCTCTTAAAGGTGTGAATCTTGTGGAATTCTAATAAGTACTAAGTACATTAGTGAACTAGAGAACTGTTAAGTACCTTGCCAAATTAGATAATTATTGTCTCTTATCAATTCCATTGACTTAGTACCTTGTAAGAATCTTAACACCTATAAATCTGTTCATGGCCTAACTACCTTGGATGTATCCCTTTTGGGGTTAGCCTGCCAGTGTTCCGCCTCATGGTGTCCTTTTTTTCTCCTTCCTCCCTTATGTCTTATTCATGTCTTTCTCCTTCTTATATCTACGTAACTCTTTTAGGGTGCTAAATCACTTTGTACATTTAGTCTGCCAGTTACGTGCTTACTCCCACTTCATAATATATTCCCTTTCTTTTGGTTAATTACTATGAGTTCTATTAGGGAACTTTAACATTATTAATTGTTAAAACTACTTTCCTGTCTAACTACTTGTTCTCCTAACTCTATTTTATATTTATCATTCCTGGTATTTATTGTAACGCTTCATTTTGTCTGTAACCTCTTCTCCTAAATAAACCTACTTTTTGCCAAAGACAATAGCCATTGTGAATTCTTCACATGCTTGGACCCCAATATTTGATACTGAACCTCAAACAACATTAATTGCCATATCAAAAAACAGTTTAAGTTTAAAACCTACTTTCCCCAGAGCCTGAAGTAGTATAAGGAAGAATTTCTTTCAGAGATATTAGGGAAAATTTATGTACTTTGTTCTGTTAAAAAAAAATTATCTTTGTAGAAGTTAATCATTATTAAGTAAGTAAATGACAGTGGGGTGCTAGTCACAGGCTCTCAACAAAGGCTGTAACAAGATTGGTGGGGGTTCAAGTCTATGGCATAAGAGAAGAGACAGTTTAATTCCTCAGGGTATTCCTTTGGAATCATGAAGGCAACACAGCAGGTCTGACTTTGGGAACCCTGTGGACACATTATATATTAATTTTTCATATTAAATATCATATAATCATGATGCTTCTCTGATCAACTTCTTCAAATAAATTAGTTCCAAAATAAAACTCAGAATAATTACTTAAGGAGAGGAATAAATTCTACTATTGAAAGATAAGAAAGGAATGAATATGGATAGAAAGAAATCGCAGAAGATGACTTGTAATTATTTTCTAAATGAATTAGAAACCCAAAAGGAATAATTACAAGCAGTGTAGTTTGAAGAGAAGGAATGATACTATACATAAATAATCATTAATAACCTGAGAGTGATTTGGTGATTGACCTATTGACAATCAAGGCTTGACAAATTTTTAGCAAAACATTCACTATGGTTCTGGAAGCCACGAACAAAGAGAGTATTTTGCTAACTTGAAAAGGGTAAAGAAAATGGAAAAATAACAGATCTTTTTTCAGGGAAGAGAATCTTAAATCATATTGCTGCGTATTTAAAATGCTTCTGCAAAAGATGGTGATATTCTGCATCTCTACTGAGACCAAAACAAGAAGGGATGATGACAAATTTCCTGCTAGTAAAGTCTGGTTAAACACTGGAATAGAATACTAAAAGGGGTCACAGATTCTTCCAAAAAACATTTTTCAAACAAAATAAATTTTTATGCCTGGGAAATGGTATAAGCTTGCCTGTTTTGATGATGGGAGGAGGGGGTTGAGTAAGAGCTTTCTGAGCCTTTTAAATAGATGAGTCACATTTGCATATTCAACATTCTCTTGAACACAGCTGTAGTTAAGAAGTTATTTTATTCTGCTGTCATAAGTGGTAAATCAAGCTAGTTTTTATTTTGTTTTGTTCTATATATATATGTAGATGCTGTGTATGTATATATTTGTAGATGCTACAGGCTGCATAAAAAGTGGATTATTTTTTCATTTCTCTACTTTTATTTGTTTTACTTTTCAACATTTATATTTATAAGATTTTGATTCCCTTTTTTTTCCTCCTTCCCTCTCTCCTCTCTCCCCTCCCCAAGACATGAAGCAATCTGATATAGGTTATATATGTACAATCATATTAAACATGTTTTTACATAAGTCATCTTGTGAAAGGAGAATCAGAACATAAGGGAAAAACCACCAAAAAAAAATTTTTTTTAAGTGGAAAAAATGTGTCAATTTACATTAAGAATCCTTAGTTCTTTCTCTGAGTATGGATAGCATTTTCTATAATGAGTCTTTTGGAAGTGTTTTAGGTCATTGTATTGCTAAAAAAAGTGAAGTAGACTTCACTGATCATCACATAATGCTCTTTTGTTGTGTACAAGGTTCTCCTGGTTCTGTTCACTTCATTCAATATCTATTCATTTAAGTCTTTCCAGATTTCAGAAAGTGGGTATTCACAGAGAAGGCAGGATCATCCAAGATATGGATGGGTAAAATTAAAGCGAAGGGTACAAAAGTGGGGTGAGAAGTCCAGGTGGAGCTTCCTTAAATCCAGTATCAGTATGTATCCAGCAAGCAGGAAGTAATGACATCATGGTATTATGATATAGTTACACCCTGATCACCTTGAGGATGAAGAGCTTATGTTCTTCCTGGATGGGAATTAGCAGAAATCACAGGATCATAGATTTTTTGATCCATAAATGACCTAATCAAATGGTTTTTTTTAATAAAAGATGAAACTGACTCAGAGAGGTTCAGCAATTTTCCCAATGTCAAATGCATTATATGTACAGAGCTGAAATTTGAACTTAGGTCTTCTGATTATAAAACCACTGATCTTTCTATTAGAACACATGACCTTTCATTGAAAGTAAGATTTCTGAGACTCTTGGTATCATATCCACCTTCTTTTTTTCTCTCATCACTCCACTCCCTATTGGAAATACTTATTCCTAACAAATGTTGCTCCAGAAATTTGACATTTATATTGTAATGCCGAAGAAATTGAGGCAAGACAGAAATTGGTTTTTAATATTTTAATTGTGGAGAGTTTAGACTAGCCAGTTCATACTTTTCAACGATTTATTCAATAAAATAGTTGCCTTCGTTCAACAAAACATTATAGAAAAAGGTAGAAAATTAAATAGTAATAGCTAGCATTTATACAACACTAAGGTTTGCAAAGCATTTTACAAATATCTCATTTGAGCCTTACAATATGTAAAGCAAATGTTATTAGTATCTCCATTTTACAAATGAAGAAATAAGGCTAACAAAGGATAACTGATATGGTAAAGGATCATACAGATGATCAATGAGGCAGAATTTGAACTAACTTTAAAATACTAATTAATCAGACTAATTTTTGTAATGCTAGAGAAACTGAGGTAGGATAGAGATTAGAGAACAATTTAATATTTTATTTGAAAGGGAGAGATTTACTGGGACCAAATGGATCCATGGTTTGGTCCCGGGGCTGAATGAGATTATTGTCTCCAAGAATCCAGCATCGAATGTTGAATACAAGCTTCTTTTATAGGGTAACAAGAACGATGACATAATGGGGGAAATACCTGAGATGGGGATGTCCTAATGAGGGGAGGCATCTAGGATGACATAATGGAGGAAGATACTGGAGAGGCTCTTGATATTCTAATGATGTCTAAAATGGATAAAGACCTTTATCCCATCATACATTAAGAGTGAATGATTACCAGGAATGCAGGGCTGGTTCAATATTAGGAAAACTATTAGCATAATTGACTATATCAATAACCAAACAAACAAAAACCATATGATCATCTCAATAGATGCAGAAAAAGCATTTGATAAAATCCAACAGCCATTCCTAATAAAAACACTTGAGATCATAGGAATAAATGGACTTTTCCTTAAAATAGTCAGAAGCATATATTTAAAACCATCAGTAAGCATCATATGCAATGGGGAAAAACTGGAACCTTTCCCAGTAAGATCTGGAGTGAAGCAAGGTTGCCCACTATCACCATTATTATTTAATATCGTATTAGAAACACTAGCCTCGGCAATAAGAGTCGAGAAAGATATTAAAGGAATTAGAGTAGGCAATGAGGAAACCAAACTATCACTCTTTGCAGATGATATGATGGTATATCTAGAGAACCCCAGAGATTCTACTAAAAAGCTATTGGAAATAATTCATAATTTTAGCAAAGTAGCTGGCTACAAAATAAATCCCCATAAATCCTCAGCATTTTTATACATCACCAACAAAACCCAATAGCAAGAGATACAAAGAGAAATTCCATGCAGAATAACTGTTGATACCATAAAATATTTGGGAATCTATCTACCAAAGGAAAGTCAGGAATTATATGAGCAAAATTATAAAAAAGTCTCCACACAAATAAAGTCAGACTTAAATAATTGGAAAAATATTAAGTGCTCTTGGATCGGCCGAGCGAACATAATAAAGATGACAATACTCCCTAAACTAATCTATTTATTTAGTGCTATACCAATCAGACTTCCAAGAAAATATTTTATTGATCTAGAAAAAATAACAACAAAATTCATATGGAACAATAAAAAGTCGAGAATCTCAAGGGAATTAATGAAAAAAAAATCAAATGAAGGTGGCCTAGCTGTACCTGATCTAAAATTATATTATAAAGCAGCAGTCAACAAAACCATTTGGTATTGGCTAAGAAATAGATTAGTGGATCAGTGGAAAAGGCTAGGTTCACAAGACAGAATAGTCAACATAGCAATCTAGTGTTTGACAAACCCAAAGCCCCTAACTTCTGGGAAAAGAATTCATTATTTGATAAAAACTGCTGGGATAATTGGAAATTAGTATGGCAGAAATTAGGCATGGACCCACACTTAACACCATATACCAAGATAAGATCAAAATGGGTCTATGACCTAGGCATAAAGAACGAGATTATAAATAAATTAGAGGAACATAGAATAGTTTATCTCTCAGACTTGTGGAGGAGAAAGAAATTTGTGACCAAAGATGAACTAGAGACCATTACTGATCACAAAATAGAAAATTTTGATTACATCAAATTAAAAAGCCTTTGTACAAATAAAACTAATGCAAACAAGATTAGAAGGGAAGCAACAAACTGGGAAAACATTTTCACAGTTAAAGATTCTGATAAAGGCCTCATTTCCAAAATATATAGAGAACTGACTCAAATTTATAAGAAATCAAGCCATTCTCCAATTGATAAATGGTCAAAGGATATGAACAGACAATTTTCAGAGGATGAAATTGAAACTATTACCACTCATATGAAAGAGTGTTCCAAATCATTATTGATCAGAGAAATGCAAATTAAGACAACTCTGAGATACCACTACACACCTGTCAGATTGGCTAAGATGACAGGAAAAAATAATGATGAATGTTGGAGGGGATGCGGGAAAACTGGGACACTAATGCATTGTTGGTGGAGTTGTGAACGAATCCAACCATTCTGGAGAGCAATCTGGAATTATGCCCCCAAAATTATCAAATTGTGCATACCCTTTGATCCAGCAGTGTTTCTATTGGGCTTATATCCCAAAGAAATACTAAAGAAGGGAAAGGGACCTGTATGTGCCAAAATGTTTGTAGCAGCCCTGTTTGTAGTGGCTAGAAACTGGAAAATGAATGGATGCCCATCAATTGGAGAATGGCTGGGTAAATTGTGGTATATGAATGTTATGGAATATTATTGTTCTGTAAGAAATGACCAGCAGGATGAATACAGAGAGGACTGGCGAGACTTACATGAACTGATGCTAAGTGAAATGAGCAGAACCAGGAGAACATTATACACTTCGACAATGATATTGTATGAGGACATATTTTGATGGAAGTGGATTTCTTTGACAAAGAGACCTGAGTTTCAATTGATAAATGACGGACAAAAGCAGCTACACCCAAAGAAAGAACACTGGGAAACAAATGTGAACTATCTGCATTTTTGTTTTTCTTCCCGGGTTATTTATACCTTCTAAATCCAATTCTCCCTATGCAACAAGAGAACTGTTCAGTTCTGCAAACATATATTGTATCTAGGATATACTGCAACATATCCAACATATAAAGGACTGCTTGCCATCTAGGGGAGGGGGCGGAGGGAGGGAGGGAGGGAAAAAAAAAATCGGAACAGAAACGAATGTCAATATAAAGTAATTATTAAATAAAAATTAAATTTAAAAAAAAAAAGAGTGAATGATTATAGCCTGAGGTCTAAGATATAAGACCTTTATTCAATAAACATTAAGAGGGAATGGTCATAGCCTGAGGCAGAGTAATTGAAGTAGGACAATTAGGGAAACTGGATCAGGACATTAAAAGGGAACTGTGGCACAACTTTTTTTTTTTTTTTTTTTTAATAATTTTTTATTGATAGAACGCATGCCAGGGTAATTTTTTACAGCATTATCCCTTGCATTCATTTCTGTTCCGATTTTTCCCCTCCCTCCCTCCACCTCTTCCCCCCAGATGGCAAGAGTCCTTTACATGTTCAATGGGTTGCAGTATATCCTAGATACAATATATGTGTGCAGAACCAAACAGTTTTCTTGTTGCACAGGGAGAATTGAATTCAGAAGGTATAAATAACCCGGGAGGAAAAACATAAATGCAAGCAGTTTATATTCATTTCCAGTGTTCTTTCTCTGGGTGTAGCTGCTTCTGTCCATCTTTGATCAATTAAGGCTCTCTTTATCAAAGAGGTCCACTTCCATCAGAATACATCCTTAAACAGTATCATTGTTGAGGTATCTAATGATCTCCTGGTTCTGCTCATTTCACTCAGCATCAGTTCATGTAAGTCTCGCCAGTCCTCTCTGTATTCATCCTGCTGGTCGTTCCTTACAGAACAATAATATTCCATAACGTTCATATACCACAATTTACCCAACCATTCTCCAATTGATGGACATCCTTTCATTTTCCAGCTTCTAGCCACTACAAACAGGGCTGCCACAAACATTTTGGCACATACAGGTCCCTTTCCTTTCTTTAGTATCTCTTTGGGGTATAAGCCCAGTAGAAACACTGCTGGATCAAAGGGTATGCACAGCTTGATAACTTTTTGAGCATAGTTCCAAATTGCTCTCCAGAATGGCTGGATGTGTGGCACAACTTTTTAAAGTAAGTGGCTAATATTTAGTATTACTGTTTTTTTTGTTTTGTTTTGTTTGCAAAAGAAAAAATATCCTTTACCATTTTTAGATTCACATATTTTATGTGGTTCATAAAACCAAGTCAGAATTATTTATCTTAGCACCACTTAGTGACTACAAAGAATGACTGTAATAAAAACTACTTTTAGTAAACTGTTATCTACTGGGTGCCAAGCATTATGCTAAGGACAAAAGGATACAAAATACAAAAAAACAGTCCTACTCTCAAGGAACTCACAATATAAAAGGGAGGCAAAAGGCTTTTTTTGTAGAAGACAGGATTTTAGCTGGGATTGAAAGGAGGACAAAAAATGATGAGACAAGATTTGAGACATGGGAAATAGCCAATGAAAATGCTTTTGGGAATTGGGAAATGGGACATCTTGCTGTAGAACAAAAAGAGGGCCACTTTCATAGATTGCAGAGAATAGGGGGAAGAAAAAGCAGAGATTTAAAGTGTGAAAAATACTAGAAAAGCAGAAAGGTCAGATTAAAAAGAACTCTGAAAGCCAAACAAAGAATTTTATATTTGATCCTAGAAAGGATAAGGAACTACTAAATTTTTTTGGGTGGAGGTGAGGATGGGGATGGCACATGTGTGACTAGGTCAGAATTGTGTTTTAGTAATATCACTGAGGGTCGCAAAGCCATTAAAAAAAAACGGAATGTGTTTTTAGCAGGATTTTAAAATATGGGAATTTGAGAAATATTCCAATAGTCTATTATAGCCCACTGAAGTATGAATTATATTGGTATTTCAGAAAACTGCTGCTACTGGAGCAGTGAAAATCCTAATATGGTCATGTATTAGTCATTTGACATTCTCTCTTCAGTTTAGAATCATTAAGTTTAATAATATATTCTGAAGCATATCACTGTAGGAAACAGCCTTGCTCTTAATATAAAAAAAAAAAAAACACAAAAATACAAATTTAGCCAGATTCAAGGAACTAAAGAATTTCTTTCCAAAAGAAACTGTGGGAATTCTTTGGGGGAAAAAAAATCGACTCTCTCTCTCTCTCTCTCTCTCTCTCTCTCTCTCTCTCTCTCTCTCTCTTCTCTCTTTCTCTCTCTTTTTCTCTCTCTCTCTGTCTCTCCCCTTCCTCCCACCCCACCTCTATCTTTCTCTCTCTCTCTGTCTCTCTCTCTCTGTCTCTCCCTCTCTCTGATGAGAAAAGCATATAGTGGATAAAACATTGAGTAAGAATCATGTCTCAGACATTTATCTCAGAGACTTACTAGCTATGTGATTCTAAGCAAAATCATTTAGAATTTGTGAACCTTGGTTTCCTTATATGTAATACAAAGAATTTGGATTTGGTGACCATTAAGGTTCCTTATAACTCTAAATCTTTGATCCTACCTTTATTGTCAGTATGATTTTGACAGTTGTCTCTGAACAATAATTATTGGTTCTTAAGGTGACTGTTGTCAAAATCATGTCTGTTTCTTTAGAGGATGTTCTGACTCATTCTAGCCTAGTTTGTGTATGAATGACATCTACCTTCTTCTTGACTTTGGTGACAGTGGCAGCAAAGAGAACAAATAGCTTGACTCCTGGATTCTTCATCTATTTCTGGTCCAGGCCCCTTTGGCCTTCTCCAGCAGATTGCTGCCTTGGTCACCTGCCCTTTCTGTGATCTTCACCTACCTAATGGGTTCCTTCCCTATTCCCTTTAAGCATGTCTATCTTAACAAAAGAATTCACTAGTCCTTACTGTGTTTTAAGCTTTTTATTCTTTATTTCTGTTTCTTTTCTCAGGCAAACTTTGAAAAAGCTGTGGTCACTGTCTTCACTCCTCTCATTTTCAGAGCTTCAGAGTCTGACTTGTGACTTCATCACTCAACTGAAACTGTTCTCTCCAAAGAATGTGATCTTTAAATGGCTAAATCTGTTTTTCTCAGGCCATATCTCAATGAATCTATCTGGTCAATGTGACAACTGTGACTATGCCTCTTCTCCTAGATGTCTAGATTTCTGACATTACTCTCTTCTAGTTTTACACTGGCTTGTAGATTAAACTGTTCTGTCTCAGCCTCTGTTGCTGGCTCATCTATATTATGCCTCTTACCTGCTTTGGAGTCTTGGGCCCTTTTTTCTTCACTCCTTATTCTCTATCTGTCCTTGTCTCTCTTTCTCTGCTCTCTCCCCTTTCCCTCTCTTTTCCCTCTCCTTCTTCCCCCTCCATCACTTGTCACGAGTTTAACAACCATTTCTATACAAATATTTATCATTCCCCCTCAAGTCTTCTTCGAACCTTCCCTATTCTTGTGAAAGACACCAATATTCTTGCAGTTTCCCAAGTTCTTAATATCAGCATTATCCTTGGCTCCTCATTCTCCTTCACTCCACATATATTTGCCAGATGTTGCTGTTCTTACCTCCATATCCTCTCTTTTCTTTGATATCCTCTTGGTTTAGCTTCCCATCGCCTCTTACCTAGACTATCACAATGGACTCCTCATTGGTCTTCCTGTCTCAAGCCTTTTTTCTACTCTTCTCCATTCTCTATACAGTTGCCAAATAGATTTCTCCTTAAACATACATATGACCAATTCATTCTTTGTTTAATATAAACTAGAGAGATTCCTTATTATTTGTAGGGTAGCCTTCCACCCAACTATTCTGTTTGTTTTTTAAAATGCTTCACAATCTACCTTTCCAGTCTCTTTATACATTACTCTAATTTTTATTTTTTTTATTTTTGTTAATTAGTCATGTCCAACTCTTCATGACTCCATTTTGAGTTTTCTTGGCAAAGATACTGGAGACGTTTGCCATTTTTTTTCTCAAACTCATTTTACAGATGAGAAAACTGATGCAAACTGGATTAAGTGATTTACCCAAAGTCACATAGCTAATAAGTGTCTAAGTCAGTTTAGAACTCAGGAACATGATCCTTCCTGATGCTAGGGTCAGCATTATCCATCTAGATGCCCTATATTGTGTTAATAGCTCATTCCCAAAAGTTTCTATTAACTTATATACTGTCTCACTTGCCTACTTGGTTCAGTGATAGCATACTGCTATGTCCAAGAGAGTATGGCATAGCAATGCAGTTGATGTTAGGAAGAAGAAGATTCAAATCCCAGTTCGTATACTTACTATCTGTACGACCCTAGACAAGTCATTTAAACTCTCTAGGTTTCAATTTTCACATCTGTAAATTTGGGCTGGGAGGGGAAAAGGGGAAGGGAGTGACTCAATGACTTTCTCCTGCTAATTCTATGATCCTATGTCTTCCCAAAGATGAAACTAGCTAAATCAAAAATTACTTTTTTTAAGAGAGTAGAGTTTCTATTAACTTTTAATATATTCCCTTCCTCCCTAATTATCAATAATAATAACCAGTATTTCTAAAGCACTTACTATGTGCCAGGCAGAATGTTAAATGTTTTAAAATTATCTTATTTGATCCTCACGACAACCCTGGGAGGTAGTTGTTTATTATTATCCCCATTTTATAGATGAAGAAATGGAGGTAAACAGAGATTATATGAATTGACCAAGAGCATACTAATTTGTTTTTGAGGCTGAATTTGAACTGAGATCTTCTTGATTGTAGCCTTAGCACTCTACTGTGCCACCTACTTACCTCCTAACTCTTTCATTACTTTTTGTTTAACTATCTTGTGTCTATTTTATGTTTATTCTTTATTTATATGCATATATATTCGTGTATAAATGTGTGCATACTATTTCCTCATTAAGATCCTTAAGATAATGACTATAACTTTTTTCTTTCTTTCTTTTCCTTCCTTCCTTCTTTCCTTTCTTCCTTTTTTCTTCCTCCCTCCCTCTCTTCCTTCTTTCTTTTCTTCCTTCCTTTCTTCTTTCCTCCTCTCTCTTTCTCTTTCCTCCTCTCTTGCTCTCTTTCTTTTTCTAACTCTCCCTTCCTTCCTCCTTCTTTCCTTTCTTCTTTCCTTTCTTCCTTCTCCCTGTCTCTCCCCCTTCCTCTCTCCTTCCCTCCCTCCTTCCTTTCCTTTCTTTCTTTGTTTCTCCCTCCTTCCTTTTTGTATTTGTCTTCTTAGCACCAAACACATAGAGGGCATTTAATAAAGGCTTGCTCATTGATTGATTAATTGATTCCAGAGACAAAGTTTATTAGACATAATAGAAAATAATTATCAGTTTGAACATATGTACAAATAGCTTTAAAGGAATAATTGTTCTAGGGAAATTGAATTTTGAAAAACAAAATATTTTCTTTGTACAGTCAATTCTCAATTATCTATGAATGGGTTCCATTCTAGCACTAGTATCTCCTGCTGTAACCTCAGTGTGTCTTAAAGCTGCTTTCCTTAACCACTGTGTTTGGAGGGAAGTTTTTCAATTTTTTTTTTTTTTTTGATTCCCTTTTGTCAGGGATGTTTACTCCTTGCAGATGCTGTTGGCAGGCTCCATCCACCTCTGTGTTTGACAGTCATTTTTCTTCTCTGATGATTGAATAATGCCCTCTGGTGGAAAGCATTGAATGAAAGAAAAAAATCAGTCCTCTCCTACTGGGACATTTTCTATAAACTCTTTCCAGCCTTTTTAGGAGATGTTATTTAGCTCACATAAAATCTTCCTTTCCCTTGTTCATATAATTTATCCTTGATAAAGCTGGTAACATAATATATAATTATGAGGAACATAACAACTGGAAGCTGAAAAAAACCTGAGTGGAACAGGAGATACTCATTTGGCAGTTAGATGTGTCAGTTACTTCTAGGAGCCAAGATGATGACATAAATAACCAATCGATATAACTCTCTCATGCTCATCTCTGGGCAAATGATCAGCAAATGATCACCGGAGTGAAGATGGTACTCAATCCAGGACAGTAAGCTTCCCAGCCAACAGGCAGCAAGTCCCACCTCAGCAAGCCAAGAGGAGATTCTGAGCCTCTAGTATGATGGAGCATCTGAATGCCAATACTAGGATCCTCCACATGGTTTAGGAGCTGGAGGAATACAGCTCCAGAAACCACCATGTACTTCAGTGTAGGCCTGGACAAACAGGCATCCTCCAGAGGCCAGACCTCCCCATATTTCAGCAGAGCCTCTAGCAACTAGATATACACCAACCCTACACATGTTTAAGCATACAGATAATTGCTAGCATGAACCTGAAAGGCTTCGGTGTAGTCTTGGGCAAATGGGCAGACTGCAAAGGCAAAATTGCCATATATTCAGTGCTGAAGGGAAGCAGAAACGTCCTGGTGGGCCTCAGCACATACCAGATATCACCACTAGGACATCAGCTCAGTACCAGGTAAGTTGTTAGACCCCTTTAGCCTCTACTAGTTTCAGCCACTCCCAAACCCCCACCACATTCCCAAATATGTGGGACTCCATGGACCTCAGATAAACAATCAGGACCTGCAGCACCGGGCACAAGAAGCCTGAAACTGTATTTTCTTGGAGAAGAGATCAAATTTAAAAGTAAAGAAAAAGGCCCTCCCTCCCCCCCCAAAAAAAAGAAAAAAAAGAAAATTATTATGGTGACAAAGATAAAGACACAAACTCAGAAGAGGACAACTAAATCAAAACACCTATGGGCAAAACCACAAAGAAAAATGGGAAGTGGCCTCAAATCCAGACAAAATTCATGGAATAATTTAAAAAGGAACTTAAAAATCAAATAAGAGAGGTAAAAGAATAATTGGGATAAGAAATGAAAGTGATGCAAGAAAATCATGAAAAAGAATCAATAGCTTGGAAAACTGCTTAAAAGTAGAATTGGAAAAGGAGATACAAAAATCCACTGAAGAAAAACAATGCTTTAAAGAATATAAATGGCCAAGTGGAAAAGAAAGTACAAAAGCTATTTGAAGGAAAAAAAGCACCACCTTAAAAGTTAGAATTGGGTGACTGTAAGCTAATGACTCTATGAAACATCAAGAATCAATAAACAAAATCAAAAGAATGAAAAAAATGGAAAATTCTCATGGGAAAAACAACAGATATGGAAAATAGGTCTAGAAGAGATATCAAAATCAGTGGAGTACCTGAAAGCTATAATCAAAAGGAGAACCTGGACAGCATCTTTCTAGGAAAACTATCCTGACATCCTAGAACCAGGGGGCAAAATAGACATTGAAGGAATCCACCAATCACTTCAGGAAAGAGATCCCAAAAATAGAAGCTCCAAGAAATACTATAGGCCAAATTTCAAAACTATCAGGTTAAGGGGAAAAAAATGACTGTAAATGGTCAGAAAGAAACAATTAATTCAAATATCAGGGAGCCACAAGCAGGACTACATAGGACCTGGCAGCTGCAACATTAAAGGACTGAAGGCCATAGAATATCATATTCTGGAAGGCAAAGGAGCTAGGACTACAACTAAGAATCACTTATCCAGCAAAATTAATTCAATAATTATTCAATAAATTATTGGTCATTCAATAAAATAGAAGGATTTCAAGAAGATCAGAAGTAAACCAAAAATTTGACTTCTAATATCAAGACCCAAGAGAAGGCAGAAAAAGTTAAAAGGAAAAACAAAACAGAAGGGATTCAATAGAGCAAAAAATGTTTACATCCCCACATGGGAAGATAATACTTGTAATTCTTAAAAACTGTATCACTAATAGTATAGCTAGAATATATTATTCTAGTAGTAGAGGATATGGGCATAAAGTAAATTTGAGGGAATGATTAAAAAAAATTTAAGGATGAGAAAAAGGAGTAAATTGGGTGCAGAAGAGGAGAGGTAGAATGATGTAAATTATTTCACGTGAAGAGGCACAAAAAATTATTAAAGTGGATGAGAATATTGTGCAGTAGGTGATAAGCATTGCTTGAATATTGTTTTCATCATAATTAGCTCAAAGAATTCTCCCAGTTTTACTCACTTCACTTTGCAACAGTTCATGTAAGTCTTTTTCTGAAATCAACCTGCTCATCATTTTTTATAGAACAATAATATTCCATTATACTCATACATCATAACTTATTCATCCATTCCCCAGCTAATGGGTAATGATCCATTTTCTTACCACTACAAAAAGGACTACTACAAACATTTTTGCACAAATATGTCCTTTTCCCTGTTTTATGATCTCTTTGGGATACAGACCCAGTACAGACACTGCTGGATCAAAGGGTGATCTTTCACCTAGTGAAAAAGGAAATTTTTTGCCTCAATTGCTACCTAGCCTTAATCACTGAATGAATGTGGCCTTAGTCAAACTGAGACCTGTTAAAGACCTTAGTTTAAAAAGGCTAAGGTCTCCAATTTCATCTTGGGCCTTCTCCAGTTGTCTTGATCTATATCTTGCCATTGTACCCTGATGACTCTGGAGGGAAAAGTGAGGCAGGTGACCTTACACAGTCCTCCTTTACTCAAATACAATTCACTTGCATATCACAGCATTTCCTCCCTAATGTCAAAGTCATCTTTTAGAATGAAGGATAAACACAATCAGTTGAATATAGAAATCTATCTTAATTGACAGAGAAAAAGGAGGGAAGAAATTAAGTAAAGCAGCAAAAGGAACTGACAAAAAGGAGGACAGATCAGGGGAAGTAATAGGCCGAAGAAGAACACTGGTGAGAAGGAAAAGAGTGAAAGGAGAAAGAGGACAAACAGGAGGAAGAATAGCATGAAGGGAAATCACAGATAGTAATCATAACTATGAATATGCAAATTAGAAGAGCAATAATTAGTCTACCTGTCAGATCTATGGGAAGTAAAAAAAAAAAAACTTTTGTACAACAAAACCAATGAAACAGATTAGAAGGAAAGCAGGAAGCTGAGAAACAGTTATATTTATAGCAAGTGTCTCTGATAAAAGCATCATTTCTCGAGTATATGGAAAACTGAATCAAATTTATAAAATGCTAGCAATTTGCCAAAAATGATAAGTGGTCAAAAGATGCAGTTCTCAGATGAAGAAATCAAAGATATCTACTGGCATATGAAGAAGTTCTCTAAATCATTTTTATTTATTGATTTATTTCCCACATTTTAATAGTATTTTATTTTTTCAAATACATGCAAAGATAGATTTCAACAATCACCTTTGCAAAACCTTGTGTTCCAAATTTTACTCCCTCCCCCCAAGACAGGAAGCAATCCAATATAGCTTAAACATGTGCAATTTCTCTAAACATATTTACATATTCATCATGTTGCACAAGAAAAATCAGATCAAAAGAGAAAAGAAGATAAGAAAGAAAAAAAAGCAAACAAATAATAACAAAAGGTGAAAAAAACTATGCTTTGATCCACATTCAGTCCCCATAGTTCTCTTTGTCTCTAAATGTGGATGGCACTTTGCATCCCAAGTCCATTGAAATTGGAATCAGTACAGAAGATTTCATTTTGACCCAGCAGTACTAGCAGTACTAAGCCAATATTATAAAGCAACAGTCATCAGAACCATTTGGTACTGGCTAAGAAATAGACTAGTTGATCACAATAGTCAATGACTATAGTAATCTAGTGTTTGATAAATCCAAAGACCCCAGCTTTTGGCATAAGAACTCACTATTTGACAAAAATTGCTGGGAAAATTGTTATGGAATATTATTTTTCAATAAGAAATGATAAGCAGAATGATTTCAGAAAGGCCTGGAGAGACTTACATGAACTGATGAGAAGTAAAGTAAGTTGAACCAAGAGAATATTGGAAACAGCAACAACAAAATTATGTAAGGATAAGTTTTGAACAACATGGCTCTTTTCAAAAAAATTGACATGATTCCAGCTAATTCCAATAAACTTGTGAGGGAGAGAGCCATCTGTATCCAAAAAGAGACTGTGGAGACTGAATGTGGATCACAACACAGTATGTTCACCTTTTTTGCTGTTGTTTGCTTGCTTTTTGTTTTCTTTCTCATTTTTTTCCTTTTTGATCTTATTTTTCTTGTGCAGCACAATTGTGGGAATATGTATAGAAAAATTGCTAATGTTTAACATATTTTGGTTTACTTATTGTCTAGGGGAGAGGGGAGAGGAGAGGGAGAAAAAAATTGGAACACAAAGTTTTTCAAGGGTTAATGTTGAAAACTATTTTGGCAAGACCCCAGAATGGGAATTAACCAGTGTGAAGTGCAGATACCGCCAGGCTAGCTCTACAGAAACAGCAAATGGGGAACCCTGTGACTAGCTGGGTTTGACTTAATGCTTCAACTAGAACCATAGAAACTTTCACTTTCTGGAGAGTGGGGAGTGGGGAGTGGGGGAGTGAGGAGTGGGGAGTGGGAAGTGGGAAGTGGAGGTTCTGAATCAGGGAAGATTAAGGAAACCTCTCCTAATTAGGAATGCCAGATCCAGCTGTGCTGAGAGACCCAGTCCTAAATGAGAAGGAGCCAAGATTCATGGTGAATGCAAAGGTAGTGGGGCAGGGATGCTGGTAGTTGTGGTCACTTGCAGGAGGAGGGTGATTTGGGATTTCAGGTCAGAGGGGGAGCTGAATTGAAGCTAGAGACACCATTCCCCGAAGCCCAGGATTAGCAGTACTTAACACTAATCCTAAAAAAAAAAAAAAAAAATCACTAAAAAAAAAAAAAGCCTTTTCTATTCCAAAGAGTAATGTGAATGGCTACCTCCTCAAAAAGAATCTATAGAAGAACCCCAAAAAGACTTTAAAAATCAGGTGAGAGAGATTGAGAAAAAAAATCCAAGAAAAACAACAAGTTAGGGAGGAAATATAGACTTTAAAGAAATAAACTCTGAAAATTAAAATTGACAAGTAAAAGCCAGTGAAACTATAAAAGACCAAGAAATAACAAAGCAAAATATAAAGGATGAAAAAATAGAACAGAATGTGAAACATAAGAAAAACAATAGATCTGGAGAACAGATCAAGAAGAGAATATATAAGAATAATTGGACTGTCTGAAAGCTGTGACCATAAAAAGAACCTTGACACAATAATGTAAGAAATAATAGATGAAAACTGTACTGAAGTAATAGAATAGGAGAGGAAAATAAAAATAGAAAAAAAATCCATCAATTAAAACATCAAAGAGCTCTTTTGTGGAAAACTTAAAGGAATATTATTTCTAACTTTCAGAACCTTCAGATCAAAGAGAAAATTTTTCAGAAACAAACAAAAAGCAATTCAAATATGATGTAGCTACAATTAGAATTATACAGGACTACTTAGCAGAAGCCACAATTAATATTAATATTAATATTAATAACTTAATATTGTTGCAATTATTTAAATCTGACTTTATCTGTGTGGAAAGTGTTTTGTAATTTTGCTCATATAATTCCTGACTTTCCTTTGTCAGATAGATTTCCAAATATTTTATGCTATCGACAGTTATTTTGAATGGAATTTCTCTTTGTATCTCTTGCTATTGGATTTTGTTGGTGATGTGTAAAAATTCTGAGGATTTATGTGGATTTATTTTGTATCCTGCAACTTTGCTAACGTTATGAATTATTTCTAATAGCTTTTTAAGTAGAATCTCTGGGGTTCTCTAAGTATACCATCATATCATCTGCAAACAGTGATAGTTTGGTTTCCTCATTACCTACTCTAATTCCTTTAATCTCTTGACTTTTATTGCCGGGGCTAGCATTTCTAATACAATATTGAATAATAATGGTGATAGTGGTCAACTTTGTTTTGCTCCTGATCTTACTGGGAAAGGTTCCAGTTTTTCCCCATTGCATATGATGCTTACTGATGGTTTTAAATATATGCTCCTGACTATTTTAAGGAAAATCTGGTCCAGCTTTCTATATCATTTCTACAAATGAACTTTGTTCATGATCAGACAATTCTAGAATTGCCTTTCTTCTCCTCCTTTAAATTGCACATTACAAAATTTAAAGTACTATATAAATATCTGGTTATTATTGTTATTGTTTTTATCCTGAGGCACTATGTCATGGTGAATGGAGAACTATTCTCCAAGCCAAGAAGATCTGAGTTCAAGTCCTGCTTTTGACATAAATTGACATAAATACCTTGAACAATTCATTTAACCTCTCAATGCTCTAGGCAACTCTCTAAGGCTATAAGTTACATATAAAATATCCATCTGCATTGATAGACTTTTCTTATCCATAAGTTACCTATACCAATGAAATCCAAGGTCCAGAACCTATTCCAATGTGGAAAATATTGCCATAAATAAAAGAGAAAAGCAGTAATGTCATCTCCTCCATGAAGCCTTCTGTCATTCCTTCATCTGAACTAAACTCAGTCTCTCTAACTGAACATCTATCTATTGTACCTTTCTAATAACACTTATACATTAACGTGTATCTATATTGTATTTTTTCCTCTGTGTTATACGGTAAGTTATATGAAGATGACAATGTCTTAATCAAACTTTAGATTTCATCCACTGCCTGTGTGCTGTAACATGTTAGGGGCTAAATCAATATTTGATGAATAAATGAAGTCTAAATGTTCAGATCTTTGTTGTCATCCCTGTTAAACTATATAGAAAAGTGATAAAATGTCTTTTTTCATATGCATAAAGCCTGGTAAGAATCACTTTTCTTTTTAAAAATAAATTACAAAAAATAATGATTACAACAATGTAAATAGAAATAAAAAATAGAAACTTCATGCTATAGAATTTAATCACTAAGCTTGTCCTCCATATGGAACAATGCATATAATGTCAGTCTTTTTCCATTACTAGTTTTGCTGGATTGCTATAGACCAGTTGCTAAGACTTCCTAGGATCAGACAATATAGATAGAGTTCAGTTAGAGCCAGTAGTTTCATGTGTGGTATAATTTCAGAACTACTTAGATGTCTTCTGTCTTCCTACCTTACTGGTACCTGGATTTTCACATTGCTATTTCATTCTTTTGACAAACAAATTAAAGACTTTGTAATCAATTAAATATAAATCATAGAACTATGATTTAGAACTAGGAAAAAACTTGGAGGTCATCTAGTCCAATTCCTTTTTATAGACGAAACTGAAGGCTGGAGGGTTAGGGGATTTTCGTCATGATTGCAAAGGTTAAGTAAATCACAGGTAAACTGAGATTAAAACTCAAGTCTTATTTCTAGTCTTCATGCCACTGGACCCCCTTTCCAGAGAAGGTTTTGATTGCATAGGGAGGAAGAATTGTAAGATGAAAGAAAATGAGGTCACTGAGTGTGTGCTTGTTTGAGGAAATGGTAGGAAGAGGTGCTACCAAAGAGAAGAAAAACTGAAGAAGGCCGAGTTTCAGGCACTAAAACACAATTGTGTCTACTCCTAACTTTTATAATGGTAAGCTCTGCTCCTCAAAGCATTATTCTAAATGTAAATTCTTTAGGGATCAATGAAGTAACGGTCATTGCTTCTACTTAAGAAAGTTGTAATTCTTCTAAACCTTAATGGCTGTTCTTCAAGGCCAACTATTACAAACCAAAATTAATCACAGGATAACTAATCTAAGAGTGAAAAGCTTCTTTGAATTTAGCTAATTTGGTTCTCAGTCACCAGACATATAGTCTTTGCCAACTCTGTAAGACCTCCCAAAGCTTATGTTCTGCTTTCAGAACACAAGACTGCCTCTGTCCACACCATAATGAGGAGCTAGAAGAGGATGTTAGGGGAGGGCTCCAAAGATAGATGAAGGATGTCAACATTATAGGCCTTTCACTTAGGAGAAAAAGGAAGTCATTCTTCTCTGTACGAAACAGAATTCAAATTTCTTGACATGCTCTCTACTTTTGTAAAATTATAAATTCCTTATGGATTGGGGCTATTTTATTTTTTATCATGATAACTTATTTGTGCTAATGCAAGATCATTGGTCTCATTTTCTCCTCCAGCAGATGAGGATGACTGGAGATGGCCCTAGATGCAATGGGAAACCTTGATCTTTTTAAACTAAAGTCTTTAACATAACAGGTCTCAGTTTGACTGAGTCTACACCCATTTAGTGATTAAGACTAAGTAACAACTGAGGCAAAGAAAGGCCTCTTTTGTCTAGTTAAAAAATGAATAAATAAATCTGGGCTCATATATGACCAAAGTGAAAAACAAAAACAAAATCCAACAAGATTAGCAAATATTAGAATAAGATGGCAGTAAAAAGGGATATCACAGTTTCAAGAAAGACAAGAAGTGAAATAGCATTATATTTAAAGGTACCATAGATACTAAAATGGTATCAATAAAAAACATAAGATATCTGGGAACTTGGAAGAATTAAATTGCAAAAGAATTTGGATAGTATGTTAATGATTTTAGGTTCTTTCAACAAGCCTCTTTGAGACCTGGACATGTCAAACAGAAATATAAACAAAAAAGATGTTATAGATCTAAACAAAATGCTGGAAAAATCATATATGATAGACCCTTCATAATTACTGAATGTGAATGTATAATGTATTAGTTTTCAGTATCATATAGCATCTTTATAAAGACAGGTTACAGAATAAGGCAAAAAGAACTCAGAAATGAATACAAAAAGGCAGAAATAATAAATGGGATCCTTTATAAAATACAACATAATAAAAATGTCACCTAAATAAAGCAACTATCAATAAAGAAAATGGATTTAAATATATACTAAATAATGTTGTACTAAATAATGAGTGGTCAAAGGACATATCATAGAAACAAAAAAAATCTATTTTAAAAATGTTTACAGGAGCAGTTAGGTGGCACAGTGGATAGAGCACCAACCCTGAAGTCAGGAGAACCTGAGTTCAAATTTTGCCTCAGATACTTAACACTTCCTAGCTGTGTGACCCTGGGCAAGTCACTTAACTTCACTTGCCTCTGCAAAAAAAAAAAAAAAAAAAACATACTTACAACAATATGAAAAAAATCCCCAAATTCAACAGTCACCTAAAGTAGTCTGTATAAAAAATAATATTCATACCTCCAATAAACCTTTGAATATTTAACAAAAGGAAAAGAAAAAAGTGAATTTAATATATAATTTAAAACAAGACAGTCAACAAATTAACAGAAGAAATTCTTACTGGGTATAAATGGACCATGCTACAGTCCCTCCATGGGCTTGAGCTGAGGCAGCTTTAGTGCTTGGGGCTCCTATAGTCGGACATGCTTCAGGACCCCTTGGCATAGAGTCACACCAGCACTGCTACTGCTATCCTGAAGGAGCCACCAGGACCCCAGTTGGGCTTGTGGAGTTCAATTTGCATAATATGGATTTATGAAAAGCAAGAATTGTCTGCAATGTCAAATTAAGGAGAAAAGCAGAAAGGACAAAAAAAACAAAAGCAGAAAATCAAAGAAGAAATATGCAAAATAGAAGATTAAAAAGCCAACTGAGATGATAAAAACAAACAAAAACAAAGGGCTGTTTTTATAAACAATAAAATTGGTAAGTCATTAATTTGATATTTTAAGAGGAAAAAATCATTACCATGCTCATAAATGAATATGAAGAATTAAAAAAGAATAAAGAGGAAAAAAGACAATTGTCTTTTTTTTTTTTTTATTAAAGCTCTAGACTCAGTTATTTGGTAACAAACTTAAAACTTCATCAAAATGGAAATATATTTGGTATCAGAAGAGGAGATAGAGAATAAGTAATTGAATCTAGGAAGAGAAGTGATCAAGCTATAAAGTCTCACAAAAAATTAATATTGGTTCAGATGGATTTGCAAATGAATTGTGTCAAATGTTTTAAAAATAAACAATTCTATGTTATTTCAACTAACAGAAACACAAACACCTTATCTAACATAAGATATAACATGATAAAAATATGGTCCTGGTACTCAAGCTTGGAAGAAAGAAAACTGTTGACCAATATCACTAATAAATATTGCAAAATAGTATTAAATAAAATATTTGACAGGGCAATATGCAAAAACATTTTAAAAAACTATTATCTATAACCAAAGATTCTAACACAAACATTTCAACATTAAAAAAAATTATAAGTATAATCAATCATATTAATTATAAGAGTAATATAATTATAGAGATAGATTCCAAAAAAGACTTTGAAATAACATAGAATTTATATTAAGCATCATAAAAAAAGATCTTTCCTTAAAATAATCATATAAAACCAAGAGTTGACATTATTTATCTTTTTTTTCCCCTGAGGCAATTGAGGGTTAAGTGACTTGCCCCCAGGGTCACACAGCCAAGAAATGTTAAGTGTCTAAGGCCAGATTTGAATTCAGGTCTTCCTGACTTCAGGGCTAGTGCTCTATTCACTACACCAAGTAGTTGCTCCTGAGTTAACATTATTTCTAATGAGAAACATATGAAGCTTTTCCATTAGGATCAATGATGACACATATATGCCTATTGTCTTCAATATTATTTAAAATAATGTAAAAAATGCTACTTATGACAATAAGATAATAAAATATCCTGAGTACAAATTATGGGCAAAATGAATTCTATTTGAAAATTATATTATAGCTCATTTAGAGATTCCTAGAGAATCAACACCCCCGAGGTGAGACAATATTTTTAGGAAACAAGCAACATACAAAAAAAAAAAAAAAAAAATCTGTAAAAGTCATCAAAATGTCAGCAACAAAATTAGGAAAGAATAACAGGAAGAAAAATTTCACTGCAAATATCAACAAAATTCATCAAGTATCTGGTGATTCATCTACCAAGATACACAGAAAACCTATATAACTACAAATCAATTTTTACAGAAATAGAAGAACTAAAAATATGATAAGACATTCACTATTCATAGTTTGGTCACAACTATATAATACAAATATATCAATCAATTAGCTAGATTTAGAACTATACAAAACAAATTAAGATATTATTAAATAAAAACAGAATTCATTTTTTTAAAGGAATAAAAGATCAAATATATGAAAGAAAAAAATGAAAAAAAACTAGGATGGAGTAGAGCTTGAAAGTATAGAGTTTCAAACTAAAATATAAATAAGTATCAAAGTGCATAATATTTATTTTTTTAAATGGAAAAGGTGATTACTTGATATTGAAATAAGGAAGATTTAGAAAAAAATGAGCACAGAAGTTTAGTGTTTGATATACCTAAAAACAAAAACTATAGGAAAAGAATTTCTTTATCAACAGTAACAGCTTGAGAAAACCAGAAAACAGTATGGAAGAATAAATGATTTAATACAACATCTTATCATACAAAACACCACAATAAATTTAAAGTAGATATATGAGCTAAAGAAGAATCTATAACTGTACATGGAAGTGTTAATGGGAGAAGGATATTATAAATGGCATAGTAGGCAATATTGATTACTTCTAATTACAAATGTTTTCTACAAATAAAATCAATACATCTAGAATCAGAAGAAAATACAAAGGAAAAAAAGCTTTGCATTAAGTAACTGAAAAAGTCTGACATCTAAAATGTATAGCGAATGAAAATATAATAACCATTCTCCAGTGGAAAAATGGTCAGAGAATATGAACAGCTTTCAAAAGAACAAATACAAATCATCCAAAGATATCTGAAAACAATTAAAAATCATTAATAATCAAAGAAATGCAAATTAGATCAATCCTGAGATAGCACTTTACAATTTTCAAATTGACCAAGATGATAAAAGTTGGAAAACTCATTGTTGGAGGAATTATGGTTCAAAAAATGAGGCCCACATTCACTATGACTTGACCTAAGGATTCAGTTCATTTTGGAAAACAATTTAGAATTATTCAAGAAAACTTATTAATATGCTCATGCCCTCCAACCCAGAGATCTACAATTTGACTACACCACCACTGAGCTTTTATTGGCATCAAGAAAAGCTCTATATGAACAAAAATTGTAATATAAGTATGATTTGTGATAATAAAAAATCTAGAAATAATACATGTGCCTGACAAGTAGGGGATGAAAAAAATATATGAATCTGATGGAATACTACCATTTGGTAAGAAGTGATAAATCTAAAAAATTCAGGGAAACATGACAAGGCATATGACGTGATACAGAATGAATAGACCAAAAAAGAAGGCAAGGGAAAGGAATAATCATTTATATAACTATAGATGCTTAATATTTTAATATAAATTAACTTTATACTAAATAAATCAAATTATTAATTAAATTAAATTATGCTAAATAAAAGTAATATAAATTAATTTTTAAAAATTTGTATTTTAATTTACATTTGTAATTAGCATAGTACTTACCATATGCTAAGCCAATGTGCTAAATACAAATATTATCTAATTTATTCTCACAATCACACATTTACAGCTAGTATCTGGGTTTGGATTGGAATTCACATCTTCCAGGCAAAAAGCCCAGTCCTATCCTCTGCACCTGATGATCTTGCCAATAACACATTGGCTACAATAATGTAAGAGGCAACAAAACTTGGGTCAGATATAACAAATGCTCTTGGTACCATGCTATAAAAACTAAAACACATGACCTTCCTCTGCTAACAATCCAAAATATTTTGTTCTAATCCCATCCTAAAGTGGTTTAGCTAAATTATCCTTGGAGAAAGATATTTTGTAGTGGAGAGAAGGTTGTTTGGTGGCTCTATTAGGAAGTGTCTTGTCTTAGAAAAAAGTGTAACGACAGATTAAAAAAATTAAATTAAAAGATGGATTTGGGAGTTTTGGAGAAACTGGAGATTTTATTCATGGCTACCTATTCATTTATACCTGCTACAAGACACCATATTAAAATGAAGATGAATGAGATATAGTCTTGTGCTCTTGAGACCTACTATGTAGTAATGGAAATAAGATGAAGACAAATAATTGTAATCCAATATAGGGGATGGGAAATATATAAGAAATTCAAAGTGGTATGAAAAACTGAATGTGATGTTGCAGAATTAGAAGTAGTTTCACTCCTAGTACATACAACCCTTTCAGAAGAATTCTCAGTAGAGAATTCAGAGATTAATTTATCCATCCTGTATAAAGAGATCTGTGTAGAGGTTAATAGACTTTTATGAAGTAGGATATAAAAATTAACAAAATTTGAGAGCTTTGAAAAGAATGTGGAAACCAAATTATTAAAAAGAAAAAGAGGGAAGAAATTGCGAGAAATAGGTGGGTATTTTGGGTTTCTACAGTTATGAAAATTAAATTGGAGAAATGAAATTAAATTAGAAAATTGATACCCTCAAAGACATAAAGAAATAATCAAGGGTGGAGGTTATTTTTCCCAAAAGAATGTAAGCTCCTTTCGGGAAGGAACAGGCTATGTAATGAGGGGTGGAGATTCATGTTGTGTGAGTTCTGTAACATCCAATTGAAAAATCAGGCGAGGGACTTGTGCTTTAGGATAGTTAATAAAATGCTTCCTTTGGAGTTTTAAAGGTGTGTGTCTACTCGCCTAGATACTCATCCTTGCAAGAAAATAAAATAATCTTCCCTGCATTCAAAAAATATTTTAATGTGGGAGAAATTAATTCTGGGCTGGAACTGGGGTTGGGGATAGGGATGGAATTAGGAAATCTTCAAAGAGAAGATGACCCTTGATTTGTATATATAAAGTGTGGGAGATTTCAAAAGGTAAATTTGGGATCTTGAACAAGCCTATTGTAGGTTTTGGAATTTCTAGGTAGAAATTTAGGTAGAAAAAGATGAATGAATTTTAAGAAAGGTGATTAATTCCATTTGAATAGCATATAAAGCATACAAAAAGGACACGACACAAATAATTGAAAAGAGTTGGCAGCAGTAGGTAAGAATGTAGGAGTTCCCAAGAGATTACTGTACACATAATAACAGAATTATGTCATGACCCACTGTGATGGACTTAGCTCTTTTCAACAATGAGGTGATTCAAGGCAATTCTAATAGACTTGTAATGGAAAGTGCCAGCCACATCCAGGGAGAAAACTATGGAGACTGAATGTGCTTGAAAACATAGTATTTTCACCTTTTTGTGGTTGTTATTTGTTTGGTTTTTTCCCCCTTCTGATTTTTTCCCCTTTGGATATGTTGATTAATTTTGCAGAACTTTCTCCCCTTTTAATTTTTCTTTCTTATTGTAGGAGATCTGGGAACAATGAGAAATGATGTAGGTGATGTAAAAATAAAAGATCAATAAATTTTTTATTAAAGAGCCTATAAGAATTCTGGATTATGTTCTATAGTCATTCCAAAGAAAACATATTTGTGAATGGGAGGGGAAGAGAAGGAGTTTTTAACCCATGGTATTTAACAGAGATATTTGTATTAGGGAGTAAGATTATAGAATCACTTAAATGATATGACCTTTTGCTACGTTGATATGATATACTTCTTGTATAACTTTAGTTTTCTCTTTGGATTTGTGGTTTTATTTAGGTAAAATATATTTATACTGGAAAATACTTGTATTTTACTAACTGAAAAAAAAAAATGAGCAATTCAAATGTAAATTAGCATCAGCTTAAGTGACTTGCCCCAGGTTGAAAAAAATAATAATATGAGGCACTGGACTTAAACTAAGAATTTCCTGACTTCAAAGTCAGCCTCTTCTGTGATACTATGCTGCTTCTTAGAACTCTTTTTCTTTTTTGTTGTTATTCAGTTAATTCAGTTGTGTCTGACTCTTTGTGACTCCATTTGGAATTTTCTCAACAAAGGTACTGGAATGCTTTGTCATTTCTTTCTCCAGCTCATTTTTACAAATGAGGAAACTGAGGCAAATGAAGTTAAATGACTTATTATGGGTCACATAGCTAATAAATGTTTGAGATTGGATTTGAACTCTCTTCCTGATTATGTCTGGCACTCTATTCACTATGCTGCCCTTCAACTTTTCTGCTTAAAGCACATGTGTTGGCACAGATTTTGACCAGGCATATTAACCTCTAGTTAAGCCCTTTTTGCAATGATAATGCATTTATTTTCTAAAACAAAGCAATAAGTTTGAAGTAGCCAAATGATATAGTAGGGTTTTTCTCTCCTGATTTAACTATATGTATTGCTTCACACGTTTCATTTTCCAAATCCTTGACTTTGAGATCATGTCCTCAAAGGACAAAAAAATGGTCCCAAAAAACCATGATGGCCTAGGTCAATGGAACTGTAGGACTTCCCAATCCTGCTGGCCATTAATGTCTTCAGCCCACCTCTTACATAACCTGAAGGGCCCTATACTATAACTAGGTGAGAAGTCATGTTTAGAATCCAACTACAGGCATTCCATCTAAGTAATGGAAATATCCTTAAAAACCACTAGGTGTACTTAGGTGACATCATGCATAGAAAGTCACCTTGGGATTGATTGGGGAGATAGAGTTAGATTTTGCATACTAGAAGCAAACCATTCTGAAATCCAAAGATTGAAATACCAGTGCTAACCCTTGAAAGAAAGAACACTGGTTTTAGCCTTATTCTCAGAATCTTCTCCAGATCCTCTTGGCCCTTGTGATCTTGAATGCTTCAAAGGATTTGGATTTTTCATTAGCATCCTAATAACATCCCTTTCATAGCCAAGATTTATGGAAATGTATGTATTGGGACCATAGACAGACTTACATACACTGATGAAAGTCAGTTTAGGATTGTACAAGGCACTGAATAACACATACAGAAAAAAACACAGAAACAACTATGCAAAAACAAGTTATATACAGAAAAATTAGAGATAATCCAAGAAGGAAGGCACTAGAAGTAAGCTAAGTCTCAAAGGAAACCAGGGGAAACATTATAATAAAACGTATTTTATCCCTTCCCCTTTTATATCTGTCAGCTTTGTTAGTCATTTTTTGAGACTCCTTTTTTTCCCAATATAGCTTTGAAAATAAACTTTTCTTTTGTCTTTAGGATTCCTCACCATCCTCATTTTATCTGTGCTTTAGTACACCAAAACTGCTGTCATTGTACAAAGTCCCTTTGTTACCTGCTTTTCTATATATGTAGATAGATGTATGTATACACACACATACACACACCCACACACACATGCACACACACACTTTTTTGTGGAGAATATTTTCTTTCTTTTTTAGATAATTGTCTGTATATTTTTGCCACCACATGACTGACTGAAAGAGAATATACAATCCCACTGATCTTACTGGAGTTTTTAACTATGAAAAAAAAAAATCACTTGAATCAGCATACTTTAACAGTTCTCTGACAAGACATTTTTCATATATGAGAAGTTGGGGGGTCGTGATCACCTCCTTTTCAGTGCTTTTACCTCCTTTCCTGAGAAGTCAGGGAGGGTGTGATCACCTCTCCTTGGGGGCTCTGACCTCCCTGAGGAGTCAGGGATGGCATGACCACCTGTGTTCTAAAACAAAAGAAAGTGGGAGATGTAATGGGCTAAGCTCGAGTTGATACACTGAGGTCCCAAGTACGTGAGGCTAAATGGGCTGAGGCTCGAGTTGATGCACTGGTCCCAAGCACGTGAGGCTAAATAGTAACTGGACCATACTCTATTAATGTATATGCTTGGAGAAAGAATACCCCCCCTCCCCACATTCTTTGTGCAAGTCCTGATGTGTTGTATAGGAAATGACATAGGGATGATTTTGATGGGTGGAGGCAGAGGGGCAGGAAGAGAGGTGGAGAGAGACTGCTGGCTGTGTTCCTGTTGTGGATGCACTCATTGCTAATCCCCCTTCCCCTCCACAGAGAATAAAGATTGAAGATTTTCCCTTAATCTGAATTCCTGACTCCGGCTGATTTTAAAATACACGGTGATCACAGAGGAGGGTAGTTCTGAAAACTTACTCACATCAGGAATGATTTAAATAGGCAACATATACCATGAAGAGTATAGCACCTTCCAAAATCTGTCAAGAAACAAAGTGGGGAGGGATGGGTATACAAGGAAGCAAAGGTTAAGAGAAGCAGACAAAAAAGAAATCCATGGAAGGGGGAGAGATTAAGTAATAGGCAAATTAAGGAGCAGAATTAAAGCAAAGAATCAGTAGGTATAGGAAAGATATGTGGGGGGGAGGGGCAGGGTGTGTGTGTGTGTCTATATATGTGTATGTATATATTTACATTGTATGTATCCAACAATAATTTGGTTGGGTGTGGTGGGGTAATAAAAGGATTGAAAAGAATAAAGTAAAAAAGGTGCGCAGCAAAAAACAAAAGAAAAATTTACAAGGAAGTAAAGATGGACATTTGTAAATATACTTTATTCTACTAATATAATATATATGAAGAGGGGACCCCAAAACTCTAAAATCCTTGAAGGAGAAAATTTCCTTCAACTCTGCCTCAATGAGGGACCCCACTCTGAGGGACAATTTCATCCTTGTTATCTAGGTGGGGTCAGTTCAGTCCTAAAACTCATTGAATTCTATTCAAATTCAGCTCAAGCTGAATCCCAGATTGTAGAATTCCACCCAGGAGTTCCCTTCAGCTTGTAGCTAAAAACTCCTATTATAAAAAAGCCAATCTAAAATTCTCTTTGCAGAGGTTCCAAACATGCCAGCTATGCCATGCTTGCTATGCCAAGAAGCCTCTGTCCACTGGAATATTCTTTTCCAGTGCCACCCTCTCTTTACTCTCACCTATTTCCCTAACCAGACTTCATCATGCATCTTAGTTTTTTAACTTTAGTTCTCAATTCCTATAATAAGTCTCTTTTATCAATCTAGGTTTCCAGGTCTGTAAATTCCTTTACAGAGAATCTCTGCGCTGCCAGAAGGGAGTCCCCAAAACTCTTACCCTTGCACCGAATCCCAAGGGGGTGCAGGGGAGCCAAACCTCTCCATTTGGTTTCTTGAATCCTGAACCTGCCACTAGACCTTATTATTTAACTTTTTGACAACAAGAAACCCTAATCTCATTTTGGTTCCCTAAATCTAGACTATATATACATACATACATACATACACACACACACACACACACACACACACACACACACACACACACACATATATATATATATATAAATAATGTGGGTGTGGTCCCTTTAAGAATTGATTTATTTCTGATTCCCAACCCCTCCTAGTTGATGCATTATCAATCCAGGACCTTTTGATTCACAAATCCTGGTCCCTCACAAATTCCTGGTCCCTTTGAATTCCAATAGAAGATCCAGGACTGTCCCAGCTCCACCCTGATCTGAGTCAACTTGGGACTCCACCCACAGGCCCCTCCAGCTGAATCTTTCATTATAAAACAGTTAAGCTGGAATTCTCTCTCTCTCTTTGCATAGGTTCCAAACATGCCAGTCTTAGGCCTGGCATGCCAGGGATCTCTGTCCACTGGAATCCTGTTTCCAGTGCCCTTATTATCTCTACTTTCATTTATTTCGTTAACTATACTTTAATCTTATTTCCAAATCCCATAACAGACCTTTTTTATCAATCTAGTTTTTCGGGCCAATAAATTCCTTTATTGGGAACTCTCGCACTGCTACTAGACTTCATTTAACTCTGTATCCTTGCGCCGAATCCAGAGGGGTTGCAGGGGAGCTCTATTTGTCTCCCTGTACCCCGAACCTGCTACTAGACCTCAACTAAACCCTAATTTCATTTAAGTACCCCATATCTAGACCTCATCTAAATATATATATATACATATATGGTTCAAGAAAGTGTATATACATGCCACACACACACACATACACACACACACACTTTCTTGAACTGGTAATTTGATGTCATATATTTTGAATCTTCTCTGATGTTTTGCTGGGCACATGACAATGTTCTCTTTTGTTTTATTTTGTTTTGTATTCCTTTCCTATTTTTCTTTTATATTATTCTGTTTTTTTAAACAAAATAAATTTAAAAAAAGAAAGAAGCAAGAGGATAATCCATGAAGTTTCCTTGCCTGATCCTTTTCATTGGTCATTCAATGCCAATGTCTTCATGCAATAAAAAGAAATCATTTCGTATTTGCAAAATGAGACTGTGGAAAGCATGGGATTCTTGCAGAAGGGGGAAAATTCATTGGATTAAATGCACTGCAGTAAAGAAAGAAAGTAGATTTTCATTTATTGACTGCTGTACTAAAAACTTCTTTCCCCAATGGCATTAGCAGAATGCATTATTACCTTGAGTTGAATTTTTCCTGTTAAAGAAAACAAGTTGACAAGGAATGAGGTCTATTGGAATGTGGCTAAAATAGAGCAAATAGAGGCAATCAAGTGAAGAAAGAAAAAGCAAATGTTCAGAAAAGCAAAAGATTGATTCTTAGCAGGTGCACTGATTCCATAAAGAAACATACTCTGCTTTATTATCCTTGGTCTAGCTTGCAAGGAACAGAAAATAATGAAATTGGGGTTTTCCCTAATAACAATGCCTTACCTAACATTTCAAAATGCACTTGGAAAGCCTGAAAGAAAGGCTATATTGTATCTATGGAAATGAAGCCATCACAACAGGCTCTTAACAACAGTCTTGTCTCAAAAGATTTTGGCTACAAAGGCAAAGAAAGCTTCAGAATCTTTGCAAAACATAAGCATTTATGGCAAGAGCATATTCCAAGTAAAACCAAAGAAAAAGAAATGTCCTAGCTAAATGTATTGAAACGAATGTGAGAAAGATGAATTCAGGCTTTGAAAATAATATCAGGAAAAATGGTATCAAATATAATCTGTGCAATTTCTTTGTTTGATTTTTTCACCCAGGTCATTGAATGTCAATATCTTTACCCAATGAAAAGAAGTGCTTTCCTATTCAACAAATGAGAGTGAAAAGAGTCTTAACTTTCCTGCAAAAGTTAAAAGGATTCATTTCACTGGAAGCATTGCAATACACAGAGGAGTGGATTTTCCTTTGTTTGTTTGTTTGGTTTTTTTTTTTTTTTTTTTTTTTGTCTCCAGTGCTCTCCCCCTCTCCCCATTAGCAGAATGAATTATCTTGAATTGAATTATTCCTGCCAAAGAAAGCAAGTTAATATGAACAAGGTTTATTGGAAGAAAGTTAAAATGAAGTCCATAAAGACTATCAGAAGAAGAAAGGAAGAGCAGAAAGCTAAGCTCAGAAAGTTAAAAGATTAAAGCTTCCTGTGAGACTGCATTGATTTCTTAGGAAACATAATTTAGCTTGGGACCTTTGATCTACATTGAAAGTTATGGAAGATACTGCAATGCAATGATTTCCACTGAGAAGAATGAAATTTGGGCATGCTCTATGGGACAAAGCAACACCTATAATGTTTCAAAATGCACTTGCAAAACTTGAAAAAGAGCTATATTATATCTATGAAAATGAAGCCATTGCAACAGCCATTTAATATAGTCTTCTCCCCAAAAAAACTTTGGCTGCAAAGGCAAAGTTTCAGAATCACTGCAGAACATATGCATTTACTGCAAAAGTGTATTTCAAGTAAAATCAAAGGGAAGAAATACCCAAATGTATTGAAAAAAAGTGAAGGAATTCAGGTTTCAAAAATATTATCAGGAAAAATGATATCAGGTATAATCTGTGCAGTTTTTTCACCTGATCCTTTTATGTATGTAGGCCATTCATTAGCAACATCTTTATGCAATGAATTTTCCTATCTGAAAAATGAGAGTTGGAGAGAATAAAATTTCTGCAAAAATGAAGGAATTGTATTGGATGTACTGCAATAGAGGAAGTGGATTTTCCTTTTTTGAGTGCTGCATTTTTCCATGTGGCATTAGAAGAATGCGTTGTTTTAAGTTGAATTTTCCTGCCAAAGGAAACAAGTTGATAATAAAGAAGTTCTATTGGAAGATACGTAAACTAGAGCCAATCAAGGCCAGCAGGAAAATAAGGAAAGAGAATTACTGATGATCAGAAAAGAAAAAAGTCAAAGCTTCCCATGCATTTGAATTGATTCCATAGAAAAAATTCTGGTTTGGGATCTTTGATCTAGCTTGGAATAAAAGTTACTGCAATGCAATGATTTCCATTTGAGAAGAATAAAATTGCCATTTTGTATCTATTGGAATGAAGCCATGGCAACAGCCCTTTGGAATAATCTTTTTTACTATGGACATTGGCTGTAAAGGACCTGGTTCAGAATCATTGCAGAATATATGCATTTACAGTAAAAGCATATTCCAAGTAGAATCAAAGGAAAGAAATGTCATAGCCAGAAACAAATTTAGGCTTGGAAAAAAATTCTGTGGAAAAGTAGCTTCATCTATAATCTGTGGAGTTTCCTTGCCTAATCCTTCAATGTTGCTTATTCAATGCCAATGTCTCCATGCAAAGAAAAGAAGAGCTTTTTTTCTGATAGTTGGGAGAGGGTCAAATTCCTGCATAAATTTGAAAGATTCATTGGATTACAAGAATTGCAAAAGAGAGAAAAGGAGAGTAGTTTTTTATTTTATTTATTTATTTATTTTATTGACTTGCATTAGCAGAAGGCATTACCTTGAGTTGAATTTTTCTTTGGTCTAACTTGTAAGGACTAGAACACACTTATTACATTTTTTTTTTTTTTTTGGCCAAAGAAAACTAGTTAACAATGAATAAGGTATACTGGAAGATGGTTAAACTCAAGCCAATTGAGATCATTTGGAGAAGAAAGGAAGAGCAAGAAGTAATGCTTAGAAAGGAAAAAGATTGAAGCTTCCCATGTAGGGGCATTGATTCCATTAAAAGTATATTCTGCTTTGGCAGATAATAAAGCAGAGTAGGTTTCCTAAGGAATCAGTGTACCTTCTGGAAGACTTCAATCTTTTTTCTTTCTGAACATTACTTTTTATTTTTATTTTCTTCTCCTGAATGATTCGGTTGCTAGTTTAGTCAGTTCAAATAGAGCTTGTTTCTTGTCAACTTGTTTTCTTTGGCAGGAAAAATTCAACTCAAGATAATACATTTTGATACTGGCAGAGAGAAAGGAAGCCTTAAGCACAGCAGTCAATAAAAGAAAATCCACTTTCTCTGCCTATTGCAATACATCCAATCCAATGAAGCCTTCCACTTTTAGCTAGAATCCTGTCCTTCCCACAATTTCATTTTGCAAATATGAAAGGATTTCTCATTGCACAGAAACACTGGCATTAAATGACTAGCACATAAAGACAAAGTGAGAAAACTGCACTGATTATCCTCAATACAACTATTCCTCATATTATTTTCCTAGCCTGAATTAATCTTTTTCACATTTACTTCTATACAACTGGCTAAGTCATCTTTCCTTTGATTCTACTTGGAATATGCTTTTGCTGTGAATGCATAAGTTCTGCAATGATCCTAAACCTTGGATTTTGCAGCTAAAGTCCTTAGAAAAAAACTATTTCAAAGAGGTATTGTCAATGGCTTAATTTTCCTAAATATAATATGGCTCTTCTTTCTGAGAGTGAAGATTTCTTGGCAATTTCATTGGATTCCTTAGGGAAATTTCTTAGGAAAAATTTTGCCTTTTTATCTTTGATATAAAAATTCTGGAAAAATATGGTTTCTCTGGAGCAGTTATTGGATGGTTAAGGATTATAACATATCCATGCCAATCGTATCTTTATTACCATTGGGTGACCTTTGATTTACAAATTTTTCCAAGATTTCAGTCTTACATGACATTAGTAGAATATTGTTGCTAAAAAAAATGGGTTTTTATTTAAAGTAGAAGCCTGAGGTTGTAATGCCAGAGAAACTGAGCAAGACAGAGATTAGAGAAAAATTTAATAGTTTATTAAATGGAAAGATTTACTGGGACCAAAAGGATCCATGTTTGGTCCCTGGGCTGAATGAGACCAGCCCCGAATATCAGATACAAGACTCTTTTATAGGATAACAAGAACAATGACATAATGGAGGAGGTACCTGGATGGGGATGACCTAATGGGGGGGGGAGGCACCTAGGATAACATAATGGGGGAGGCACTGGAGAGGCTCCTGATATTCTACTGACATCTAAAATGGATAAAGACCTTTATCCCATTAAACATTAAGAAGGAATAAGTATGGCCTAAGGTCTAAGATATAACACCTTTATCTTATCAAACATTAAGAGAGAATGGTTATAAGCTGAGGCAGAGTAACTAAATAGAAAAATTAGGGAAACTGGGTCAGGACATTAAAAGGGAATTGTGGCACAAGGTTATTTAAAGAACGTTAATAATTTACTAAAAACCTTATGCTTTCCTCCTGTCTAATTTCTGCTCTAGCAGAATGTACAGTGTCTAACTGAAATATATTCAAGCTGATGGAAGTGGGCTATCATAGTCAGGACAAGAGACATTTATTTAGTTTTCTCAGCATGGACAGTTAGATCTAACTTTTTTGATTATGAGTTTATGGATCTCATTTGGGAGGCTCGGAATGTTCTCAAACTGATATGAGTACAATATCATCTATAAATTAGAGTATTTTAGAGAATCTAATATCTCTATCAATGAGGCCCAACCAGATAAAAATGTGATTGGGAAATGTTTGAAAGTAAGCAACAATATAATATAACATAGGTAATATGCAAACTAGCCCACTTGTGTCTCTTATCTAATTGATCCAAGATCCCAGGCCATATTTCACTTTCACACCCCACCTAGCCATTCATCCAATCCCTTCTCATCATCTGTCTACAATTGTTCCTAAATTTTCACCTTCTGTATTCTGTCCTACAACCACCAACTCTTATTCAGGGAATAATAATCAAATTAACTGCAACAATGCTTCTGGAAAGGATAGGTCAATTAACTGCTTTTTAATTAATCCTCTCACTTGCCAAACCAAACTCTCTCCTCTGATCATCACACTCCAAATGTGACTGGCTACTTGAAGGCAAGTATTGTCTCTCTTTTTGGGACATCTCTAGCACATGGCACAGAGCTTACTTTTTTTCATCCATTCATTTATTCATGCCTGTATTTATTCATTGATTTTTTCAATTTCTATTTTACCCTCTGGTTCTATAATATCATAACAATTTTCCTTGACAAATTTCTTGAAAAATGATGTCCAGGCTCTTTTTTTTTTTTTTTTTTGATCATGATTTTCAGGTAGACCAAAAAAATTTTTTTATTAAAGCTTTTTATTTTCAAAATATTTACAGGGATAATTTTAAATATTCACCCTTACTTTTTTCCCTTCTTTTCCTCTACCCCTTCCCCTATATGGCAAGTAACTAATATAGTTAAACATATGTAATTCTTTTATAGATATTTCTACAATTATTGTGCTGCATAAGAAAAATCAGATCAAAAAAGTGAAAAAGAAAACAAAAAGAATGAGAATACTACTGTTGTGGTCCACATTCAGTGCCCACTGTCCTCTCTCTGAGTGCAGATGGCTTTCTTCATTATATTGGAAACTGGCCTGAATCATCTCATTGTTTATGAAAGCCATGTCCATCAGAATTGATCACTGTATAATCTTGCTGTTGCTATGTATAATGATCTCCTAGTTCTGCTCATTTCACTTAGCATCAGTTCATGTAAGTCTTCACAGGCCTCCCTGAAGTCATCCTGTTGGTCATTTCTTATGGAATAATAATATTTCATAACATTCATATGTTCAGCCATTCTCCACCTGATGGGCATGTAATCAGTTTCCAATTTCTTGTCACTGCAAAAAAAATGTTGCCACAAACATTTTTGCACATGTGGGTCCCTTTTCCTCCTTTATGATCTTTTTGGGATGCTGGATTAAAGGGTATGCACAGTTTGTTAGCCCTTTGAGCATAGTTCCAAGTTGCTCTCCACAATGGTTGAATCAATTCATAACTCCACCAACAATGTATTAGTGTCCCAGTTTTCCCACATCCTCTTCAACATTCATCATTATCTTTTCCTGTCATATTAGCCAATCTGAGAAGTGTGTAGTGGCACCTCAGAGTTGTCTTAATTTGCATTTCTTTGATCAATGGTGATTTAGAACACTTTTTCATATGACTAGAAATGGTTTAAATTTCTTCATCTGAAAGTTGCCTGTTCGTATCTTTTGATCATTTGTCAATTGGAGAATGACTTGAATTCTTATAAATTTTAGAAATGAGACCTTTATCACAACCCCTTGATGTAATGTTTATTGCTTCCCTTCTAATCTTGTCTGCATTGGTTTTGTTTGTACAAAAACTTTTTAACAATATAATCAAAATTATCCATTTTGCAAACAAAAGTGTACTTGAGCTCTTCTTTGGCCACATATTCCTTTCTTCTCCCCCATCTGGCAGGTACTCCAATACATGTTAAATATGTTGAAATACAATTTAGATCCAAAATGTGTATACATATTTATAGTTACCTGATTACTCAAGAAAAATCAGATCAAGAAAGAAGAAAAAGAAAAACTTGAGAAAAAACAAACAAAATGCAAGCAAATAACAGTAGAGAGAGTGAGAATGCTATATTGTGTTTCACCCTGTTCCCATGGTTCTCTCTCTCTAGGTGTAGATGGTTCTCTTCATCACTGCACACAAGTGGAACTGGTTTGAATCATCTCAATGTTGAAGAGGGCCATGCCGTCAGAATATAGTCTTGTTGTTGCTGTGTATAATGATCTCCTGGTTCAGCTCATTTTACTTACCATCAGTTCATGTAAGTCTCTCCAAGCCTTTCTGAAATCATCTTGCTGGTCGTTACTTACAGAATAATAGTATTCCATAGCATTCATATAAACATAATTTCTTCAGCCATTCTCCATTTGATGGGCATACACTCAGTTTTCAGTTTCCTCCCCCTACAAAGAGGGCTGCCACAAACATTTTTGCACATGTTTCCTTTTTTTAAAGATCTCTTTGGTATATAAGTCCAGTAGAAACACTCTTCAGAATTGTAGACCAATAATTTTAAAATTATCTCTCCTGGATCCGTTTTCCAGTGCAGTCATTTTTCCAATGAGATATTTCACAATTTTTTTCATTTTGAGAGGTTTTTGCTTTATTGTATCTTAGTTCTCACAAAGTCACTAGCTTCCATTTGCTCAATTTTAATTTTTAAGTAATTATTTTCCTCAGTGTGCTTTTGTACCCCCTTTCCCAATTTTGCTTCTTAAAAATTTCTTCACATTAGTTTTTTGTGTTTCCTTTTGTTCCATTCTCAATTTTGTACCTATTTTTTCCTCTGTCTTACTTGATTTTCAAAATTCCTTTTGAGCTCTTTCATGGCCTGAGACCAATTTTTATTTTTCTTGTAGGCTTTGGATGTAGGAGTTTTGACTTTATCTTTTTCTGAGTGCATATTTTGATCTTTCTTGTCATCACAGTAAATTTTGATCAGAAACTTTGTTGTCTGTTCATTCCTAGCCTATACTCAGCTTTTTAACTCTTTGTTAAAGCAGGGGTCTGTTTCCAGGGTGCAGGGTTTTTATGCAGCTGTTTTCAGAAATCCTTCTAGGGACCTGATCACAAGCATTCTTTTTCTGTCTTGCAATTATTAGGAGTGTCCCTGCACCACTGTAGCTATGAGATCTAATATGTTAAAGCAACCTTTTCTGCTGAACTTCCAAGTCCTCTTTGGTGTCTCTGGGCTGAAAGATCTAGAAACTGCTTTAGTGGTGTGGAACTGGGCTGCACTGGCCTGATCTGCACCAAAATTGCATGCTGGACTCCCAAACTGGTGTCACAAAATTTTGCTGGTGACCTTCTAAATTGCCTTTGGCTGGAAAATATTCTGCTCCATCTTTTAGGATGTTCTGATGCTCTAAAATTTGTTTAGTCATTATTTAAAGGAATTTGGAGCAGTTTGGGGAAGAGGTTAGGTGAGTTCCTCCTCACCACTGGAGTCTTTATTCCATTATCTTGGCTCTGCTTCCTATTTATTAATTCATATTCATTGTATTGTTATTACATTATCTTACTCTTCTAGAAATAGCTCCCTGAGAACAGGGACTGTTTTTGCTCATATTTGTATTCTTATAGCTTTAGCGTAGTCCCTGGCATTGAATATATGCTTGTTCACTTGACTTCCGCTTCAGCTGACTTAGTCAGCTGATCACTGAAGATGTCATCTCCATTACTTCTTTCAAGGAATTCTATTCAATTTTGACACATTCACAGCAAATAGCTTGTTGGAAAGCCTTTAAAAAAGGGAATTTTGTTTTAATGAATTTTCTTTAAAAAATCAATGCACAATTAGCAGTTCGAGCTTGTATTCACCATACCATTTATTTAGCTAGTTGTGTGATTATAAAGATGTAGAAGAAGATAAAGTCAAAAAACCTACATCCAAAGCCTCCAAGAAAAATAAAAATTGGTCTCAGGTCATGGAAGAGCTCAAAAGGAATTTTGAAAATCAATTAAGACAGATGAAAAAATAGGTACAAAATTGAGAATGGAACAAAAGGAAACACAAAAAACTAATGTGAAGAAATTTTTAAGAAGCAAAATTGGGAAAGGGGGTACAAAAGCACACTGAGGAAAATAATAAATACCATTAAAATTGGTTTTGATGCAAAGATAATTCTCATAATTCTATAGAGATGTGAAAGTAGGTATATGACTTGACAGTCACTAATATTATCAATTTCTGTGTGTCTGTCCCTGAACAAGATTTCTTATGAATTCTTCCAAGTGTTTGGCATTTTCTTCTCTTTCAGATACCTTAAGATGATCTCTTATCTCTCCCCAAAATGTCATACTAGCATGGTCACCATTGTGAATAAATGATCTACTCCAGCCAATTTCCTCATCTTTGTTTTCTTTAGTTATTTTCTTGTGTCAAATTCTAATGAGGGATTGTGATATGGTAGTTCTATTATCATTGACCAAGGCAAGTTATGCAGCACTATCTCCATTTTACAGATGAAGAAGGAGAAATTCTGGTGAAACTCATAGAGCTTGAGTGAACCAGGATATTAATTTGGACTTTCTCATCCTAAGTGCACCGTTCATCACATTGTCTTGAAAATCCACAAAATGCTTAGAATCTTTCAGGCTAATAAAAAGGAAATAAGAGGCCTTAGGTGCTAAGGCCTGAAAAGACTACTCCAGAGTTAGAATAATTGTCTCCAACTGGCAAATACATAGGTGGAGCTGCCACTGATAGGTTATAAAAACAAAGACTTAGAGAAACAAACAACTGTTTCTTATAAATGATTCAGAAACAATTTCAGAATCCAGTTCTTGCCAAATTTTAGGCTTTACTAAATGAGTGATTTATGTGTGGGATGTCCCTGACTAATCATACTGGAAATCTCCAATACTTTTTGGTAAGATAGACAGGAAATTCTACAAGTAAAAAATCGAAAGGAAGGAAACCACATCACGGTAACAGATAGTCTCTGCTGGATCATAAAGAATTATTCCAAATTTAATGTTGTAGAAGGGATGGGGATGTGACATTATGATGGAAATGATCCCATTGGAATAAATGGGAGACAAAACAGGAAAACAAAGAAAAAAATTGAAGGTCTCATTATGCTTTTTTTGTAGTCATGCTACCTTGTCACATTTTTGGCCACAAGCGTATAGTTTACTGCTTCTCTACTTCTGATTTTTCATGCAGAAAATTTACTATAACACCTATGGCAGTACAAGGTCAATAAAGCAGGTATTTCTTAGGTGGGGTAGTTACCTTTCCACCCCAACACCCATCTTTCTTATTTGTTCTTGTCCAAGGTCCTGAGGCAATCAAGGGGTATGTTCTGGTATTTCATTAATTACTAAAATTGTAACATCATTAAATGATCAATCATCTCTGAGCTGCCCTCATTAGTTTACCAAACATTACTTAATAAAGAAATAAATGTTACTTAATAAATTGGAAAAATCTCTCTTCCCATTAACTTTTGCTAATGTATAAATACTGAACTCACTAATTTTTTCAGCTTAAAGAAACATCAAAGTTACTGGCTACATTATTATTAGTGTAATGAACAAGAGAACAAATAAATAATTATTCACAGTATATTAGCTATGAGAAGGATCACAGCCAAATGACCATCATAAATCTAGATCTTCAAAATTCTGGAAATAAAGTTTCATCATTCTGTTATTAAGATACAAACCAGTCTCAGGGGCCCAGAGGCCTAAATAAGAAATGCTGAAAGCCCTTGTTTATAGGTGGACATTGTTTTCAGGTCCATTATACTTACTAAGTTCTTTTGAAGTGATTCTCACTGTTTGTGAGATTTGAGATACTCTTTATCTTTTATCTTTGATCCCATCTTCATTTCCCATTTCAAATTCTTTGGAACTGTTTCTTAAACATCAGTTCTTTAGATTTATTCAGCACTCCCATACCACAAGGTTATAATTGTAACAGAAATCAGTTGGTTCTCTGCTGGTACTATATTGGTGAAAACCTTGCAGTCTTTTATATTTAAAAATAAGATAATTTTATTTTCTGATTCCATCTTTCAAGTGATTCTCTGCAAATTTTTGTCCCAAAATCTTTATTATCGATGAGATTTTGGTAGTGCTTATGCCTCTACCAGTACACAAAATCTTCCACCTAAGTTTTGAAAACTGACTGACACAGTATTCAGAATGGAGTTCAAGATCAATACTGCCCAACAGACATTTGCCTCCCAGTGTTTCCATGTCATCTCTCTGATTTAGAGCAGTGTCAAAGAGAAAGACATGGATCCCTGCCATCTCCTTATTAACTAAGAAAATCATAAATATCATCTGTGTTTTTATTGTATTTTTCTAAATCTTGGTAAACATTTCCCTATTACATTTTAACCTGGTTCTAGGTTCTATTCTAGGAATTCTAGGAATTCTATTCTAGGAGTTCTAGGAATATTGTCTTTGGGTGCCAAGTTTGATTATTTTTAGTACCGAGCATCCTTTCAGAAATTGGGAGGGCAAAAAATATCTATTAAAAAGTACATATGATAATACAGATTTGAAGATAAAAGTTTATAGGGAATTTGTAAATTGTATGGTCTTTTTCCTTCTTATACAAAGCTATGAAAGACTGTTTTCCAAAGATCACTGTTTCTTTGGGGTCTTTGGACCCTCAAACTTAATGGAGTAACCCTACTGGGTGGTCTATCAAATAAAATAATTTTCCCCACATAAATAAAATATAAATGAACATACAAAACACTTTGACTCTGAAAATACTGGGTATGATTTTTCAGTCTCTAGCGTATACAAGTATGTGCATTGTACACTGAATCATTTTAAAATAAAAATAAAATCCAATACAAACTTGTATTGCTTGAGCACAAGCCTCTTACAGAATCATAGGATGCAAAGAAACATGATACTTTTTAGACATCATTCCCAACATAGTAACCTGTCTTTTTGTTAATTTTTCAAAGTATGCTATCCTCCAAATATAAATGAATTAATAAATCAACAAAAGATAATTAAGTATTATGTCTGCTATTGTAGATGCAAAGACAAAATTTATAGTTTTGTCGCCATCCTCAAGTAGCTAACATTCTAATTAGCTAACAACATGAAAGGTACAAAAAATATAAAATAGGTGTGATGATGATGATAGAGAATATTAGTAATTAAAAGTGAATAAGGAGAGGCTTCACTTGTGCTAAGAAGTTTAGGGAAATGAAGAAATCTATAAGGCAGAAATAAGGCAAGGCATGGGAGAGAATTTATACAAAGATTGGAGATGACGTGCCATGTGTGAGGAACAACAAGAAAGTATATTTTGCTGAACCACAAAAATGTGTGAAGGACAAATAGTATGTAACAATGAAAGCCAAGTTGAAGCCAGATCGTGAATTGCTAATTACTAAATACAAGTGTATATTAAAGTACTTATGTGTCAAGAGACTCAGGATATAACTGAACAAATGAGAACTGATAAGGATACCAAATGTGGGTAAAGATCAAAAAAAGAAAAGAGGGTATAGCAACAAAGGCTGGCTTTGGAGTGTGTGAAGAACTGGATTAAAATATTGTTTAAGATAAATGCTGCCTATTCGACTATGGACAATTGATCACATGACAATTTTCAAACATACATTTCTTTTTTTTTTTTTTTGCTGAGGCAATTGGGATTATTGAACATTTATTTCAAATTAATTGCTTATATGTGAAAATGGAAGCAGTTTCCAAAACCATGGACAAAAAGATCGGGGCCTAATGCACTGAACTAAGCTCACATTTAATAAACTCTATTCAATTGATGCCATTTCTTTCTTCTATTTTTATGCATTTTTTTTCTTCTTAAGGAATGTTTTAAAACAGTTTTAAAATTGTCCTGCATGACAGAACAGGTAAGCTCATAATTTTAAACCTTCACTATTTAGGATAAAAAAAAATTATTTTTTATATAAAAATATAATTTTTAGCTATATAACATATACTATATATACATATATAACATATCACTATTAAAAATGATATTTCAGAACATTCAGTATGTCGTCTTGGTATATGGCTTTGCTCCACTTCTATATAATGGTTTACATTCTAGAAAATGACTCTGAGTCAGAAAACAATTCCTATATAAATACAACCTAACTAAATAACATAGATTCTAAGCTATTACAATTACATAAATAGGCCACTAGATGATGCTCTTTATCAAACTTTCTTCCAGTTGAGTAATCTGTGTAACAGGCACCATGCTTAATAGTAATAATATGCAGAAAGCAAAGACATTGCATAATTACATTATATCCTGCATGTGTTTTGAATAACTGAGATATTGCTATTATATTAAAACACATTTATAAATGACTAGAAGAGAGCTGAGAAAGATGAAGATTACTGTCCTATTTAGCATGCTGGGAGTATAGCTCCATAAACTTGTTTTCAGAAATTAATATACCATTTTCATATTTTCTAAATGATTTTATATTCAAAACTATCCTGTAAGACAGATGGAATAGAAAGGGTATTGGCCTGAGATAATTCAGAATAATTCTTCTGCCACTATTACACCCATACAGCAAGGGGCAATTCCTGTGTTCTTTGTGGGCCTGCTTTCTCATCTGCAAATGAATAAACTCTACAATGTTTATGACTTGAAGCAGAATAACTCTTATTAACTTGCTACATAAGAAGCTGAGAATCAGAGAAACTCAGTTAACTAGCATCTAGTTGACTGGCAAGAGTCAGAAATCAATTTTATTACTTGTCCTCCTTTCTGTAAAGTGCTATTATATGGATGATAAAATAAGTATATAAAAGGGCTTGAGTATAATGTATCCCAAAAATGTTTGTGTCTAAGATTTCTGGGTCATGGAATTGAGTGATACATAGAGATTATACCTTCTGACTTTTCACAATATAACATCACTTCTTTAATGTAAAATATGAATTGTCTTTTATATGAAGAAGAATGAGTAGTATAAAATGATATTATTATTCTTACAAATAAGAATATTCTTACATAATTTTTGTGAATAAGTCACAGTTTTTTAATGTTTACAAGATGTTTTATTTATATCAACTCTGTATAGAAGGTATTTTTTAACTTCCATTGCACAGACAAGGAATCTGAAGTCCAGAGAATTTAACTGACTTATCTAACTTGTAAGTTTTACCTCACATTCAGTGTTCTTCCTATTACAAAATTTTATAATGAAGGAAAAATATGAGATTATGGCTATTCAATGTGAATTGCCTATTTGGGATTAATTAATATTTATTGAAGTCCCACATCCTAATAATCACTTCCTTTCATATCAGAGAACAAAATATTCCATTATTCCTCAATATTGTTCAAGTTTATGACTTTTGATCATGTACCTTTCTAAATAATAACAATGAAATTTCAGAACTCTTGATCTGAAAAAACATTCCATGAGAAAACTCAAAATGGAAACATCAAAATTAAAGGAATAGTATGTTGAATTTAAAAAAAAAAAAAGGAATTTTGTTTTTATTGTTCTAAGAGAAAATTTAAACATGGCTTCTGTTTCTAATGGAATCCAAATGACAGAAAACTACAGTTGGAAACCATTTTCCCATCTTTTTATTCCATTTTACAGATGAAAACAAAAAACAAAAAACAGATTCCAAGAAAGCAAGAGATTTGACCATGGTTAATTAACTTGCTAAAAACAGAAGCAAACTTAAAACCTAGCAACCTCTAATCCCAGGTCAGTGAGCTTTCTATTGTCTTGTATTTAATTCCATAGACCTTTGTACAAGATCTTCAAGTTAGTTAGATTTTCACATTTGCATATGGATTATCTTGTTCTTCATCTTCTGATTCATTTAAATCAATGTCAAAATCTAATTCATCACTGGTCTGTCCTTCAAACCTTTTTCTTCTCTTGTAGTTACATATTTCATCACTTTTAACATTGTCTATCTTCTCTAGCTTGTTACTGATCCTGATGGAGAGAGGAAAAAAAATGAAATTACCTGCCAGGTTTTTATTATTATTTTTTGTTCAGTAAAGGCAGAGGGAGTTTTTTAAAACAAAATTCTACCTTTTTCAGATTCCTGATCAGCAGGAATTTCAATGAAACAAGTATATATAAGGATTCATGAAGATTAAGTTATGAGTCCAGTCAATAATAATGTTGAATAATATATTCATTGATTGGCTATTTATTCCACTTTTGCAAAGTAATTTAGGCTTAAAACTTCTCTAAGGAGTAGATTTGACTAGAAGCTAAGGAAAAGTAGTTGGGGCAAAAGAATGAATGAAGGGTATCTGGGTTTCAGGGAGTGGTGTTAACTGTGATAACAGTGCTTGTAAAGAACAATCAAATAGAATAAGGTTTGGGGTACTTATTGACTCATCCTCCCAATGGTTGTACACCAAGTAGTAAATAAAGTTATACTAAATGCTTATATCATAAGGCTTTTAAGATAATCTGCATCCTTGAGACAACATTATAGGAATACTACAAGTATGCCCTACAAGAGCAACAGCAAATATATTCCAATTGACATTTGGTTTTCCATTTACTATAACAAAGCAATAAATGCATCACATCTAATTCACAACTCCTTATTTTCTTTTCTTTGTCAGACAAGCAGGTCTTAACATGAACCAGATATATATAGATTACATCCTGAGTTTAATGATCTCAGCCAGACAAATAAGACTTGACTTATGAATAAAATTATGCCATCAACGGGAAAAAAAATTTTTTTTTAAATTTAATATAAAAATGTTAACTTATTAGGGCTGATTAATGTAAAAAAAAAATTATTGAAATTGATATGGTGAAAGACTATAGAAAAATTTTAAAATAGAAATTCTCTTATAATCTGTTTCCACAGATTTGCTTTTGGCCCACTGTATAATTATACTGAAATATGAGCCCTAATTAGTTACCAGAATGCTTCAGCATAAGAAAACTCAAGTGCCTCAAACACTGAAAGAGTAAAATAAAATTTCATGGAAATACTCACGGAATAACAATTTCTTCTTTCTTTCCACATTTAGCACAAACTTCAAGTTCACAAGCACATGGTCTACAGATCGTGTGATAAGAATCCTTCACTGTCTTTTGTAAACATTTAATACTAAAGAAGAAGAAAAAAAATTGATACCATTTCATTTTAGCTATTTGAATTTTATCAATTATCCTTATCAAACATTTTACCTCCTAGAAAAAAGCTTCAGAAATTCAAAAATTATAAAGAAAATTTATTTTCACCAATCTCATTCAACAAATGTTGAATGGAAGTATATGGAAGGGAAACTGGTAGAGGACATAATATATGCTAAAATATAATACTAATTAATAATAAAATTAAAATATAGTAACACCAAAAAATTAAAAGGACTTCTGTCTAAAATGACAGAAGTTGACCCCAAGGTTTGTACTTGAATGCGGCCTTCAGAAAGGGGTTGCAATTCTATAAGTGAAAGCAACAAGTGAAGAGAAGGAAAAACTGAATTCCAGACTTAGGTGATAATGTAAAGAAAGGTATGAATGTGTAAAAAGAGAGAGAGGGGATGAAGGTAATGACAAGTAGAGTCTTGTTCAGTTCAATAGAATACACCTATATTGGTATAGGGATTCCTTCCTTCTACCAATGAAGTAACAGGTCCAAGCAAAAAACAAAGCAAAACAAAACAAACAAACCAAAAAATAGAGAGATATGGTGGTGGGGAGTAGAATTATTGAAGGCTTCCAAATGTGGGAGTAAAAGGGATCAATTCTATGCATTAAGAATTTTACTCTAGCAATCCTAGGTAAAACAGATTGAAATAGGAAGAATGTGAAAGTGGAAAAGTCAACTAAGAATCTAAGTTGAGGATTACTTAAAGAGCTATAAAGAAGCAAAGAGATGGGCTGGTTATGTATTAAATATGGGAAACAAGTTAAGGAACTGCTTGTGTGCTCTACTGATTTCCATGAAATGTCAAGAGAATAAAAAAAGGCAACTATCAACTCAAGTGGGTCCTCTGTAGTGAAATGACAGGCCAACATGGAGAGAAATTGACAAGAAAGGATGGGATCTGATTTGTGGTCACTAGAGAGATACCTTGAATAAAATTATCTCAGCTCCACTGGAATACCCAAGTAATAACTAACAGAATGCTTTAAGATTTACATAATGCTTTACAAATATTATCTTTTTTGAATCTCACAACAACCATGTGAAGTAGATACTATTATCTCTATTTTCACAGTTGAGGAAATTGAGGATCAGAAAAATCAAATGAATTGTCCACGGTCATCCAGCTAAAAAGAATCACATGTAAAATTAAAATTTAGTTCTTTTTGACTTGAAAGTCTAGTATTCTTTCCACTAAGTCAGTATCTTCAGTAAGGAAACTGAAAACCAAATAAGCTGAGTCGACTTGTCTATTCACAGGAGCAAGAACCAGAATTAGAATTTGTTCTTAAAATTTTTCTACTCTAAATGTAGCATTTTTTTCAATCAACCACATTATTCCTAATGGGAATTTTGCCTGAGAAACTGTCCCACTATTTGAAATGTCTATCAAATATTTCATGATCACTGCAATGCCATGAAAACTATAAAGTATCTCTAGGAAAGTTTTTTAGATTTTTAGTCATATGCATAAAATGCATTTTCTTTTTTAAAAAAAGAGGAAATAACAAATTGAGGTTTCTACTTAAAAATACACGACGGGGAGCCAAGGTGCCGGAGTAACCAGTAAACCCAGTTAATTCCCCCATATTTACTCCCAAACTCACAAAATAGTGCCCCCAAACAATCCTGGAATAGCAGCAAAAAAAAGTAAAAAGTAAAAAGACAAAGTAAAACAGTTTCTGAGCCCAAGAAATTTAGAAGATCCAGGAAAGGTTTGTCTCACTCAGGTAAAAGGAGAATGTGTAGTTCAGGACAGGAAGCAAGCCCTACCTCAGAAAACCAGTGGTAGATCCTCAGTTCTAGTGCAGTGGAGCAGGTAAATGGCAATAACAAGACCCCCAACCACCTCAGAATAATCAAGAAACTGGATAGACTCCAGCTTTGAGAGTCTCTTTATGCTTTACACATAGCCTAGGGCAAACAGACAAACTTCAACAGTCAGACTTCCTAGTGCTTTACTGTAGTTCTTAGCAAACAGGTAGAGACCAGTCCTAGGATGTCTAAGCAAACAGGCAGCAGCCAGCTCCAGGCCCCCTGCCACTTGCTTCAACATAGCAAATATAGAAAATAGGCAGGTAATAGAGCAAGACTGCCTTACACTTCAATATAGCCTGGAGAAACACAGAAATATCTCACGCAGCCTCAGCACATGCCAGACACCACTTATCAGCACCAGGTAAGCAGCTAGACCCCCTACAGCCTCTACTAGGGTGAGATACACACCATCTCCTGTCCCCTACCTTCCACTGTTTCCCCTCAGCACAGCAGAATGAGGCCTCAAAGCCAGAATCTGCAGCCTTAGGCAAAAGAAGCCTGAGATGATGCTCCCTCCACCCTGGGAACAGAAATCAAGTTTAAAAAAAAAAAAAAAAAAGGTAAAAATCTGCCCCCCCCCCCCGCAAAAAAAAAGAAAAAGAGAATCTGACCATAGAAAGTTATCTTGGTAACAGGAAGACCAAGAAACAAACTTTGAAGAAAACAACAAGACCAAGACATATATCTATGGGCAAAACCCCAAAGAAAAATGGGTCCAAAAGTGGTCTCAAGCCCAAACAGAACTCATGGGAGAGTTTAAAAATCATATAAGAAAGGTTAGAAGAAAATTTGAGAAAAGAAATGAGTGATGCAAAAGAATTATGAAAAAAAGGCTGCAAAAAGAGATACAAACACAAATGGTTAAGTGAAAAAGAAAGTACAAAAACTAATCGAGGAAAAAAAAAAACCTTAAAAATTAGAATTGGGTAAATGGAAGCTAATGACTCTATGAGATATCAAAAATTAAAAAAAAGAAAAAATGAAAGGAAATATAAAATACCTCATGGAAAAAAAAAAAAAAACTGACCTGGAATATAGATCCAGGAGAGACAATATCAGAATCACTGGAGTACCTCAACAGCATCCAAATTATCAAGGAAAATCATTCACATGCCATGGAACCAGAGGGTAAAAGAGGTACTGAAAGAATCCAGCAATCATCTCAGGTAAGAGACCCCAAATAAAAACTTCAAGGACTATTATAGCTAAATTTCAGAACTATCAAGGAAAAAATACTGCAAGTGGCCAGAAATGATTCAAATATTGGGGAGCCACAAATAGGATTACACAGAAATTAGTAGCTATAACATTAAAAGATTAGAAATCATGGTATCCTGGAAAGAAAAGGAGCTTGAACAAAAAGTAAGCATCAAGAAAAATATGGTCATTTAATGATTGAAGTTTAATGCTTGAATAAAAGGAAGGATTTTCAGCTTTATAAGAAGACCAGATTTAAATCAAAAATTTGATCTCCTATATCAAGACCCAAGAAAAACTGAGGTATAAAGGGGGAAAGAAAACGTAAGTGATTCAACAGAGCTAAACTATTTACATACCTAAATGGGAAGATGTTATTTATAATTTTAAAAAAATTATATCACTTGAGGATGTTGATTTCAGAAAAGTTTGGATGCTGAGTGAAGTTAGTGGAATCAGGACACTTTACATAGTAATAGCAAGATTATATGATGATCAACTACGACAGAATTAGTCTTCTCACCCATGCAGTGACCTAAGACAATTCTAATAGACTTGGCATGGGAAATGCCATACACCAGAGAAAGAATCATAGAGACTGAATCAAAGGATAGCATTTTCACCTTTTATTTTTTTTTGGGGGGGGGGTTGCTTTTTCTTGTTTTTTTTTGCTTTTTTTTTTTTCCTTTTGCTCTAGTTTTTCTGGCATAGCACATATGGAAATGTTTTGAAGTATTTTACATCTGTCTATAATCACTGTTTTGTTGTCTTAAAGAAGGAAAAAGTAAGGGAGGAAAAGAGAAAAATATGGAACAAAATCATACAAAAATGTTAAAAAAAATAAAAACAAAATATTGAGAAAAAAAATTGTATCACTAACAGAAGATATAGGCATAAGATGAATTTGAAGAAATGGCATAAAAATAATTAAAGAATACACTGCGTGTAGAAGGAAGGGAGAGGAAGAAATATGAAAGACCTATTACGGTGGAAGGGAAGATGGAAGAGCAGGTAGTGGGCATTGCTTTAATCTTACTCTCATCAGTATTGGCTTGAGAGGGAATAATATACACAATCAGCTGAATATAGAAATCAATCTTAGCCATTATAGAAATAGGAGAAGAAAAGATTAAGTAAAGAGAACTGACAGAAGGGAGGACAGATAGAAGCAAAACACTGGGAAGAGGGAATGGATGTTTGAGGACAAACAGGATGGAAGGAAATACAGTTAGTAAATATAACTCTAAAGGTGAATGAGATAAACTCTTTCCCCATAAAACGGAAGCAAATAGCAGAATGGATCAAAAACCAGAAAAAATTCTACCAGAAACCAAAAACCAGAAACAAAGCAGAGTAAAGACATGGGGCTAGATTATTTTATACTTCAGTTTAAGTGAAGTAAAGCAAAGAGGAAAAGCAAAAGTAGACATAATTTTAAAAGATGAGGGAAATTATATCTTGCTTTAGCAAGGTATCAGACAATGAAGCTATATATATATATGTATACATAGCATACAGGAAACATGCTCCAAGTAATATAGCATTCAAATTCTTTATATATTATATATCTTTTTATTTACAAGATATATGCATGGGTAATTTTTCAGCATTGACAGTCAGTTGCAAAACCTTTTGTTTCAATTTTTCCCCTTCTTCCCCCCATTCCCTCCCCCAGATGGCAGGTATACCAATACATGTAAAAAATGTTAAAGTATATGTTAAATACAATATATGTATACATGTCCATACAGTTATTTTGCTGTACAAGAAGAATTGGACTTTGAAATAATGTACAATTAATCTGTGAAAATGCAAGCGGACAAAAACAGAGGGATTGAAAATGCTATGTTGTGGTTCACACTCAATTCCCAGAGTTATTTCATTGGGTGTTACTTGTTCAATTCATTACTGTTCTATTGGAACTGATTTGTTTCATCTCATTGTTGAAGAGGGCCACGTCCATCAGAATTGATCATCATATGGTATTGTTGTTGAAGTATATAATCTCCTGGTCCTGCTCATTTCACTCAACTCAGTTCATGCAAGTCTCTCCAGGCCTTTCTGAAATCATCCTGCTGGTCATTTCTTACAGAACAGTAATATTCTATAACATTCATATACCACAATTTATTTAGCCATTCTCCAATTGAAGGGCATCCACTCCAGTTTCAGGTAGCTACAAAGAGGGCTGCCACAAACATTCTTGTACATATAGCTCCCTTTCCCTTCTTTAATATCTCTTTGGGATATAAGCCCAGTAGTAACACTGCTGGCTCAAAGGGTATGCAGAGTTTGATAACTTTTTGAGCATAGTTCCAAATCGCTCTCCAAAATGGCTGGATGTGTTCACAATTCCACCAATAATGCATCAGTGTCCCAGTTTTCCCAACCTTCCGCATTATCTTTTCCTGTCATTCCAGCCAACTGACAGGTATGTAGTGATATCTCAGTTGTCTTAATTTGCATTTCTCTGATATTTAATAATGACTTGGAGCATCTTTTCATATGGCTAGAAATAGTTTCAATTTCATCATCTGAAAATTGTTCATATCCTTTGACCATTTATCAATTGGAGAATAGCTTGATTTCTTATAAATTAAGAGTCGAGGCCTTTATCAGAACCTTTAACTGTAAAAATGTTTTCCCAGTTGATTGCTTCCCTTCTAATCTTGTCTGCATTAGTTTTGTTTGTACAAAAATTTTTCAATTTGATAATCAAAATTTTCTATTTTGTAATCAATAATGATCTCTAGTTCTTTTTTGGTCACAAATTCCTTCTTCCTCCATAGGTCTGAGAGATATACTGTCCTATGTTCTTTTAATTTATTTATAATCTCATTCTTTATGCCTAGGTCATGAACTAATTTTAACCTTATCTTGGTGTATGGGGTTAAGTGTGGGTCAATGCCTTGTTTCTGCCATACTAATTCTCAATTTTCCCAGCAGTTTTTGTCAAACAGCGAATTCTTATCTCAAAAGCTGGGGTCTTTGAGTTTGTCAAACACTAATTAAAGTTATTGATTATTTTGTCCTTTGAACCTAACCTATCCCACTGATCAACTAGTCTATTTCTTAGCTAATACCAAATGGTTTTGGTAATGGCTGCTTTATAATATAATTTTAGATCTGGTACAGCTAGGCCACCTTCATTTGATTTTTTTTTCATCATTAGTTCCCTTGAAATTCTTGACCTTTTGTTTTTCCATATGAACTTTGTTATTTTTTCTAGGTCATTAAAATAGTTTTTTGGGAATCTGATTGGTATAGCACCACATTAGCAGATTAGTTTAGGTAATATTGTCATCTTTATTATATTTGCTCAATCTGTCCAAGAACACTTAATATTTTTCCAATTGGTTAAATCTGACTTTGTGTGAAGTGTTTTGCAGTTTTGTTCATATAGTTCATGATTTTCTCTTGGCAGATAGATTCCCAAATATTTTATACTATTGGTAGTTACTTTAAATGGAATTTCTCTTTGTAACTGTTGGATGTTATTAGTGATATATAAGAATGCTGATGACTTATGTGGGTTTATTTTGAATCCTGTAACTTTGCTAAAGATGTGGATTATTTCTAATAGCTTTTTAGTATAATTACATAATAGTTGACATAAACTGTGAATATAAGTCACTATGACTAAAACCCAAATATAAAGTAAACTCATCTTCCTGGAATATAGTGACACAACATTCCTTCTTGTCACTATTAGTATTTACTGATAAGAAATCATAATTTAATGACCCCAATATTTATTTATTTGGGACCCACAGTTTAAGCAGCTTTGCTCTAAATCAGCTTTGCATTTGCCTACCGGGTCTCTTGGCAAAGAACAATTAAATATCTCACGGACTGAGGAAGCTGTCATGCTCTTTAGCCTTCTCATTGTATTGCCTGCTTTACAATGTTAATCATTTAAAAACTGTTTTCTCTTTATACAGGGCATATTTAAGATGCAATTCAATGAAGTGTCTTCAGTTAATTCTTCTAATTTGCTATTGACGGTCACATTTTCTCAACTAGTCAATGATCTGGCCAGAAATAAATGATTCTAAAATGGTTCATTCACACATTAGTATTTCCTCTTTGTTTAAATATATTCAGTTTTGTTATGAACAGTACTTATCTTGTTCACCATTCCAAATTCTTGAAGAAATTGCTTGACAGATTGACCTTTAAGAAAATATTTAAAGGGAATAAGTATACAGCTTCTGAGTAATTTACATTCCTTTGACATATTTCTTTTCTTACTCATGAAAAAATTTTGCTATATTTTCCTATGCCATCAAAGAGAAGACAAATAACTATATAGTATATGTTAACTTGGTATGGAGTAACTATGTCAAGCATGGGAGCCTTCCTACCTTCATTGCTGCTCTTGGAACAAACCAGATTAAAATGCAATTGGGAAATATTTAACTAAATAAAAATACAAAGAATGCAAAAAATATTTATATGTGGTTTTCTAAATCAATATGTGGCATACAAGGATCCCTTTATACAATTTAGTGGCTCCCATTTCTATTTGAATTTGACACCACTATTTTGGAGGATCCTATCGCATCTTCCACAAAGATGTTCAATTTCTTCATGCTTTGCAGTGGTACCTAAACCGTAATTTATGGAGGTCTATTTCCTTATGCTCTTTATAAGTACTGCAAAGCAAGTATTTCAAGTATTCCAGCAAATGATGTTTGTTATTACCGTGGGGAACACAATAAAACCAATGCCATTCTTCATTTCTCTGAGGAGAACCTGTGATCCATCTTACCATTTAGGTACAATTGTTTTATATCTTCTGGTATCAATTACAAAAAAAATGCTAATATAAGTGTAATTTTTCATGTTTGTGATATTCTTAGAGTTGGGCAAGTCTGATATACAGCACACTTAATAGATGATTATACAATGGAACTGAAGTGGTTTGTATTCTCCTGTCATTACTGAAAAGAAGCTGTAGAATGACTCTTTATCAAGATGAACTAAGAAGATAAGTTTGCATCCCATCCTTATCCTTGCCAAGGCCAATTATGGATTTTAACATAGTTCCTCCTAAACACAAAACACACATTTTCCACTCTGGTCTCTCCCAGAAGAGGCTTCCCATGTGGTACCATACATTGTCTTTGTGCCTACACTCTGAACAAAGGTGGGCAAAATCATACAATTATTCTGTCTAGTCCACTACAAATTTATGTTACTTTATCTCAAATGGGCCCTGCTACTAGATAATCTTCCTATATCTCTTGTCAATTCATTTTCCATAGCAGCAATTCCAAAGCTTCTCATGCTTGGTTAAACCCCCCATGGAGCTCTCTACCCCACTCTCTCAGCTAAGAACCTTTGAGTCCATTTACCATCAACTCTCAATTTTCACTCTTTTTTTCATCTCCTGTCACTTTTGCCTCTCTCTCCCTTTTGCTGTTGCATATGAGGAAGCAGCCATAGTTCTGTACCAAGGTTAACTTTTCCACTTGTTCAAGTAATTGTATTCCATCTCACCTCCTTCAATCACCGGAACAGCTCCCTGTCATCTCACTTTCACTTATTTTCAACCTTTACCCATTACCTTATTTCCTATTGTTGGCAAATATATCCATGTTTCTCTATCCTGAAAAAAGCCCTTATTTGATCCTTCTACTCTTATGTCTCTTCCTTCTTTGGAGCTAACCTCTGAAAAAAAAGCTATCTACAATAGATACTTCCACTTTTTTTCCTCACTTTCATCTTAACTCCTTATAATCTGGTTTCTGATCTTATTCAACTGAAACTGGTCTCTCCAAAATTATTAATGATCTTTTGTTGCCAAACCCAAAGGTCTTTCCTTGACCTTTCTGCAGCCTTTGACACAGCTAATCACAACATATGGCGCCCGAATGTGGGTCATAAGATACACAAAGAAACAAAGAAGCATCAGTGCCCAAGAGCTGTTTGTGAGTAGGATCCTCCCAGAGTTTCTTCAGTAACCTGCAGGGAAGGAAAGGGAGAAGAGACCCAGTAAGACTTTTTTTAGTCTAAGTAATTAAATGGGCCAACACATCAAAGGGCCAAGCCAGGAGACTGATGAGAGATTTATGAAAAATGCTTGTTCTGACTACAATTCTCTTCTCTATTTGATTTGCCTCCATGACAAGTCACAAGATTCAACACCTGCTATAGTATCTTACCCTACAACTATCTACTAATAGATCTATTAGTAATAGTGCTGTTTGCACTCCCTAGCATGAGGACTCGTGTGTCTTAGCATGTGGACTTAGATAACAGCTAATGCATAAACTTACTGACTATGCAATGGGGGGAAAATAATCGTGTTTCCATAAAACAAAAACTGGGGAATTGTTAAAGACCAGGCCAAGGTGAAAGGGCAGGTCAATTCTCCGAGAGCCTTCACAGTTGTGAATCATAATTAAAGTGCCTATCCAATCATAACATTTCTCTACTCAACCAACTTTAGTCACTTCATACCATCTTCAGGAGAAAACAAAAAGTTCTATTTGGCATGCAAAGTGCTTCATAACCTAGTCCCCTCTTACATTTGTCTTTCACCTCCCTAACAGTTTTCAACTCCAGTAATAACATTGGCTTACTGGCAGTTACACAAACAAGACATTTTAACTCTTGGCTCCAAACATTTTCCCGAAGTTGAGAAAACTCTTATTCCACTCTTCCTAGTGATCTCCCTGGCTTCCTTTTAAGTTCAAAATAAAATCCTATCTTGTAAATGATGTCTTCCCCAACCTTGTAAATTCCATTGCTTTTCTTCTTTTAATTATTTCCTATTTATCTTGTATATAGCTTTATAATATCTTGGGTAAATGACAGAACTTATAGGGGCCTCAGTTTTCTCATCTGTAATAACACCTATTTACATATAGTACTTTAGTTTACAAAGTGAATTGAATTAAATAATTTTGAAGGTCTATTTTTTTTAATAGTATTTAATTTTTCCAATACATGTAAAAATAGTTTTCAACATTTTTAAATTTTTCTCCCTCCTTCCCTTAGCCCCCCCCTCCTCAAAACAGAAAGCAATTTGATATAGGTTAAATATCTACAATTCTTTTAAACATATTTTCTTATTTATCATGTTGTACAGGCCAAAAAGGGAAAAAAACCCTGACAAAGAAAAATAACAAATAAATAAAAAGGGAAAATACTATGCTTCAATCCTTATTCAGTCCCCATCGTTCTATCTCTGGATGGCAGATGGCATTTTTCATCCCAAGTCTGTTGGAAATATCTTAAATCAAGACATTGTTGGGAAGAGCCATAATCTTCTTGTTACTGGGTACAATGTTCTTTTGGTTCTACTCACTTCACTCAGCATCAGTTCATGTAAGTCTTTCCAGGGTCTTTCCAGGGTTTTCTGAAATCAGCCTATTCATCATTTCTTTTAGAACAATAATGTTCTATTACATAATACCATAAATCTCTAATAGATAAACATTCACTCAAATACTAGTTCCTTGCCATTATAAAAAGGACTGCTACAAAAATTTTGCACATGTAAGTCCTTTTTTCTCTTTTATGATCTTTTTTGGAATATAGACCCAGTAGGGACACTGCTGGATCAAAGGGCAAGCACAGTTTGATAGCCCTTTGGGCATAGTTTATAGTTTTTTCCCCCAATTTTCCACATTTTTATTTGAAGTTTTGAATTCCAAATTCTAATCCTCTCTCCCCATCAAGCAATCAGATATGGGTTATACATGTTCAATCCTCTAAAATATTTCTACATTAGTCATTTTCTATATTTCAAATAAAAAAAGAAAAGGAAAGTGAAAAAAAGCATGCTTCAATATATCTTCAAACATTATCATTTCTTTCTCTGGAAATCGATAGTATGCTTAAACATTAGTCCTTTGGGATTGTAGTAACAAGAATAGCTGACATTCACAGTTCTTCATCAAACATTATTGCTGTTATTGTGTACAACATTCTCTTGGTTGTTCACTTCTTTATGCATTAGTTCACAAAAGTCTTTCTAGATTTTTCTGAGATCTTCTTGTTTTTCATTTCTCATAGCCCAATAATATTCCATTACAATCAAACATCACAGTTTATTTAGCCATTTTCCATCTTTTCTATAACATGAGAAGTTAAATGATCTGTCAAGTTTTTCTGGGAAATAAAATAAGGCAATATTTGGACCCAAGATCTTTGATTCCAAATTCAATGCTTTTATACTTTTTCTCTACATATACACATACTAAATAAGTCTTGTAATTTAATCAATGTGGGGATACTCTTCACTGATGGATTATAACCTTACAATCTATGAATCATCATGGCCTCCCTTTTCATCCAAGATCAAAAGTTACAAATACACAAAGCTATACATATGACAAATACATAGATACAGTTATAGACCATCAAAGATAACATTTAATAATGCTTTAAGGTTTGCAAAGTATATTACTAAGATTGTTTCATTTGATCATCATAACAGTCCTACGAAATAGGTACTATTATAACACCCATTTTGGAGAAAGGAAACTGAGGCTAGCAAGCTCAGTGACCTGCCCAGAGTCAGAATGTCTGAACTCTTCCCAGTTTCCTCTTGGAAACAATGATAAAACAATTCTTGAAACAGATGCTAAGTGACAAAAAGATGGAGTGAAACAGTTTTCTAGCTTAAGATAATTCAGAAGGATTTGAGGAAAAGTTTTGTCTCTCTTGTATAAAGGGAAGCATAACCCATAAGTAGCTGAGGCAGGAGTCAAACTAAGCATTCCAGACTCCAAATTCAGCACTATATCCACTCTGATACCAATTACTTAGAGATGATATAGAAATTAGCTCAATTTAGTAGGAAAGCTAGAAACCGAAGACCAGATATTTACTCTGTGGTGACATATTTTCATTTGCTTACTTATGGCAGGAGACAGTATTTTTACTCAGTATCTCACTATTTGCCAATACATAACAGACATATCAGCGGCAACTACAGCTAGCTAATAAGAATAATAAGATGAACTTTCAATAAAATATTTATTTTATTGAATAATAAAAATCTTTGCACATCAAAATTCCCTTGTAAAGATAGTTATAAAACATTGCTGTTCATACTAATTACCTTTTTTATTTAGATGTGGTGATCTCACCAATTGTAATTGTTGTCTTTTGCCTCTAAGCAATTACCCATAGCAGACATTAAAACATCTGATTTAGTCTACAGAATACAAAGGGAAGAATAATACAAATCTTCACTAAAGCTGAACTCAGTCCAAGAATTTTCCAACAACTGCAAAAATCTCAATGTTTGGTACTTATTTTCAGTGCTACCAGCAGCATCCTTTTTCACTATGTACATTAAGAATAGAGACAAAAATCATGAAGGTTGGAACATATAATTAATGAAAAAGTCAAATGCAGCCTATATAAATAGGACGAGCACATTTTATATATCTACTTCCTGTGATTTAATTTGTCATTTATTAAAAGGCTATGATAAAGAGTGATGTTAAGACTATAAAAACTTGAAAATACCATTAGCAGGTTTGAATTCAATCAAAATATTAAAAATATCTTAAGTTTATATGAGTTCTATTTGTTGTTTTTCAGTCATTTTTCAATTGTGTCATATTCTTCAGCACCCCATTCAGGGTTTTCTTGGCAAGTATACTGGAGTGTTTTGCCATTTCCTTTTCCAGCTCATTTTACAGATGAGGAAACCAAAGCAAACAAGATTAAGTGTCTTACCCAGAAGTCACTCACCTAGTCAATCTCTAAAGCCAAATCTGAACTAAGATTTTCCTGATTCCAGGCATGGTGACATCCATTATGATACTTAGCTACCTTTATAAATTATAAGTTCCATAAATTAAACTAAATACCACATAGCAAAACTAGTCCTAACTACAGTACAAAATACAGCTAATTCAGTTACATAAATTGGAAATTGACATATTTTGTCATATTCATGATGGACAGTGAACAGAAGCATCCTCCAGATTTCCTGATATGTACTTTATTGTAGGAAATAATATTGCAAAGCATGAAAAGAAGTTCTGACTTATGATGATTTTTTCATGATTGCAAAATTTCTATAAGAATGATTAAAGAGAGAGTGTACTTGATGACAAACCCTCCTTTACGTCTCAGGTAAAGTCTCACCTTCTACAAGAAACCTTGTCCTATTTCCTCCAAATTTTCAACTTTACACACATACACACAAAAACACAATCTATTTGTATTTAGCATTTTGAATTAGTGCTTAGTACAGTATCTGGCACATAAGAGGTACTTAATAAATGCAAATTTACTGATGGCCTGACAGACTACATAAACAGGATTCAACAGTTTTCTACAAAAGACCACATCTTTACAGTCACACAAATGAATGAAAGATATAAAGTACAAAGGATGCCATTGCATATACTATTTCTTGATTTTTTCTAAAGTATTTAACATTGTAAATCAAAATGCAGCCTTGCTTGAACAAATTGCATCCCATACATAAGTTCAAATGATAGATAGTACTATGAATTTAATTTTACTCAATGATACATTAAGTAGGGAGGAACCAAAATGGTAGAAAAAAGCCAGGAAGTTGTCTGAACTTTCCCCAATTTTTCCTGGAAACAATGTTAAATCAATCCTTGAAACAGATTTTGGAGTGACAAAACTCACAAAAACATAGAGTGAAGTAATTTTCCAGCTTACGATAACTTAGAAAGACTTGACGAAAAGTCTTGTCTCCCTTGGGTAAAGAGGAACATAACCCAGCACAGACAGTGCCCAGGCAAATCAAAGGGAGGCTTTCAGCACAGATCAGCAACTAAGGCCCCTCAGTCCTGGCTCAGCAGGCTAGTGTCACAACAGGCCAGTTGTCAGGTCTCCAACCCCAGCATAGGAGGGAAACTATCAGTCTTGGAATTCCCAACACAATAGGCACAACTACTCTGGGTCACTCAAGTGCAAAATTAGTGCTAACTATAGTAGAGAACACAGCTAATTCAATCACATAAATTGGAAATTGGCATATTTTACAGAATTTGTTCTATTGATAATGTTGGACAGTGAATAGAAATATCCTCCAGATTCTCTGGTATCTGGCTTTACTGTAGGAATAAGTACAAAGCATATGAAAAGAAGTTCTAACTCATGTTAATTTTTCATGACTAAAATTTCTGGGCTGGGCAAACTGCCAGCATCTGAGGTACAGAAAGCCAAAAATCAGGTTTCAGGTCCATAATGAAAGAAGTGTAAAATGAAAAGTCATGAAACAGGTGCCAAAATAGTAAAAAAGAAAAAGAAGAAATGAACCCATACTATACAAAGCTACTATGATGACAGGGAAGGAAGGAAGGAAAGAAGAAAGGAAAAAAGGGAGGGAGGATAGGAGAGAGAAAGGAAGAAAGAAAGGGAAATGAGAATTAAGAGAGTAAACAGCTTGGAAAAGGAAGGACAAAAATTTACTGAGGAAAACAATTCCTTAAAAATATAATTCATCAAATGGTAAAAAAAAAAAAAAAATCCACTGAACAAAAAAAAACTCCTTAAAAAATAGAACTAGCCAAATAAAAAGGGAAGTATAAAAATTCACTAGAGATAATAGTTTCTTAAAAATTAGAACTGAAAAAGGTAGAAGTGAATGACTCTATGAGAAACCAATAATCAGTTCAACAAAATCAAAAGAATGAAAAAAAAAAAGAAGAAGAAGAAGAAAATGTACAATACCTCATTGAAAAAAGACCTGTCCTGGAAAACATCCAGAAGAGATCATTTAAGAATAATAATTCTATTGGAATATTCTATACAGACTATCAGAAAACCAAGATTTTAAAAAGGGGCGTAATTTCTATTAAGAAATTATCAAGAAAAACTTCCCTGTTAAGGAGAAGAACCAGTGAGAAAATACTTAATGAAAGAATTCCCCAATAACCTTCTAAAACAAATTTCATAATGAAAACTTCAAGGAATTGATATTCCTGCCCAAATTCTAGAATTATCAAGTATCAAATAAATACTGCAGACAGCAAGAAAGAAACAATTCAAATATCAAGGAACCACAGTCAGAATTACACAGAAAATAGCACCTTCTTTATTAAAGGACTGCAGGGCTTGAAATGTAACATTCCAGAATGCAAAGGAGCTTAAATTATGACCAATAATAAACCGCATATAATATACTATAATAAACTGAGCATAATCTTTCAGGGGGGAAATTGACATTCAAGGTATAGAGGACTTTCAAATATTCCTAATGGAAAGACCAGAGCTGAACAGAAAATTTGATTTTCAAATACAAGACTGTATTTCAATTCAAAAGAAGCATAAAAAGGTAAATGGGGAAAAAAATGTAATATGTTATTCATAAGATTAAACTGTTACATCCCAACATGGGAGAATGATACTTAATAACTCTTGAGAACTGTATTCTATTTGGACAATTAGAAGGGAGGGTATACATAGATGATATATAAATATACAAAAGCAGGCAAAATATTGTATTGGGAGAAGACAGGAGGAGGCAAAATGGGATAAATTACATCACATAAAGAGGCACAGAAGACGTCTTACAGTAGGGAGAAGTGAATTTGAACCCTAGTCTCATCACATTTGGTTCTGAAGGGTATAGAAATGTATCTTCTCCTAAAGGAAAGTAGAAGGGAAAGAAAAGGTAGAGAGGTTGATAGAACACAGGGCAGATTGAGAGAAGTGATTATCAGACCAAAACATTACTTTTAAGGGGTAAAAGGAGAAAGAAAAATACAAATGAAGGGAAAATAGGATAAACACAATTAGAAATCATAACTGTGAACATGAATGGGATAAATTCTATAAACAGAAGCAAATATCAGAGTAAATTAAAAATCAGAACCCTACAACATATTTACAAGAAACATCTGAAGCAGAGAGATACACATAGAGAAAAAGTAAATGATTGGAACAGAATATATTATGCTTCAGCTGAAGCAAAAAAAAGCAGGGATAGCAATCTTGATCTCAGACAAAGCAAAATAAAAAACAGATCGAAATAAAAAAAAAAAACATAAGGAAGGAAACTACATCTTGCTAAAAGGTACTTTAGATGATGAATTGATATCAATAGTAAACATACATGTACCAAGTCATAATACATTCCAATTTTTAGCAAATTTGAGTGAGTTTTGGGAAGGAACAAACAGCAGAACTATAATGGATGGGTAAGGGTACCCAACCTCTCCTTCTCAAAATTAGATTAATCTAAACATAAAACAAAAAAGAAATAATTTAAGGGAATGGAATCAAATTTTAGAAAAGTTAGATATGATAAGACATCTGGAGAAAATTAAATGGGAATAGAAACGGAATTAGAAAGGATTATACTTTTTTCAGTGATATACTTAGGTAAAAAATGACCATGTATTAGGGCATAAAAAATACACAGTGAAGTGCAGAAATGCAGAAGTAGTAAATGTTTCCTTTTTAGATCATTGTGTAAGAAAAATTATGGGTAATAAAAGACCATAGAAAAGAGAGATTAAAATTAATTGTTAATTATTAAATAATCTAATCCTAAAGAATCAGTGGGTCAAATAACAGACCACAGAAGTAATCAACAATTTCACCAAAGGGAATTATAATAATGAAACATACCAAAATTTATGGACGAAGCTAAAGCAATTCTTAGGAAATTTTATATCTCTAACTGATTGCATAAATAAAACAAAAAAAGAGCAGACTGATAAATTGGGCATGTACTTTAGTCAAAGGAGATACTAAAAAAACTAAAAGAAAGAAAACTATTGACCTAATAAATAAAACCAAGAGTTGATTTTATAAAATAACCATTGAAAAATAAAAGTTTGGTTAATTTGATTTTTAAAAAGAAGGAGAAAAACAAATGAAAAGGATAAATTTACCATCAAAGAAGAGAAAATTAAAATAAAAATTAGGTCTGACAATCCAAATGAAATGGATGAATATTTAAACAAATATAAATTGCCCAGATTAAAACAGGTAAAAAAAAAACACTTAAATAACTGCATTTTTTTAAAAAAGAAATTGAACCAATCATTAGTGGATTCCCTTAGAAAAACTATCCAGGGCTAGATGGACTTATAAATGAATTCTACAAAACATTTAAAAAACAATTAATTCTAATACTTTATAAACTCTTTGAGAAAATAGGTTGAGTCCTATCAAATTTAATGACATAAATATGGTCATAATATCTAAACTAGGAAGAACCAAAACAAAGAAAGAAAAATATACATCAATTTCTTTAATGAATTTTATTACTGTAATTGTTATTACAATAATATAATTATATTAATGTAAAAATTTTAAATAAAATACAGCAAAATACAGCAATTTATCATGAGGATAACATACTATGAGCAGATGGGATTTGTACCAGGAATGCAGGGCTGGTTCAAAATTAGAAAAACTTTCAAAATAATTGACCACTTCAATAATAAAACCAATTGAAATTATATAATTTAAATCATATGATCACAATTAATGTTATGATTCAACATTTAACATTATCTCTTCCTGTCATCTTAGCCAATCTGAAAAGTGAAGCGATATCTCAGAATTGTCTTAATTTGCATTTCTCTAATCCATAATGATTTAGAGCATTTTTTTCATGACTAGAAATGGTTTTAATTGATAGGAAACATTTTAAAATGCAAAATGGATCATTTTTTTTTGCACAAACAAAACCAATGCAAGCAAGATTAGAAGGAAAGCAGAAAGATAGGAAACAACTTTTACTGCCAGTATTTCTGAGAAAGACCTCATTTACAAAATATGTAGAGAACTGAGTCAAATTTATAAGAATTCACATTATTCTCCAATTGATAAATGGTCAAAGGATATGAACAGGCAATTTTCAAATGAAGAAATTAGTCATATTAAAAAATGTTCTTATCACTATTGATTAGAGAATTGAAAATTAAAATAACTGAGATATCATCTCATATAACAGAAGATAGAAAAGGAAAATGATAAATGGCACAGTGGATAGAGCCTAGGCCCTAAAGTCGGAAGGACCCGAGTTCAAATCCGGCCTCAGACATTTAATACTTCCTAGCTGTGTGACTCTGGATAAGTCACTTAACTCCAACTGCCTCAGCAAATAATAATAATAATAATAATAATAATAATAAAAGAAAATAATAAATGATGCAGAGGTGTGAAAAAAAATGGAACACTAATGCATTGCTAGTTGAACTGTGAACTAATGCAACCATTCTAAAGAGCAATTTGGAATTATGTTCAAATGGCAAGAAAACTGTGCATATCTTTTGATCAGATCTGTATCCCAAAGAAATCACAAAAAAAATGGAAAAGGAAAAAATACACAAAATGTTTATAAACATGTACAGAAATGTTTACAGCAGCTCTCTTTGTGGTGGCAAAGAACTGGAAATCGAAGAGATATCCCTCAACTGGGGAATGACTGAACAATTTGTGGTATATGAATGTAATGGAATATTATTATTCTATAACAAATGATGAACAGATGAATTTCAGAAAAACCTTGGCAGACTTATATGAACTGATGCTGAATGAAATGAGCAGAACCAGGAGAATATTGTATAGCAACACTGTGCAAAGATAAACTATTAGACTTAGCTCTTCTCAGTAATATAATAATATAAGACAATTCCAAAAGACTCATGATGGAAAGACTATCCACATCCAGAGAAAGAACTACGGTGTCTGAATACAGGTGAAGCATATTATTTTCATTTATTTTTGTTGTTTTTTTTTCCTCATAGTTTTCCCCTTTTATTCTGAATCTCCTTGTACAACATGACTAATATAGAACTATGTTGAATATGACTGTATATTTATAATCTATATCAAAGTGCTTGCCATCTTGGGAAGGAAAGAAGGACAAAAAGGAAGTCAAAATCTTTTAAAAATACATGTTGGAAACTAAAAAAAATTTTTTTTAATTAATGGAAAAAAATTGTTTTTATAGATAACTGGGGGAAAATAAAGTGTTTAAAAAAAAAAAAAAAAGACTTGGTTAGGGCAAAAAGCCTGAGGAGTATACCTAACTCTCTAAATGACAGAAATAACTTACGATCTATTGCCCACAAATTCAGACTCCAAAGGGAATATGGTAGTATTATAAGCACAAAGATTTGACATCTAAAAACCGATACAAGTCATTCTAGGAACCTAACTAGGAAACCATTATTTGTTGCAGGATTAAATCAATGCTAAACTAGATTTAACCATTGCCTCCTCAATTCCACTTAGTACCTTGTTTCAAGTTCTGGCCCATAACAACAACTTGTAGGATTTAAATCAATCATACTGAACCATGCTAAATTAGATAACTATTGTCTTTATCAATTCCACTGACTTAGTACCTTGTAAGACTCCTTTGTTTCAAGTTCAGCGTTCTAGCCCATAACAGCTCACGGTATGGGAACCAAAATATGATGAGATTTAGGTTTTTAAGGTTCCCTTTAGTAGGGAGTCAAATGATAAGATCTAGATTTAGAGAACCAAAATGAGATTAGGGTTTCTGGTGGTCAGGGAGTTAAATGATAAGGTCTAGTGGCAGGTTTGGGGAACCAAATAGAGAGGTTTGGCTCTCCTACACTCCTTGGGATTCGGCGCAAGAATAGGGAGTTTTAGGGAACCCCCTTTTGGCAGCGCAGAATTCCTGTGTAAAGGAATTTATAAACCCAAAAACCTAGATTGATGAAAGAAATTTATTATAGGGATTCAGAAGTAAGGTTAGAAATCCTGACAGAGAGGCATAAAAAAGGAAATAGGTGAGGATAAAGAGAGGGTAACACTGGAAAAGAATATTATTCCAGTGGGCAGAGGCCTCCTTGTCATGGCCATAGCATGACCCGTTTAGAACCTCTGCAAAGAGAGGATTTTAGATTGGCTCTTTTATATAGGAACTTTGGCTATAAATTGAAAGGGGCTAGTGGGCAGAATCCCAAGTTGGCTCATCTACTAGCTGGGTTTCAGCAGTGAACTGGAATTTGAATAGAATTGAATAGAAGATCTTTAATTGAATATTTCTTTTGCTCAGGACTGAATCAGCCCCACCAAGAAAATAGAATGAAACTGTTTGTCTTGTTTCCCTAGGGAGGGTCCCTCACTGAGGCACAGTTGAAGGAGATTTTCTCCTTCAAGGATTTTTACAGTTTCAGAGTCCCTTCTTCATTATGAGCAAGATAGAGTGATATAGGGGTAAATGACAAAATAACGAGAAAAGGAATTGCCTGAAGTAACTTGACTTACAAAGTCATTATTAATGATTCAAAATCAAGTTAATTGGAAGGACAAATCAACCAGGGATCATTGCCTGTTCCTATGCTGTTCTGTATCACAGATGTTTGCAGATTGTACAAAGCTTCAAAAGATAATTAACCTAATGGATAAAAGAATTAAGACCCAAAAAGATTATGACAAGTTAAAACTGCATGCTTAATCTAATAATGTGAAATTTAATGGAGATCAGGTAGGCTTGGTATACTTGGCTTCAAAAAAAATCAATTTCCTGAGTACAAAATATAAGAGGTAAGGCCAGACAGCACTGTATCTGAAAAAAGATTATAAAATTTTAGTGGGTTAGTCTCAAGTCAATGCTGTGAGAAAAGGGAGTAAAAAATGTGAATATACTAATCTTACATTACAAAAAGAGATAGTATTATTTAGATCTAGGGAGCATGATAGGATCATTGTACTCCACCATGGGCAAATCTGGAATGTGGAATACAATGTTCAGTTAAAGGCATAATCTTTTTGGATTAACATTCATAAGCTTGAGTGAATATGATCAGGATAGATAAAATTGACAAACTGGTAAGAAAGAAAAAGATTCAGGAGAAGTATGATACTACTATTGTCAAGCATTTATAAAGGCTTGGCAGATGGAAGATGCAAAGATAAAAGTTGAGGCTTGATGTAAGGAAAAAAAAAAGATATATAAAAGGTTCAGTAATAAATTTTGAAAAGTGACACAACTGATGCTGCATCAACATCAGTGAATAGTTAACAGTCTTGTCCTGTTATGCCACAGTTCTCTTTAACTGTCCTGACTCAGTTTCCCTGCACTAGTTTCCCTTCTCTCAGTTCCTTTAACTGTTCTGTGTCAATCCCCTAAGTTGTAAAACCCCCCCTCTGGTCTGACTGAGGACCAATTACTCTAAGGTTATATTGTTAGCAAGATAAACAAGAGAGTAGATCTCCTGACTCTTTTCTGTCCTCAAGAATTTACAATATCCCTCTAAAATATTCCAAGATATCTCTGTGTATTCAGACATCCTGTCTCTGTTTTTTTTTTTTTTTTAGGATTTATGGCCTCCCCTATCTTGACAGCTTCTTACCCCTTCCTTTGTTTAGAGAAAAGGTATTTAAGAAGTTGGGGTTCCTCCATTCATGGATTCTGGACGCTGGATTCTTTGGGATGACAGTCTCCTCCAGGCCTAGGACCAACATGGATTCCTTGGTCCCAGTATGCTTATCTCTGTCTGACTGCATAATTTGAGACAAGAGTCCTGTCCAGTCAATTTTACTCTCCCATTAATAAAATATTAAAACTCTCTAATCTCTCTCCTGCCTCAATTTCTCCGGCATTACAGTCCAACAATTCTTTTCAGACTCATTTTCTATTATTCTTCAACATATACTTGGTATTTCAGCCAAGTTTGCTGGATGCTTGCTGGATGAGCACCAGACACCTGCTGAATACTTACTAGTGATTTGCTATTACTTCCTACCCCTCCATGATTTTGCACAAATGACACCATTCCCCTTCTCAGCCTCCCTTTCCCTCCAGACACCTTCTGATCTTAGCTAAGCCCACTTCCCATTTAAGGCTGTTCCCAAGCATTCTCCCTCACCAACTCTCAGTTCTTCCCTGTAATTGTTAGTGCTCTGCATCTCTAACATTATTTTCTATTTATTCTGTATATTTAAGTTTATATTTTTCTGTATATATTATTATCCTGTCTCCTCCAGCCCCCAGCAGACTCCTTGAGGGGATTAAGTGGATTTTTTTTTTTTTTTTTTTATAAATTTTATTTTATTTAATAATAACTTCGCATTGACAGAATCCATGCCAGGATAATTTCTACACGACATTATCCCTTGCAATCACTTATGTTTCGTTTTTTCCCCTCCCTCCCTCCCCCCCCCCCAGGATGGCAAGCAGTCCTATATATGCTAAACATGTTGCAGTATATCCTAGATACAATACATATTTGCAGAACCGAACAGTTCTCTTGTTGCACAGGGAGAATTGGATTCAGAAGGTAAAAATAACTCGGGAAGAAAATCAAAAATGCAAATAGTTCACATTCATTTCCCAGTATTCCTTCTTTGGGTGTAGCTGTTTCTGTCCATCATTTCTCCAATGAAACTCAGTTAAGTAGTGGATTTTTTTTTCTTTGTATTTACAGTGTCTGGCACACAATAGGTACTTAACTCACCATTTTTTAGGTTTTGATAGTGGTTTGTACTTGCTGTATTTTACTCGCCACTCCAGAACTCCTTTACAATGCTGACACACTCCATCATGAAGCTTTGCATTTATTCTCTTAAGGAAAAAAAAGACATAGTATATTGAAAGATTATACTTATATAATGGAATATGGCATCAGACAACTTTAAGCCATAGAAAAACTCATTGTGTAATAAAGCACTTCAATCATCAGCACTTTTGGTACTTAAACAAAAACATACTTTTTCCCCCCATTCTATTTCTAATTTTATATTATTATTTATATTATTTCTAATTCTATAAGAAATGAGGAGGATGCTCTCAGAAAAACTTGGAAAGTCCTGTATGAGTTCAGGCAAAGTGAAATGTACTATAAACAAAGTAATAGAAATACTGTGGAATGATCAGTTGTGAATGACTTTACCATTCTCCAAGACTACTCTGAAGGACATATGATGAAAAATGCTATCAGTGCTATCCATACCGAGAAAGAACCAATTGTATTTGAATACAGACTGAAGCATTTTTTTAAACTTTATTTTTCTGGAGGATTTTTTTTTGAAAGGGGAGAGATCTATGTTTTCTTTTATACATGGTTTTTATGGAAATATTTTGCATAACTTCCTATGTGTCTTCTCGATGGGGGAGGGAAGGAAGAGAGAATTTGGAACTTAAATTTTAAAAACAAATATAAAAAACTGTTTTACATGTAACTGGGACAAATAAAAATATTAAAACTTAAAACATTATATATGCGTTTCCATTTTTATCCTCTTTATTTCTAATTAGTAGTCCAAGAGGATTAGCTTAAAAAGAGAGAAGTGATAAAATTAACATTTAATTTAGATAAATTAGACAAATCACTGAGATAAAGAATTAAAACTATTGATTAAAGTAGTATCTGAGATGACCTAATAGTTTGTTATCTAGGTTATAGCTTAATAATTTCTAATAAAGATTTGAATGGTCACTTAATTTACTTTTAGAAAATTAAGTAAACTATTGATATTAAAAACATCATGGCACTTATAACAACTTTATAAATTTGAGTTACTGATAACAAATAGATGCTTTAAAATGACCCTCATTTCTAACTCCCTTTGTCAAAATATTTCAATAGCAGTATTAACTAATACAATCTTAAATGATTTTATATAATTACAGTATCCAGAATAAGTGTCCAACACAAAGTGTAGTGTGTTTTCAGAAGTATGACCAGGATAGTGAAAGGTCAAGAAGCCCTGTCATGTGTTTTTAATAAGCAGGCATTCTAAATGCTTTAGAATCATTACCTCATATAATTCTCAAAAGCACCCTGGAGGTAGGTGCTATTATTATCCTCATATTATAGATGAGGAAACTGTATATAAGGCTGGATTTGAACTCAAAGTATTCTTAACTCCAAATCTAGCATTCTATTTATGGTGACACAATATAGTCTGGTAACCTTCTGATTAATAATACCAAATAAAGCAAACAATTGGGTGCTTCCCACTGTCATGGAAGACACCTACTATAGAATGCAGATCTAAAAGGTTCTTTATAAATGTCAGGGCCTCTCCAATATGTTTTTGTTTATGGAAAATTTGTTAATTTCACTGAGTCAGGGAACAGTGCAAAGCCTACTAGATAAGATAGAAAATCTATGAAAAGCGGTTAACAACCAAAGAATTTGATCAGACAAGAAAACCTCTCTTTCCTCTTTCTTGTTTTTTCCATTTCTTTGGCTAAACTCCATAGTTTAGTCGCATCATCCTTTGCCCCAAACACTATAATAACTTCCTAAATGGTCTCTCATTCAATCTATCTCCACAAAGCTACCAAATTAGTTTCTTTAAAGCATAAGTCTGACTTTATCATAACCCAATTCAACAAGTTCCAGCACATCCATATTCCTTATTGGATAAAATGTGAACATCTGTGTTTATATATTAATACCTTACAGATCCTTGTTTATTTTATAAACATATACTCACATTACTTCTCTCTCTATATATATCAGATTAAAACATAGCTAGTTCTTGTATGTGCCATTCTATCCTGTCTTCATATCTTTGCACGAGTTGCCTGTTTCCCTTTCCTGAAATAATCTTGCTCTTTACTCACCTCAGGGAATCACTACTGAATCCAAGTACCATATTTAATGTAAGGTCTTTTCTTATCCTTCTTCTCATTATTGTTTCTCCTCCTTCTTCCAGCATTACAACTTTGCATTGTTTATATATATTATTACATATTGTTTATATATTTTGTATTTAATTAAAATAGAAAGATTATGGAGAAAGTGAGACTGAAAAATAACTGTGATAGGCACACACACTCGTACATATCCTCCTGCTTCACTGATAGTTAACAAAATTTCAAACTATATAGAGGAAGATTTCCACTATGTTGGTTAGACTTTGTGGAGGCTTCAGGGAGATTCAAGTCAGTCAATAAATGTTTTGTAAGCATCATGTTGTTGCAAGTTGTGCTGCATTAGAGTACCCATATTGATTAAATCAAAGATCTACATTTGAGGTATAAAATGTATAAAAACAATCTATATTTGTTACCTTGCCAGCATTTTCTTTGCCCTTTACTTAAGTTACAGACAAGAAGATACTCTATTTTGAAAAAACATCAGATCAGAGAATTGTAAAGTGGGAAGGAATCTGAGCTGATTTTGTCCCACTTCCCTCATTTATGAAGAAGGGAACTGAGCCCAGAGAGCTTGTGCTGCTAGTCCCAATCACATAGCTGGTTAGTATTTTCAGATTTTGTTTTTCGCTCAGCCTGACTCCAGTAATAAACCAGAAGATATACTAGGGAAGGTTACATTTGTTAACCATATAGGGTATGTCTATAATTTGATATGAAATGGAACACTATAGCAATAAGTTTCACTATTGGGATGTAGGAAAGTCATTCCTGGACCGAGAAGTGGAAGATCTGGAAATTCTAGTTTAGACACACAACTCCTTTCATTATCTATTTTTTTTTAAACCTTGATCAAGTTATTTAACTTTTCTGAACTTCAGTTCTCCTACCTATAAGGAAATATATTTATGAGGCAGATAGATGGCACAGCAGATTGGGAACTAGTTTCTCCTGTTTGGAGTCAAAAAGATCAGAGTTCAAGTCCATTCTCAGACATTAGCTGTGTGATCATGGGTAAGCCATTAAACTTCTGTTTGCCTTAGTCTCTTCAGATGTAAAAGGAGTATGATAATAATAGCTACTAATCAGAATTGTTGTAAGGATAAAACGAGATAATATTTATAAAGCATTTAGCAGCACAATGCCTAGCATATGGTAAGTGTTATATAAATCATCTTCTATAAAAAGGATTCTCCACCAATTCTAAGTCCCATTTGAGTTCTAAAATGAAAAATACTGTAATAGATCTCTATATCTTTTAAATCATCATAATTAGGTTTTAGTGGACTAAAGAAAAGTAACACTGAGCATTTATTAAAAATGAGTAGATTACGAAAAAGCTAAGTGATTTTTATAATTGTGAAAACATTTCCTACTAGTACAACTCCAAGCCCTGTCTCCTCTCTAATGTTTTCACTCTAATATAAGGAAGGAAAAACACTTTCCAGTCATCTGCATCCTCACATGTTGCCTATCCTTGATAATGCTCATTAATTTTTGAGAATCTCAGAAATTACAGCAACCATGCTATTTCATGGTCAAGCCCGGGATAGTCTTGTCTTGGTGTCCTAAAACAGATTCTCTCTCTCTTTTTTTTTCCAACAATTCCTCACTTCTGAGGGGAAAAAAAAAAAAAAAAAAAAACCAAAAAATATTTAAAGTAAAAGAATGCTTAAAAGCAAAGCTAAAAGAATTGCTGTTGAAAAAAGAGAAATCTGAAGTTTATCAAAAGATGATTTTCATACTTCATTTCGTTTTTGTTTCTAAATTTCATTTTTGAGATTTTTAGTGCATTGGCCCCAGAGCCAAATAAGGACAAAGCTCTTTTTAGGAGCATAAATCTTTCAACTGTCCCAAAGCATCTTTGGCCCTTTGAGAGGAAAAAATCTATTAGATTTAGTGGTAATGATAGTTAAGTCAACTAAAGTCCTATTTCCTGAAAAAAGCCTTTCCCAGTTCTCCTTATTTTTTTTATCTTCCCTCAGAGATTACCTCCAATTTGTGAAGCCTTTTATAGGAATGATGTGAATTCTAACCAAATTCATCCTGTTCCTATTGACAACTTTATTACAGACACAAAAGGAAGCCTGATTTCAGGGACTGCCTTGTCAGCATGACTAAGGCTTATTCAATTCACCAAATCAGTTAAGAGACCCTTTCTTCCTCTAAGCAGGTGCACTAGAAAAGCCCTACAAATAATTTTTTGCGATCAAAGCACCTTGATTACCTTATATTACCATAATCTATTTCCCAGTTATCCCATCATGCAGTTGCTGATGTACATAATGTACATGGGAATTTGTTCTCCATTAGGACCATCCCCAACTTCTTTACAATTCTATAGACTCTACTCTTATCCTTCCCCTCAGACCTTTCAATGGCCTCCTTCACTCATACATCTCTGCTAAATCATTCTGATATTTCCATGTGCCTTTTTACAATAAAGGGTCCTTGTAGCTATGATAAAACCATGTTGTGAATTTTCCACATTCAGAACTACATTCCTTGGACTGCTATTTCATCACATAGAGGTCTGCATCTTGCTTCCCTCATTAGACGGTAAATTTCTTGAGAACAGAGACTGTCTTTTAATTTTCTTAGTGCTTAGTTTTTTCAATGTTTAGCAAAGTACCTGGCATATAGAAGGTGTTTAATAAATGCTAGTTGACCTGACAAAAAAGGTTTACAGTTCCTATGAGAAAAGGATCACAAGAAATCTGGAAATTCTTTAGAAATTTATTTGATATTGTGTTGAAAACTTAAAGTTTAGAAATAAAATCTGAAGTAAAAAGCTTTTGAGTAATGTCTGATGTTATGTAATTTTTAAAAATGGATAGAATTTTATAATTTCATTCGAACAAAAGACATATCAAGAGTATTTTTTGAAAACTAAAAATTATGCTGGGAAGTGATTACTCTATTTGAATGTAAATCTACTTAAAGTATTTTTTCAGGAATTTTCTTGACTCAAAATTGAAAGAAAAGCTTGAGTCAGAAGGTCCAGTTTTATTAGTTTTAAGATATGTTACATTTACAAGTCCCTTTACCTCTCTGAGCCTGCTTACTTATGTAAAGTAAGGGAAATAGTATTTCATCAAATACCTCATAGGATTGTTGTGAGGAATATAAATTTACATTGTAATGGACTATAAGGCTCAAATTTGTATATGTTAATAGCTGGCTTTAGACTGGTTGAGGTAGAGTTGTTTGTTAGCAGTGAGTGATTTTAAAAACCTGAAAAAGAAGGAATGTTAGAGATCATTTAGTTTAATATGAGAAAACCTGAATCTCAAGGAAACAAATTGATTTGTTCAATGTACCCCTAGGTAATAAGATGCAAAGGCCAAGATGAAAAAAAAAAAAAAAAAAAAAAAAAAACAAAACCTAGTGCTTTTTTTATTCCCAACATGAAAAATTCTTATGAACCAAATTCTAAATTTGTTTCATACTGACAGACTATATAAGAACTGGCACTTGGGAAGAAAGAAGTTAGCCTTCATCAAGAGAAGGAGAAGAGAATAAAAAAAGATAGTTTCCATTGCCAGCTATAAGAAACAAAAGATCTTATGAAGAACTCCAATGACTCACTGATCAATACAGAAAAGTTTTATTTTACATTCTAGCAAAAATAGGTGTGAATGAGGTGAACAACATCTCCTAAGATGGAGATAGTGTTCTAAAAGTTGAGCTGGTGATCTCTGTCTCACACAGTTTATGAGGGGCTTGTCTGGGATCATGTGACCCATATGGTCACATGGGCGTGATCTTGAGCATTAGCAGGATGACTCCCTGCCTTGCTTTGTGTAGCCTGCAAACTTCCAAGAACTTTCCCTGCTCTTCAAGGTAAAGTGACCCACAAAATGGGTTCATGACCTAGGCATAAAGAATGAGATTATAAATAAATTGGAAGAGCATAGGATAGTTTACTTCTCAGACCGGTGGAAGAGGGAGGAATTTATGACCAAAGAAGAACTAGAGATCACTATTGACCACAAAATAGAAAATTTTGATTATATCAAATAGAAAAGTTTTTGTACAAACAAAACAAATGCAGACAAGATTAGAAGGGAAACAATAAACTGGGAAAACATTTTTAGAATCAAAGGTTCTGATAAAGGCCTCATTTCCAAAATATATAGAGAATTGACTCTAATTTATAAGAAATCAAACCATTCTCCAATTGATAAATGGTCAAAGGATATGGACAATTCTCAGATGAAGAAATTGAAACTCTTTATAGACATATGAAAATATGCTCCAAATCATTATTAATCAGAGAAATGCAAATTAAGACAACTCTGAGATACCACTACACACCTGTCAGATTGGCTAGAGTGACAGGGAAAGATAATGTGGAATGTTGGGGAAGATGTGGGAAAACTGGGACACTGATACATTGCTGGTGGAATTGTGAACACATCCAGGCATTCTGGAGAGCAATTTGGAACTATGCTCAAAAAGTTATCAAACTGTGCATACCCTTTGATCCAGCAGTGTTTCTACTGGGCTTATAAGCAAAGAGATACTAAAGAAGGGAAAGGGACCTGTATGTGCCAAAATGTTTGTGGCAGCCCTGTTTGTAGTGGCTAGAAGCTGGAAAATGAATGGGATGCCCATCAATTGGAGAATGGTTGAGTATATTGTGATATATGAACGTTATGGAATATTATTGTTCTGTAAGGAATGACCAGCAGGATGAATACAGAGAGGACTGGCGAGACTTACATGAACTGATGCTAAGTGAAATGAGCAGAACCAGGAGATCATTATATATCTCAACAATGATACTGTTTGAGGATGTATTCTGATGGAAGTGGATCTCTTCGATAAAGAGAGCTAATTCAGTTTCAATTGATCAAAGATGGGCAGAAGCAGCTACACCCAAAGAAAGAACACTGGGAAATGAATATAAACTGCTTGCATGTTTGTTTTTCTTCCCGGGTTATTTATACCTTCTGAATTCAATTCTCCCTGTGCAACAAGAAAACTGTTCGGTTCTGCACACGTGTATTGTATCCAGGATATACTGTAACCTATTCAACATGTAAAGGACTGCTTGCCATCAGGGGGAAGGGGTGGAGGGAGGGAGGGAGGGGAAAAATTGGAACAGAAGTGAATGCAAGGGATAAAGTTGTAAAAAATTACCCTGGCATGAGTTCTATCAATAAAAAGTTATTAAAAAAAAAAAAAAGAAAGAAAGAAAGAAAGAAAGAAAAAGAAACATATACTGATGTTAAAGCTAAAAAAATTTTTTTTTAAATAAAATATTTGCAAAGTGGAAAAAAAAAAAAAAGGTAAAGGACCCAAAGAGGAGAGACTCAAGGCAAAATGAAAATCAGCAACTCCACGGCAAATTCTGAATGATTGTGATTGGATGGCAATTTGGCAGCTTTCATGCACAGGAAACCAAAGGATAAAATGACCTGTGAGACCCTTGAATCAAGGGTTACAGATTCTGGACAGGATAGACTTTTTGAGATAACTGTGGGTTGGGGGTAACCCTGATGAACTGGATTTGAGACGGGGATCTAATCTCACTTGAGGAAAAATCTCGTCAAATATTCAAAATCGGAGGGCTCAGCCAAAGCCTCCTCTCAGCCCCCTCCAACTCCCCATGGAAAATACAGTTCCTTGGGAAGATAGAAGGGCAAAAGGTAAATTGCCTAAATATTGTTGCTCTGTATGAAGATGCTTTGAGTATGCCTGACTTAAATCTGTATGTAAAATAGATTTCTCTGTGTGTCTGTTTTGCATTCTGTGTTCTGTGCTAAAAGTTAGCAAGCTGAGTGAGTGATAAGTAGTCAGCCTCTGTTGTTACTAGTACTTGTTATACCCAACATTTCAATCCAATAGCTACTATGAAATTCAAAGTATCTGGTCCAGTGAAAATGTTGGTGAATTTGTAACCAAAAGACATGAGTTCAATCTGAAGCATGACTTTGGGCAAGTCAATTAACCTTTCTGGGGTTCAGTTTCCTCATTTATAAAATGAGGGGATTGGAATAAATTTTCTTTAAAATTCCTTTCAACTTTCAATCTGATATCATGATCTCTACCACCAACTAAAAGATTTGCTACTTCTACTCTTTTTGAAAACCATCAAAAGATTTTGAAAATCCTAGTAATAGCAAAAAAGGTAGTTTTCCCTGGATTCAGAACTTACCTTCCTTAGGTAGTAATATTTTGTTTGTTTTTTAAACTTTTCCCCTACTATTGCATGAATCTTTTAACAAAAATATCTGCAACAACAAAAACAATCAAGTTTCTAACCAAAGGCTGAACACCAACTAATAGAGGTCCTGAAACAGATGCCTATTATCTCAGAATGCATCATTATGACCATTGTCATTTGCAAGTTACACAACAAAATGCTCACATTGACACTAATTTAAAAATATTCATATGAGCAAGCTGCCATTCAGGGGAAGAACAGTAGCTACATCTGCCTATATTCTCTGGGGCAGTGGCTGCCTGAGGGGAAAAAAATTTCTTAAAATAACTCATTTTGCTAATTCATAGTTTTTCTAGAAGAACCAAAATTCTGGATTTAGCTGCTGCCCATTTTAAAAGAGTAATAAGCCTAATACTAACTAAAATATTGATCTTAAATAAGTCAAAGCAAATTTCAAAATAGGCTTTTCTAAGTTTCAACAAAGATCACTGTGGTCCATGGTAATTTGCCGTTCTTTCTATTCTGTTTCCAAAGGCAGATTAAGGAGAGAACATGTTTTGAAAGTTAAGCTGCATTTTCAATGAAAGGACAGCAATAGAAATTGAGGTACAGATCTTAGACAAGAATCCTATGGACAATTTTCCTGAGGTCAGTGGGAGGGTCAGAGTGAGGAAAGCATACCTTCCCAAATAAACTTTAAAGTAGCATTTCTTTGATTATTTAGGAGTAGTATATTATCAATTCTCTTTAGATATCTTAATGGTGGGAAATCCTTGATAAAAAAGAATGAATCACAGATTTTTACTAATCTCAACAAGTTATCCAAGTGCATAAAATTTTCAAATATGACGCTGAACTACTCCAATTAAAAAAGGTAGCACTGCTTCTCATCTTCCTAAATTATTGTATTTGACACAATTTAAAGGAGATTTAAGTTTATAATACATTATGAGACCACAATGCAATAAAATTTAATCAAATAGACAACTGTTTAGGAGTGTCAGTCTTGTTTTTCCCCATTTCTCTGATTTTTTTTCTTTAGTTTTCTGCTCTTTAGATTATTTTTCATTCTTGTTTTTATTCTCTTTTTTACCTAAGCCATGCTAAAAATTAAACTCTGTAAATTTAACTTATCTCTAAATCAGGATAGCACATTTGGCTGATATTTTAGTCTCTCAGCAACTGTATAAGGTAGTATGTAATCCCCTTTAGGGTTTTCTTGGCAAAGATAATGGAATGCTTAGCCATTTTCTTCAGTTCATTTTAAAGAAGAAACTGAGGCAAACAGGATTAAGTGACTTGCCCAGGATTTCTAAATACTGTGCTACCTAATTGTGCAACATAATTTCTATCATTATCCTCATTTTGCAGATGAAGAAATCGAAGCTCTGATTTATGCAAGATCACCCAGCAAATGAGTGCCCAAAACAGGATTTCAACACCTCTTTCTGATTCCAAATCCAAAACTATCCATTCTGCCTCCAGGTCTTTGGAAAGGCTTTTAAAAGACAATGATCCAAAACAATCCAATAGACAGAAATTTTTAAAATCTGACATCTTCTCACATGAATTCTATCTGATTCATCAAAAAGAGGGAAACTGAGTCAAGTTTTTGTTTTCTATACAGAAGAGTAACATGATTAGAATAAATCTAATTCAGTTTCCTACCAAACCCAGCCATTTTGACAAAATATATTTTTAGTTTCCATTGGTTGAACTGTTGGGCAATTTAAAACTAAACTGTTATTCTGATTATTGAAATATAGTCACCATATAATAACTTACATTTATATAGCTTTTTAGGGTTGGATAGTTGTTTAACGTTATCTCTTTTGATACTCTCAACTACCTTATGATGGGGATACCACAGGTATTATTATCCCCAATTTATAGATAAGGGAACTGAGATTCATAGGAATTATGTTATTTGCTCATAATTGCAAAGTTAGTTATGTATGTTTTGAAGTCAGATTTTCCCGATAACACTGAAGCCACTAAACCATGCTGCTTCTTTATAAAAGCTTTATCCATGTGATTGTACTAGTTCCTGCAAGTGTTTATTATACATATTTATTGAGAAGGTATTATGTGTGTGGATGGTATAATAAAGGCTTGGAGAAAAACAATGAAGAATCAAGCATGGTTTATGTCCCCATAGAATTTAAAATTTTTGAGAAGAGAAAATATGTACTTTGTTAATAAGGATAATAGTAATTAGCATTTATATAGTGGTGAAGACTTGCATAGGATTTTATGTATGTTAACTCTAGTTTATATGCCATTATTACCTTAATTTTACAGATGAAGAAAGGGAGTTCTTTAACTTTTAAGTTAAAAAGAAGGGTCACACAGCAAGGATATAAGGTGGCATCTGAACTGCGGTCTTCTCGACTGCAAGGTCAGCACCATTTATTGTGTAATGTTGCTATCATAGTAACAAAATGCTATGGGGGATAGAGGAGAGTATTTAAAGCAGAACTTGAAAAATGGACATCAATAATAAACAGAGCTGCAAAAATAAAATAAAATTAAAATGTAGAGCTGGGAATAGAAGGGGATTAGTGGGAAAATAAAGGGCGGAATTCTAGACTGAAAAAATATTAACAATGCACAAAAATGGGGTATGTTTAAGGAAAAACAAGCTATCTAGTCTAACTGGCATGGGGTACATGATGGGGTGCAATACAGGGAAACAAGGTTAAAAAGGAAGATTGAAAATCATTATAGGGTTCGTTCAACATTAAAAAAAGTTTTAAATTTTATTTGGTATATAATGGGCAAACTGAAGGTTTTTTGAAGCTTTGATTAGGCAAAACTAGGATGTGGTAGTGGTGTTAATCAGTCATTTTTCACTCATGTCCGACTCTTCATGATCCCATTTAGGGTTTTCTTGACAAATATGATAGAGGGGTTTGTCATTTCTTTCTTCAGCTTATTTTACAAATGAGTAACTGAGGCAAACAGCATTAAATGACTTACTCAGAGTTACCCAGTTAGTTAAGTGTCTGAAGCCACATTTGAACTCAGAAAGGTGAGTCTTTCTGATTCCCATTCCAGCCACTATGTCACCTAACTGCCCTAGTAGACTGTTTTAATATAGTCTAAAGGGGAAAATATAGAAACAGGAAAGACAAGTTAGGATGTGATTAAAACATTCTAGACAAAAAAAACCTGAATTGGGGAGGCAGTAGTGGCAATAGGAAGAAGAGGAAAACATGTTAGGTTTATAATGGAAATAAAAATATCAGTATCTCGGATATGGAGGGTGAGGGGAAAAGAGGCATCAAAGATTATTCCTTCAATAGGAATTGGGGCTTCAAGTCTGGAAATCTGAATAAATGGTACCATCAACCACCATGAAATGATGCTATAAAAAGAGAAAAATGAAGGAAGGGCTAGTTTTGGAGAATAGTTTTGTCATGTTAAGTTTGCCTAGAAAGAGCATCAAAGACAAGTAGGTATTTGAATGAATGGATGAAAAAATATTCATTAGGTGTTTTCTGTATTAAAACACTATCAATGAGGATATCAATGATAAAGTATGGCTTCATTCACTTTACATCTGATTATTACAACAGCCAGCTGGTAGATGTGCCAACTTCGAGTCTCTTCTCACTCCAATTTACCCTCCATTCAGCCACTCATGTGATTTTCTTTAAATACAGGTGTGATTATATCATCTCCTTCTTCTCTACGTCCACATTCATTAAATTCAAGTGGTTTCCCATTCCTAAAGTGCAAACACAAAGCCCTTTACAACCCTAGTCCTCTCAAAGACTCTTTTCCAATTGCCTTAAAATATACTCCTCCTAACTTCCTACCAACTATGCTTTGATGCAGTGATTCTAGCCTCCAAGTTGTTCTATATTTTTCTTTCCCTTTCCCCTACCTTCCAGCTCCATCTATTCCTTCCCCTGGCTTTCTTTCAAGCTCAATTAAAAATTCACCTTTCTAACAAGAAGTTTTCTCTCCAATAAATTCTAATACCTTCTCTATGTTAATTATTTCCTATTTAAGTTGTGTATAGTTTGCTTCACATATGTTTGTGTGAATGTTGTGTGAATGTTATCTCCTTCATTAGACTGTAAGGTCTTTGAATGTGAGGACTATCTTTTGTCTCTTTTGGATACTGTATTCCAGTTCTAAGCACAGTAACTGGCACATAGCATGTGCTTAATAAATGTTTATTGGTTGATCACTAAAAAAAGGGGAAGAAGAAGGACCTATTTGTACAAAAATACTTAAAGCAGCTCTTTTTATGGTGGCAAAGAACTGGAAATGGATTGGGAAATAGCTGATATATTATCATAATGTAATACTATTGTGCCAAAAGAAATGACAAGAATAATTTCAGGAAAAAACTGGACTTATATGAACTGATGCAAAAGTGAAGTGAGCAGAACCTGAAGAATACTAAGTCTTCTTTTACAACACAGTATGGGAATGTTTTGCAAAACTGTATGTATATAACCTGTATCAAATTGCTTGATGCCTCAAGGAGAAGGGAGGATTGGGATTCAAAATTTTAAAAAATTTGAGATTCAAAATTTTTTTTAAAAAGTTAAAAAAGACTGATTGATCATGTATGAATCAACCAATAGTACAGTGTTCATAAATTGGAGAATGCTTAATGGCAAAGCACAGGCTCATGTGGGCCCCTTGTGTGGGCTTAAGGTCACAGTAGACAGGCAAACTTCAGATTAAGAATAAAATATTCTTAGCCAAACAAGTTCTAGAAAGGCAAAAAATTACTGACTTGATAGAAGATTTATACTATAACTAAATTGTATTTCTGAAATTCCTATGTAAGTATAATTTTGGAACTCAGACTTGTTTTCTGACAAAAACAATACTGCAGAGTGGAATAGAGTGACATCAATGGAAAGTCTAGCCAGATGAAGTATGAAATCTAACAACTCAAATCTTCCTTATATACATACAGTTTACAATTCATAGAAAAATCAGGCTACAGGTATCTCATCCCAAAAACTACAAATAGAGATGGGGAGCAGAGAATGGTAAGTATAATTGGGGGAAAAGGAATGAGATGGGGATTAATGATGAAACTGGGACTGGGGAAATTACCATCAGGTATGAAAAAGATAAAGCTAGGACCTATCTTCCCCTTTTTCATCCTTCAGTATTAGTAGACCTTCTAACACAAATCAGTTCTCAGGTAATGCCAGGGGAAAAGTATGCAAAAGTCTCATGCAACAGTCAATGAAAAGGATTGTTCTTGTGGTTAGCTTGAGTAGTCGATACCAAGTAAAAGACACAGGTAAACTGGGAATGTATATATCACAGATGAACTCAAAGTCCCTAATTTAGATGCCATGGCTTGCTGAAGAGTGATTTCTAGATAAATGTTTTTAGATTGACTGATGTCATTTTCTAATATCTTCATATGTATGGGATACAAATGTTATTTAGACCAATCTGTACTTTGATAAGTGTCTAGTAAATTGCTTTCTCAATATATTTTTGTTTATACAATCTACTATAAAACATGTCCTTTAGATAAGATTACTTGGGACAGTGATGTTATAATAAAAACAATACACATAATAATATCACATCAAATGCATAAATCACATTCTCAATATTTTGCAAAAGTTCCCTTTACTGTTCTTAGAATATTCCACAGTGAATGGAAGCAGAGATTAAATAATTTGCTTGATATCATACAATTCATCAGTGAATGCCAAAGCCAGGATCAAAAATCATAATGCCTAACTGTCCAGTGCTTTTTTAATCCAACATACAGATAGAAAATTATTCCTAATTCTTTCAAAGTTGCCTATATAACCTTTCATGACTCTTTTAACTATTACTTCAATTTGAGTTTTAATATTTAAGACTGATTCACCCTGGACAAGGCACTCAATCTCTCTATGTTAAAGACAACCATATAAAACCACCCAGGCAAATCTGTAAGACTATAAATTGTGAAGGTGACAATTTATATTGGTTGCCAGAGTTTCATCACCCTGGAGATCATAGTTCCAATTCCTATCCCTTACTAATTATTAAGTAAGCAATAATAATGAGATTAACCTGATCATTTGTATTCCTCAGAGGTTGAATGTCATTAAAAAAAAATTATAGATTAAAAAGAAAGAAGAGTATCAAAAATAAAAAAATTAGTTTTGAAAAAAAAAAAAAGGTCACTTGCTAGGCAATATTCTTTTTAACAAAATGAATCATGTCATGTCATTTACAGAGACTTCACTGACTGGTAATTATATTCTGCATCTATTCAAACGCAAAGAGGAACAAGTACTAATAAGTCATAAACAACATGGGCTGAGTTCTATAATGAACATGGAATGCAAGATCCCTACTCTTAATATGAAGTAATGTAATATGGAAAGACACACGTGTTTTATAAATATTCATTAAGAGTTAGTCATAGGTAAGACTTGTCCAACAGGTATGATATTATGCCCCAAGTAAGGGATCTTAAAAAAGACAAATTATTGACCTTTGTTGAAAAACATATTAAATAAAGACATTTATTTTCATATCCCCTTTATGTAGGGTTTTTCTGGAACATATCTTCAAGCACATTAAGCAACTAATTATGGCATCCTTAGAAATAATAAATGATTCAAAATCAAAATCTTATAAAAATGAATGCTGAAAATTATCTCTACATGTAAGTTGGGAAAAATTATTCTTGGGGAAGTAAAGAGAAAAAAATGCCAATGGACATCTCTATGAAAAATTAAATTCTTCAATGGAAAAGGTCAAAGCAGAACTGGATGATCACCAGTTTATAATGTTGTAAAGAATAATGTATTTGAAGACAAGTTAAATTAGAAAAACTTTAAATTCCTATTAAAAATTTATGATGCTATCACGATTATTATGTCTATTGATGTACCAATGAAATTGAAAATATAAAAAGTAAAAAAAAAATCCATTTTGAACAAATACAAAGAAACATATTGAATCTAGTTAATACCTTCATGAAAGGTATAGGACTGGGCCTCTCCCTATATAAGAAAGCAAACTGAATTTGAGATTAGAGCAATCCATTAGGGCAGCTGAAACCTGGACCTTGAGTTGAGAGGATATGAAATTCTGTCTTAAACACTAGGTATGAGACCGTGGACAAGTCATTTAATATCTATCTGCCTCAGTTTCCTCATGTGTAAAATACTGACAGTAGAACTTTTCAAAAGTTGAGAATAAAGTGAAATGTTTGTAAAGTTCTTTGCAAGTTTTAAAGTTTGAAATATCTGAAATAAATGAAAGCTGCTATCATGACTTCCTTCAAAACTTCAAGAAATCTATGACATTTACAAAAATCAAAATGCAGCAGGGTACAACAAAAAAGCACCAAATGGGGTCAGAGGACACTTATTCAAATCCCAGTTTTTCCCTTAATTTCTAAGACCCTGGAAATGCAAATTCACTGCTCTGGGCCTCAGTTTCCAAATATAAAATGGGCAATTGGAGTAGATGGCCTGTAATGTCTCTTTCAATTCTATATCTATGAACTCCAATACAATTCAATATATGGTCTCATTTAGGATCCAAAATTTAATTAATCTGTAGCCAAGCTTGTAAAGAGTGTTTTAGAAATAAAAGCAGGCTGGCTTGATGAGCTTCACACTCAAAAGTCTTTTCTGATCAATCTGGTAGATAGAGCTTGTATACAACTTCACTTTCAAGAACTCAAGAACTTTTAAGAGCAGGATTTTGAGGGAATCTGAGTCAATTTTTTGTGTGTAATTAAAAATTTTCTTGATTGTAAGGTGTGAATATTATCTAAGTCTCTCTTTGTCTGTAGGCAATTCATTTAACTTCAATGTGGTCTGAGTTACCTCATTTTCTAAAATGAGTGCAGGAAAAAAGGATATGAAAGCAAGTGATGAATTAGACATTGAAACTGCTATTGAGTTAATGGATAGAAATTACTCATAACAGAATAACAATGAAATAATGATATCTTATATTTCTATAGTTGCTCTTATATCTAAATTCTTTTTAATAAATCATCTCATTTTAATCCTTGAATTATCTCTATGTGGTAGGTAAGTAGCAATATTGTTCCAATTTCTCAGAGGGGTTATATAATATGGCCAAGGGTATATACTTTTTGAGTCACATGGAAAGCCCTATCTTAGCTCCTAATCCAATATTCTTTCCAAGATTACATAGTAACTTAACTCCTGGGTCAATGTTCACTTCAAGCTGTTTATATATAAAGAAGCATAAATTAATAATTTTACTTACACTTAAATAAAAAGTTTTCTAAAAAATAAAAAGTCTCTAAGAATAACTGTGAAAGGGTTAAAGTAATGTATTTTGATATGTAAGAAGTATAATATTAATTTCCCCACAAAATCACAGAACAACTATGCATTTCATTTTTTCTCTAGGTGAATACTATTAGATACTTGATTCCTCTATCTGTCAAACCACAGAAATTTGGGAAAAAGGAGTGATACACTATCTTTGTATTTGTTCTCTTGTCAATAAGACATATATTTGCCTGCTTCTATTTCCTGTTTAAGTGAGTGAAAAGGAGAAATCTAAGCCAATGGATAAAGGACACAGAATCACAGGAACTGGAAGAGATCTCAAAGGTCATTTAATCCAAACAATATCCTCTTTATAAGATCCCTAAAAATGTTCAATTAGACAAATTTTGAGCAAAAAAAAGAGCATGCTACTATAGAAGCAGTCTCTTAATAGTCAAGAGTATGAAAACAAACACTATATAGATAATTTAGGAGAAGGGAGGGGGAAAGCATAGGTAGTACATGAAGATCATCTAAGCATTTTTAACTTAAAAGATTCCTCAAAGTAATTTTTCAAAATTCTACTTTCTTGTAAGTTAGTTTGAGCTAACATTACTGGAATTTTAATTCCTAATTTGGAACAGTTATAAAACCAATGTAATCCATTTTAGCAAAATGTCTTAATTGCTATGATTAATCTTATTGGATACCTATAATATGACACTTTTAATTTAGCATATTACTATACAACCAGTACCATCTTTTTAAAGTTTTATGATAACTTTAACAAATAAACAACATGCAGAGTTTACAGCAATCAGTATTATCTGGTTATATAACAATAGTTCTTTCAATTGGATAATTACTGAATAACTTTCAAAATTATCAGGAATATTACTAATCAGATGTTCTAATGCTACCCAGTTACCTGATTCTTAAAATTTTTATTCAAAGAGATATCTGTAGTATAATTTTATTCAAAGTAATAATAGGAACAATAAAGATAAAAGGGAGCTGATAACGTCTTAAGAAAATTTTATCTACTATTCCAAAACATTTTTCCATCAATGGTTTCTAATGCAGAATCATTGAGAATTATGTGGAGTTGCCATATCTGTACTCAGGCATCAAACATTTATTGAGTATCAATCAACACAACCCTAAGCTGTTTGGCATACTCCTCTAGAAGCAATAGTTGCAAATAAGAAATACAAAATAACTAACAATATAAGACGGTATATGATAAAAGGTAAGTATGCTTGAAGGTGATTAAAAGTGACTTTATGCAGGAAGTTTCATGGCTTCTTAATCATCCTTTTTTATCTTAATTTCATTCTTCCACAGAAATCATCAAGGTTCAGAGAATATTGAGAGACAAAGAATGATATGAGACAGCAACAGATTGCTCTGAGGAAAACAAGGATGTATACAAGGAGGTATAAAGATACCTGCTTAGAGGTTGTGGTCCTAAGATGCAGCCCTAAGCAACATATATTGTGCCAAACACATGACAGTCTTAAGGTTCCCTTTCTTTAGAAATATTGTTATACCACTTCTACAACCTTGTTTTCTCAGGTGATCTGGTCTTTGCCTCGAAAAGCAGAACTTATAAATGAGGAAAGCATACAGAGATACAAGCAGAAGCAAAAGAGGCTGGCTGACCTGGTGGATCTAAAAATCCCAGGATACTTTGAATTTTATCTCACAGTAGCATTCAATTAAATGGATGTTTCTACGTAATATAAAGTTATAATTTTTTCAGTTTCATGATAATTCAGTCAACTAAATGACATTAATTAAGCCATGATAAGTGTGGCAAAGACAGACAGAATGGTATAGTAGTTAGAGTACTGCATCTGGAGTCAGAAAGACCTAGGTTCAAATCCTATCTCAGATATTTATATATAACTCTGGACAATTCACTTAACCATTATGCCTTATGAAGCTGTACATCATGGTCTCTAAAGTCTATAATCAAATGCTATTTCTGAATATTACTAATAAAATATAAGTAAATCAAATGTGATATTTCTAACATAAAAATTGATAAAATAGTGAACAAAAAGTATGTTTCTACGAAGAAAAACTTATAATCAGGACATTTAAAATAAATAAAATTAAGATGTACATGTCCAAATACTGCGTAGCTCTGATGAGATTTTCTAAATTGTCCTAGCACTTTTTTCATTTATGCATCTATTTGCTAATAATACCCATATCAGGGGCAGCTAGGTGGTACAGCCCTGAGGTCAGTGGGACATGAGTTCAGATCTGTCCTCAGACATTTAGTACTTCCTACCTGTGTAATTCAGGGCAAGTCATTTAATCCCAATTGCCTCAGCAAAATAAATAATAATAATAAATAGTAATAATACCCAAGTCATTCCAGAGTATCTTTACTGTATCAGCATATTGCTTTCCTGAAATTAGTTTATCCATATATATTACTACGTAATCATCAACTCAACTAGACCTTATTTCTAGGCCCCTGCCCAGTGAATAACTTCTATTTCCATACTAAACTTTTTAGCATTTAGTAATTCATTGTAAGTTTTTCTACAATATTCAGCAATATTTTTCTTTATCAGAAAATCTAAGATTAGGTGAGGTATAAGTAATGGAGCTATAGAAAAGTGGTCCCAAATTAGCTACACAGAATAGAAGTCTGGCAAAAAGCCTCATTTCCAAAGCAAGTTTACTCAATTTGTGGAATGGGGCCCAGAAATCCCATAGAATAGGGATAAACAGATTATTCACAGTTTAGCCACCCTGCTTCACATCAATTTTTTAAGAAAAATTCAAAATTGAGAGAATATAAAAATATGAAATTTTCATGAAATAATTTGAGCTTTGGCATAATTATGATTCTGCAAATTCAGTTAAATCTCCTATTTTTACATTTGCAAAGTATTTGCATGTATTTATTGCTTGTGTGATAATTAATAAGAATTTACTAAGTACCTATTAGTAAGTACAATTCAAAACACTTTCCCCAAACTCTTTATACAATAAAACATGAAAAGCACACCAGAACATACGCTATAAATTTTTCTCATGCACTGATTTACACACTTCTGCAAAAGATTTTAATCAATCTAACAGTCATTCATTTGTGGCATTCTTTGTCCATTAAATTCAATATTGACAACTTTATTGGCTGTACAGAAAGTACATTTTCATTTCCAACCAAAACTAAAATAAAGTTTTTGCTTACAGAGTTAAGCTATTTACAGATACAAATACAAAGACACACACACACACACACACACACACACACACACAATTTTTTCCTGTCAGCTTTTAATCAGTCATATTATTATTTCACTTTATTATTAGTATTGACTTCGGTTTGAAAACATAACACTTCGACAAAGCTGTATTTTAACATGAACATCCTCCAGCAAATCCAAACTATATTTACTACATGAATATCTATTGATATTCAAGAATTCCAGAAACTTAAAAGTTACTGTCTTCAATTCTACTTTGCAACTCCTGTTTTTTTTTTTCATTGTTTGTCTCAAATTCTCAGCGATTTATTGTAAATTACCTAAAAAATCTGAATTATCAACCACCTGAACCCATTGCCTATGTTTTTTTAAATACTAACATAAATCATTTTTGTTATGATTTTCAACGAATCGAGTACACTATAGAGATTATATAGCTATAATCCAACATGTTAATTATGATAGTTTTTTTTAACTGACCAATAGCTATATTGGAACAGAATTGAAGATTACAGGCTAAACTGAAAGCTACCAGAATGGAAGGAAACTGCGACTGAAGTAAAAAGGAGAGGTAATCACTTTTTCACAGTATTTGCATCGTTTTCTTGTCTCCTCTCTTGTCATCATTTCCACTTCATCCCAACTAGTACCTGGTCTCTCTGCCATGGAACCCCTGAGATTTGCCAATTTGGGTCTAATCTTCTTTTGATACAGACTTCCACAACTTTTCCCAGGTATTTTCAGACCACTATGAGGCAAATGTATCTCCTTCCCAACTCTCCATTTCTCTCTCCCACTCTCCATGTGTACTCTTCTTTTGGAAGAAGAGTACACATGAATGTTTTTGGAAGGACTGTCCCCAGAGTTTAACATATTGTAATGCACATTTGTAGTTAAAATACTTTTTAAAAATCTATTAACTATCTCTTTTCTCCACTCGTCACATATATAACAAATGACTTAGCATCCTATTTCATCCTAAATATTCATTTAGCAGAGAAAACTAAAGCAGGCCAAACCTGAGACCTGTAGCTTCTCCCTCCATTTCTTAAAAATTCTCAGCAGTATCAATCACTTTTCCTGTGATCCCAACATAGGCATACTTATCTACTGCTTACTAAGACTAATTCCCTGAACCAAACATTCTCTCCAGCTTCCTTAAGAACTTTGCTGAAGATTCCTAAAAGGAGGTGGCATCCCTAAGGAAGGGTTAATTGACCAGCATTTTGTTTTAGTTTGTTTGGGGGGGAGAGAAGTACTCAATCCCAGGAGTTTGGGGAAAAATAGGGCTCATAGCAAAGGAAAAGAGGCTCTAATGTTCCTTGTTCATAGGGTTTCCCCTCTCCCAGTTTTTTTGTCTCATCTTCCTTTACCTCCCATTGGACTTTTCAACAAAGTCAATCTAAATAAGAATTGTACTATATTCCACAAATTCAAAGTCCCTTTCCTTTTTCCAGACAAGACAAATTCTGATGTCTCTTGGGGAAACCCTGAAAAACAGAAAGCCATGAGGAGAAATTCGGAAACTTCTGAGGCCATGTTGGACATGTAATTTTGACAAGGGAGCCCCAAACTCTCTAAAACTCCTTCAAGGAGAAAGTCTCCTTGAATCCTGCTTCTGTAGGGGATCTCGCCTGAAGGAGACATCCTAACAGCTTCATTCTGTTTTCCTGAGAAACCACACCATCCTCATTGATAACACTACTGATTAAGCTTCCCATTGAATTAAAGATAAGCCTAGAGACACTCATTCAATTCTATTCAATTCCAGTTCAAGCTGACCAGCCCCCATCAATAACAGGCCAAGGCTTCTATTATAAAAAGAGGCAATTTAAAACCCAGTCCTTGCAGAGGACCTAACATACTATGCCATGCCATGCCAAGGAAACCTCTGTTGGCTGAAACTGAAATAGCCCAGGCAATAAAATTCAAGACAGCCAAAGTGTTGTAATTTTGAGAATGTTAAGTCCATCCCAAATAGAAGAAGGGACAGGCTTATAAACATTCTTGTTCAGCCTTGCTGTTCCATTTGACGTAAACAGTGACTTGACTTTCCACTTACAGGGGGAAAAATAGGGGGCTTACAGGATGTAAGGAGAATACACAATGGAAGATGTTTGACATAGATTATTGGAATAGATCAGAGTTATCCAACATTGTTAGGCAAGCATCCTTATGGATAAACACTTGAGCATTGTTGAGCAAGCACTTTCATAGAGCAAAACACTTCCCTTAATCTAGTTTTTTTTTTTTTTAATAACTTTTTATTGACAGAACCCATGCCAGGGTAATTTTTTATAACATTATCCCTTGCACTCACTTCTGTTCCAATTTTTCCCCTCCCTCCCTCCACCCCTTCCCCCAGATGGTAAGCAGTCCTTTACATGTTAAATAGGTTATAGTATATCCTAGATACAATATATGTGTGCAGAACCGAACAGTTCTCTTGTTGTACAGGGAGAATTGGATTCAGAAGGTATAAATAACCCGGAAGAAAAACTAAAATGCAAGCAGTTTATATTCATTTCCCAGTGTTCTTTCTTTGGGTGTAGCTGCTTCTGTCCATCCTTGATCAATTGAAACTGAATTAAGCTCTCTTTATCGAAGAGATCCACTTTCATCAAAAAACATCCTTGTATAGTATCGTTGTTGAGGTAGAGAATGATCTCCTAGTTCGGCTCGTTTCACTTAGCATCAGTTCATGTAAATCTCGCCAGTCCTCTCTCTATTCATCCTGCTGGTCATTTCTTACAGAACAATAATATTCCATAACATTCATAAAACACAATTTACTCAACCATTCTCCAATTGATGGGCATCCATTCATTTTTCAGCTTCTAGCCACTACAAACAGGGCTGCCACAAACATTTTGGCACATACAGGTCCCTTTCCTTTCTTTAGTATCTCTTTGGGTAGAAACACTGCTGGATCAAAGAGTATGCACAGTTTGATACCTTAATCTAGTTGAGCAAACATTTCTCTGAGGCCATTTGACCCAAGACTGAGGGAGGGAAGGGGAGGTCAATCTTTTGTCCATTTCAAAACAATATTCTCTTTCAGCGTTATCCTCTCTTTATCTCCCTCACCTATTTCCCTAACAAGCCTTTATATATATATCTCTCTTAGGACCTTGCCACTAAGGAATTCAGTCTTTCTATTCATGCATAGCAAAAGCTGACTTCCCAATGCAAATAATAAACTTTTTATCAGTCTAGCTTTTCAGGCTCCTAATTTACAAAGGATCTCTCTGCGCTGCCAAAAAGGGGTTCCCACAACTCCCTACCTATGCCCCGAATCCTAATGGGGATTTAGGGAAGCCAAACCTCTTCATTTGGTTCCCTGAATCCTGAACCTGCTACTAACCTCATCATTTAACTCCCTGAACACCAGGAACCCTAATCTCATTATTTTGCTTCCCTGAATCTAATCTCATCAATTTAACTTCCTAGAGAATGTTTCCTCCTGGAATTAGATGGCTTCTGAAACAATCTGAACATTCTTTGAAAACTGAAGAAAATCTATTAGAACAACAAAATGCATGGTTCAGTTTTATTAAATATTTCCTAAGCACCTACTTTTGAGTAAGTTATCAGGCAAAATATAAAGGATACGAACAAATAAAGGAAAGAGCCCCAGTCTTCAAAAGAGCTTACAAGGTTTGCAAAGAGTTTTACAAATGTCTAATTAACTCACAACCACCCTGGGAAGTAAGTGCTATTATTATTCCCATTTTACAGATTAGGAAACTGCAGCAAAAAGGTTAAGTGACTTGCTCAGAATCACAAAACTATGGCTTTACTCTCAGGATAAGCAAACCATAACCTGGAACATCATCCTACCGAGTTCTGCATCACAGCCAATTCCGGATTCCTTTGAACCAGTATCATAGAAAGTCTGAGCCAAAGTGGTGTTTGAATTATTTCCCAACCATTCCTTTTAAAGGTGCAAATAGGGCCCGGGGGATGATTTGCCTAAGGCTCATAGCAATGGGACCAGGACTTCAGAGTCCACTTATTCAGACTCAAAGTTCAGTACTTCTATCTCTTTCCTCCTCTCCTCAATTCTAAGCTGCCCTCGGATGCCGTTCGACCCCACTCTTATTCCATTTCTGTCTTTCCCCATTGCTCCGAAGCAACTCCTCCAGATGTTTAGTGATAGCGATGAGTTCTCCTACCTTGGTCTGAATACTAGTATCGAACTTGTCATTTTTGAAGCTAAATGCATTCTGGTGCCTCTGAGGTCTGGTCCGGGTCACATTCCCTTTCTGGGAGCTCATCTCGGAAGTTGCCGCCTCCAGGAAAGGTGGAAAAGAAAGAGAAACGAGATTGGGAAGTTAGGGGCTCAGGGGAGCCCCTCACACCCAAAAAAGGTTCCAGAGAATTTGGCCAGAAGGCGCTGGAGTGATATAGGGCGAACACGAGGAATTCTCAGCGATTCCTAGGCTGACCCGGAAGGAAGCGCTTCAGCTAATTCTCCACCGCCCACGTGACTCCTGGGGCGGGGGAGAGGGAAACGATTCAGAAAAACTCCACAGTCCCTTAGCAACACCCAACTCACGAACATCCACCTCTCCAAGACGACGAATCACTCACTTTCTGTGTCTTTCCCTTAAACTCCAAGGACTAATCCTGCTTTCTTCGAAAGGGGACTTGTCTCATTTACCCCACTCCTTATCAAAGCTAAGGGGCCCGCAATGGTCGCTCTGATTGGTCTAGCTTTTCCGCAATCCCCGCCTCTTGCCGTCACCACTCGGCCGTTCCGGAGGCCCCTTGTGAGTCTCGCTCAGCTGGGCGGCTCCTGATTGGCGAAAACCCAAGCCAGGATGGGTCGCTCCTCCCCCGTGCAGACTGAAGCCCGAGTTGTGTGCGACCGAGGCCATCTGTTCGTCGTGGTCTTAACTCCCGCTTTACTGTGGGTCGGTTTTGTCCCTCTTCCTCCCCTTCCAACGCCCCCCTCCCCCTCCCCGCCTTCCCATTCTACGCTCCATACTTTTCCCTTTCTCTACGTGAGGGAGCCCAAGGGCCTGACCAAAAGACACCTAGCTGGCTTTTTTCCGTGGACGGAAGAAAAGAAGCATCGGCCGCAACCACCAGGACCACTACCACGCGGGACATAAGGCCCCAGAGCAGCCTCTCGCGCCCAAGCCGTTACTCAGCAGAAGAGTCACTTAATCTGAGCAGCGCGAGGAGGACTCCGGGGCGAGAGGCAGCGAAGAAGGAGCTCTCGGGGCCCCTGACCCCCTTCTCCTTCTCCCCTCTTCCTCAGCCGCCGCGATCTGGTCTTATCCTTCCTCCTTGGGACGAACACGCCGAGCCTCCAGCCAGGCGGGAAGAAGACCCGCCGCCATTGGAAGGGGTCCCTCGGCGACGGCGGCGGTGGACTTCGTCCTTTGGGGAGGGAGGCGAGAAACCCGGAGTGTGAGAGCGAAGTGGGAAGGGGAAGGGGGGGGGGGGGGGGACGGGACGGACGTCCCGGTTTTTCGAGAATAAGAGGCTCTCCCGCGCTAGGTTCCTTGAACTCAGCCTTTCTCTGAGGTGCAGGTGAGTTTTCGACGGGGGTAGGAGGGGAAAAGTCCCGGGGTCGGGACTAGGGGTACGGGTCGGCCCTGTCCCCTAATGCAGCTGCAGCACCACCTAGGCCCCGAAACTGCAGAGGAGACAGAACCCGCCGGGGCTGGCGGGGGGAGGAGGAAGAGAAGGCGACGAAGGCTGGGAAGGAGAAAGGCTGGGGAGATGCCTTTGTTGGGTACCCGCAGAATCCCGGCCTTGTGTCCGGGAAGCTAGAGGTGGGATTAGTTTTTGGGGAAGATTATGACTAGATTGGGGAGAGAGGGCACTGGCTCTAAATTAGTCTTGTCATTGTGGAATCAGTGCTTGATGAGTCCTGCCTCTAGATAGGGGTGCCCGGCTCTGAGCCATTCGTGGTAGATAAAAGGTGTGGGGAAGGTACGTTAAGAGCTTTCTTGCTTATTCCTGGAAGAGGAAGAGGAAAGGGAAGGGGAAGGGGAGGGGAGTTGATCCTGGTTAGGGATGCCCCAGCTTTAGGTGACTTGAAAGGATTCTTAATCTTCGAATCGGCTACTAGACTGATTTCTGACTGGAGGCAGATATTCGGGGTCTGGATGTTGGGGAGGGGTGGGGAGATGCCATAATGTTTTGAAGTTTGTTTGGAGGGGTGTAATTTTTTTTTTTCCTTTCCCTTTTGTTTTTGGAGCGTTCCGTTTCTGGGACTGGTCTCTTCCCTCCACTCCCATCCCTCGCCCTCCACTCCCACCCCTCGAAGTGTTTACATTAGGAATTCCCTTTTTAAATTAGAATTTTGTGCGGTTAAGGGAAAAATTGAAAAAAATTCACGTTGCATGTTGCTCTGAAGTCAATTTGTGCTATAAATTTTATGTGGATTAAAAATGTGTTTGAAGAGGGATTTTTGTCCATTTCTTCCTTCCTCACTGAAAAACGTTACTTGAGATTCTTCCTCCTCCACCCCTTTCCCCAGTTTTGTTAGTGAGAACAAAAAATAGATTTCAAGTTGGAAGGGATCTTTATAAATTAAATCCCCTTCCTTTCCCCCCGATTTACAGATGAGTAAATTGAGCCTCAAAACTAATATGTCTGGAGGAATTTGAATCCAAGTTTTTAAGTCCTAAAGTGAATTTAACAAGATTTTTGGAGCAAAAGCTCCCAAAAAAGTTTATTTAAAATGAAAGCCATCCTCCTATTTGTAAAATGTAATATAATGTAGTCTTATTTCATGATTTTGATAATTTATTCCTAGTCATTTTGTGATTCTGTTATAGTATAACATCAGTGTTTGCAATCCTCTTATACATATAAAATATACTATAAAAGATATACATCTTTTGTACTTATGTAGTTAAACAGATAAGGAAACTGAGGTTCAGAGATGGGACTTGGCAGTGGTCAACACAGCTGGAGTCAATGTTTGGGATTAGTGCTTCTGAGCCAAGTGTGTCTTGATTGGTTCTTGTAATTCAAATCTCATTAGGGGAGTTTACAAACAAAATCAATTTATAAAAATAAGTTTTAGTCTCTTATGATGTCCATACTATAGCAACAATAATCAGAAATAGGAAATAATGACTGATGTGCTTTTGCCTGTATTCTTTGCTTTCTTTTTTGGGGACTCTATTCATGGAATTAATTGAGTACAGCAAGACCAACTATATTTCAGGAAACAGTGTTAAGGTAATCACAACTGAAGTATATTTGGATTGAGAAGATTCATCTCTAAAGCTCTTTCCGTTTCTAAAAGCCTATAACTTTCCAAGGACATTAATATTTATCACCTATTATTTTGACCTCTTTGGATTTAGGGAAGTTAATTGCAGAAGCTAAGATTTAGACTTTTAGAAATCTAAGCAGATTTAATCCTCTCCCTGTGAAATATGCTAGTTGCTCTGAAGACTTTTGTTTCTTTTTTTGGAATTTGTACTAATATTGAAATTTTGTCTGAAATAACTTGATAAAATGTCATTGGGATAAGCAGAATAACATAAAGCGTCTTATTAATGTGTTATTTCTTTGCTTAGTGAATATAAGGTGGAACTGAGCTTTTGATTTGAGTTCATTGACTTGCTTTACAAGTTTACAAACTTTAGTCATCTAGGGTGCTTCATCTAGTTCAGTTTCTTCACATCTTTTAGATGGGTCATGATCCAGTCTTGCTGACTTCTTGGGGGAGACTATGAGAATATAAAAATAACGATGCGCATTGTTTTGAAAGAAATTTTTCGATTTAACATTAGAGAAAATATTTTAGTTTTTTGAGTTTTTATTATTTTTGAAGAATTTGAATTGACTCTTACACAATTAATATTAAGAATTATGGCATAGTTGGGACATTTATGTAATCTATTTGAATATATGCTCTCATTTTAGTTCTTAGTTTAGTTTCAGAACTCATTTTTCATCTTTTCTGGAGATTAGTCAAAGGTGTTGATATTTGTTGAATTTAAAGTTTTTTTTTTTTTTTTAAAGATGTTTTTAATGATCCTATAGAACTTTTTCAGGTAAAGATTTATATTGCTACAATGAGAATCCCTGATGATGGGAAATTAGTCACAGAATGATGGTGTGCTTTTTACTAGTAGGTTTCATTTCAGATTTCAAATTTTTACCTATTAAGCTTAACATCACCAAGAATGGTGAATATTTACAAATTCTAGTTGTTCTTGCCTCTGCATGATTTTTTTCTAGTTTACAGGGTTTTTTTTAGTACTGACGGTAATCTCAGTTTTTATAAAATTAAAATGTATATCTTTTCCTCACTGAATTAATGAGTATCCCTGAATGAATTTTTTGCTGCAACTTCAGGTTTTAATACCCTACGAGCCTGAAACTAGAATTTTTAGATGACAAATAGCAGGCTTTTAATTGTAGATAGAAGAAAGAAAAACAACTTGAAAATTGGAAGTGAAGACTAGTATATGAAATAAAAGTAGAAAAGGGAAGTATAATGGAATGTATATTCCACCTCTGAAATTGTTTCTTGGACACCTAGGTGCTATGAGATATATTCTAGGGAGTCAAATTACTTTATAAACATCACCTTTTTAATATCCACATTTCAAAAAATAGACATTGATTAAAGCATGGATCATTTTGTACTTGAGAATACTAAAGCAGTTCAATCAACCAAGATGATAAAAGTGAGGGTAAAAGACCAACTTTCCCGAAAATCCACTAAAATCTTGACTAAAATTTTGTTCCTTCCATATTCCTGCAGTATTCTCTTAATTAACTTCCCGGAAAATATAAATACAAAAAAAAGTATTTCTTAAATTGAAATCTTAGTTTTGGGAAATTATTATAAAAATAGTATACCCAGAATAGTTTTTAATGTGAGGAAAAATGAATGTAGAAGTTGAATGTAATTATGGATATAAAAGTTGCAATGATTTTCTTTTACTAATGTACACAGAGAAGAACTTATGGTCTTATAAGAACATCTAACCATTTTGACTTTTGAAAGTATAACTTTAATAAGAAGTTAGGGCTGGAGCAACTAGGTGTTGAAGTGAATAGAGCACCAGCCCTGAAGTCAAGAGGACCCGTGTTCAAATATGGCCTCAGGCACTAACACTTCTAGCTGTGTGACCCGGAGCAAGTCATTTAATCTCAGTTGCCTCAGCCAAAAAAAAAAAAAAAGTAGTAGTAGTAGTAGCAGCAGTAGCAGCTAAGAAAATGTATATGCCCAAGAAAAAAAGACTTTTTAGTTTACATTAGATATATTTTTTTTCATTTTGCTTCCTCTCTTTGCCTTGCTCATAAACAATTGTGTAAGCTGAAACTAAATGATAGTCTGGACATTTTCTCTCTATTTTAATCAAATGAAAATTGAAGAAATTCAATTAAGGCTATTAACTATTAATTCAGTTAAGAATATTAACACATTATAAATATAATTTGACAGTGTATCTTAGGCATAGATTTTCTTTACTGCAAGGGAATGTTATACACCATCCATCCAATATCTTTATTTTACAGATGAGATGTCTGGAAAAATAATGTCTTGGTTATGATTTGATAGCCATCATAGTAACAGAGCTAGAACAAGAAGACTGTATTTCCTGACTTAGAGGCTTCTTTACTTTCCATCATATTGCAGTAGGTAACATCCAGCTTGAAAAATAAATAAATTCTTTGCTCTTCAACTAACCCTCAAGTAAAAATTACCGTAAGTTCATAATTCTCTAGAAAAGATTTTTAACATTTTATATGTAACGTTAATACAAATATAATGCAATGCTAACATTATTATATTTATTAAATTGTTAAGTCATTTCTGTGCTGTACAGCTGTAGAATCCCACTGCCACCATTTTACAAAATTTGTTTAGTGTTATATTTTGTTCAAAGACTATAAGTAGTGTTAAATTGAGCTTTTATTCATTTAATAGGAATTAGGAAGGTCTTCGTAGCAAGAAGGAAATAACAATAATTGGTTATAAACATCATTGTGAAATGACATTAAAAATAGATCTCTTTTATACAGTAATAGAGACAAATTGATTTAGTTTGGGGGAATTCATTGTCTTTGGATAAACTATTAATTTGAAACCTAATTTCTAAGTTTTACATTTTTATCACCATGTTTTTATTATTTCACTATGGCTTATGAACTTTTAACAGATTTCAATATGTTGTTGATGAATCATTTTCAGTCCTGTATGGTCCTTTATGACTCCTTTTGGAAGTTTTCTTAGCAAAGATATTAGAATGGTTTTCAACTTCTTTCTTCAGTTCATTTTACAGGTGAGAAAAACATGGGTAAGTGACTTGGCCCAGGGTCACTCAATTAGTAAGTATCTGAGGACAAATTTTAACTTAGATCTTAAATATTTCCAAGCCTGGCACTCTATCTACTTGTAAAGAAGCCCCTGAACTTGTTTTTTTGAGTTTCCCAAATTTCCAGAGATAAACTCCCCTAAACACACTGCACCACTTAGTTGCCCTACATCAGATAACTACTTAGGGTAATACCACTTAGGTACATACCACTTGGCTTCTGAGTGTTGGTTTATATACTTTATCCAATTTCATCCAGGCAGTTAGGTGGTACCATAGATAGACCTCAGGATGACTTGAATTCAAATGTGACCTTAAAGATTTATAAATTTTGTGACCTGAGCAAGTCATTTAACTTGTCTGTCACAGTTTCTTCAACTATAAAATGAAGGCACCTACTTCCCAAGGTTGTTATAAGGATCAAAAGAGATAATAACTGTAAAATCCTTAGCATCATCCTTTCTTCTAAGGCTTGCCTTGATAATATGAAAGTGTTTTGAAAAGTTACAAAGTGCTTTGTAAGGATGGAGTAAGTGCTTGTTGGAGGACAATCAGAGCAAAGGAAAGGAAACAAGAGGTGAACTTGGTATGAAATATAAGTAGGCTAGTTTAGTTGGATTGTAGAATTCAGAGAAGAGTAAATTATAAGAAAGCTGAAAAATTAGATCAAGGCCAGGTTGTAATAAACTTTAAATACCAGATGACTTTATATTTGATTCTAGAAGTGACAGAGAGTCACTAGAGCTCATTGATCCAGGTGACATGCATTAGAAAAGTCATCATAGAGCTAAGTGGAGGATGGATTGGAGTGCAGGGGGAGAGGCTTGAGTCAGGAAAAACTGTTAAAAGACTTGGAAATGGCCCAGGTGAGAGAAGATGAGGACCAAAATCTTTTGAAACAAAGGAGATTTTCATGAAAGATTTGTCTTGCTGCAATAAGAGAGACTATTTGAGGTTATGTAACATAAATTTCTAGTGGACCCAGTCAGCCTGATAATATGATTTTTCTCCAGTTTCATTCAGCTGCATATTTGTAAAAGCAAATTTGTAAAAGCATTGAATGGAGTGATTGATTCAAGACTGAGATCTGTAAGGTCAGATTGGGGGAGAAGCACTCAACTCAGCAGAGTTGAACTAGTTCATCAAGTGCTTAAGGTGGGAAAGGAAAAAGAATATAGTTAGAATGAGGGGAAAGAACTGAGGTAATAGAAATCTTGGTTTTGGTGAAAGACAAGATTTGAGGTTATAAAGCAGAGGTGAATGAGTATAGATTGTTATTAAATAAAACAATTTCAAAATTTATGATTGTGGAAGTAGTGCATTTTGTGAATCAAATGTATGAATATCTTTGTAGCTAATATGAAATGGAGCAGTAAGTCATGTGAAATAAATCAGTTGAAAAACTGATAAAAGGGCAGGTATTGAGAGATTGAGCCCAGACAGTGAATTCTTTAAGATGCAGAGCATAAGGTAATTTTCTCAAGAAATATAACCGAAGAGGATTTAACTAGAGGTATTAGGTTCTTGTGGGGAAGGAAAGAAAAAAAAAAAATTAAACAAATGCAATTTTTTTTTTAAGAATTTGGGAGACTTTGTAATACTTGTAAGATAATGGACTGCTTTGCAAGAGAATTGAAGGTGGGAACATTCCTATCTGAGTGCATTAGAGAAAAAGCACTACCTTTTCAGTAGAGAGAGTGGAGGAACATGTTATTTGAATGATATTATATAAAGAGGTGGGGGAGGTGTTTTTTTCTGAAAAGTATAAGGTGAAGTTCTTGACTGAGGAAATTGTTGGGGGCAACTACTAAGACCATTTGGAACAACCAAAATAGAGTGTAGGCTAGGGACACTCTTTTGGTGGTAGATGAGGGAGGGGGAAGGTGTTCGCAGAGATTCTGCTTCCATCCTGTTCAATCCTGAGTCTGGGGACCAAGAATAAAGATTACGGACTTTTGCTTATCCTGACTCCAACTGATTCTGGGGTGTCCTGGGTGCTAGCGTGGTTGTTACAATAGGACAAAAAGTCAAGGGAATTATCAGTAGGAAATTATGTAGAATTGATTTACTTCATATGGTTAAAAAAGGAAAGAAAGGGGAATATAAATACTTTGATAATTTTATCCTATAGCCATTAGGGAGCCATTGAAGGTTTTAGCGCAGAGGGATAACATTAATAATAGCATTTCTATTGTATCTATTGTGTACTAGACATAGTACTAATCAACACTTTACAAATTTTAAGTCATTTGATCTTCACAGCAACTCTGGAAGGTAGGTGCCCTTTTTATCCCTATTTTTCAGTTGAACAAACTAAGGTATACATATGTTTATACACACACACACATATGTATATGTGTATATTATATATGTTACAATTGAAGAAACTGAAGTAAACAGTGATTAAGTGATTTGTCTTCAGGATTACGAGTGTCAGATCCTGAATTTAGAACTTAGGTTTTTTTGACTCCAGACCCAGTGCTTTATTCACTGTGCCAGCTAGCTGGTCAGATCTGTGCTTTAGGAAAATTATGTTAGTGCTCTGTGGATAATTTATTGAAAAAGGGAAAGCTTGAAGACAGGGTGAGGTTATAATAGTCTAAACTACTGTGGTAATTGTGTTAGAAAGGAAAGGAATGCAAAGATGGTATAACAATAGATTTTATTAGACTTGGAAATTAATTGGTTATGTAGAATGAGAGAAGGAGTTTCATGTAACTCAAGTTTATAAATATGTGACTTGAAGAATGGTAGTATCTTCAGAAATAGGGAATTTATTTAGTTTTAGATAAGTTCAATTTGAGATGTTAATGATATTATATCTAGTTAGAGATAGCAATAAAGAAACTAGCTATATGAGATTGGAATTCAGAACAGAGATTAGAGCTAGTAATAAAAATTTGGAAGTTGTCCTTTATAGAGATGATAATTAAACCCATGAGAATAGAGGAGATCATAAAGGCAAAGAATTTAGAGAGATGGAGAAGAGGATCCTGATGGAACCTTGGGGGACCATACATGCTCATTAGCTTAAAGATGGGTGATTATAAAACCTTGGAGACTTGAGGAAGGATTAGATAGGAACACCAGGAAATAGCAGTACCTTGAAAGCCAAAAGAATAAAGAAGTTTTGAGTGATGAGGAGGAGGATCAATAGTTACTAAAAAGTTAAGAAAGGTGAGGATTGAAAAAAGGCTAGATGGGATTTAAGCAGTTATTTTTGAAAGAGACATGTCAGTATAATACTGGTAGTATGAGAAGCTAGATTTCCTAGAGGTTGAAGAAAGGAGGAAACATTGGGAAATAGATAACTTTTTAGGAGTTTCTCTGTTAAAGGGAAACATGGTTATAGGGCATAAAATTCAATTAATTCACATTATCACAAAAGTTCAAAGTTGTAAAGGGCCTAGAGGCCACCTAGTCAAACATGTACCTAATAAATGCCTCTGCAGCAGATTCAATAAATGGTTACCTACACTTCATTTGAAAACTTCCACTAAGGAGCAATCCACTATTTCCTAAGTTAACCCCCACCACTTTTTAGACCTCTAATTATTAGCAACCTTTTTCTCATATAAAACTGAGATCTGAGACTCTAGTCTTTTCCTAATTCTCTAAATTGTGTCTTCATCAGGGTAAATATCCCTTTTCTTCAATCATCTTTATATAATATGGTCTCTAGTTCCTTAATTATCCTGGTCACATCTTTCTGATCAGTATTCTTCTGGAGTACCCAGAATTGTAGCGATATAACTATCAAAGTAGAGCACAGTGTGGACTATAATCTCCCTCATTCTTCATGTAGCAGGGCTTCAAGCAAGTGTTTCTCTTTATTACTTAGAGATTCTGAGGCAAAATGACAGGTCTCCAGGCAAAAGCTAGATCTACTCTCTCAAAGTCTAGAACTAGAATTGAGGACAAAGTTGTACTTAGCAGATAAGACTTGCATCATTCACTATAGAGTTCATGTTTGTTGACAGTGGATTTAGGAAGAAGTTCTAGTCTCTTCAGCTTAGAATATTAAGCTTTTTACAGAAGGCTAATTTTTAATATGCCTAAGTAATGTGAAATTTGTGCTTTGTTCTTTGTGACATCTCTCCAACTTTTCATTATTTGAAATTCTCTCAGAGGGAGACTCTTAATAAGTATTACTTATGGATGATTGGGTGGGGAAGAGATCTGTGTTTAAATTCATCAAGATATAAAATAAACAGAAACTTGATTGACTATTGACTGCCTAAAGGTTGTTTTGAAACATAGGCATTCCCTAAGAAAAAACAGAAAGCATCAGTAAAATTTTTAAAATTGAGATCAGAGGTTAACAATTTTGGCAGAATCTATTAATGAAATACAAGATTGTACTTTAGACCTTAAAAGGGAAGGGATCTTGAAGATATGATCCATAAGCTAAAGACTTGATGTAATTTACAAGAGAACCCCACAGTCATAGATATCAAGACATTATTTCATTAACCATTATGTTTTAAATAAACTTGTTCATTTAATTATTAGAAGTGAATTGTCTTTTGTGTTATATTTCTATGTTTTTCACCTTTAGATCATTTCTAAAAACGAGCTTGTATAGAACACTAGGAAATTGGTATCTTAGCAAGCAGAGTTGCATGTCAATCTTATTCGACCTGTGTTGGAGGGGAATGAGAAGTGATAAGTTCAGTATTTCCTCAAGGTTCTTTTCCATTAAGCTAGTTTTTCCTTTATATCTTTAAAAGTTGTTTTGTAGCTATTTAAGTACAAATGTTATTCAAATATTGTTACAGTTTTAAGTAGTTTTTATAGCTATTTTTCCCCAAGAGAAAGGACATATTTAGATTTAACGATCAATTAATGTTTTGTGGGTTTTTTTAATTTAAGTCATACTTAGAGGCAGTCTTTTTCCCAAAAGAATTAGTTTGAGTTACTGATATAAAATTGAAGGAGATGTTAGATATCACCAAGTTCAAATTAGAGATATAGAAAAGTGACTTGTGGAGGGTCACACATCAAGGGAGTGGCTGAAGTGGGTTTTGAACTTAGATTTTCATGACACCACATTCAGTACTCTGTTGACTTAATATTGTATACACAAACCATATTACTTTTCAGAAAGCCATCAACTAAAGAAGAAATAGAAATGGTTTTCTCAGAATTAGTGGCAGAATGAGAATCAGAATACCTGGCTTCAAATCTTGTCTTTCCTACTTGCCACAGAATCATTTACCATCCCTGGTCTTAAGTTTCTCTGTCTCTGGAGTTATATTAGATCAAAGCTTTTTAAACTGTGGTCATGACCCCTCTTCCATATGGGATTGTGTAACTGATTGTGGAGGTCACAAAATTATAGTTATTAGTAAATATTGATTTGCCTATCTGTTTTATATACCTGGGGTCATGTAAAAATGTCTCAGTGAAAAGGAGATTGCAAGTGAAAAAAAATTTAAAAGATCTGAACTTGATGCTTGTGAGTTCTCTTTTAATTCAAAATTCCTTGATACTAGTAAAATTTTATTCATCAAAGCACTACGCCAAATACTGACCTTAACCATTTTCAAGTTGCTTAATGAAAATATATAAATGAATTGGGATCTCAGTGATACAGATGTTACTTCCACCAATACAGGTCCTACCTGCCAATACTTAGCCTGATCAACTTAATCTATGTCCTCTCATAACTTGATTTTAGAGCATCAATCCAGTATTTTGAGAGCCTTCCTTGCTTTTTCTTGATACAACAGATACTATTGAAACACGCGAGCTAACCCTCATTTTATCTCTTTTGTCTTTTGAGTAATCCTCAATTTTAATTCTTTGGAGAATAATAAACAGTAAACAGCCAAAAGAAAGTAAAGCTGCCAAAAGAATATTAGATTTTTAAATTTAGGGTTTTGTTTTTATATAGAAGTGTGAGATTATTAAAAGAACTTTGTACTTTTCCAATTTATATCTCTAGATCTCAACTACTCTTGTTTATTTCTGGCCCTTTGTCCATTTGCAATGATCAAGATATATATAGATAGATAGATAGATATGTTTACATATATATATATATATATATATATATATATATATATATATTATATATATATATATATATATATTCCTTCTCCCCCACTCCCCCCTTACTGGCAAGCCCTATAGGTTGTCTATCCAGCTAGTAGGTCTTTGCTCGGCTTACTTTGATAACTCAAACTCTTTAGAGTTACTATGGATACCATCTAGGAGTGTTTCATGGCTTAATGCAGTCAACACAGAACTATACATGGATAACTTCAGAAGAATAGCCTTAACCAATAGAAAATCTATATTCCCTGTTGTATCTCTATGACAATAGCAAATATTTTCACCACCAGTTGTCTTTTTTTTTTTTTTTTTTTTTGATTCTTGGCATTAATCATCAGAGATTCACTAAATAAGCTTTATCTTTTAAAATTTTTCTTTCATGGAATCTTTTATGATTTTGATGCAGAATATTCTTACGTAGCATTTAGCTTTATAGCCTCAGCTATTTTTTGTACTAAGCACAACATTCTCTACATCTTTGAATCAGTTCTATAATGTTAAAGATGTGGTCTTACATTTTTACACTTTTTTTTTTAAAGATGTGAATTCTACTTTTCTAATAACTTCATCATGCATTGTTTTGTTTTTATATATTGATAACACCATTTTTGGGTAATGTATCTAATTTCTCTATGCCTTTGGTATTTTAAGATACTTGGATATATATAGCTTCTATCATGTACTTCCTCTGGGTCTACTTGATAATAGTTTAGCTGTTTTCCTATCATAGTTTTTTGTAGTGACATTTCTACAAATACTCTGTAGTATGAAAAATTACAAAAATTCTTATAATATTTTTATTCATTTGTTGTCCTTTAATTTTCATCTTTAAATACCATCAAGGTGACTTTGCTTAGTTGAATCCAACTTTAAAAAAAAAAATTTCCCCCTCTACAGGCTCACAATTTTGTGACGTGATCTTGTAATCTTGTTAACATGTAAGATTTCACAAATGAGTTAAATTTTCAAAATTGATATTGCTTTCAATTGTGATGACTCTGAAATTGCAAGCAACTGGAGTATTTACTAAGTGAGGAGCTAAGAATTTTTTCTTTTTTTACCTGTTTATGGCAATTGATTTGTATCACTTAAAAGTTCTGTATGAAATTTCAATCAATTTATATAGTTGTCATTTTTCTGTTTTCTAGTACCTATTTTATTTAAGTATCTAGTTTATTTAAATATAACTGGTTTGAGCTCTTCATTCATTGCCTTCTTTTAATTGTGTAATAATGTCTGATTCTGCAATAAGTCTTGTTGAATAAAACAACTTTATTTCTGAAGATGTTATTTAAAACTTGTCTCAATAAGCATCATCCTGTTCTTTTCCAGGAGAAAAAATTCATGATACATGAGAAGTTTATTTCCATATTCCTGAATAGCATTTTCCAATAGATTTCTTTCTTTCTTTCTCTCTCTCTTTTTTTTTTTTTTTTTTTTTTTTTTGAGAAGATGGGAGTCATTGGAAAAAAAGTCCTGATGTAGGAAAAGATTGAAAGCAAAAGGAAAAGGGGACAGTAGGGGATGAAATGAATAGATAATGTCACAATAAACATGAACTTGGACAGATTTTGAAAGATAATGGAGGGTTCTTGGAGTCACGTAGAGTGGTATACAAATAAATGACTGAATAACAATTATTTCCTTTTATTCTCTTCTCCCTTCCTAAAGAGCAGTATCCTTGAGAACTTGACTATCTTGTATCACAACTTGTACTTTATTAGAAAGTAGAATGTTAAATTGTCATCTGTTTCCTACACTTTCTGGACATCATGATGTTTCCATAGGCCCTTGGAATGATAATGTTCAGGTCATTCTAACTTATTTAAGTTTATAAAGTAATTTGCATTTAATTTGAGTATTCTCTCAAGAACTTTGTTTTTTGTTCTTCAAAATTCTACAATTAGCATCTCTTAGAAAATGATTAGCAAATCAGAAATTTCAGTCTGAAATATTTTTTGAGTTCTGGAAACCCATCCTGTCTAAAATCAAGCTCATTCTTTTTCTCCAGCTTATTTCTCCTTTTTAAAGTGTGCTTTTACTATTCATGAAATACTTCACATAAGAAAATTGGAATTTTCTTAGACTCTTTCTTTCCTTTCATGTTATAGGGAATCAGTCCAATAACTATACTTTTCTAACATTTCTTTGTGTCTGCGTCCAATATTCCTTTTCTTCTGACTACTTGCGTAGGCTACCATAGTAGTTTGCCCACAGGTCTTCCCATACCACTTCTTTCAGACCACTAATCTTTCATTCCATCTTTTATCTTTGTTTCCTTGAAGATCTAAATTTATATACTGCCATCTGAATAAACTTCAAACTTCATAAACAAGGACCATCATAACCTTCTATCACTTTGTCTTTCTAGCCTTATACTACTGTATTGCATACTCTTCTGTCAAGCTAAGTTTTTTAAAAAAGCAAAGTTACACCAGCTTTTTGTGATTTGCAAACAGTTCAAAGAAAACTAGTGTAACAGGGATAGGTAGCATGGAATGAAGATTGCAATCAAAAATTCATTCTTCTTAATAAATCAATCCATTTACACAAATGTTTCAGGTTTCTATAAGATTGAAAGAAAATAAATGAATAGTGAAGAAACTTAACTGCAAGTATTAGTTGGTTAAGTAACCTTAAAACCAAATTCATTTGCATACTTTTATATTTACAAGACAAGTGACTGGCGCAAATGGCACTGTGGCAGCTAAATAGTCCAATGTTTGAGGAAAATAACTTTAATGTGCATAAAATAGGCTTATTTGGAAAAAGGATACCTATTGGAACTTAAATTTCTTTCCTCCCTTTTTTTATTCAATAATACTTTATTTTCCCAATTATATGTGAAGATAGTTTTCAACATTCATTTTTGTAAGATTTTTAATTTGAAAATTTTCCTTCTTCCTCTCTTTTCTCTCCTTCCCAAGATAGTAAGCCATATGATAGAGGTTGTACGTGTACAATCATTTTAAACATTTTCATATTATTTGTCTTGTGAAAGACAAATCATTACAGAAGGGAAAAACCATGAGAAAAAACAAACCAAAAAAAGGTGGTCTATATTCAATCTCCATAGTTCTCTCTGAATACAAATGATTATCTTCCCTCCCAAGTTTATTGGAATTGTCTTGAATCAACATATTGCTGAGAAGAGCTGTTACTATACTATGTACAGTGTTGTGGTTCTGTTCCCTTTACTCAGCATCAGTTCATGTAAGTCTTTACAGACTTTTCTGAAATCAGCTTGCTCATCATTCCTCATAGAACAATAATATTTCATTATATTCATATACCATAATTGATTCAGACATTCCCCAGTTGATGAGCATCCACTCAGTTTTGAATTCTTTGCTACCATAAAAAAGAGTTGCTACAAACATTTTTGCACATGTGAGTCCTTTTCCTGTCTTTTATAATCTCTTTTAAGATGCAGACAATATAGACACCGCTGGATCAAAGGATTTGATAGTTTATTAGCTCTATTTTGTCATTTTAGCCAATCTGGTGCCTCAGAATTGTTTTAATTTGCATTTCTCCAATGAGTACTAATTTCATTTATATGACTACAGCTGGCTTCTAAAAATAGTTGGGGAATAGCTAGGGAATGTCTTATATATTCTTATAAATTTGACTGTGTTTTAGAAATGAGGCCTCTATCAGAAAGACTGACAGTAAAAATTTCCCCACCTTTCTGCTTTCCTTCTCATTTTGTGCTGTATTGGTTTTGTTTGTGCAAAAACTTTTAAATTTTGAACATATTAAATTAAAAAGATATTGCCCTAACAGAACTTAAATTTCTAAGAAAAAACTGAACATGGGTTTCAAGTGTCTTAAGGATTATCTAATGCTTTTGTTAAGAGGTGGTGCACAATTTAATCAATGAACTAGTTTTGAAATGAAGAATGGCACCGGAAAATGGTTTGTGAATTGATCAATAAGAATTTTTTTAATTAAGAATTTATTAAGTGATTAATCTGTGTTAAGTAATGGGGATACAAAGACCAGAAAATAGATCTCCTTTCATGGAAGGTGAGTGTTCTCTAAAATTTAATTGTTCTCTGGGAGCAGGTTTTTCGAGGGGGCTTCTGGAAGCAGCCCTAGTTTTAGTTCAGAGTAATAATCACCTCAAATGAAGTCAGTTGTTAAAGTCCAGATCCTTTATTTTTTCTTTCCTTCACTTGGAGCTCAGCTAGCTTTCTGGATCTTGGTTTCAGTGTTCTCCACAGGACAGCCTGCCACTTCTCTGTCTTCTTTCGTTCTGCCTGACTGAATCCTGGCTTCTCAATCTCCCAAAGTGCTCTTTGGCCCTGAGAGCTTATATTCTTCACACTGAGTATACTCCAATCATTACATCACTAGGAAACCATTATTTGTTGTAGGTTTAAATCAATGCTAAATTAGATTTAACCATTGTCTCTTCAATTCCACTGACTTAGCACCTTATAAGAATTCTAACATGTGAGTTCATTAGTTTTGTTTGTACAAAAACTTTTCAATTTGATATAATCAAAATTTTCTTATTTTGTAGTCAGTAGTGATCTCTAGTTCTTCTTTGGTCATAAATTCCTTCCTCTTCCACAGGTCTGAGAGGTGAACTATCCTATGCTCTTCCAATTTATTTATAATCTCATACTTTATGCCTAAATCATGAACCCATTTTGAACCTTACCTTGGTGTATGGTGTTAAGTGTGGGTCAATGCCTAGTTTCTGCCATACTAATTTACACTTTTCCCAGCAATTTTTGTCAAATAATGTGTTCTTATCCCCAAAACTGGAGTCTTTGGATTTGTCAAATACTAGATTATTCAAAGTTATTGGCTGTTTTGTAACTGGTGAGTTCTTTTTTTTTTTTTTTTTAATTTTAATTTTATTTTATTTAATAATAACTTTGTATTGACAGAATCCATGCCAGGGTAATTTTTTACAACATTATCCCTTGCACTCGCTTATGTTTCGTTTTTTTCCCCTCCCTCCACCCCCCTCCCCCCAAGATGGCAAGCAATCCTATATATGTTAAATATGTTGCAGTATATCCTAGATACAATACATATTTGCAGAACCGAACAGGTCTCCTGTTGCACAGGGAGAATTGGATTCAGAAGGTAAAAATAACTCGGGAAGAAAATCAAAAATGCAAATAGTTCATATTTGTTTCCCAGTGTTCCTTCTTTGGGTGTAGCTATTTCTGTCCATCATTTATCCATTGAAACTCAGTTAGGTCTCTTTGTCATAGAAATCCACTTCCATCAGAATACATCCTCATATAATATCGTTGTCAAAGTGTATAATGATCTCCTGGTTCTGCTCATCTCATTTAGCATCAGTCCATGTAGGTCTCTCCAAGCCTCTCTGTATTCATCCTGCTGGTCATTCCTTACAGAGCAATAATATTCCATAACATTCATATACCACAATTTACCCACCCATTCTCCAATTGATGGGCATCCATTCATTTTCCAGTAACTGGTGAGTTCTTAAAAACTGTCTAGCAGTGAAATAGTTTTGCTTAGTAGTTTTGATTTGACTTTACCTTATCACAAGTAACTTTATCTTCAGCTAAATGAAGGTTTATGAAATTGGCTTTCATTACAGAATGTGGGATTAATTATTTAGAAAACAATAAATGTATAAAGCTTTTGAAAGTGCTAAAATTAAATTTTTCTTTTTGCCAGAATTGAGTTTTATGTGGAGATTAGACACATTAAGAATGAATCTGTTGTTACATGACTTTAATCTAAGGGTAATTGTTTGCTATCTACAAGCATTATTACCTTAATTTTGTCTTTTCCTATCAGAAGTTTGGTAGATTGTTTAGACTTGGTACAGAAAAAATACATTCATAACTAGTTATGATGAAGGAAGATTCTTTAATACATTGCTTTTAAACATTAGAATTGATATGGAAATTACCAAAGAGAGGCGGAAGAAATAGTATTGAAGGAGGATTTTTTTTTTTTTTTTTACGTTGGCTGGCCTACCTGTTTTAATCTTTGTCAGTGAATAGGAAAAAGTTAGCAAGGACAAACATTTTGATAATTGCCACTTATTTTAGGAAATTTCTTTGAACTTTCAGCAAAGTAAATAGCAGATTTTGGCAGAAGATTAGATAAAAGAGGAAACAAAGTTAACATCATTAAAAGCCTGGAAATCTGGTTGCTAATAACTTTGAGAGCTGTTTAAAAAAAAAGTTTGGTTAACTAGGGGATGTGATAGAGGGAAAATCAGTTCTATTTGAAACATACTGAATTGTCTGTGGGACATTGATTGTCATACTGTTGGCAGAAGATTTGAATCTAAATGTTATAGATCAAGTTATATTACATTATGGCAAATTACTTAATTTTTTTTTAAAAGTTAGACATTAAACTTCTGAATTCATTGGTATAGGGAGCTTCTGATGAAGAATTCCTTCTATGAATATATCTTCTCTGCCACTTTTAGTTTCAAAAAGTTATCTAGATTTGCTTAGAATTATCCAAGCTACATGTCAAAAGCAGTATTTAAATTCACATCTTCCTGCCTCTAATACTTGCTCTCTATCTTCTATGACTAGAAGCTTATTTTTTTTTAAAAAAGTATACCTAAATTTATACACTTAAGCAGAATTTATTTCCTTTTAAAGTGCTTTGTTTTTAACGAACAACCACTAAAAATAATAACAAATTTTTTATCAAAACAAAATGCCTTGTCATTTATTCTTATTTTAATAACTGTGAATGTTTAGTCATACAAATATTTTTATGCCATATCCATTATCAAGTGTCATATTTTTCATATGTTGTAAGTGTTATCTAATGTAGAAATGGAAATATATGTTTGCCATAAGCAACCAAAATAAGTCCCTGGATAGAATGTCCATGGAGCCAAAATGCATGGCTCTAACCTTGGAGGTTTTGAGACTTAAAAAGAAAGCTGCAGTACCCTAGAGCCTACTTCAACTCCTTGTTTGCAGATAGCCTGACCTTTCTATATTCAGACTAAATTACTCGCTAAACTTTGCAACAAGATTAGAAGAGATTTTTAAGGAACCTGTTATAAAAAGGATCCAGAGTAATTCAAATAGAAAACTTCTGAGTGCTTCTACCAGGGATTTCATTTCATTTCTGCCTAGAGGATTCAGGGATATCATTTGATTAAAGTTATCTTTCTCTACTTTCACTTTTCCTGTAGTAGTATTTTCCTATTTTTCCTTTTGCTGTTTTACTGTTTTTTCCTCTCATCTTGGCTCTATCAATTAGAGAACTATTTTACTATATGTGGATACCTCAAAAGTATAAATTATATAAAGATAGAAATTACAAGTTCTTAAACCAGCTAGGTACAACTTGCTTATATTGATTGATTTTTTTTTTCTTGTTTTAGGCTGGGGCTACATGAGGAAGATAATTTTGAGCCTAAGACCATATCTAGAAAGCCATTGTCTTAAAAGTTTATCTTCAGCTATCTATATTTTTTCTCTAAGCTTGTCCTGAGGGGAACCTCCCTTATCTTCCCAATTATAGGTGCTCATTCAGGCCCCATTCTTGACCTCAACAGTGTTGTTGAGCCTTTTTTTCCTCATTCTGCCAGAGTTTGAGTTTTCCATAAATAAGCATAGCTACTTTCCATATTCAACAATAGAGGTAGTAGAAACAGCTGTGACTGTGCCATCTTGAATAAATCACCCAGTCTGACCCAGAGTTTACTTGTCTGTAAAAAGGGGAACAAAATTATTTCTAAAATTCCTCCTAAGTTGGCCTTCCCAGGAGAGAAATCTGTGGAATAGGAAGGAAATAGCTTTCTTTAAACACGAATTTACCACAAAGCATTAGGATAGTAGGGAAGCTATGTAGCTCAGTGGATGGAATCCTGGATCTGGAGTCAGGAAGACCAGAGTAAAATCCTGCCTCAGATAATAGTAGTTATGAGACCCTGGCCATGTCACTTAAGCATTGTTTGCTTTGATCTAATAGAGAAGGAAATGACAAACCACTTCAGTATCCATGCCAGGAAAATCCAGTGTGTGGTAGGATCCATGGGGTTACAAAAAGTTGGACACATCACAATAAATTGGGTGCTAATGGAGATGAAATATGACATGGTTTAGGATTGGACCTGGGAATTCAGAATCAAAGAGAAGACTTCAAGAAAGTATCTCATGCAAAAAAAAATTTTTTTTTGTATTTTTTTTAATTACAGCTTTTTATTTACAAAACATATGCATGGGTAATTTTTCAACATTGTCCCTTGCAAAACCTTCTCTTCCAACTTTTCCCCTCCTTCCTCCCATCCCCTACCCTAGATGGCAGGTAGTCCAATATATGTTAAATACTATATATACACACACACACATACACATATTTATATAGTTATCTTGCTGCACCAAAAAAAAAAAATCAGGTTTAGAAAAGAAGGTTAGTAAAAATAACCTGAGAAGGAAAACAAAAATGCAAGCAGACAATAACAGAAGTGGAAATGCTATGTTGCTCCCACCAAATCTTAACAGCAATAACACACTGTTTAGAAGACTGAAAAATATGGTTTAATATCAAAACCACAGTGAGTTGAAGCAAAACAAAGAATAGGAATAAATGGAGGTGCACTATAATATGCAGATTTAATCAGTTTGAAGGTAGATTTAGTTTAAAAAATACTTATCAGATTTTTTTTTTTTACTTGATAATTTCTGAGATAAGGTATAAAAGAAGTCAGTGCTATGGATTTAAGATTGATTGTTACTGTCCCTTGCTCTTTTTTTTTCCTTTCTTCATAGATCCCTGTCTCTTTCTGATCTCAAAATCCTTAGAAAACTCAATAATTTTATGCTTATTTAAGAGTATAGACAAAATGAGAAAGTAGAAAGAAGGATGGATAACAATAGAGAAGGGAAGTAACCAAAACAAGTTTTGGGGGGCGTTAGGGAAAAAAGAAGGAAATAGGGCACCAATTAAGTCAGCATTTAGAAATATCTTTAGAAGCTTTCACAGCTATCGGTTCTCTGCTCTGACCAGCTCAGAAGATAATGTACAGACTTAAGATTCTATCCTTTTATCCATCTCTTTCTTCAGTTCCTTATTATCTCTAATACCTAGAAAAATTGATACTCAAAAAAGTGTTTACTCTGTGTATGATGGGCTTAGGAAGGTCTTCTTATATCAGATGGACTTTGGGGAGAAGAAGGGACAGAGTTAAGAGAAACTTGGGGTGGCTTATATGGTATGATGTGGAGTGAATGAAACAAGGAGAGCCAGGAACAATTTATACTATGACTGTGATTGATCGAGATTTTCCCTGCTTAGGATCTTCCTTGGCCTCTATTTCCCTTTACTCTGCACACACTCTGAGAATCAGTATTTGCTAATTTAAGACTTTCATGGCATCTTTCATGGCATAACTGTTATTTCTGATACCTTTTCACTGTATTATTAAATTAACATTTAAGAAAAGTACACATTGTATGACCAGCTGATTTCATTTTGAACAAGTTAAGTCTCATTTCTGATCTCTAGTATAGGTCACTCATTTTAGTTATTCCACAAAAGTAGTTTTGTTGGTTTAGGAACAAATGGCATCTTTTTAAGGCTTACTTAAAGGTGGGCTCTAATTAGAAGTAGAAGCTACAATTTAGGTGGAGTTTTTCTAGTTGGTTTATTTTTTGATTTTTATCCTGTAACTAGTACAAGAGAAAGGATTAAAAAGAGAGACTTAAGGAAAAAAGATTTTATTCTGCTTCTTAGGAATTGATACTTTAAATGGAAATTTAAAAAAATAATATCATATTCCAGCTAATTTGAAACTTTTAGATAGCCTAACATATATAGGACTGCTTGCCTTCTAGAGGAGGGGGTGGAAGGAGGGAAGGGAAAAATCTGAACAGAAGCGAGTGTAAGGGATAATGTTGTAAAAAAAATTACCCTGTCATGGATTCTATCAATATAAAGTTATTATAAAATAAAATTAAATTAAAAAAATAAAATAAAACCTTATGTAGAGCTTTGGGGAAAAAAAAGAAATTTTTAGATATCTTCTTAATATAGTAAGTAATACACACATGTCCTACTTGCAATAAGTTTTGCCATAAATTTGACATAAATGAATATGACTAAAATTGTAAAACAGGAGTGGAGAACTTTTTTTCTGTCAAGGCCATTTGGATATTATTTGAGGCCTATATAAAATTATCAGCTTCTAGAACTTAAGCAGTGGGAAGTTATTGTTTCTAGCTTTCAGTGCATCATCACCTGTGATTTAGCAGACCTTAAATGGCCTGTGGACCAGACATTCCCTACCCTTGCTCTAAAGGTCAATCCCATCTAAGGTGTACAAAATTCTAAATGATTGATTAAGGTTGTACATTCTGTATTATTTTGATCATATATTTTTCCCAAAATAATTCTAAATTTCATTTTGTGAATATTAAGATTAACTATAAAATGTTAAAGATTTTCTATGATGTCCATCATGTACTGGAGTTGGAAGCATAATAACTGTGACTTTAAGCTAGTCCCTTAATTTCTTTTCATCAAAAAATGAGAGTAATACCTTTAATGTTTACCTCAAGAGTATTATGAGGCTCATATTCAGTGTAGATTGTCAAGTATTTTAATGTAAACCTTAAAACTCTATGGTGTTATTCATGTGGTTATTGTTCATTATTTCCCACATTTGTGAATTATATATTATTCATTTCTGTTATAAATTTCAAAAAGCAGGGACCTTTTCACTTAAATGTGACCTTGCCAAGGGAATTTTCCCAACCATTGTTTCACAAAATTTCCATTTCTTAAGAATCACACATGCTTGAATCCTTATAAACCATAAATGTTGTAGCAAGTTATTTTGTTCTTGTCTTTATAAACTCTTCCAATATAATGATTTGAAAAGTGTTTTTTTGTTGTTGTTGTTTTTTTTTTTTTTTTGCCTTTTCTTTTATAGATTGGAAGATGAATAATCTTTCATTTGGTGAACTTTGTTGCCTCTTCTGCTGTCCACCCTGCCCAGGGAAAATTGCTTCTAAATTAGCATTTTTACCACCTGACCCTACTTATACTCTGATGTGTGATGAAAGTGGAAGTCGTTGGACCCTACATCTTTCAGAAAGAGCAGACTGGCAGTATTCTTCCAGAGAAAAAGATGCTATTGAGTGTTTTATGACTAGAACCAGTAAAGGTAACAGGATTGCCTGTATGTTTGTGCGTTGCTCACCCAATGCCAAATATACTTTACTCTTCTCACATGGAAATGCTGTTGACCTTGGTCAAATGAGCAGTTTTTACATAGGACTGGGTTCAAGGATTAATTGCAATATATTTTCATATGATTATTCTGGATATGGAGCAAGTTCTGGGAAACCAACAGAGAAGAACCTTTATGCAGATGTTGATGCAGCGTGGTTGGCTCTTAGAACAAGGTAAATTTGAATTATTTGATTTACTCAACTTTTAAATACCTTGAACACGATAGACCAGTTTAAATATTTGTTTAGTTTTCCCAAAACATAAGAAACCAGGAATGGTGGCATGTGCCTAGTGTTTCTACTACTGAGGGAGGCTTAGTAGATTACTTGAATTTGGGATTTCAAAATTCCAGTAGGACTGCTCAGACAGGAGTCTGCATAAGATTGGGACCTATATGGGGGTATGTGGGTATGTAGAACCTTCAGGGTGTCTAAGGAGAAGCAAACTGACCCAATTGGAAAAAACTTGAGATCTGATCATTACTTAAATTAGAACCTTCTATGTGTGGCTATTACAGTTCCAGTTTGGTCAAGATGAAATGAGCAGTCTCAAATAACAACCAAAAGAATAGGAATTTGTAAAGTTCTTAGTGATTCCTTCCCTCTATTCTCCCAACACACACATCTATTAGTTACTTTATTCATATTCCAAAGAAAATGTAATTTTTAAAGTTGTACCTAACATTATAAATTAATAAGGAGGCATATACATTTTCTCTAGCAATTAGATTTTCATTGTTTAGATAGGCAACTAAAATAAAAGGCAAATCTTACTGTTCTTACTAGGACTATTTAGTGATTAAATGGTTATGTAAATTACATTACCTATTGGAGACCTCTCATTCTAAATTGTGGCAATTTATAAAATATATTTTATCAGTCTACATTTTGTGTCCCTAATTATTAAGTAAGAATATAATGTGATATATACTTTATGTATTAGAAATGGAAACTGAATCTATGATTTCAGTGGTAGAGACAACTCCCAGGTGAAGAAAATCCTTAAGGCAGGTTGGTTGGCATTACTTTTCCAACTCAGTCTTTAAAAGACTGCCTTTGAGCACTGAGAAATTAAGTAACTTTTCTTGCACAAGAAATGACAGAGATAAGACTTGAAATGCATCTTAGTGTTTTAAACGATAATTTTTCAGTCACTATGCCATACTGCTTTTCTGTATATAGGGGAGGAGTAGGAGTTAAATGATAAAATTTCAAGTTGATACTTTTGAGTTTTAATCGGGGATTTTAAATATCATTGATTTTTTTCTGTTCCCTATACATCATATTGAATTAATGTATACTGTAATTTAGAAGATTGATTATGAGTGTTTTATATTTGTTTTCAGACCTTAGAATGATAAAATCACAGGATTTTATGATTTAAAAAAGCGACCTCACAGGTCATATTCTTTAGTCCACTGTTAGGAAGAAATAAAACCCCAGGATAAGTTAAATAACTTATATGATTGCTAGTTACTAGCAAAGATGGAAGTCAGTCAGCTCTCCTAACTCCTCCCACACCAATTTGGTGTTTTTGTTTTTCTCTCCCAGTGTTCTTTTTACAATAGTCTTTAAGTTTTTACTTAATAAGAGTTAATTTTATGTAATAATAACAGCATAGTTTCATTAATTAAGCGTATTGAAACCAAAATACAAAGTCCGATTCTGCCATTGAATTTTCAGGCAAATCATTTATTTCTAGGCAATACTTTTTTTTGGCTGACAGCAATCTGAAAGGAATAGAGAGGAAAGAGATCATGAGAGTTTGTTTAGTCCAGTAAATCTTAATTGTACGATTGTCCTATTGAAACCATACTTAAAGAAATTTTTGTGCCTGGGGATCCTATGGTTAGATATTATTTGCCTTTCCTTTCTTCTGCATACATATACTCAAGGCCCCATTGTATCTGGAGAATTAGTAGTTGAATCATAACATAGCTCCAGTCCTGTGCCTTAGTATTTACTCATAACTTCTTTAAATTTTAAATTTTATTTACCAACTCAAGGACGCAAAAAAATCATTCCTCAGTTTATAAAAGCTATTTGTTGACTATAGCACCATGCTTATCTCTTAATTCTAAAGTAGCCCTGCATATATCCCATATTAAAAAATTTTTCAGTGAATTTAGGGGATACACTGGGGATAGAATTCAATATTTCATAATTAGCAAAGAATACCTTTTTCCTTTTTGTGAACAGCTTTCATAGAATTTCCTTATTTCACCCATACCTCAGATTATACAGGGTCAAAAAAAGTGATTTATAATCATTTTTAAATCTTTTTAACATGTTCCATTATCAGTGACAAGGATTACCTGGATAAATCAGTAGTGTCCTAAAACATTATTTCATTGAATAATTATATTTCATTCCCTACTGTCTTTGACTTTACTGCCATAAAAGCAGTTTGATAATAGTGGAAAGTACTTGATTTGACAGTGAAGTTGGAACCTGATTATAGCCTTCAGCAAATCAATTAATTTCTCTTGGTCTGAATTCCCTTATTTAAAAAACAAAAAAAAGATTAAACTAGATGGCTCTCTTAAATTTCTTTCTGGCTGTAAATTTTCTTTTGTTGTTGTTGTAATTTTTTTGTAAAAAATTTTGTAATATTTGCTTTTCATAGTGTAGTCATATCTATGCCTCAGGAAGTACTTTATGAAGAATTAATTCTTTGGGACATAGAAACAGTTGGGGGATCAGTTTAGGTTGTTACAAATAGTCTAGTTAGGTGATCATAGGGAATTGAGTTAGGATGAGATAAGAATTGACAGGATTAAGCAACTGACTAGATAGAGGGAGAAGGAAAATCAAAAATGACTCTGAATTTCTATAACTAGCATTCATGATACTTATTGACAAGTACAAATTCTTTGAAAAAAAATCATTTTTTTTTTTTAACTTTTGAACTTCACAGGTATGGTATCCGCCCTGAAAATGTGATTATATATGGCCAGAGTATAGGAACAGTACCATCTGTGGATCTTGCTGCTCGTTATGAGAGTGCTGCTGTCATTCTTCATTCCCCTCTGACCTCAGGAATGAGGGTAGCTTTTCCAGATACTAAGAAGACCTACTGCTTTGATGCATTCCCAAAGTAAGTGGCAATATTCAAAACTACTTATATTTAATATTTGGGGGGGGAGGGGAATTTCAGGGTAAAACAATAATATAAAATTACCTGTTCTGGTCATATTGGATATTCACTACATTTGGCATAAATGGTGAGTAAATTAGGAGGAAAGTTAATTTTATTCCACAAAAACTACTGCTGTTATAGCAATAATTTTGTAGTAATCCAGTTTTAAATTTTTCAACAACTATACTCTCTTTTAGACTTCCAAAGGAAAAGTGCTGTTTTTTTACTTGGTCTTTAGAGCATTTAGGAAAAATTAGTATACTATGAAAAAGCAAGATTTGTTAAGAGGGAAGAATTGTCATATTTCAATCTTTCTCCTCTTTTCCATTGGCAGTGACACAGTGTTTTGTGAATGACAAGCCAAAAGCCAGTGACTCCGTATGGGAGCAGAATCACTCCAAAGAAAGGTTCTTTTAAAAATTAACCATCTAGACTGGTAACTTAAAGGAGGAAGCTGATGGGGTATGAGTAGGCCACCAATTAAGTTGTCATTGTGAATGAGGAATGGTGGAACTTAAAGTTAAAAATGTGTGCTTTAGCTAAGGCGTTATGTAGGGAGTGAAGAAAATCCTTTTGTGCTATTTAGAGCAACTTAAAAATCAAAGGAATCATTAGTATCTTTCTCTTCTCCTGATTCATCAATGAACAGACTAATATTTGCCAAAAACTACTGGGCAAGAATATGAATTTCTATTCCAAAACTGAGAGCTTTAAAACTTCTTTTTAAAAAGAAATGGTATGTCATAGGGGAGAAAAAGCCTGTCTTGGAGTGAAGAAATGTGGCTTCTGACTCTTTGTAACTCTAGGCAAGGCATTCTCTCAGTGTCCTGGACACTACTGTGTAACTTTATATAACTATATAAATAGTTGTCTCTTTGAGTTGCAGAGAAGATAGTATTTTGTATTGGTACACCAATTATAGTGATACATGGTATAGACAGCACACTTGGAATTAGGTTGACATGAATTTATATCCTCTCACCCTAAATTAATCCTTAACCTCTCTTCAAATTTGATTTCCTCACCTGTAAAAAGACTATAATAGAAGTGAGGATCAAGTGAGATAATATCATGAATGCTTTGCAAACTTTAAAACATTGTAAATATTAGCTATTCCTATTGTTATAATACAATATTCTCTTGAGTTTAGTACCAACAAAACTTATTCAGACCATGAATCTAATTCACATCAGAATAACTTTGTAAAGAAATGTGATCTAAGTTCTAAGTAAATCTAAGATCTAAGTAGAAACTTGTTTTTAAAATAGAAAATATTGACTATTTATACTTTTTGATAGTTAGGGGGAAGAAGAAATAGTGAAAACATTTTTGTTGAAATAATAGCTTTAGAGATAAAAAAGGATATTTTTTTTATGGCTTGGAAAAAACATTTTTCTATTTCTGATAACAGTTTCTTCAAAAGACATATAATGGTGGCTAGAACAAAAAGCATATTACTTCTGAATACATTGAAATTTTTACAAGAACATAAATATGAAATGATCTAGCAACAACACTATTACATCCTGAATCTGTTTAAGTTCTTGGCAATAGTGAGTGACCCAAAGAGGTCTATTTAATCACTTCTGTTTCAGAACCTCAATAAATAATTGCTTTACTAATTATTACCCTGTTGCTCTGAATATGGTATCCCAAATAATCTGTTAACTTCCCAAAGAAATTATGAAGACTGAATACTAGGGAAGAAAGAGGACAGGCTTGCTATTCTGACCATCCAACCCTATATTGCATAGTTCTTGATTTAGTTGCCTGCTAAAGTGAATAATCCCTCAGTTCCCTATTCCCTTATTGTGCAAGATCTATGAGGCTACCTTTGATCACTCTCACCAGAAATTTAGTATGGAAGCAACATTTATTGAGTGATCCTCTAGGAAAAGTAAAGTAAAACTCAGCTTCTTCGTGTAGCTCAGGGGAAGGTGTGTGTGTGTGTGTGTCTGTGTGTCTGTGTGTGGGTGTGGGTGTGTATTTTTTTTCCCTCTTGGTATTTTGTTCATTTTTTTCTTTAGACCAACAAAATTAGTTTCTGATAAGTAAATTCCAGAAGTAGGAATCTGCTTTAATAGCTTTTTGGTATAACAGAAGTGATCTTATATGAAGTTTTACTTCAGTCACTTGTATTCTGCCTCATGAAGAAAGCTGTAATATAAATACAGTATACTAGTCTAAATAAAATACAAAAACCTGTTTTTTCACAGCATATTAGAACTATCCCCTTAAGATCCAGTAATGTGCAGTATATTTCTCTAGGTCACAAAGCTTGTAAATGGTAGAGGCATGGCTCAAACCCAGGTCTTCTAACTCTTTATCTTTCAAAGTATACCATGATTCTAAAGCCAGGAAAAAATAAAAAAAATTTTTCTGAGTGGATTCAGTGACATTTTTAATAAACAACTGAATAATCTCATCTTTTATAGCAAAAAGTCCATTGCTCATTTGTATAGCTAGCTTATTTTTCCCCTTTTCCTCGCAGCATTGACAAAGTTTCTAAAATAACCTCACCAGTGTTAATAATTCATGGGACTGAAGATGAAGTCATTGACTTTTCACATGGCCTCGCATTATTTGAACGCTGCCAAAGACCTGTGGAGCCTCTCTGGGTTGAAGGAGCAGGTCACAATGATGTGGAACTTTATGGACAGTACCTTGAACGATTGAAACAGTTTGTGTCACATGAACTAGTGAATTTGTAAATTTCTTTATAGATTTACATACTGTGTTCTGTTTTGATGCTGAACTGGGCACCTTGGTAAATAACTTAAAACCTGAAGGTTTTGTTTTCAAATCATGTTAGTTGCCTTCATAACTGTACAGGTATGATTTGTTAACAGAATTAATGAAGGTTTTAATTATCAGTATAAAAAACTGGAAATAACAGTATCATGCAGTTAAGCTATGTAATTTATATATTTTATGTGAATTTTTTTAAAGAAACAAAAACCACCAAGATGAGTACTGTAAGAAATTTTAATTCTATAAAAAATCAAATGCTGTAAAAATATTGCCAAATGCTTTCACATACCAGAAACGAATTTATAAATATTTTTAAAACATCTCAGTGTATTAATCCTTGTTGCACTAATATAATATTCTTTTAAAAATCATACATCTAAAACTGTGCAAATAGTCAATGTTAAAACAAATGGTAATAAATACCATGAAATGTGCAAGTGTAGAGTTGAACTAGACTCTGTTATGCAAGGTTAATGGTTAAAAGGTATTTTGTTTCCATTTTTATATCCATATCCCAATGGTTAGTCTTACATTTTCTCTTTTTGTTCATTACAGTATTAGAGTTCATTTTTGTCCCCCATGTAATAATTTACCAACTGGTTACTTTATAAAGGGAAAGTCCTTAGATAACACTAAATTTTAACTGACTTTGAGTCATGAGGTCAGTACTGTGAGGCAGTTACCTAAATTCTCATATTAGGAGTTTTAGAATGATTTATTGTGTGCAGCATTTTTTTTTTTTTTTAACTTTGAATGATCGTGTAGAAATACAGTACTCTTAATAGTATGGAAACCTGAAATTTCATTTAGGTTTATTTTATTCAGTATCACATGCACATTCACTGCTGTATTCCATCCAGGTTTCCTTTGGCTGTTTTAAGTATAGAACTTCTTATTTTTGGCTGCCATTTGAGAATATTACTAATTTACTCCTTAGTAGAAGAGAAAGAAAAGAGAGAACGTTAACACTTTTGTAATAACTAATGTAGTTTTTTTAAAAATTGCAGAAAAATAAAACTGTAAGTTGCCTTTTCCTTGGATGAATCTTGCCTGAATAAAATTATGAAAGAAAATGCTAATAAAATTAATGGTATGTAGTCTAATTTGTAAATGATTCAATATTGAAATAATACACACTGTGGATATATTTTAAGGCCTTATGTAGTTTTAATTGTTCTGCTTGTTCTGTGGTTATGTCTAAGACTATTATATATGATTCCCTTAAAAGTATATCAAGTATTGTGAATGCTTCGGTTTAGACGTGTCAGATTTAACAGTAAAATAGCACATATCCCACTCAGATGTGATTCTGTGTTTATATTTTCTCAACTCTCAATCCTAATGCATTATCCTTTTCTCTGAAAAAAAAATTTGGGGGGGATGGAGGAGTAAAGGTGAGGCATTATTGTAAATAACCTTTCTATAAAGAAAAAAATTTCCTAAAGCTCTGATTCATTATAAATTTCTTTCCTTTCATAGCATACTAACCAAGAATTTGGCTAAAAAATCACTTTGGGAATTGATTTGAAAACCTCCAAGGATTAATCAGTAAAACAGTAAAGTAGATTGATCTTGGCAGGAATTGATACTAGGTTTATGCACAACTAAAATTTACAGACTAAAGAGGAAAAATAAATGTAGACTACAAATAATGGGACACTTCATTCCAATTCCCATTAATTAGTCAAACTTGTTATTTTTTGGACTCATAATTTTCTTTCTATACTCAAGCCATGATAATATATTTAGATCTTTGATCCTTTTGGTAGGATTATTGAAGTTTATCTTGGTTATGCTGTTATACTCAATTTCCTTTTACATGTAATGGTTTCCAAATTCTTTCTGCCACATGATAATCTTAGCTAAAATCTATGAAATATTAGTGCCTGTCAGTGTAAAACAATTGTTTAATTATGCTTTAACAGCAATGTATTGAGCATCTACTGTGTTATATTCTGGTAAGTGCTGAAGGTCTTCATCTTCAATTTTTTTTTTCCCCATAATTTGTGATGGAAAAAAACTAGGTCTGTGTAGGATATAGCAAGTGGGCATTTTTTTTCAAAAAGTTATTTTGTTTCAAAAGGTAAATATAATTTATTTCCCTAAGGTCAGTAAGTGCTGGATGAATATGTTAAAAGCTTCCCAAGATAGTAGCTGCTAGTTAGGTATTGAGTAAATGATTAACAAAAGTTATAATCTATTAATTAATGGTTATAAGCTAATAGAATTGGACTTGCCTGTGGTATAATGCAAAATAGAATATGAAGCGGAAAAAATTGCAGTGATTTTTGAATCAAATAACAGTTAAAGTTTGGCTTTTATGTTTCTGAACCATGGAATTATTGACATTTATATTGATTACAATTTGAAAAGTGTGTTCAGTCATATTCAACTCTTGGACCTTGTGAACTATAGAACACCAATATTATCTGTGGTTTTCTTAACAAAGACTCTGGAGTAGTTTAACCCTTTCTTTCTTAAATGGATTAATGCAAACAGATTTGTGACTTATCCAGGGTCACATAGCTAGTATGGTGTTAATAATAATTACCCACAGCCAAATTTGAACTCAGGTTTTTTTTAACTACAAGCCCAGGGCTTAATCTACTGAGCCACCTAGTTCATTGGATCTCCAATTTGAAAGCAAAGATTAGTTTTATTATTATTTTTTAACTCACAGACCACAATTTAAATATAGAATAGTGAAGATTTTCCAGGAACTTCTTGGCATTCTTGGCAAGTTCAGGTATTTCCAGAACATGATAAAAGCTAATAGGAAGTCCTAGCAATGTATTTGCTTAATCTGAATGCTGAAAGTATTGAGGACAAGGCCCATTCAGTTAATTATATCTACTATTCATGCCAGGGTATTTTGATATAAACATGCTGGACATATGTTCAAGAAAAATTGAGATTCAAGTCTTAGTCCTAAAGCTCTTGTATAACATCAGTTCTCTGGAGCTTAATTTCCTCCTGTGTTGAATGGAAATAAATGTACTACCTACCTCAGACAAATATGAGGCAAAATGCTTTATATGGTGCTACATAAACAAATCTATATAATATTTTTGTATCTGAGCACACATTTAAGTATTTAATATGCCAAAATAATTCTTTTTAAGAGAAAAGGAATTCATCAGATTTGCTGAGTCTAGAAATATGGGAAGGATAGTTAATATGCTCGATAATCAAATTGGAATTCCTAGCCATTTCCATCCCAGGAAAGACTAAAACTAAGATCATTGGAGAATTTTTATTGTTTTTCTTCTTACTGTCTTCTGTTTTAATTTTTTTCTTAAAATTGTAAATTCTAATAATTAGTAATCTAGTGAAGTCCTTGATACACATTGATAACAATAAATGTTTTTAATTCGTTCCTGTTTAAATCATTTTTCTACTTGAAAATTTGTAAGAGTTTGAGTAATGCTCAGTTATTTTAGAATAAAGTTGGAGTTTCTGGAGAAGTTGAATGGTTAGTTGGTTGCTACCTAAAGACTACTGAACTAATGTTAACTTGGTGGGAGGTCTCTAGGGGCATCACATTTGGTTCAGTGTTTAGCCTAGTTTTGTTCACAGTGTTTTTATGAAAGGCTTAATGCTATACATAGTATGCTTCCCAATAAGATCAAGCATGAAACAAAAATGTCTTATTAATATTATTATCAATATTGTATTAGAAATGCTATAACAATAAGATGAAAAGAAATTGAAGGAATAAGTGAAGAAATAAAATTATCACCCTTTGCAAATGATTTGATGGCATGCTCAAAGAATCATAGATCATGAATTCAAATCTTGCCTCATGCACAATACACTTAGTATTTTAACCTCTCCCTGCTTTAATCTTCTCATCTGTAAAAACAGGGATAATTAGCCCTCCAGATTGTGAGATTGAACTGAGGAATTATATGTGAAATTAACTTATTCTGGACTTTGAGAAAATCACTTAAACTTAAGAGATTTATCTCTAAAATGAGGCAGTTGAATTAGATGATTTCAAATATCTTATAGTCATGAGACCATCTAAAATTTTTTATTATATTAGAATTCCATTGTATCATATAGCCCTTACAATTAGTTGATCAGGGTTTAGAAATCCATTATAACTTACACAGAACTTCATTGTCATAGAATTTGTCCAAACAGGAATTCAAGTTGGATTATGTGGTAAAGTAAAATAATAATTTTTTGGGGGAGGGAGGGGAAACATAAATCATCAACTGAAAAAAACCAGCAGTTGTAGTAAATAACAACTTCACCAAAATTTCAGGATATAAAATAAACCCATATTGATCATTAGCATTTCTATATACTACCAATAAAACCTAGCAGGAAGAGATTAAGAAATTACATTAAAAATAACAGGCAATCCAAAATAGTTGGGATTCTACCTGCCAAGACAAACCTAGGAATTATATGTACACATTTAAAAAACAGTTTTCACAGAAATAAAAATTTCTAAACAATTGGAGATATATTCATTGCTCATGGGTAATCTTAGCCAAAATAATTCTACTTAAGCTAATTGGCTAATTGGCTTATTCACTGCTTCACCAATAAACTAGCAAAGAATTTTTAATTTTTTTTTTCCTGAGGCAATTGGGTAAATTGCCCAATTGACCAGGGTCACACAGCTGGAAAGTGTTAAGTGTCTGAGTCACATTTGAACTCAGGTCCTCCTTACTTTAGGGCTGGTGCTCTACTGTGCTACCTAGCTGCCCCAAAGAATTAATTTTTAAGAGCTAGAAAAAATGCAATAATTTCATCTAGAAGAACAAAAAATAAAGAATATTAATGCAATAAGTGGGAAAAAAATGTGAAGGAAGAAAGCCTTAGTTCCAGATTTCAACCTATATTACAAAGCAGTAATCTTCAAAAAAATCTGGTATTGGCTAAGTAAAGATCAGCAAAATAGAGTAAGCAGACAATTGGTTGTCTTTCATTCTTGAAAAGGATCATCATCAGGAAGATGATGCCATGAAATGCAAATGAATTCGATTTAAGTGAGGGAGGGCTATGCAAAGTCATCAGCCTCACTCTTCTCCAGAGTCACCTGAGTCCAATTGCAAGATATAGATCAGGAGGCCTACAGATGGCCTTGGATGCAGTGGGAGATGTTGGTCTTTTTAAGTTAAGGTCTTTGACAGGTATCAGTTTGACTGAGGCAACACCCAATTAGTGATTAAGGATAGGTAAGAAATGAGACAGAGAAGGCCCTCTTTAATCCAAAAAAAAATTAGGAGGGGAAGACCCTTAGGGTTTTTGGCCAAAACAGTTCTAGGGCATGACCTGTGACCTATGCTGACCAATCAGAACCAGAGATTTGGGTTTTTAAGGCATGGTTCTTAAGATAGAAAATCTACAAGGCAGTTCCAATAGACATGACGAAAAGTGCCATCTGCATCCAGAGAAATGGAAAACAATGTGGATCAAAACATAGTATTTTCATCTTTTTGTTGTTTTATTTACTTGGTTTTTTTACTTGTGAGGTTTTTTCCCTTTTGATCTGTTTTTTCTTGTGCAGCATGATGAATATGAAAATATGTTTGGAAGAATTACACATATTTTTAACTTATATTGAATTGTTTGGGTCTTGGAGAGAGGGATGGGAGGGAGAAAAATATGGAATACAAAGTTTTGTGAAGGTGAATGTTGAAAACTATTTTTGCATGTATTTGGAAAAATAAAATACTATTTTAAAATTGTAAATATATGTATATATATGTATATGTATATGGGGTTTTTTTGCAAAAAGGAAAGGAAGAAAGAAAATCTAGCCTGTAACCCTTGTATCTTGTGAGGTGCCAGCAATCAAAATTTATATTCCTTTGGACAGAGTATACATAAGTAAGAGAAAGGAAAGAAGAAAGAAAAGGAGTCACACAATAATAACTATAGTAGTCAATAATTTGAGAAATCCAAAAATCCAAGATTTTTTTAATAAGAACTCAACATTTGATAAAAGTAAATCTGAAAACCAATTGGTAGAAACTAAGCATAGACCAACATTTCATATTATATACCTTCAAGATAAAGTCAAAATGGCTAAGTGATTTAGACATAAAAGGGCACCATGGGATTTTGCCTGTCAGATCCAAGGTAAGGGAAGAGCTTTAAGACCAAACAATAGGATTACAGGAAGTAAAACATAATTTTGATCACATGAAATGAAAAAGATTTTGTACAAACAAAATCAGGGCAGCCAAATTAGAAGGAAAATGGGAACTGGTAAAATATTTTTACATCGTTTTTCTGATAAAGGCCTCATTTCTGAAATATATAAGGAACTGATGAGATTTTTAAAAATAAGAACTCTCCTCCCCAGTTGATAAATCAAAAGATATCAGAATTTTCCAAAGAAAAAAAGCAAGCAATGTGAAAGAACACTAAAACACTGATTAGAGAAATGCTAATCGAAACAATTTTGAGATATCATCTTACACCTATCAGATTGGCTAACAAAAGAAAATGCCAAATGCTGGAGATGATGTGGAAAAATTGGGATTATTCATTGTTGGTAGAGTAGTGAATTTATCCAGAGAATAATTTAGGATTATGCCCTAAGTATAAAACTCTGCTCTTGTCCCAGCAATAGTATTACTAGGTTTTTGTTACAAAGAGATAAAAGGGAAAAGGACTTATTTGTGCAAAAATATTTATGGGACCTCTCTTTATAGTGGCTAAGAAATGAGAAATAAGAGAATGCCCATCAATTGTGGAATTAATGACCAAATTGCTGTATATGATTGTGGTGTGACTCTTGTGCTATAAGAAATGACAAGCAAGATAGTTTCAGAAAAACTCATACAGAATGAAGTGAACAGAATCAGTAGAACATTGTAGAGTCGTAGCAATGTTGTGAAGATGATCAACTGTGAAAGACAACTACTAAGATCAGAACAGTGACTCAAGACTATTTGAAAAGACTCATGATGAAAAATGCTATCCATCTCCAAAGGGTGGACTGATAAACCAAGAATGCATATTGATACATACTTTTAAATTTTCATTTTGTTTTCCTTTGCAATAAGGCTAATATGGAAATTGTTTTGAATGATATCATGTATATATATATATATGTATATGTATATATATATATATATATACATAAAATATCAAATTGCTTTCTCAAGGAGGGAGGGAAAGAATTCAGAATTTTAAACTTTTCAAAATGATTGTTAAGTATATATATAACATCAAATTGCTATCTTAGAAAGAGTAGGATGGAAGGAAAGAAAAAAGTTAAAATTCTTTTTTACTTGCCATTGGGAAATATTTAATGAAATAAATTAAAATAATGAAAATTTCTGACAGGTACAAAATTGAGAATGATAGCTCAAATATTTAGATAAAAAAATCCAAAATTATCTCAACAAGCTCAAACATGGTGCATGTTTAAAAAGAGGAACTTTACAAGGAATGTGTTTAGAACCGAATCATTTGAAGTAAAAACAAGAAGGAATATGATAATTGCTTAAGATATTTGAAGGTCTATCAGTTATTTAAAATGGTCAAATAGCATATTTGACTATCCCTTTAGGTAGTAAATTTTTGTGTTCAAACAGATTTAATGATCATCTGTCACAGATATTACAAATAAGATTTACCTATTTTGTAAGTTGTAGAGGGTCAGTGAGGAAATTCTGGTGAGGTATAAGACCCTTCAGCCCAGAGGGAACTTATTAATGTCTGGTTTGGCTCTCCATCTCCCCTAAGGGCTTTCAGTCTTCCTGAGAAGTCAGGGGATGGTGACAACCTGTGTTGTGATTGAAGCTGAGTGATACCAGGTAGAAAGGCGATACCAGTTGGCAAACTACATACAATAGCAAGTTGTTTATGTGGCACCATGTGTGTAGTATATACTGGGCAAGTGCCCAATGTTTTTGTTATAATGGTGTATGAGGATATAAAAAGGGGAAAGTCCTTGAAATTAACGGACTCCATTTTTCCACCATCCTCAGGAGTCCCGCCTCATCTGTTCTCCACTAGGACGGTATATTGTAATCACCCAGATATGGGGGCTCTAGAAAGCAATAGTACACTTTGTCACCCTAACTTGAGAGCTCTAGAAAGCAGGATATTTTAATTACCCTGGTGTGGGGGTTCTAGAAAGCAACAGTACATTTTTTTCACTCTAACTTGGGAGCCCTAGAAAGCAGGACACAACAGTAATTGGTTATATTAAGGGCTTCTTTTCAAAAAATATTCAGGTTCAATAAAAACAACTGCTTATACATACAACATTTGGGAGTTTGCTTCATCATAATTTGTAGAAGAAACAACAAATTAGTATAAATTAAAAGGACAGGGATGGGAAAGAAATGAGCACTTCAAATTATTGTTCTGTCTTCTGGAATTCAGTAAACAACTAAACACCTACTATGTTCCAGGCATTTTCTTAAGCACTGGAGGAGCCCTATTATCTATCATGTCTCACTGCATGAGTAATCCCCTAGAAACCTGGAACAATTGTAAGCTGAACTAGACTTTTTCCCCCCACAATTCCATTGTCAGCATCATGCATGTTAGCAGGTCCCAACTGGTTCCTTCCTTTGAAATCCAAGCTGAATTGATTTCCCATTTCACACCTGACCTTTTGTAAATTTTTTATACTGCATAATATAACATAGTTACAGCATTTTTTGAAATTGTTTTTCTTAAATACGTGTCTTTCAAGTTTTTGTTCCACAAAACCTACAAAGAATCTTATGGCATATAACTTTTTTTAATCCACTAATGTGCATAGAATTTAGACTTTTAGGTCTGAGGGGAAAGCTGGAGGTCCTCAAAGTATAGGTTGATTTGATAAGTTAAGAAGCACAGGCCCAAGGAAGTAATATGACTTGTTCAGGAGCCCAAAATTGAGCTGAGATTTTCTGATTTCCAGTCCAATATTTTTCCATCTAGGGTCCATTTCTTTAAAAATTTTCAAATTTGCTTCAAGTAATCTATTAAATTTGTTTTATTTTATTTTTGTAGGCAAAGATATAGTTAACATGAATCAAAGAAAGAAGGCTCCTTATATTTCCCACAAAATACCTTTCCAGATTGCTCAAACGTGTATTTCTGTATTTTATATTTGTGTATTTTATATTTCTGTAGACTCATGTATGTCCATTCCAAATTACCTGCTAAGTTTTGGCCTTTTCTGCAAAAGTGCTTGGAAATCCTCTATTCCATCAAAGATGGATTTTTTCTTATAAAATTATACTCAGTTTTGCCAGATAGGTTATTCTTGTTTGTTAAACTTTTATCTTTTGCTCTTTGCAGTATTGTTGTCCAAGCTCTTATCCTTTATTGTGGTAGTTGCTAAATTTATGGCAGTGAATCTTTTGTGGCTGTTGCTCCCTGAACTCTTTCTTTTTGATTACTTGCAGTATTTTTTTCTGTGATCTAAAGTCTTTGAATTTGGATTATGACCTTCCTAGCAATTTTCATTTTGTAATATCTTTCAGGAGGTGACTAGTGGAGACTTTTTATTTTAAAATATCTGGCGAGTTTTCAATTATGGTTTTTTGAAATATGGTATCCAAGCCTGTTTTGTTTTGTTTTTGTTTTGATTTTCAGGTAGTTCAGTAATTCTTTACATTATCTCTCTTTGATGTATTTTCCAGGTCAGTTGTTTTTTAATATTATATTCCTAGTATTCTGGGTTTCTAAAATACTAGAGATTTTTACTTTTGATCGTTGACTAGCAATGAAGAACCATTGGAATTTATTGACCAGGGGAGGGACATGGTCATTCTGTATTAGGAGTAATTCCTGCTCAAAGAGATTTTTTAATATAGTCTTCAAAATCAAGTTTTTTAACCAATATTTTCTAGCCTTAGCAGAGGGAAGAGATCTATACCAACTACTTCTGCAGTAAGGACTTGGCATGGAATATTCCTGCTTTTATAGATCAGTTTTGGCGTACTTGGATTCATCTGTTGGAATAAATATGGCTGTCAGCTTGCCAGGACTTGTTGGTCTCCACCCCGGGGAATACTGTCATCTGTTAATAATTAAGGAAATCCCCATGCAGGAGATAGGGTAATTCTCATGAAAATAGGATCAAAGTTTTAGAATAGTCATAATAGATGAATGAAACTAGATCAACTATTATTCTAATTATAGAACACAGATATCCTAGACTTAGAGGAATAAGGATAATGATCAGAGTTCAAAGGTGAATGAGATACAGCAATTTAGAAGCTTAAAAGGACAGGGATAGGAAAGAAATGAGCACTTCATCTGACCTGGACTGCCCCTTGAAAGATTTTTTTCTGGAAGCTTGTTTACCATGCTGGCTGTCACTGCTTCCTGCTTACAGAGTCAAATGCATCATCACATCATAGACCTCATGTATCATTGTTACTAAATAGTGAACCAACAGTAAGGAAAATCTACCAATTTTAAGACATTGTCATTATATTCTATCTAGTTTTCATGTCCTCATATCTTGTGGTGCTGAAGATTTTTGATAGTCCCTTGGACAGCAAGGAGATCAAATCAGTCAATACTTAAAGAAGTTAATTCAAAGCTTAAATACTTTGGTCATATAATGAAAGACAGTACTCATTAGAAAAGACTCTGATGTTGGGAAAGATTGAAGGCAGAAGGAGAAGAGGATGATAGAGGATGAGCTGGATTGTGTCATGGAGATACTGAACATGAGTTTGGACAGACTTGGGGAGACAGAAGAGCCTGACACACACATTCCATGGGTTCACAAAGAATTGGACACAACTGAGCAGCTAAACAACAATTATATCTATAGACCTGCCAATCCTCATACTAGAAGTAGACTTATCACCTCTAAGAAATGGCATGACAGCTCAATATGAGTTCATAGTTTAATCAGGCAACCAAGAAAAGTCCATGTCAAGTCAACAAGCATTGATTAAACTTTATGCCAGGCATTATCTTCTAGGCACTAGGGCTATAATGAAAGACAAAAACAGTTTCTTTCCTCAAAGAACTCACATGGTTGAGAAGACAAAATGAAAACAGCTAACATAATAGAAGTAAGAGTAAATTGGGATCTCAAATTTGAATTAATCTCAAAGAGAAGACCAGTATCTTCAGGTAGGAGAGGGTGGAAGAGGGCTGGAAAATTGGGAACTGAAAAAAGACTTACTAAATGTGGAATTTGAATTGTTTTGAAGGAAACTAGAAAAAAAAAAAAAGAAAAGAAGGAAGAGAATGTAGAGGGTCACAGATAGTGGGGGAATTCTAGATGAGATATAAGACCCTCCAGCACAGCAAGGGAACCTGCTGGCAGCAAGGGAACCTGCTGACATGTCTGGTTTGGCTCCGCTGATATCACCCCAGGGGCATCTTGGCCTTCCTGAGAAGTCAGGGGGAGTGACAACCTGTGTTGTAATTAAAGCAGAGTTATACTAAGTGGCAAGAAAACCTCTGCACATAATAGCAGGTTGTTTATGTGGTCCCGCAAGCACAGTGTATAGTTAGCACATGCACAGTGTGCTACACCTATGTAAGGGTATTAGGGTATATAAGGCTGAGAGAATTTTGAATAAACAAACTTCTGCTTGACCATCTTCGTGAGTTCCACCCGTTCACTTCTCACCCATGATCAGGATTTGGACTGGTATTGAAACCCTCCAGTGAGCAGGTCTGGACAAGAGAAATCGAAGCATAGGGACAGCTATTAAAAAGATACAGAGTCAAGAGATGAAATGTCATGTGTAAAGAAGGAAAGGAAGTAATTTATTAAGCACTTACTGTGCCAGCTACTATATCAAACATTGTACAAGTACCTCATGATCTTCACAACAACCCTGGGAGAAAAGTACAATTTTTACAATTGAGGAAACAAGGCAGTAGAGGATCACACAATTAGTAAATTTTTGAGGCCATATTTTTTCTTTGACTTTACTTCTAGCTTAAAGGGATTTAGTGAACTAACAGTAAGGAAAATCTCTTGGCTAGGCCCTTGACTGGGCCTAGTACTTTTATCCATTGTACTGATAAACTGCAAATTAGTAAGCCAGGGTTGCAGGATTTTAAGAGTGTGTAGAAAGTAAAAAAATGGAAGAACATAGAAAAGATAGGATAAACCCATACTGTGAAGGGCTTTAAAAGGCAAATATCCTTTGATACGTGATTCAGGGGGCAATAAGAACCATTGAAGTTTATTGAACTGGAGAGTGACATGGTTAGCCCTATATTATAGGATCACTTTGACAAGTGAAAGAATAATAGTCTGTACTGAGGAGAGTATTGAAGCAAGGAAGCTTAACCACTATTGCAATAATCCAGGTTTGAGATTATGAAGGGGGTAGCAACTTCATAGGAGAGAAGGATGATATATGAGATATGTTTCAAAGGAAATCAACAAGATTCGTCACCTAATTGGATATAGGGGATCAGGAAGTAGATTAGAAAAGAACTAAGGATAGTTTGAGAGCCTGGATGACAGTAATAGCTGGTAGCACACAGGAGAGATCAATGCAATCTGGAGATATGAAGGTTTGTTGTTCAGTCATATCTCACTGTTCTTGGAGCTTTCTTGGCAAAGGTATTGGAGTAGTTTTCCAGTTCCTTATCCAACTCATTTTACAAATCCAACAATTCACAACTTCAACTCATTTATTTATTTAATTTTTTGAGGAAATTGAGACAAACAGGACTTGACCCGAGGCACATAATTAGTAAGTGAATGAGAGTACATTTTATGAAGATCACGCTAGCACCCAGGACACCCCAGAATCAGCCGGAGTCAAGATAAGCAAAAGTCCTCAGTCTTTATTCTTGGTCCCCAGAAGCAGGATTGAAGAGGATGGAAGCAGAATCTCCACAAGTGCCTTCTTCCTCGTCTGTCGCCAAGAGTATGTCCCTCGCTCGTCTTACTTCATCCCCTAGTCCCTCTTACAATCCTCTATACACCAATCATTGAGCCAGTACGGATAGTGGAAAGGACCATTTTCCAAGCATATGCCCATAGAGTATTGTCCAATCAGTAGTTAGCCTCAAGCAGTCAGCAGTCCCGATCTCAGTGCATCAACCCAGTAATTTCAGCCCTCTACAACATTTGAACTCAGGTCTTCCTGACTCCAGCACTCTGTCCATGGTGCTACCTAACTGCTACAGAATCAAGAAAGCCTGAGTTGAAATATGACTATAGACACTAATGTATAATTCTGTCAAATAATTTAACTTCTATTTGCCTTTAAAATGTAGACTTGTTTTGAGGATCAAAATATTTATAAAAGAGGCTTAGCACATTACCTGACACATGGTAAATATTAAATGGTTATTCCCCTCCCTCTCATTTCTTCCTTAATAAGGAGGTTAAAAAGAGGAGAGAGTTGAAAATAAGTTCTGCTTTAGACATATGGTATTTAAGATATCTATGGTATTTCCAGTTTGAGATGTTCATCAAGTAAGCATTTGGTAATACTGGAAGTCACATGGGAGATTAGAGTTGGATAAATAATCTGAATCATATGCATAGAAATGATTATGGAATCCTTGGGAGCTAATGACATCACCAAGTAAAGTACTATAGAGAAAGAGAGCAGGGCCAAAGACAGACATATTTAGAACACCATGGTTCACAAGTATGACATATGTGACCCAAATGGAGATCTAAAGCCATGTTAGGCTCATTAATTGATTAAGAAAGGTCATGGTATGAAAATAATCTGACCCAGTCAGGCTCAGAAATAGTCTTCAGTTCTAGATGCCACATTTTTTTTTTTAAATGCTCACATCTAGAGCAACTATGTCAAATTCCCAAAAAGGAACCAGATTACAATGTAGTTGAGACATATTTAATAAAATAATTAAAAATACAACATAGACTGTTAATTTATAGTTTTCTAAGTCAATATGTGGTTTGACACTAGTAGTCTAGAAAAAAGTTACTAGTGGGGAGGAGGACAGTTAAAATTATGGTAGCCAAAGATCCTGATGTTCAGGTTAGAGAAAACATGGTTGTTAATCTTTGAAGAACCATCACATAGAAGAGAGATTATACTTATTCTGCTTAGCCTTAGTTATAGAACCATAGGCAATGCATAGAAAAGCAGATTTGGGCTCAATATAATGAAAATTTTCTAAGCATTTAAAATTGTCCAAAAGTTGAATAATTTGCCTTTAGAAGTAGTGGCTTGCTTTTGCCCTGAAGAAAAAATATGATCACTTCTTAGTGATATCAGGCAGGAAATTTCTGTTTAGACAGGTATTGATACAGATTAAGGGTCAACAAACTTCAGCCTACAGGCCAAATCATTTGCCACCTGCCACAGGTTTTACATTTTTAAATGAGGTTGCTGTAGTAATATCTGTGGTAATAAAAGTAATATCCTTGAGAAGGGTAATTCCAGCCACTTGGTTCATAGACTCAAGAACCGATTAATGGCAGGATCTACCACTCTTTTCACTAACTTCTAGGAAGTATCCACATACTTAGAAGTTGACTTTCAAGACCTGCTCTCTCCTATGCTCCAGAAGGCTTCCAGGAATGTCGTGGCTCCTTATTTGTATTCTGCTTTGGCAGCCTAAAGTTTGTGTTTTTAGTTGGACTAGGCAGTCCCAAACTTTCTCAGATAATGATTGATGGCATGGGGTGAGAATAAATGAAGACTATGGATATGGCAACAATATATCTAAGAACATATTTGATATAGGTGAGTAGACCTAGTTGTTAGAATGCCATTATGGTGTGGTCCTCAAACTTGTTTTGCTTACAGCAAAATATTGTTCTTTGCTGTAAAGAATCTTGGACTCTTTCATTTCCAAGTGTGAATTCAGTACAATATGCTGCATATCTAGCAAAATTTGGGAAGCATACAAATATGCTTACACCTTTTGAGAACCCTATTTCATAACTATAGGAAATGTGCCAATCAATCATCCTGGTTCCAAATGGTGGTGTATTTATTGCCTTTCCATCCCTGACATGGGGTCTAATATACTAGCTGATGCCATGGCATTGTCATATGCAACAGGGTTATGTAAAGGTTTTTTGTGATTTTACTCCAGAGTGTAATGGCAGAAATGAAATATTAGTTGGTATTCTTGCAGAAAGGACACAGAGATACAAGCAAAGGTTTTGAGCAACATTTGAAAGTTGACATTCCCCTGGGCACTTGATAGAGTTGGAATGCCAAAAAATGATCCCTTGGTTCCTGCCCCTAATAAATTATTTTTTCATCATTTGAGACCTGGTGAATAACCAGGTGGTTATTCAGTTGATAAATAACCAAGTCACCCATGCAGTCAAATAGCACATTTCTCCTTTAATAAGCTTGACTACTAGTAAAAAAAAAATTTTTACCATCAACCACCCCCACTATATTCATATTTACATATTTGTACATCATATATATATGTGTGTGTGTGTGTGCTAATACAGTATTACATACTGTATTAAATACATATATAACTAGAATTTATATGTCTATCTAAGATTACATATTTCATTTGATAACAAACCTGTGATGTAGGTACTTTCTAAGAAAACTGAGCCTGAGACATGATGCCTTTCCCAAATTTACACAGATGTGTCCAAAGTAGTATCTGAATTCTTGTCTTACTGTACTATCTATGCACTCACTATATGTACCACTTATGCTACCTATTAATAATTATGGAAATTATAAAACAAAAATTTAAAAGATAAGATGAAGATGAAATAATATTTGATCCTAGAATCAATAAGGAACTATTGAGTAGCTTGTACTTAAGGAGAATCACTGGTAGCTGTGTGGAGGAAGGTTTGGTTTCTAATACAGAGAAGCTTGAGTGAAGATGACTAAGAGGCCATTCTTGGGGCAGCGAGATGGTGCAGTGGAGAGAGTACCAGCCTTAAAGTCAAGAGGACTTGAGTTCAAATGTGGCCTCAAATTTTTAACTCTTACTATTAGTGTGACAATGAGCCAGTCACTTGATCCCAATTGCTTCACACCAAGAAAAGAAAAAAGAGGCTATTGCAATAAGGCAAAGTGTGATTGAGGCTTGATCTAAAATAGTGGCTATGTGTAGTTAGAAGAAGATGCATGCAGGAAACACTTTGGAGATAGAAATAATATTTCAGAGGTGATTAGGTATGTGGGATGAAGAAAATTTGACTATAACACTGAGGTTACAAAACTGGAAGACTGTGAAATTGGTAGTATCCTCAAAAGAAATAAGGAAGTTTACTAGGATTGGGTTTTGGAAGCAAAAGTAATGAATTCTATTTTAGACATGCTAAGTTCGAGGCCTCTTTGAAAGGTCCAGTAGGAAGTTGGTGTTGCAAGTCTGGAAAGACTGGAGCTCAGGAAATTTTGGTTCTGGAATCCCTGAGTTACAAATATGTAGAGATGATATTTATACTTACAGGAGCTGCTGAGATCACCTATAAATTAAATATTTATTTGTTATGTGCCAGGCACTTAGTTATGGCAAAGTATTTTTTTTTAGTAAGTGCTGATTTTTTAAATAAATGAAGATAGATGTGAGAGTGTATAGAAAAGAGATCATACCAAAGCACAGAACTTTGAACTATATCCACAGTTAGGTAGCACAAAATGAATAATTTCTCAGTAAATAGTTAAGAATAAACTTGAAAACACGCAATGTTCATTTCTTAGCTTTGTTGGTATGGTGAAAATAAGACTAGTCAAGTATGTACATTTAATAAAATTAATGATGGATATTTTGTAAAATAAAATTGTAGCATTATTGAGGGGAAGAAAGAGACAAGACTTCTGTTTTGAGTGGTAGGTTAGAATTCTGGTGAGAAAACTCCTAACAGTACAAGTTAACACCTACTCTTCCACCTAAATTTTTAGACAGTTACAGGTTAAGTAATTTGTCTTGAGGCACATGACCCTTATGTGTCAGAAGTTGAGTTTCCTCACAGGTCTTCATTCCAAGCTTTCATCTCAACAGCATTCATATGGAGGGATGAAAGGTAAAGAATATAGAGAGGAATAATAGGAAAAGGAGGGATATGTACATGGTGTAGTGGATAGCATACTGTGCCTAGAGTCAAAAAGACTCCCTGAGTTCAAATCTGATCTTAGACATTTACTAAGCGAATGGAAACTAACTCCATTTGTATCTGTTTCCTCATTTGTAAAATGAGCTAGAGAAGCAAATGGCAAATCACTCCACTATCTTTGCCAAGAAAATCTCAAACAAACAAAACCAATGCAATCATAATTAAAAGGAAAGCTGAAAACTGGAGGAAAATTTTTTTGCAGCAAGTATGTCTGATAAAGGCCTCATTTCTAGAGAACCGAGCCAAATTTATACAAATAAAAATCATTTCTCAATTGACAAAAGATCAAAGGTTATGAACAGGTGATTTTCAGACAAAGATATGATTAAAGGAATGCTGAAAATTCTGAGGTATCATCTTATACCTATCAGACTAATATGATAGAAAAGGAAAATGATACAAGTTGGAGGGGAGTTGGAGGGGATGTAGAAATATTGGGACACAGATGCACTGTTGGTAGAGTTGTGAAGTGATCCAACCATTATGAAAAGCAGTTTGGAACTGTGTCCAAAAGACCATAAAATTGATCCAATAATACCATTACTAGGTGTATATATGTAGATAGATAAGATATTTTAATATATCAAAAGGTCTTTTTATGGTGGCAACAAATTGGAAATTGAAGGAATGCCCATTAGTTGGGAAATGGCTGCACAAGTTATGGTATATGATTGTAATAGAATACTATTGTACTATAAGAAATGAAGAGCAGCATGATTTCAGAAGAAAGATTTATATGATCTCATGCAAAGTAAAGGGTAGAATCAGAAGCAGAATCAACTTACACAATTATAGCAATATTATATGAAGATCAACTATGATTGACCTATGTAGTCTTAGCAATATAATTATCCAAGCCAATTCCAAAGACCTCATGAAAAATGCTATCTATTCCAGAGAAAGAACTAGTGGAGTCTGAATGCAAATTGAAGTATATTGCTTTTTATTTTATGTTTTCATTTTTTTGATCTGTGTCTTTCACAATGTAACTGATATCAAAATAAGGTTTGCATAACTACACACATACATTATCAAATTGCTTACTATCTTTAGGAAGGGGACTGGGGAAAAGAAAAGGATAGAATTTGGAACTCATAATTTTTAAAAATGAACGTTAAAATTGTCTTTAGATGTAATTGGGGGAAATAAAATATTAAAAAAAAACTTCATATTATGAAAGAATATTCCTATACATTCACAACTATGTCTTCATATTTGTCCATATATATTATTGACAATTATGTTAGGAAAATAAATTTTAAATCAACATTACTGTAGAAATGTTAAACTATTAAAGCAATACCTTTAGAGATTAAAAAAAAAAGTTTGAGTTGTAATTTCATTTATAGGAAATGTTCCCAGAGCTGCAATCATTCATAATGTTCTCAGGTTCTTCTCTTTGCCATCTCATTAGCAAATAAAATAAACTATGATCTATGGTGCTTGTGACTTTTGGTTGTAAACCTGGTTCACTTTGGCTACATCCTTATAACCATGATAGAATTTTATGTAGCCAAAAGATTCTGTTAGCCACAGTTAAGATGTGGCTTAAAATGGCTCTAAGAGTAATAAGACTAGTATTTCTGGAACTTCCTTGTGGTTTTCTGGGTATGTATAGTCTAGGCATGCTAACTAAATCTATTAGTCATGTCCAGTACTGCCTTGATATTAGGTGCACAACTGTCCTCTACTCAGAGCATAAACGTAATCAACTTGGATCATGTTTTTATTTTTCTAGCTCTATCTGCCTTATATTAAATTCTGGGGATTGGGATACAAAGGAAAACAGCTTTGAAAGTTTTGAGAGCTCTGATCAATGTAATGATCAACCAAGGTTTTAGAAGAACCAAAATGAAGATCTAGACTTAAAGGTGATGTACTCAAAATGCAGAATGAGAACTGTATTTTTAGACATGGCCAATGTGGGAATTCATTTTGCTTGATTCTATGTATATTTGTTTACAAGGGCTGTGTTTTTCTTTTTTCTATTGTTGTTCATTGGGGTGGATGGGAGAGCAAGTTGGGAGTAAGGAAAATGTAGCAAATTTAAAAAGAAAACAATCAATTGAGACTTTTTAATAAATTAATTTTTTTTCAATGAATAGATAACTTTTCTCTCTCTTCCTTGCTTCCTCCCCATTGGAAAGAAAAAAAGATTGTTGTAACAAACGTGTGACAAAACAAATCTCCACATTGGTGATATCTTTAAAAGAGTCTCAATTTTTACCCTGCATCCATCCTTAGGAGATAGATAGTATGTTTCATCATTATTCTCTTGGAATTGTGGTTAGCCATTAAATTGATCAGTTCATAAGTCTTTCAAAATTGCTTATCTTTACAAGATTGTTGTTGATCAGAATCAGGAAAACAATTTGTAATGTAACATCTTGCTATCCCAATCAGCTTGCCTAATATATCAGAAAAGAAAAATGATAAATGTCAGAGAGGATGTGGGAAAACTGAAACACTAATACATTGTTAGTTGGCTTGATCCAACCATTCTGGAAAGCAATTTGGAGCTATGTCCAAGAGACTAAACTTTGCATACCCTTTGATCTAACAATGCTAGGTCTGTATTCCAAAGAAATCATAAATAGGGAAAAGAATCCATTAGTACAAAATTATTTATACCAGCTCTTTTTGTGATGGCAAAAATTTGGAAAATGAGGGGATGCCCATCAATTGGGTAATGGATGAACAAGTTGTGGTATATGAATATATTGTGCTATAAGCAATGATTAAACAGGTAAATTTCAGAAAAACTAGGAAGACTTAAAATGAATTGATGCTGACTGAGGTAAGCAGAATCAAAACATTGTGCAAAAACATCAACTATGACAGCTCTTCTCAGAAATAGAATGATCCAAGAAAATTCCAAAATACTCATGATGGAAATGGCTATTCACAGCCAGAAAAAGAACTATAAAGTCTGAATGCAGATTAAAGTAAATTTTTGTTGTTATTGTTTTGTTTTTCTTGAGGTTTTCCCCTTTTATTATTATTTTTAATATAACATTTCCTCACTTTGGCCCCCAGGATCACTTCTTTAAATACTTTATATATTATGGTTTCCACACAGAATGGTAGCCTATCTTAAGAGACATCAAAAGGATGGGATGAGAAACATAAAGAGTACAAGCAAAGTCATAATCTCATATGTCTTAAGGAGACAAACCTTGTTAAATAAACTCTAAGGGTAAATTAAGTCGAGCTACAGATCTAATCTGAGAGGTTTCACCATGGACTAATTTGAGAGGAAAGTTTTACATGTTACTAGACTAACCAAAAAAACCTCAGTAAAGTATAAATTCCATGAAACAAAAAGATTGAAATAAAACAATGACTATCATCAATATGAATTAACATTTTCTCCTTAAAATCTTATATAAAAATTATATATATATATATATATATGCAGAAAATATCCCACTTCTAATGTCCATTTAATCACATTTCATCTTGAGTTCTAAATGTCCCAGGTAATCGTTTGATCTCTGGAAACATCTTTTCTTGGACATTCTGGGATAGGTCTAATTCTCAAGGGAACTCCTAATAGATCTGCTTTTATGGTTCCAAGTCACATTATTAGATAATTCTATTAAAATCTGCTAGTAACAAGATAACACTATTTGGTACAACTTTCTAAATTTAGTTTTCTAGTAACTAGTTCTTGTGGTGAAAACCAGATAATTCTATCGAAACAGATCAACAGAGCTCTAAGAAGAATATCAAATTAGGAACCTGTAATTCAATTGAAATTTCAGAAAATTTCAATTTTTACATACCATTTTTCTACACGAACAATAACATCAGCAGGCTGAAGAATCTTAAGTAGACTCCATGAGGGTCTGACTTAAAAGATGAGTTTGTCTGTCTCTTAAAATTATCAAAATTATTTAAAATGAGAACCATTCTGCATTTGATAAGTAATCAAAAGATATGTACTATGCCCAAAGGACTATAAAATTATGCATATCCTTTGACCTAACAATATCATTATTAAGCATTAAAAAAGATTTTAAAACTTTTTTTAAAAAGGAAAAGGACTTTATATGTCCAAAAACATTTATAACAGCTCTTTTTTTTAGGGAAAAGAATTGGAAATTGAGGGGTTGCACAATAGCTGAATAAATTCTGGTATGTGATTATGATAGAATATTATTATTCTATGAGAAATGATGAGAATGCTCTTAGAACCTTAGACTCTAAGAAAAAATCTCCAGGGCCAAATAGGTTTACATGTGAATTTTGCCAAATATTAAAAAAAAAAAAAAAAAAACTAATTCCAATATTATGCAAACTATTTGGAAAAATAGAGAAAGAAGGAGTCCTACCAAATTCCTTTTATGACACACATTGATTATATCAATAATCAAACTAACAAATCATATGATTATCTCAATAGATGCAGAAAAAAGCATTTGACAAAATCCAACACCCATTCCTGTTGGAATACACGGGAGCTGTTTGAATACACAGAAGCCACCTGACTATGGTTGCTGGAAGTCCAACCCAGACTTGCAGAATGGATCTCCTCTTGTGAGAGGATGATACAAGGAGACTAGACTGAAAGGCAGTTGCTATTCTCTGACTTCTCTGACTGAGAGGCCATTGTGTTGTCTGACCTTTATCTTCTTCCCTCTGCCTCCAATTTATTTCATTCCCAGACTCACAACACCTGTGTCTGCAAAGGCTGCCTTGCAACTCTTTCAGATGCTATGATCCACACTGTGGAAGCTCTCAGGGAATTGACCTGACGCTTAACACATTCCTATTAAAAACACTAGAGAGTGTAGGGATAAATGGAGTTTTCCTTAAAAAGATCAATAGCACTGACCATAAAACCATCAACAAGCATCATATATAATGGGGATAAACTAGAAGCATTCCCAGTAAGATCAGGGGTAAAACAAGGTTGCCTACTATCACCATTACTATTCAATATTGTTATTAGAAATGTTGGCTTTGGCAATAAGAAAATAAAAAGGAATTAAAGTAGATAATAAGGAAACCAAATTATTATTCTTTGCAAAGAATTAGAAACTATTTCACAACTTCAGCAAAGTTGGGGGATACAAAATAAGTTCACATAAACCATCAGCATTTCTATATGTTACCAACAAAGTTCAACATCAAAATCCAGAAAGAGAAATTTCATTTAAGATAACTATAGATAATATGAAATATTTAAAAGCTTACCTGCCAAGACAAAGTCAGGAACTATATATGAACACAATTACAAAATATTTTTCACACAAAGTTAGATCTATTCAATTGGAAGACTATCAAGTGGTCATGGGAAGGCTGAGCTAATATAATAAAAATTATAATTATATCTAAATTAATCTACTTATTCAGTGCCATGCCAATAAACTCCCAAGAAATTATTTTACAGAGTTAGAAAAAATAACAGTTTATCTGGAATTTCAAGGGAATTAATGGGAAAAAATGTAAATTAAGGTGGTCTAGCTGTACCAGATCTAAAACTATATTATAAAGTAGTGGTACATAAATAAATAAATAAAGTACTTTATTATAAAGTAAAAAAGTCACCATTTGGTATTGATTAAGAAATAGAGTAGTTGATCAGTGGAATAGGTTAGGTTCACAAGACACTATAGTCAATGACTATAGTAACTAGTGTTTGATAAACGCAAAAGACCCCAACTTCTGGAATAAGAACTTATTTAACAAAAATTGCAGGAAAAATTGCAAAATTTTTGCATTAATCCACACTTAGCACCCTATACCAAAATGGATTCATGAATTCATGAGTTAGACATAAAGAGTGATACTATAAGCAAATTAGAAGAACAAAGAATAGTCTCTCAGATCTGTGGGAAAAAAAGGAATTTGTGGCCAAAGAACTAGAGTACATTATGGAATGCAAAATGCATAATTTTGATTATATTAAGTTAAAAAGCTTTTGTACAAATAAAACCAATGCAGACAAGATTAGAAGAGAAGCAGTAAACTAGAAAAAATAATTTTACATCCAAGGGTTCTGATAAAGGTTTCAATTCTAAAATATATAAAGAACTGACTCTAATTTTTTGAATACAAGCCATTCTCCAATTGATAAATGGTCAAAGGATATGAACAATTTTCAGTTGATGAAATTAAAGCCATTTCTAGTCATATGAAAAAATGTTCTGAAACACTATTGGTCAAAGAAATGCAAATTAAAACAATTCTGAGCTTCCACTACACATCTCTCAGGTTGGCTGAGGTGACAGTAAAAGATAGTGATGAATGTTGGATGGGATGTGGGAAAACTGGGACACTAATTCATTATTGGTGGAGTTATGAACTGCTCCAACCATTCTGGAGACCAATATGGAACTATGCCCAAAAGACTATCAAATTGCATACTCATTGATCCAGCAGTTTCTCCACTGGGCCTATTTCTCAAAGAGATCATTAAAAATGGAAAAGATCCACATGTACTAAAATATTTGTAGCAGCCCTTTTTGTAATGGATGCCCATCAGTTGGAGAATGGCTGAATAAATTATGGAATTTTATTATTCTATTAGAAAGGATCAGCCGGATGATTTCAGAAAGTCTTGGAGATGTAACATAAACTGATCTTAAGTGAAGTGAATAGAACTAAGAGAACATTGTACATAGCAACAGCAAGATTATATGATAATCAATTCTTATGGATATGGCTCTAACAGTGAGATGATTCAGATCAGTTCAAATAGTCGTCTTATGGAAAGAGCCATCTGCACCCAGAGAGAGAACTGTGGGGATCGATTGTGGATCACAACATAGTATTTTCACTCTTTTTGTTGTTGTTTGCTTGCATTTTGTTTTCTTTTTAAATTTATTTTATTATAGCTTTTTATTTACAAAACATATGCATAGGGTCAACAATGACCCTTGCAAAATCTTCTGTTCCAAATTCTCCCCTCCTTCCCTCCATCCCTTTCCCTAAATGGCAGGTAGTCCAATATATGTTAAATATGTTAAAATATATATAAAATCCAAATACATATTTATGCTATTATCTTGCTGCACAAGATAAATCATATCTAGGAAGAAAAAAACCTGAGATGGAAAACAAAATGCAAGCAGACAATAACAGAAAATGAAAATTGCATTTTGTGTTCTTTCTCATTTTTTTTCCTTTTTGATCTGGTTTTTCTTGTGCAGCATGATAATTTTGGAAATATGTATTGAAGAATTGTACAAGTTTAACATCTTTTGGATTACTTGCCATGTAGGGGAGGAGGTGAGGAGAAGCGAGGGAGAAAAAATTTGGAACACAAGGGTTTGCAAGGGTGTTGAATGTTAAAAACTATGCATATATTCTGAAAATAAAAACCTAAATAAAAAAATTAGAAAATATTAATATAAAACAAAAGAAAAACTTAGAAACTCCTCCATGATCTCAAACAAAGTGACATGTACTGTGTACAAAGTAATAGCAATGCTGAGGGATGATCAGCCAGCTATGAATAACTTGGCTATTAGTATCCATGCAGTGATTCATTATTATTCTGAAGGACTTATGATGAAAAATGCTATCTATACTTAGAGAAAGAACTGATTGTGTCTGAATACAGATTGAAGCATTCTCTTTTAAAAATAAAAAAACAAAAACATTTCCTTTTCTTTTTTTTTGGAGGGAGACAGGGAGGATCTATGTTTTCTTTCACCAACATGACTTTTATGGAAAGGTTTTGCATAACTTCACATGTGCTCTTTTACTGGGGGCAGGCTGGGGAAAAAGGGAGAGCACTCAAAACTCAATGTTTTAAAATACATATATTTATATATAAATTATTATGCATGTAACTGGGGAAAATAAAATATTGAATAGGAAAAATTATTTCTAAACTTCAAAAATAAAATAATTTCACTTCTGTTATATTTATCAATTTTATATATAAAAGTTTTAATTCATTTTCGAGAACTTATTTCTAAAACATGCTTAAGACCTATATATGTCATTAGAAACAATTGGAACTCAATTGTGTGTGTGTGTGTGTGTGTATCTTAATTCTTAGAGAAAATATTATGATTCTGTTGTTTTCTCAAAATTTACTACTCCATTTGATTAGAAAATTTTTATATCTTTGTTTTATAGACTTTTATATCTTTGATGTCTTATTCTTCTTTCCCCTTTAAGAGAATATTATTTCCATATCATCCTTAAAAAATTAGATAGTTCAAGGACTTAATTTTACATATTAATATATACCTATTAGCAAGTTTTTGACAAGTCCAAGAATTAACTTAATTAGTTGCTTAGGACTAAAGGAAAAAACTGACCACAAATTCAGAGTGAAAACAATTAAGATCTTTCATACTTGAGTTCTATTTTAGTAACTTCAGATGTTTCCGTATTAATTTAATAATAGATTTGGTATTGCAATGCAAAATTTCTGCTGTTCATCTGCTCTGATTGTAGAAATTTGCTAGGAAAAGAACAGAAGAGATAGTTATGACAGTATTAAGGCTGTCTCCTCAAGAGCATAGAGTGGTTACTGTATGTAATTTATAAAATGGGGTAACTCCTTTAGCCTTGTTAGTTTCCCAGGAAGGGTCATAGTAGATAGCAATCACAGAGTAAAGTTTCACTTTATTCATAGTGAATGGTACTGTTTGGATGAAGTATTTCTCAGTATTGAATCACATGATCCCTGTTCCCAGACCTGGGACCCTGGAAAGGTCATATGATTTCTACAGGGATGAACTTTGAACCCTGGGATATAGGAAGTTGCAGGAAGTGACATGACCTGTAGGAGGCAGTCAATATTGGTGACCATTGGTCGAGAATGGTTACGCCCTTTTAGTCTATCCAATGAGAAGACTCGGATCTTTTGCTTTTAAACTCTGGACAAGCCGGAAGTTGGCCAGGTTCCAGGAGCACATGGTGGAGTTGGGATGGCTCCCAGGTATGTCTGGGCCTCTCCTTGCAAGGACGAAATAAATACTTTCTCTTTGTACCTGATGATGTCTCTAATTAGTTCATTGAGAAAGGGAGTCTTGCACCCCTCCTAGACAATAGGTGACCTAAGTCAGGCTCAGAATTAACCGGCTGAGAAATTTTCCTATTCAGAAAGAAAAAGGAAAATGAGTCAAGAAGATCCTAGCTTAGCCTACATCAAGGTTGTCCCCTCAACTTTCCCAGACATAGCTTTCCACTGGAGCAGTTTTTAGACTACCTTGTACTCCATTTGGGTAGCACATGGCATTTCCCTAGAATGGTAGACTATTAGCTTAATGATACTAAAGACAAATCTGAAATCAAAATTTAAAGTAATGTTAGATTAAGGTTTATAGGAATTTTACCTCATATAACAAAATTTCACTAAGCACAGCTTAGAACTAGGTTAACAATGAATAATACAAGGACGTTTCATTTATCTTAACCACATTCTGGAGTTTTTAGACATACAGTGAATAGCTGGGAGTTGACTCAAAACCACAGAAAAATTCTGACTGTAGTAAAACTCCCATCTCTATTGTCTGTTTACCCCTAAAGCAAGATTGAAATCTTTGAATCTAAGATCTATACTACTAAGTTGGTTCAAATATATACTTTAGAATTTTACAACATACAATCAGCAGAGCTGATAAATCTTATGATCTCACCCAAATAAAAAGTACCAAGGAACGTCACAAATAAGGATAATTTAGATGGTGTGTGCTACTTTTCTTCCAAGAGTAAGTTATTATTCACTTTGAAGCAAAATATGCCCTTATCAAATGTTTAAATTCTCAGATATTTTTACCACATTTTTCTAATAGTTCAATTCATAATCTAACAGCATCTGAATTAATAGAGGGATTACTTTTTAAATATCATTTCTGATTTAAAAAATGGTTTCCCATTTTATATTTCTCATATGTATTCCTAAATATAAGAAAATTTTGAAATACAAAAATCACATAAATGATATCATGTACTGAAAATATAAAACAAAACATTGCCACTGAGGTAACATCAATTCAATTGAATGAATTTCCAAACTATCTTACATAGAAAATCATTCAGTTGATCATTTTTGACATTCTATATTCATTGTATTCAAGACTAATATACTTCCATTTACACTAAACTAAACTAAACTAAAAACTATGCAAGAAAAACAAGATTATGGGGAAAAAAACAACTAATCAACTAGAAAAGGAGATAAAATATCAAACACAAAAATAATTCTTTGAAAATTAGAATTGAGCAAGGGGAAGTCAGTGAAGCTATAAGAGTCCAAGAAATAATAAAGTGGAATAGAAAGAATGAAAAAATAGAAGAGAATGTGAAACATAAGAAAAACAATGTATCTGGAGAAGAGATCAAGAAGAAAGAATATCAGAATAATTGGACTACTTGAAAGCTGTGATCACAAAAAGAATCTTGATACAATAATGCAAGAAATAATTCAAGAAAATTGTCCTGGAGTGAAAGTAGAAATTTTAAAAAAATCTATCAATCATCATCTCAAAAAAATCCTTTGTGGAATAGGAACATTATTACTAAATTTTGAAACCCCCAGATCAAACAGAAAAATTTTCAAGAAACAAGAAAAAATAATTAAAATATGCTGGAACTACAATTAGAATTGTAAAGGATTTATCAGCAGCCCCAGTAAAAGACCACAGGTCCTGGAATTATATCTACCAACAATCAAAAGAACTGGACCTATGGACAAAAATATCATCCTGCAAAAAATGACATTCAATGAACTTGCAGATTTCTAGGACCTTCTTTCAACCAAACTTGAACTCAATAGAAAATCTAATTTTTAAGAGCCAACATCAAAGGTCAATTTCAAAAGTTAATATGAACAAATTGTTTATGTTTTTTACATGGAAATGCATACCATATATTTACAGGCATATCATAGCCATAATTGGATAGCTGAGAAGAAAAATTGGGGCAGAGTTGAGTATGATGTGAGTCTAAAAGGCAAAACTGTCTAGAAAAGGTAAAAATAGTAATTACGTGGAGAAGAATAGACACAGAGGCATAAGAGCAGGGAAGAGGGCTCATAGTTCTGAAAACCTACTCACATCAGAAATGAGGTAAGTAGGCAACACTGCATATATACCATGAAGAATATAGCACCCTTCAAAAATCTATAAAGGATAAGGTGGAAGAATGGGGGAAAGGGCAAGCAAAGAATAGGAGAAGAAGACAAGGGAGGGATTTATGGGTGGGGAGAGGTGAAGTAATAGCAATATATGGGATAAACTGAATGAAGACTCATTAGGATGTGGCTTTCACCAATGAACATTCCCTCCTGTTTCACATCACTTCTTAATTAGCATTTAAGTACTTATTTTAAAGGCAATTTATTCTTTTGTTTCTGGGATAGATTTCTGTATTTAGAGTATAAGCCTAAACTCCCCCAGACAATGGGAGAAAAGGTGAAGGGTGAGGGGCTTCTGCTCCATTTAATTTTGTGCTTTGCATTTCTTTAACTGACACCTTGTTGGTTAGAAGTTGCCCTTTCTTACAAGATTGTAATGTATGGGACAGAGTACTAGACCCCTCCTTACCCAAATTAACTACTCAAAGACATCTCTAGATACAAACAAAAAGCATTTATTCGGTTCTTACAAGAAGCGGGCCAAGCATACCAACTAGATAGTGTGTGGCCCAGTGCAGAAGTGTAAACTAGATTATATAACAGAAAAAAATGAGTCCTTCTCCTCTTCCTGTTTTTTAAAATTTATTGGTTCTGGAACAAGGAAATGACTATTGACCAATGGACAACAATGTTTTCTATTTCCTGGGAATCACATGGCTCTCTGAAGCTTAGGCCTAGGGTCTGATCTACTTTACCCTACAATCTTCTGAGAAATCTTCACTTGTCCCATTCAGTCTCTCCTCTTTATTTCATACCTTTGAAGATTTCTCACACTAATCCTAATATATTTCTTTCACTAGGACATCCTATCAAGCCTTTAGGCTTCTCCCTCTCTTCAGTATCAATTGTACCCCATCCTCTATCATTCAGAACCAACACCTGCACATCATTGGAAGCTTTTATTGAGACCATTTTAGCTTAGGAATCTTGAACTATTCTAGTGATTAAATGTATCATTCAAGGTAAGCAATCAAGTAATAGGATAATGCTGCTTAAAGCAATGAGCAGGAACTAGAGACTCTGCTTTCACCAACTTCCATCATTTGTCCTGGAAAACTTATCACAGACCAATAGATTGGCATCTGGTAGCCAGTCAGGGCCATTACCATACCTCCCCTAGAAATTATATCCCATCATTCCCACTTCAAGCAGTCCAGAACAAAATTCATTTGAGACTTTGGAGGTACTTTAGCCTGATAAGGGGCATAGAGCTAGCCCTGCCTAATGGGGTCCAGACTGAGGAGGAGAGACACATGACTTGTAGGCAGTGTCTGCTAACATCCAGAGAGTGCTGAATGTCAGAATCAAGTATCAGGTCATTTTGGGTTGACCAAATAGTTGGAATTTCATGGCTTGGAATCTGGAAGAAACCACTCACAAATAGATTAAAGATGCAAGGACCAAATAAGAGGAAAAAAAAAGAATAAACAAAAATGGAGTAAGTATGGGGGTTACTAGGATAGTAACCAGAAACTCCAGTCAGAGGAAGACTAGGGGGAAGGAAATGAGGCTATCATGAATGTCTCTCATTCAGACAGCTTTTCCTAGGGTAAAGACCAAAGAGAAATTTTTCCAAATCCTGCTTTTGTCTCCTTAAAGGAATAGGGGCAATGGGTGGACAAATGTGGCCCTTATACACAGTGAAATAAGTGCTCAGAATGCAAGTACTATAATGTTTAAAAGGAATTAACTATTGAGTAGAGAGAATGACATGCAGAGTGGAGATAAATAATCTTAATTAGGTTTGATCTCCTTTAGCAAAATCCCTGAGCCTTTTCAGTCTTAAAAAGGAACTAACTAGTAACCGGTGTCAACAAAACTCAAAAGTGTCAAAACAAAAACCCGTGCAAGGGGACATATGTGTAAAATTCATCTGCCAGTCCTCCCCTAAGTATATATCCCTCATCCAGATAGGCTTCAGGATGTGGGGTTTAACAGCCCTTTCAGAATTTACTTGAGCACAAACTGGACAAACCTGACAGATCTGTTTAATTGTTTCTCCTAGCTTATGACTAGTGAAAATAGGTTTCTCAAGAGATTGGAGAACATTTATTTTTCAAATGACTAGCTTGGTGTAGAGAAGTTTTCCCTGGCGGGCCTCTGGGATTAGAAATTGGCTTGAACATGTTTGAAACCATCCAGAAGGAGAAGGAATATACCTCCTTTCTTTAGCAAGGGCTTATTCCTTGGAGCTGTATGGAATAGAGAGAGATAAGGTGAAGAACTTACAGGAATGTATGAATTCTTTTTCAGTATTTTATTTTCATTATTTCTGTGTTTCCTCTATGACCTATATAACATGTGCAGGCTCATATTTACTTGAACCTTGGCCATCTAGAAACATATTTACTTAACCTGAGCTGATGACATTTATAGGTATTTGACATTTATCGATATTTACTCTATTAGTTGGACCACTGTCTGCTTGATTAAGTCTGAAGGCCTGACTTTCTGTTTCCTAGAAATCAGAAGATTTCAGGGAAATAGAAACCTTCCATTCCAATCTCTCCAAATAGCAACAACCAAATAGATGCCTCCCCTTCCCCTTCTCAATGGTCTCTTACTTCTGATGTAATTTCTTGTATAAAAGCTATGTATCTTTACTACTTCTTTAGCCCTCCTACTGCAAGCTTTCTCTTTCTTATCTCGCGCTGGGATGGCTCATCCTCCAAAGGTTTTCAATAAACAACTTTTCTGCCTTCTACTGAGTGATCTCTGAGTAATCATTTGGGGTAAGGGTCTTCTACATCCCTCACAGGAGTGGGGGAAGTCCCTGAGGCAGACTCCAAAACTAGAAGGTTTAGGATTACTGATTTATTGTTAAAACAGAAGCTGCTCTCCCCCCACCTTCCACCTAAAATCAGGGGATCTCAAAATCATTGCTATATTACATCAATACAGCAAAGTCAAAGCAAAATTGAACTGATGTAAATGGTATTTTTTTTAGGGAAGGATATTTTGATAAGGATAGCAAAATGGGTTGGAAGGCAGAAAGTAATAGGACCAGTATTTCTAAGGGAAGAAGGTAAGGAATTCATATTTATTATGTGCCTATCATGTGACAGATACTGTGACACAGCAAATGCTAGGAAGACTTTTGTTTTTTGATCCTTTCTTTATGAGGGAATGAGCCCGGTTTCAAAGCAAAAGTAATTTTGGTTATTTTTCTTCCTGAACTCCTTCCACCTATCCCCACCTCACCTTACTTGAGACTCCCTCTTTCTGAAACTTCCTGTGAGAACTGTTCCTTATCCAACTCTGGAAGAAATCATGTAGTCTGTAAAGCAGATTCAATTGATTCTGAGATGAGATCTCATCGCCCTCATTTCAGAATTCTGTTTTGTATTTCTTTGAGCAAAGGTGGCCTTGTGAATTTAAAAAGTCAAACTTCTAGGTACTTGCTGTTTTATGGGAGAGAATACATATAGCTACTACAGAGATTCTTAAAGAAGATAACCACTGATAAGAGGATGTAAAGATATGTTTGTTTTCTGACCTGACTTGCCAGGAAAAATGGACTTTTTAAAAATAGGTTTTTTAAAAATTTTTCCAAATATTTTCCAAAGATGGTTTTCAACATTCACCTTTGCAAAAACTTGTGTTCCAAATTTTTCTCCCTCCCTCCTCTCCTTTTCTCTTCCCAAAACATCAAGCAATCCAATAGAGGTTAAATATATACCATTCTTCTAAATATATTTCCATATTTATCATGCTGTGCAAGAAAAATCAGATAAAAACCACAAGCAAGCAAACAACAACAAAAGATGAAAATACTATGGTTTAATCTACATTCAGACTCCAGAGTTCTCTCTCTCTCAATGTGGATGGTTCTTTTCCTCACGAACCTATTGGAATTGTCTTGAATAACCTCATTGTTGAAAAGAGCCATTACATCACAGTTTATCATCACATAATCTTGTTGCTATGTACAATGTTTTGTTGGTTCTACTCATTTCACTTAGTAGCAGTTCATGTAAATCTTTCCCAGGTTTTCTGAAATCATCCTGCTTGACAAAGAAATGGACTTTGAATGAAAGAATTGTTCAGAGAATATAGAGGCTAGGTGAAAGTAAAATATTTATTCAGTACTTCTATTAATTGCTTCATGATTTGATCTTTTAAAATATATTGGCCTCTTGGGAGAATGAATATAATGGTGGTTATATTATTGTTTCATGCTTAACTCTTTGCACATAACTTTTTAGGAGTCTTTTTTGTGGTTTGAGCATTTATTTTGAGTGGAGGAAATAGATAGCTCTCCTATAGCTTATTTACACTGTATATTTAATATCTTTCCAATTTGTACTTTGGGGAAATCCTGGACACGAGCCAAAATCAAGCTTTAAAAGTTTTCTCTAGGATTCTTAGGGGAGGAGAGTATAAAAGATCCAAAGAGTTTGAGTTTGATCCTCCAAGCTCCTCCAAGTCCAAATCCATGGGTCAGAGGTAGGGGTACTTTAGAATGAGAGAATACGTGCCCTATCACCCTTGAACACAGCAGAAGTTCTCTTTTGTTACAATAGTGATAGAACAGATGTGGTGAGGATAATCTAAACTAATGAACGATAACTGGTTAGTATTATAGTGAATAAATATTGTGCTGATTTTAGAGATAGGAAGGTCAAAGGAAATCAGACACTTATTAGCTATGTGACTATGGGTAGATACTAGATTTTTAACCTCTGTCTGTCTACATCTATTTCTTCATTTGCAAAAGAGGGAATAATAGCACCTACTTCCTTGCATTGTAAGGATAAAACAAGATAAACTTATAAATGTTTTGCAAACCTTTAAGCACTATGTAGCTGCTAGATATAATTTTAGAATAGTTTTTTCATGGTATGTGTCTATAAATAAGTACTTTGGTAGATTTACCATCCTAATTATATTTCCCTTTAGATTGAGTTGTTTCCCCTACACAGATTAACTGACGATAGTTAGAGATGGCTCTATGTCATACAAAGTGGTGTGTGTGTGTGTGTGTGTGTGTGTGTGTGTGTGTGTGTGTGTGTGTGTTTCAAACTAGGATAGGATTAAATATTGGCCATAAATATTACTCAAAAAAGAGAAACGTGACAGTTATTTTCCACTGACATAGTTTCAGTTCAGTTCAGTTCTCAGTTGTGTCTGACTCTGTGAACAATTTTGGGGTTTTCTTGGAAAAGATACTGAAATATAGTTAGTTACATGGAGATAGATAGATAGATAGGCAGACAACTTGCTTGGCAAAGTTTCCTGTTGCTACATTTCATCAAAAAGAAAATACTTTCTCAATAATTTAATTCTTTGTAATTTCATACATGTGAATACTCCCTTAGGTAATGCAGAACACAACTCCAAGCTCATAGGATTATGGCCAAGCACTGGCCAGTGGTGATTAGCTTCCCCAAGCTTTAGTGAACTGAACTTGGGATGCCCTGTCTGTTAATAGACTATACCTGGAATCTATCAGAATTTAGATTTTGCTATTATATTCTTTGAGAAACTAGAGTCTCATCTCTTCCAACATCTACTTTTATTCTGTTCCACTTGTGGGCATATTTTTTTTTTCCCAAAGTGCATACTATATTGGTAGAAATGAAAATAGAAATTTATAAACTAAAGCCCCTGTTCTTTTCATGATACTTTAAAAAACCCAACTCAGCAACTAATATTAGTAATGAAATCAGCATTATGAGAAATTTCTGATTTATTGATTAGCTATGAGACATAAACAGAATCTAAGCTCCTCTAGTAGAACTGGATTGAGTTTGTGATGCAGCTTGTGATAAGCTATATTTTTGTAAATTAAATTAACTGACCTGATTTTAAAACACCCAGGGAGTTAACTATTCTGAGATGTGTTTGGCATCTTTCTATTATACTAGCAGAGAGTAGTTAGAAAAGAAGAACAATATTCCCTGACCAAAAGAATTCTTCCTCAAATTTAATTCAAATCAGCAAAAAAAGGGGTGGGATTAAATGTTCATAGCCTTTGGCTCACAAATTCCTCAATTAGTGGAAAGTAATCTGTAATTATGTTCAAAGAATTACATAACTATATAGGCTTTGACCTAGCAATATCACTCTTGGGTCTTTTTTTCAAGGTGATCAGGTGGAAAAAAAGAAGTGAACCTATATGTGCTGAAATATTTATGATAGTTCTCTTTCTAGTGGCAAAGAACTGAAAATTTAGGAGATGCCCATCAATTGAGGAAATATTAAGTAAGTTGTGGTATATGATTGTGATGGAATACTACTATACTGTCAAAAATGATGAGCTGGTTGATTTTAGAAAAACATGGAATGGCTTGCATGAAATAATACGAAGTGAAATATATATATAACAATAAAATAACTAAATAAAAATACAAACATAAAATAAATATTAGTGACAGCAATATTGTTTGAAGAATAATTATGAACAATCAAATTATTCTGAGTATTATAAATATTTTAATCAACTATAGAGGACTTATGAAGGAAGATGCTATTTACCTCTGGAGGAAGAATTGATAAATAGAAGTGTGCATAGTATAATTTTACATATATTTATAAATCTGTGTGAAATGGTGTCCTTTATTGTAGGGTAGGGAAGGAAGGAGAAAGTTCAGAACTTATAATGTAACAAAAAGAAATTAATTTTTTAAAAGAAATTCTTCAATTAGGCATATGCTACAAGAAGGTGTACTTACAATACAGCAAAGAACTGAAATCAAAATGGTTATTTATTGGGGAGAGAGGAAATAAATTATGCTACATAAATGCAATGTCAGGTAAGTATCACAGTGAATAGAATGCTGTACTTGGGAGTCAGAAAGATTTGAGTTCAAATGTAGCCTCAGACACTTCAGGCTAGTCATTTCATCTCTCAGCTCCAGTTTCTTTGTCTATAAAATGCATGTAATAATGGTACTTATTGGTTGTATCCAAAAGAGATCATAAAAAGGGAAAAGGGATCACATGTATAAAGATATTGAAGCAACTTTTTTTTGTGATGGCAAAAAATTGGAAATTGAGAAGGATGCTCATCAATTGGGGAATGGCTGAATAAATTGTGGTATATTAATGTAATGGAAGATTATTCTTCTGGAACAATAGATTTCAGAAAAACTACATGAACTGGTGATAAGTGAACTAAGCAGAACCAGGAGAGCATTGTATACAGTAACAGCAACATTGTGTAATGATCAATTATGAAAAACTTAGCTCTTCTTGGCAATACAGTGATCCACGATAATTCCAAAAGACCTGTGATGAAAAATGCCATTCACATCCAGAGAATGAGCTATGGAGTCTGAATACCAGATTAGAATATACTATTTTGCTTTTAAAAATTTGTGTTTTTTTTCTTGTTCTTTCTTTTGTTCTGATTCTTCTTTCATAAGTGATTAATATTGAAATATGCTTGATATGTTTATATATGTATATCTTATATCAGATTGCTTTCTTTCTTAGGGAAAAGGGAAGAAAGAGGATGGGGTAAAATTTGGAACTCAAAGTCTTGTAGAAATAAATGTTGAAAACTATCTTTACATGTAATTCTAAAAAAAATAAAATACTATTAAGTGCAAAAAAAAATTAATAGCACCTATTTCCCAGAATTATTGTAAGGATCAGATGAGATATTTGTAAAACTCTTACAAACCTTAAAGCTCTATATAAATGCTAGTTATTATTGTTGTTATTATTTAGAGAAATGTGAGATTTACATGAACTAATGCAGAATGCTGTAAACTGAACTAAAAATAATGTACACAATGATTACAATAATGTAAATTAAAAGAATAATAAAGTAAAACTGAATGCTCAAGCTTGCCTTCAGTGGAAGAAAATATTTCTTTTTTTGTTGGAAAGTCAGGGTAGCACAGAGTAGACTGTTGCATAGATTGCCAAACCCCTTCTTTCTCATTGGAGACTTTAGTAAAATTTTCATTTTTCACTTGTTTTTGTTAACAATTATGTATATTAGTGTTAATAAACTGATTTTGCTCAAAGCCATATATTTCTGTCTACTTTTATTAAATTAACTTGAGATGGGAGTAATTTTTGGATATCATTCACAATTTTATTATAATTTTTTCTTACAATGTTGAAGATGTAGAAATTGTCCATTTGCACAAACATCAATGCATACCAAATGTATTACAATGATTACCTTTCTATTTTAAACTAGTATTAGATAGTTTTAATCATTATCACTTTGTAGTATAATTTCAGATCTGGCCCTGCTGCATATTCTCTTCCTTCCCCCTTATTTTAATTATTTTCTTTTGAGAATCTAAATTTTTTTTTCTCCTCTAAATGAATCTTATCATTTTTTAAGGATTATAAAGTAATCATGTGGTAGTTTGATAGGGATGACATTAAATAAATAAATTACTTTTAGTGGGATTTTTTTTATTATATTGTTTATGATCTAATAACAAACAACATGGATTTATTTTATATCCTCATTATTAATCATTTCTAGCTCTATAAAATAATCCCTTGTTACTTTTTACTGTCTAGTTCTATCCATAATTTAATGACTTTTTCCTTTAAGGACTTAGATATTTTAACATTCATTTGAATCAAACAGTTTCAGTGAGTTTTAGCATTTTGGATCCAGAATAATTTAATAGTTGCACAGGGCTCTCCCAGATTCTTGCAGTCAGTAGTAAAAATCAATACTAGAAGTCATTTAGACAAACTTTGAACAAATTCATGTCAGAGCAATAAAGGAAAAAGATGATTTGTTTAGAAAAAAGAAAGTATCAGAATACAAAGATGGAAGAGAACTCACTGTTATAGAGGGTGAGAGTCAGGGATACTAAACATAGACTGATTTTAGACTATCCTTTTGGTAGTGAGAAATGTAGGTTCTCAAAATATTGTTTGAAAGAGGGAGGGGAAAAGTTGTGTTTATGTTTTAGAAGATTTAGCCAAGGAGAATTCAGTTGATTCTGAGGCTCAGGGAGGTCAGAAACAGTCATTTAGTTATAATATGTATTGAGAGAAAGAGGAGGAGTAGAATGGAAAGCATTTAAGAATGCACACAAAGATTTATTTGAATCCTTAATTACTCAAATGAAAATATTTCTAAATGATCCTAATCTTCAAGGTCAAGTCTAAGTAGCATGTTTAGGAAGGAAAGTAAGGGCGTATTTGGGAAGGAAGGCACTACTATTGTGTAGGGAGCCACTAACCTTGTAGAAGCACGTGTGTTGGGGGATCGGGAGTGAAGAGGGAGAGAAAGAAATGGGGATGAAAGAAGAAAAGGATATAGGTATTAAGTAATGTCACAGGTGCATGAATTATAAGGCACAGTTCTAACTGGTGAGAAAATTCCTAAAGTTTATAGAATTAGACACAAAAATGGTAGTATGAGGCAAAAATAACTTTTGGTAGTATGAGGCAAAAATGAGGAAAAGAAATCATGATTATCCAACACTGTCAGATGGATTTGGGGATTAAGCATACTTTGAAATAAGGACTGATTAAAAAAAAAAATCATCACACCTTTGTTACTACTTTTTCTAGCCATAAATTTATAGGCAAGATCTAAAGAGCTGATATCAAACATTTGTACAGAAGAGAAAACTACTCATTTGCTAAAATTAACTTTCAAAGTTTAGAATTAAAACAACTTTTCACAAGGATTTATATTTTTGCAAAATGTCAATCATTTTAATATACTAGATTCTATTATGAATTGTGGGGGAATACTATTTTTGGTTCTTTAAAAAGAAATTTATTCCTTCTGAATCCTGTATAATGACACATCTGTATTTTACTAAGAATGGACACTAAGCTGTCCTGTTTCTATCAGGAGCTAATTCACATCCCAATTTTTATCAGGTGGTCAAAACAAAAAATAATACCAAGATAAAATCAAAACGAGTACATGATTTAGACATAAATGGTGATATTCTAAATAAATTAGTGGAGTATAGAGTTTATTTGTCAGACCTGTGGATAAAGGATGAATTTATGACCAAACAAGAAATAGAGAGCATTACAAAATATAAAATAGATGATTTTGATTACATTAAATTAAAAAGATTTTGTTCCAAACTAAACCAATGCAATGCGGAAGATTAAGAGAAAAGCAGAAAACCTGAGGGAGGAGAGAGAAATATTTACAGAAAATTTCTTAGATAAAGACCTCATCTCTAAAATACATAGAGAACAGAGTCAAATTTATAATAATTCAAGTCATTCCCTACTTGATAAATGGTCATAGGAAACAAACAGGTAGTTTTCAATCAAAGAAATCAAAGCTATGTCATATGAAAAAATGTTTTAAAAAGCTATCACCTAAAAAGTCTTCTAAATTATTATTGTTTAGAGAAATACAAATTAAAACAATTATCTGATTAGCTATTATGAGAGAAAAGGAAAATGATAAATATTGGAGGGGATGTAGGAAAACTGGAACACTAATGCACTGTTGGGAGAATTGTGAACTGATCCAATCATTCTGAAGAGCATTTTGGAACTATGTCCAAAGGGCAAACTGTGCATACCCTTTGACTCAGCAATATCACTAATAAATTATATTCTATAAATTTTTTTAAAAAAGGAAAATGACCTATATATACAAAAATATTTGTAGCAGCTCTTTTTGTGATGGCAAAGAATTGGAAATTGAGGGGATATCCATCAAAGTTATGATGTATAATTTTAATAGTTCTATAAGAAATGGTAAGCAGGATTATTTCAAAAAAAACCTGGGAAGATTTAGATGATTTCATGCAAAATAAAGTGAACATAATCAGGAGAACATTGTACACAGGAATTGGAATATTATATGATGTTCATCTCTGAATGACATTAATGTAGCACTTTAAAGTTTACAAAGCACTTTACAAATATCTGATACTCATGAAAATCTTCCTAAATGAAAAGAACCCACATGTGCAAAAATTTGTAGTCCCCTTTTTGGTAATGGCAAGGAATTAGAAACTGAGTGGGTGCCCATCAGTTGGAGAATGGTTGAATAAATTATGGTATATTAATGTTATGAAATATTATTTTTTTAAAGAAACAATCAGCAGGATGATTTTAGAAAGGCTTGGAGAGATTTACATGAACTGGTGCTAAGTGACAACAATATTATATGATGATCAGTTCTGATGGACTTTCCAACATTGAGGTGATTCATGCCAGTTCCAATAGACTTGTGATGTTAAGAGACATCTGCACCCAGAAAGAGAACTGTGGGGACTGAGTGTGGATAACAACAGTATTTTCAATTTTTTGTCCTTTGCTTGCATTTTTTTTTCTCATTTTTTTTCCTTTTTGATCTGATTTTTCTTGTGCAGCAAGAAAACTGTGGAAATATATATATAAAAGAATTTTACATGTTTAACATCTCTTGGATTACTTGTCATCTAGAGAGAGGTTGGGGGAAGGGAGAAAAAAATTGGAACACAAGGTTTTCAAAAGTGAATGTTAAAAACTATCCGTGCATATGTTTTAAAAAGAAAAAGCTAAAAAAAAAAGAAAATCTTCTTAAATGTAAAAGCTCCAAGGTCTGTAATGGGCTGAGGCTTGAGTTGATGCACTGAGGTCCCAAGCACATGAGGCTAAATAGTAATTGGACCATACTCTATTAATAGATAAGCTTGGAGAGAGAATGGCCCCCACCCACTCTTTGTGCAAGTCCTGATGTGTTGTATAGGAAATGACGATTTTGGTGGGTGGAGGCAGGGGAGTGGAAAAGGAAGGGGAGGAGGGACTTTTGGGACGGCCATTGCCACGGTTGCCTCCACGGTTGACTCCACTGTTGGCTCGGCTCGCGTCACTCTCTCTTAGCTGGCTTCCTGTCGCAACTGCCTATATTTGCTATCGCAATCTTTCTTGCCTATATTTGCTATAGCAATCTTTATTCACCTCTTCACTTCAATAAATATTGAAGATTTTTCCCTTAACCTGAATTCCTGACTCCGGCTGTCTTTAAATACGCGGTCATTACAAAGGTCCCTTCTGAGCCCTCTTCTCTCCATATTTTCTTACTTGTTAATATCATTAGCATTCGCGTGTTTAATTACCATCTCTATGCAAATGATTCATACATTTATATATCCAGACCAAGCTTCAGTCCTGCATTACTAATTACTTATTAGACATTTCAGGCATATTTCCGAGACACATGGGACTCAACTCAACTTGACCAAAACAAAATTTGCTATTTCCATTCCTTACATCTCATTCGCAATCCTTCTACTGAGTTTTACCATTTTTACTGGGTATACCACTATTTCCCCAGATTCCCAGTATCATAAACTCAATTCCTCATACCTTTTACCCCCAAATAGTCAGTTTCCCTTCTCTCTACTTACACAGACATAGTAATAAATCCTTTATCATTAACTTATCCCTAGATTATTTTTTTGAGTTATTTTTTTAATAATTATAACTTTTTATTGACAGAACCCATGCCTGGGTAATTTTTTACACATTATCCCTTGCACTCACTTCTGTTCCGACTTTTCCCTCCCTCTTTCCACTCCCTCCTCCAGATGGCAAGCAGTCCTATACATGTTAAATAGGTTACAGTATATCCTAGATACAATATATGTGTACAGAACCAAGCAGTTCTCTTTTTGCACAGGAAGAATTGGATTCAGAAGGTAAAAGTAACCTGGGAAGAAAAACAAAAATGCAACCAGTTTACATTCATTTCCCAGTGTTCTTTCTTTGGGTGTAGCTGCTTCTGTCCATCGTTGATCAATTGGAACTGAATTAGATCTTCTCTTTGTTGAAGAAATGCACTTCCATCAGAATACATCCTCATACAGTATTGTTGTTGAAGTATATAATGATCTCCTGGTTCTGCTCATTTCACTTAGCATCAGTTCATGTAAGTCTCTCCAAGCTTCTCTGTATTCATCTTGCTGGTCATTTCTTACAGAACAATAATATTCCATAGCATTCATATACCACAATTTACCCAACCATTCTCCAATTGATGGGCATCCATTCATTTTCCAGTTTCTAGCCACTACAAACAGGGCTGCCACAAACATTTTGGCACATACAGGTCCCTTTCCCTTCTTTTGTATTTCTTTGGGGTATAAGCCCAGTAGTAGCACTGCTGGGTCAAAGGGTTTGCACAGTTTGGTAACTTTTTGGGCTTAATTCCAGATTGCTCTCCAGAATAGTTGTTATCTCTAGATTAGTGCAAATAACCTTTTAACTAGTTTTCATGTCTCAGTTCTCTCTTCAGACTGTTCCATCTGTCATATAATTACCAAAGTGATTTTTCTCAAGCACAGATCTGATTATATTAGCCCCTTATTTAGTAAATTCCAGTGACTCCCTATTTCCTCTGTTATAAAATATGAGTTTCTATTTGGCTTTTTGAACGCTTCATCATATAGTATCAGCCTATCTTTCTTACATTATTTCTCTTCCTTATACTCTCTGGTCTTGCCAGACTGACTTCTTAGTATTTCTCATACAAAATTCTATATCTTTAATCTCTTTGTGTCCCTTATGTCTCCAAGGCACCTCTTCCTCCACATCCTTCAAGGTATGACTTAAACATCACCTTCTACATGCAGCTTTTCCTGTCCTTCTAACTGTTAGTTGTTCCTTCTATAAATGTTTATTCTGTGTCTTATACATGTTGTTTCTCCCACTAGAATGATAGTTTTTTGAGAGGAGGAATCATTTCACTTTTGTCTTTGTAGTCCTAGCCTATAGTTGGTCCTAAGTAAATGTTTATCAAATGATTATTCCCTATTTTATGGTTGAGGAAGTGAGTCTCAGAAAAGTAAAATGATTTACTCATGATTAGAAAGTGGCAAAAATAGTACTTCAATTTAGGTCCTCTAGATTCCAAGTCCATTATTCTTTCTAATTCACCACAGCACCACTCTAATATGCTTGACAAAGAAAATTGAGGCCCATTACCAATCTACTGAACCAACCAACTGCCATCAAAAGTTCCTCTTAACAGCTGTGCTTTTTTAATAACAAGAATGGTTTTAAGTTCTCTCTAGGGGAAAGGTGTTACATAAAATGCAATAATGGACTCAGTCCTACTTATTTTGAGTAATTGATGTTTCTGGGTATAATGGGTATAATGACTTCATTCACATAAGATAGTGACCTTCTAAAATCTATCTTCCAACTTTCTTTGTGCGTTCCCACAAATAGTCCTCCAAGTCTGTAATGCATTTTGACCTCACCTGTCCCACCTAGAATCTCAAGCTTCCTTCCAAACAGTAAGTATCAATTCTCCTAAACACAAACTTTTAAAAATCTCACCCACTCATTCATTAAGTCTCTTCCTCTTGATATTACTTTGTATTTTATATATATATATATATAGGAGAAACAACATTTAGTGAGTAAATGTGAAGTATATACAAGTAAATATGAAGTATATACTATATATATGTGTATATATACACATATATACACATATATATGTAAAATACATATACACATTTATGTCTAATGGTAGCCATCTCTGGGGCATTGGGGGAGAGGAAGAAAAAAGAGGAAAAAAAGAAAGTTACACAATAACTTAATCATATGTTGAAAATAAAGGAAAAATAAAGGAATAGCAAATTGTACATACTAGATGTGTAGTTTTATAGGCAATTATGCAGTCATCTTTTTTTCTATTCCATGTTATGGAAATGCTTATTTTATTTCTTAAGTTCAGAATAAAATTTAAAAAATAAAAATACAACAAGATTGTGTGTGTGTGTATGTGTGTGTGTGTGTGTGTGTGTGTGTGTGTGTGTGAAAGATGAATAGGATTTTGGTTGAATGAGAGATATAGATTGTGTAATTCTCAAAGGAGAAAAGATTATTGAGTGATAGAAGTATGTGATAGGAGAAGGAGATAGTACATGATAGTAAGTAGAAGGAGAATCTGGAAGTGTTTTGTTACTTTTGTTATTTATAAGGCTAATTTGGTCTACACTCATGGATGAGCAGTTAAGTGGCACAGTGGATAGAGTACGAAACCAGGAGACTAAGTTTCCTGAGTTCAAATCTGGCCCAAGACACTTGTTAGCTATGCAGTCTTGGACCAGTTACTTAACCTTTTTGCCTCAGTTTCCTCATCTGTTCAAATAAGATAATTTATATGAAGTACTTTGTACATGTTAACACACTTTATAAAGCCATACTCTCTTACTAACCCTATTTTTCAGTTCTGGAAAGTCAATCAAATCAATTTTGATACTGTTAATGGAAAAGATATATTAGGTTCCACCTAGTCCCTTTGGTTCTACTCATCCCTGACATTTTCTTTTTTAAATTAAATTTTATCTTTTGAATTAACTAAAATAGATGTTTCTCTCTCTCTCCTCTTTTCACCTATCAATGAAAAGAAAAAAAAAGAAAACTTTTGAAATAAATATGCATATTCATGTAAAACAGATTCACACATTGATTACATCCAAAGCACATGTCTCTCCTTCTGCACTCTGAAACCATCATTTCTGTCAGGAGTTGAGCAGCATGTTTCATCAATGATCTGCAGTCATGACTAGTCATTGTATTTCTCAGTTCTTAAGGGTTTCAAAGTTGTTTATTTTTAGTGTTGTGATTGTTTAAATTGTTCTTCTTGTTCTGCTTATTTATTTGCTTATACAAATCTTCCCAGCTTTCACTGTCCCGTTTATATTTCTCATGGTATAATAGTACTCCATTAAACAAATATAACATAGTTTGTTGAGTAATTCCCCAACTATGAGACCTCTTTAGTTGCCAACTCTTTACCATAACAAAAAGAGTTGCAATAAATATTTTTGTACATATAAGCTCTTTCTACTTTCTTTGATCTCTTTGAGATATAAATCTTCTAGTATCAGTGGGTTAAAGATTATGTTTAGTGGCTGCATAATTCCAAAATGCAATCCAGAATGACTGGGATCAATTCACAATTCCACAACTATGTATTAATGTGACTTTTCTCATAGCCCTACCAACATTTGTATTCTTCCCCACCCCCTTTTTGAAAACTTTGTCAATCTAATAAGTATGAGGTAGGACTTCAGAATTACTTTGATTTCCATTTCTATAAGTATTAATGATTTGGAGCACTATATGGTTATTGATAACTTGGATTTTTCTTTAAATAATTGCTTATTAATATTCTTTGAACCATTTATCAGTGGGAGAATGGCACTCTGAAAATTTCCAAATCATTTAAGGTTTTTACCTTACTCTGGTCACCACTCCCTCCTATATATTGTTTTCCCTTATTAGAATGTCAGATCTTTTAGCTTTGATGAATTTACCTCTTCTCAGCAGTGTGGTGATTCAAGGCAAGTACAATAGACTTGGTATAGAAAATGCCAGTCACATTCAGAGAGAGAACTATGGAGACTGAATATGGATTGAAGTATAATATTTTCATCTTTTTGTTTGTTTGTTTTCTTTCTTGTATTTTTTTCCTTTTGATCTGATTTTTCTTGTACAACCTGACAAATATGGAAATATGTTTTAAAAGATTGCACATATTTAACCTATATTGGATTGCTTGCTATCTTGAGGCAGGGAAAAGGTAAGGGAGGGAGGGAGAAAAGTTTTGAACACAAAGCTTTACAAAAGTGAATGTTGAAAACTCTACAGGTATTTGGAAAAATAAAATACTATTGAAAAAGAAAAAAAAAAAGAATGTCAGATCCTTGAAATCACGGATTTTGTTTGCTTTTGCCTTAGAATTACTGAGTATGTAGTTTTCAAGTTCTTTTTTAGTTCTAGATCTGTGACCCCTTTGTAAATTGAAAATTGAAAGCAATTTCTTTATCTTGAATAACAGGGACTGTTTGTCAAGGAATGGAGTGGAATATGCAGAATGTTACTTCAGTATTTCAACATTGATGCCTCCTATGCAGTTAAATGTGGTGCACAATTTGGGATACTGTGACCAATTCCATTAACTTTTAGGCATGTTAAAATTATTTCCTCCATTGCCTAGATATTACTAAGTTGTGTCCCCATCCACAATCTCTGAAGGGATTATGGCCTAGAATAGAGTGGGATGAAAGTTACTTCTATCACAATGAAAGGTTTCATCAGTATTCTTTCCTAGACATACTAGTTTCCAGATTTATGATTCTGTTTGTTATTATTATTTCAATTCACAAAGCATTAATGCTAGATGCTGAGTATTGAAAGAGAAAAAAAAGAATTCAATCTTTTTTGCTTTATTTGTTAGGGAACCACTGAAGATATTTGAGTGGAAGAATAATGTGGCCATATTTATGAGAATATGATAAGGGCAAGGAAAGGGTCATGTCAAAATACAATTAAAATTTTTTTTAAATATTATTTAAGCTATAGGGGAAGGTGGAATCTCATTTAGTCAACAAACTATCAAATATCTATTATGTGCCAGACATCAGGCTAAGTGCTAGGGATACAAAGAAAGGCAAAAGACAATCCTTGTTTCTAAGGAACTTCCAAGAGACTACATGCAAACAGCTATGTACAAAAAAGATATATACACATATATAAATATATAGATACATATATATAGAAACCTGCACACATACATAGATATACACATACTTCCATAAAAATAAATACATGCCATGTAGATACATACATACATATATACATGCATACATGCAAATTATAAATTGGAAATAGTCAACAAAGGGAAGACACTAATATTGAAGGTATATGGGTCAAAAAGACTTCTTATAAAAAGTGAGATTTTAGCTGGGACTTTAAGGAAGCCAGAGAAGACAGGAAGGAAAGAATAAAAAGAATCTGAAGTGGACCTTCAAAAGAAAAGGAGTATTTTAACAGGCAAAAATGTAGAGGAAGTGCTCTGAAAGCACAGGACTAGTTTGGTAAAAGAATGCCCTGTGGTGGGAAAGAGCACTTTCTTTAAAAAAAAAAAAAAAAAAAAGTCTTGGGTTCAAATCAGTCTTTCTCAATTCTGTGGATCATTTCCCATCTCATTTCAAAACAGGGCATAGAGCAAGGAAGAAACAAAAACTTCCAGTTTGAGTCTTGTTGACTTCCTTTGAGGAAAGATAATCAACATAAATGCCCAGTTGCACAATATCTCCTCTTTCTCATCAGAAACAGGAAATCAAAGTTTTCAGAGCTAAAACTCAACAAGATAGGATCAAAAACTATGAGGTCTCTGGCTAATTTCATTTCAAAACTATTCCTTAATGGAAGTCAATGAGACGCAAAACTGGAAAATTTTGCTTCTTCCTTGCTGGACTTGAAGTCGGGAAGACCTGAGTACAAATCCTGTCTCAGATACATATAAGTCATGTTACCCTGGGCAAGTCCTTTAATCACTCTTTGTCTCAGTTTCTTCCTCTGTAAAATGGAAATTACCATAGTGCTGACTTTATAAGGTTTTTGTGAAGATCAAATGAAATAATATTTTTAAGGCACTTTGCCAACCTTAAGGCTAATAATAAATGCATGCTATATTGAAATTTGGCACTTTTCCAACAGAAGATGAGAAAAGAAGTAATGTAGGTTAAATACTTTATAAGCACTAAATCATATAAATGAGTGCTATTACTCTTTATGGAAGTGCAGTGGTTGTTGTAGCTAGCAATTGCATGGACTGCTTACTCTAAGACTCAAAGATTCTCTTTGAGACTAGACTCTAGTAGCAATAATAACTTACTATTTATTTGTTACTTGATCATTCAAAGAATTCTAATTTCAGATATTTTACCTCACAATAATCCTGTAAGGCAGGCAGATATGATCTATCTTTATATTTCCATTGTTTTTTCGGTAACTCCAGGATTTTGAGGTGACCTCAAGAGCAATCAAAAAAGGAATAGTCAATGTAAGTAGGTTATGCCACATTGTAGCTGCAGAATACTACCTATTGTGTAGTGCATACTTGTAAAGTTCAGGTTAGCATCCTGGATGCCTTAGAATCAGCCAGAGTCAGGATAAGGAAAAAGGTCTTGGTCTTTATTCTTGGTCTTTTAGGGGAAGATGTGAAGGGGATGGACACAAGCTCTCCACAACCTCCCTTCTCCTCATCCACCGCCAAAGTGATTCTGGCTTGTCTTACTCCATCCCCCAATCCCTGCTACAATTATCTATATACACCAAAAGATTGAGCATAGAATAGGGAAAAGGGCCATTTTCCAAGCATATGCTAATAGAGTATTGTCCAATCGGTAATTAGCTCGGTTGTCTGATTCCAGGGCACCCACTCCGAGTTTCAGCCCTTTTCACATACTTCATAGGGAAAATGCAATATGATAAGTCCTAGGAATTACATAGAAAAGCTAAAAATAAATTTTTGCACATATTTTATGATCTTTGGGATATAGACCCAGTAAAGACACTGCTGTATCAGAGGGTATGCAACAGTTTTATAGCCATTTGTGCATAGTTCCAAATAGCTCTCCAGAATGGTTAGATCATTTCATAACTCTACCAACAAGTGTTAGAGTCCCAGTTTTCCCACATCCCCTCAACATTTTTCATAATCTTTTCCTGTCATCTTAGGCAATCTGAGAGATGTGAAGTGGTACCTCAGAATTTTCTTAATTTGCATTTTTCTAATTAATAGTGATTTAAAGCATTTTTTTAATATGACTAGGGATGGCTCTAATTTTATCATCTGAAAATTGTTTATATCCTTTGATCACTTAGCGTTTGAGGAATGGCTTCTAAGGAATGCTTATTCTTTCTTTTTTTAACATTTACTTATTTTTTCTGATTATGCAAGGATGTTAATTTTTAAAATATACATTTCTTTATGAATCATGTTGAAAGAGAAAAATCAGAATAAAAGTGAAAAAACACAATTAATTATAATATATACATTGTACAATACAATGTAATTAATTTAGTGTGTTGATTTACATTACATATATCCTTATCTCTATGCAAAGTTTATTAGGATTGTTTTGGATGACTGAATCACTGAGAAGAACCAAGTTTTTCATAGTTGATCATCGCACAATTTTGCTGTTACTTTATAGAAGGTATTTCTGGTTTTGATTGTTTTACTCAGCATCAGTTCATGCACTCTTTCTAGGCCTTTCTAAAATCAGCTGGTTCATTTTTTATGGAACAATAATATTCCATTCATTACTGTCATATACCACGATTTATTCAGCATTCCCCAATTGATGGGCATTTACCCATTTTTAAATTCTTTTCTACCACTATAAGAGCTGTTACAAACATATTGCTCATGTGGGTAATTTTCCCTGCTTTATGATTTCCTTGTGATACAGACTTACTATTAGCACTGCTGTGTAAGGGTCCCTCTACTCACCAAGAGGGTCTCAACTAACTTCCTACTTTTTCCCTGGTTTTCAGACATATCTGGCCCAGCTCTCTATAGCTGTGTTCTCTCCCCACAGAGCATCTGGAACACCAGATGTTGCTAAACACAGCAAGTGTTTATTAAGTGCTCTACATCTTCTATAATTGCGTCGTGGCTTCTAGCAGTTACATTCCTTCATATATGCCATCTCATTGCATCATCTATATCTATATTATCTATACCCAGCTTTCTTTGTCTTTTACCCTATCATGGTACAGGCTACTCAGTAACAAAAGCATTAATCTTGGGGTAAACAACCTTTCACTACTGCCTTCCTGTTTTCTTCCTTTGCACACCTTATTTCCCCTCCTCAGGTTATTTTCTGCTATACAGCTTCTTTAGCCACATACACCTAAAATCATCTAACACTGCTGCATCAAAGGGTATGCACAGTTTTATATCCCTTTGGGCATAGTTCCAAATTGCTGTCCAAAATGGTTGGGTCAGTTCACAACTTCACCAACAATGCATTAATGTCCTAGTTTTCCCATATCCTCTTCAATATTTATCATTATCTTAGGAATGCCTAAGATTCTTAAGAAGAGAAAACATAAATTTTATATCCTTAGAGGCTTACTTGAATAAAATAGAAAAAGAGAAGATCAATGAATTGGGCCTGCAACTTAAAAAGTTAGAAAAAGACCAAATTAAAAACCTTCAATCAATTACTAAACTTGAAATTCTAAAATTAAAAGGAGAAATTAATAATATAGAAAGTAAAAAAAAAACTATTGAACTAATAAATAAAACTAAGAGTTGGTTTTATGAAAATAACCAATAAAATTGATAAACCTTTGGTAAATCTGATTAGAAAAAGGAGAGAGGGAAATCAAATTAGTAGTCTTAAAAATGAAAAAGGAGAACTTTCCACAAAATTAATGTGGATCAAATAGCATGGAGTAGTTGAGATGTACTATAGACCTTAATCATAAATTGCTTTCAGGGCATCATAAAAGTGCTTTAGATTGTTGTTATCAGAATAAAACTGAATTTCTTCTGCCAACAAGAATCCTCCATCTTGTTAAGTTTTACTTGCACTTGACTTCTGAGGGAGTTAAAATGATGCCTTGCTATAGATGGATAATAACTCTGTGGAATTCTTGCTTTTTCATCTAGTGGCTTCTGAATTTCCCCATTATTTTCATCAAACTAATCTTGAAGTGTATATGTGTTCTGGCCCAGATGAGTAAATATGAAGTTGTACAACATGTCTTCAAAAGCTGCCTACTCCTTTTCTGATCAGCTGTTGCTAACCACATATTGGCTCAGCTTTCCCTCTCAAGTTAAAAACAAATTGCTCATACCTGGAGAAGCACTCAAATCTGGTAATCGCCTTGCCTTGGCCCTGCCACTTTTGTTGAATGAAAATGTTTAGAATGGAGATGATAAGCCTATGATCAATACAGCATTCTGTGTCACATGTTGCCTTCATCATTCTCACATGCTGTCTCTTCTCATAATGATATGTCTATTAAATGTCAATGTTTGTTGTGAGGATACATCCACTAAGTTTTATTGAATTTAGGTAACCAGAAGACAATACTGGTGATGAGAAAGTCCAGGTATAGTGGATTTCATGTTGTCCATTTTCATAAAAGTTTTTGTATATTGTGTGTGTGTGTGTGTGTTCCCACCTGCTGTGAAAAATTTTTAGGCCACCTTTTTTGGCCTTTCCTCATACCAGAAGGTAAGTAGAGATGGTCCTTAAAAATGGCTGCTCAGACACCCAGAGAGCTGTGAATCCCACTGCTGCTTCAGTCCAGCGTGATGACGACCTTATGGTCTAGGTTATCTATGTTCAGGGTTATGACTACAGCTTTCAGTGTATCCCTATCTGCTGCCTCATCTTTTGCCAGGATTTTTAAATCAATAAAAATGATAAAATGATCCATGGGTATAGGTGATGTCAAATGACATAATTGAATTTAAGCAAGGCAGAATTGCACAAAGTTGTTGTCTTCACTTTCTCTTCCAGAGTTATTTTACTCCAGTGGCAAAACAAGTCAAGATGACTGGGGGATGGCTGGTGTTTTGATGTTGATTGGAGTTCTAAGCACTCCATAGAACTTTCAAGTTCTACATTCATGGCTATTGTTTTCATCTGCCCATTCCATCAGGGGAAATCTTTACATGCTTGGGGTAGGTGCCCTCTAACTTACTGAGAGTTTGAGATCCCTTGGTTACTGGTTTGTTAAAACAGTTTACTAGGATGTGGCTGCTGCTCATGCTATAGCTTCTTGGTACCAGAGCTGAAAGTTGGAACCAAAGGTGGAAAGCAGCTCTAAAAAGAGCTTGTTAACCCTCACATGAGAAGTACTAGTCTTCCTTGAAGATCCCTACATCCCTTTTGGCCTTTATAACATCCTGTGCAGATACAGAAGCTAAGATCAAGACAGAGGAAAAATGACTTACTCAAAGTCACATAGCTAGTATCTGAGGCAGGAGTTGAACTCAGCCCTTCCTGATTCTAAGTTCTGGGCCTCAATTTCTTTTTTAAGAAAATTGAGAAGCTGGAATAGATGACCCCTGATGCATCTTTAGCCTCCAAATTGATGGTCCTAAGAGTTAATAGAAATTGAGTAGGATTAGGGTATTTTTTATTCTGCAGTTTGTTAAGGTATATTATTGTTCTCTGGATCCAAAGATATATAGTGAGAGAAAATGAGATATACTCTGTCTTTGCAATTTGGACTTTTTGTTCTTAGTTCACTTTCAGATGAAAATGGGGTTGGGGACAGACTTGTAATTTCACTGATAGGAACAGCCAGGATCAGCTATCAGTAAGGAACCTCTTTTCTCTTATGCAGATCAGTGCTTTCTCTTTAAGTACTACTGAATTCTGTGGGACACCGAAAAATGAAGAAATTTATCCAGGCTCACAGAGCCTACAAAGTAGGATTGAACCCAAGTCTTATTGATCCTGAGGCCACCCTCTGTTTCTTCCCTATGCCATTTGTTTCCTCTTATGGTTGAAGATGATAATGTATTTTCAAAATAAAGGCAGAAATAATATTCTCAATAAGTTTAAAATAATTGCAATTTTACACAATCACCTAAAAACTCTAATTATGAAACAACCTTTGGAACTCTATTGATACTATTGCATTCCACAAAATGAATTTGAAAAATTCCAGGTAAGGCAGTCTTTTATAAACCTCCTAGTAGTAGGTTTATAGTAGTTATTCTTTTGAAGAGTGTTTCTCAAACTGATATGGGAGCATTTAGAAGCATTCCAGGAATAGTTCTAAAGGGATCATGGAAACTACAGTTTTGGACAATCAATCAACTTTTTGAAGTGAAGATAATGAATAATAGGCAAAGTCAACCCTTGGCAAACTATGGAATGGACAAAACTTTTTGCTGAGCTTTACTGGGGGGAGGGGAAGAAGGTGATAGATCAAAATTTGATTATAATTTAATATGTGCAATTCTTCTAAGCATATTTTTACATTTATCATGCTGCACAAGAAAAATCAGACCAAAAAGGAAAAAAATGAGAAAGAAAAAAACAAGCAATCAAGCAAGTAACAGAAACAAAAAGGTGAAAATACTATATTGTGATCCAAAATTCAGCTCCCACAGTCGTCTTTCCGGATGCAGATAGCTCTCTCCATCACAAGTCTATTGAAATTGACCTGAATCACCTCATTGTTGAATGTCCAAGTCCATCACAATTAGACATCACATAATCTTCTTGTTGCTGTGTACAATGTTTTCATGATTTCACTCACTTCACTTAGCATCAATTCATGTAAGTCTCTCCAGGCCTTTCTGAAATCATCCTGCTGATGGTTTCTTATAAAAAAAAATATTCCCTTACATACGTATACCATAATTTATTAAGCTAAGCAAACATCCACTGGGCATCCATTCAGTTTCCAATTCCTTGCCGCTACAAAGAGGGCTGCTACAAACATTTTTGCACATGTGGGTCCTTTTCCCTTTTTTATGATCTCTTTAGGATACAGACCCAGTAGAAACATAGCTAGATCAAATGATATGCACAACTTGATAGCCCTGTGAGTAGAGTTTCAAATTGCTCTCCAGAATGATTGGATCAGTTCACGACTTCATCAACAATATATTAGTGTCTCTTTTCCAACTATATCATAATCTTTTCCTGTCATCTTAGTGAGTCTGAGAGATATATAGTGGTACCTCAGAGTTGTCTTAATTTGCATTTCCTTAATATTTAGAGCATTTTTCATATGACGAGAAATGACTTTAAAATTGAGAATTGTTCACATTCTTTGACCATTTATCAATTGGAGAATGACTTATTTTCTTGTAAATTTGAGTCAATTCTCTCTATATTTTAGAAATGAGGCCTTTATCAGATCCCTTGGATGTAAAATTTTTTCCCAGTTTCCTGTTTCCCTTCTAATCTTGGCTACGTTGGTTTTATTTGTACAAAACCTTTTTAATTTAATATAATCAAAATTATATTTTGCATTTCTAAATGTTCTCTAGTTTTTCTTTGGCCATAGATTCCTTCAGAGCTGTCTTAATTTGAATATTTTTAATCCATGCCACTAAAGATTTTTGAGTAGGAAACTGAGACCTCACCTGTGTTTTATTGTTCCAATTTATAAAATAAGTAAAACAATATATTAATGTAAATACATAATATTACATGCTAAGTAGCTAAGAGAGCAAAAATACAAAATGGTTGCAAGACTTGAGAGAGGAGGTCATTAGTGGCCAAAATAGATTAGAAAAGGCTTCATTGAAGATATTTCTTTGGGTGTTAAAAAACAGACAAGAATTTTGTCTCTTTTCAAAGAGAGAAGGAAAAATATTCTAAGAATAAGAAATATCAGGAACAAAGACATATCTAGCGAATGATCAGAAGTGGTTCAGATTGGCTGGATTGTAGAGCATATGAAAAAAGCAGGATAAAGGAAGACTGGAACAACAGGAGAAAATCAGATTGTGATGAGCATTCCTTGCCAATGATTTAAACTTTGCTTGGGAGATTATAAGCAGAAAATTTTCAGCAAAGGGGAGACACTGCCAAATCTGGGCTTAAGAAAAGGGGTGATCTATGGTAACTTCCAACTTTATATCCCATGAAAATTAGTCTGGCAAGAACATAAAGCCTGGGATAGAAGGGAAAGAATATGAAAGTGAGAAGGCTTTGAAGGAAGGCTGTTACAGTATACAGGAAGCTGATAATGAGGTACTCCTATACAGGGATAGTAATAGGAGGAATAGTGGTAAGAAGACCTATCTGATCAATTATGAAGGTTTTGGCTCTTCACAACAATGCAGTGCTTCAAGGCAATTCCAGTAGACCGTGGATAGAAAATATCATCTGCATCCCAAGAGAGAACTATGAAGACTGAATGTGCATTGAAGCATAGTATTTTCACTTTTTTGTTTGTTGATTGGTTTGTTTTTTCTTTCTTGTAGTTTTTTCCTTATTTGGTCTGATTTTTTTTTTCTTATAAAGCATGAAAAATTATGGAAATGTGTTTAAAAGAACTGCACATATTTAACTTATATCAGAGTTGGGAGGGTGCCAAGATGGCAGAGAGGACATATGCATCTTTATGAGCTCTCCTTTACCCTCAAGCTATTTTTACAAAACTCAGAATTAGTGCTAGACTGTCAAACCCACGGATATTGGGAGTACAACACATTACCAACAGAAGATAATCTTTAAATTTGCTAGAAAAGGTCTGTTTTTGCTTGGTGTGAGGACAGAACAGGGCTAGGCCAGGTGCAGACTCAGGCAGATAGGCAGTGAGAGCACAGAAAACAACTCATGCTGAGCAGACTAGAGGGTGGGGATGGGGTATGGTCTTTACTGGCGGAAAATCTTCAGGGAGAACTTTACCACAGTGTTGGCTATTGTGCTCTGACAGAAAGTCAGTAGATCAGCAGAGAAGCTATAAACACAAGGGTTAAAGACTATAACCCCAAAATGTCTCTCAGGACCTGGCCACCCCTATCCAGCACCAGGAGGGACTCAGCACAATCTTAGCAACCACTGATTTCAGCGCAGACCCTAATGCCAATACAGATGCTAATCCCAGTGCAGCTATTGCTGTCCCACTGCTGCTTCACTGCTACTTCCTGTTGTCTGCTGAGTTTGGTACCCCCACATTGCCTCAAAAGCAGACTGGAGCTTTTTTTTGTTATTATTGTTAAAATGAGTAAAAAGGTGAAGAGGGCTCTAACTATAGATAGCTTCTATACTGAAAGAGAGAAGATTTCAAACCCTAAGGAAACTAAAAACAGTTTGTCTCTAGATACAAAGGTGGATATGATTTGGTCCCCACCACACAAGGCTCTCATAGAAGAAATTTAAAAGGCTGTTAAAAGAGAGCTAGAAGAAAAATGGAGAAAGAAAAGGGAAGCTTTGCAAGAGGGTCTGGATAAGACATGTAACTCATTAAAAGATCAAGTGGAAAAAGAAAACAACTTCCTAAAAAACAGAATTAGTGAATTGAAAAAAGAATATAACTCCTTAAAAAATTAAATTGGCAAAATAGGAAAAAAAACAACTCCATAGAACAAAACGACTCATTTAAAAACTCCATTGGACAATTACAAAAAGAAATTTAAAAAGTAAATGAAGAAAATAATTCATTAAAAGTCAGAATTGAACAAATGGAAATGAATGACTCAGGGAGACACCAAGAATCAATCAAACAAAACCAAAAAAATGAAAAAATATTTTTAAAAATGTTAAATACCTACTTGGGAAAACAATAGACCTGAAAAATAGTTCTAGGAGAGATAATTTAAGTATTATTGGACTCTCTGAAAACATGATGAGAAAAAGAGCCTAGACACTATTTTTCAGGAAGTTATCAAAGAGAACTGCCCAGATGTAGAATCAGAAGGTAAAATAGACATTTAAAGAATTCATCTATCATCTACTGAAAGAGATCCCAAAATTAAAACTCCAATAAATATTGTGGATAAATTTCAGAACTATCAGACCAAGGGAAAAAAAAATATTACAAGTAGCAAAAAAAAAAAAAAAAAAAAAAAAAGGATTACTCAGGATCTAGCAGCTTCCACCTTAAAGGATCAAAAGGCCTGGAATCTGATATCCTGAAAAGCAAAGAAACTTGGTATGCAGCCAAGAATAACTTACCAGCCAAACTGAGCATTTTTTTTCCCAGGAAAGAAGATAGACATTCAATGAAACATGTGAATTCCAGTCCATTTATTTCTGATGAAAAAAACAGCTAAACAAAAAGTTTGACCTGCAAATATAGGACTCAAGAGAAGCATAAAAAGGTAAAAAGAACTTGAGAATTGTATTTCTCTTATAAGTAAACACAAAGAGTATATGTATAATTTGGTTTTACTGTTGTAATATAAAAAAGAATCTAGAGGTGGAAAGAAAATTATACCAGAAAAAGGGAAAAGTGGAGGTACTACGTCTCACAAAGAAGAAAAGGAAATCTCTTATATCTGAGGGAAAGAAAGGAGGGGGATGAACATAGTGTGAATCTTACTCTCATCAGAATTGGCTCAAAGAGAAAATATTAGACATATTTGATTTGCAGAGAAACTTCTCCCACCTCATTGAAAAGTGGGAGGGGAAAAGTGAAAAGGGAAGGAGTAGGCTAAATAGAAGGGAATACAGAAATTGTAAGGGAAAGGTCTTTAAAAAAGGGAGGGACTCTAAAGTGGGGGGAGGAAATCTAAAGATGGAGGGCTGTGAGAAGCAAGTGGTGTTCATAAGTTTAATACTGGGGAGAGGAGTAAGGGGGAAAGGAAAGAGAAAAGCATAATCTGGTGTTAACAAGATGGCAGGAAATACAGAATTAGTAATTTTAACCATAAATGTGAATGGCATAAACTCTTTCATAAAGTGGAGGTGGATAGCAGACTGGATTAAAAGCCAGAATCCTATAATATGTTGTTAACAGGAAACACACTTGAAGCAGGGCAATACAAAGAGAGTAAAGGTAAAAAGTTGGAGCAGAATCTACTATGCTTCAGGTGAAGTCAAAAAAGCAGGGATAGCTATTCTGATCTCAGATCAAGCAAAAGCAAAAATTGATCTAATTAAAAGAGATAAGGAAGGGCACTATATCTTGCTAAAGGGTAGCATAAATAATGAAACTATTTTAATATTAAACATATATGCATCAAATGGTATAGCATTTAAAGGAGAAGTTAAGAGAGCTGCAAGAAGAAATAGATAGCAAAACGATAATAGTGGGAAATCTCAAATTTAAACTCTCAGAACTAGATAATTCAAACCACAAAATAAATAAGAAAGAAGTTAAAGAGGTAAATAGAACACTAGAAAAGTTAGGTATGATAGATCTTTGGAGAAAACTAAATGGAGACAGAAAGAAGTACACTTTCTTCTTGGCAGTTCATGGAACCTATACAAAAACTGATGATATATTTGGCATCAAGAACTCAAATTCAAATGCAGAAAGGCAGAAATAGTAAATGCATTCTTTTCAGATCATAATGCAATAAAAATTACATTCAATAAAAAGTCAGGGGGAAATTGACCAAAAAGTAATTGGAAACTAAATAATCTCATCCTAAATAATGATTGGGTGAAACAGCAAATCATAGACACAATTAATAATTTCATCCAAGAAAAATGACAATAATGATACATCATGTCAAAATGTGTGGAATGCAACTAATGCAGTAATAAGGGGAAATTTTATATCTATAGAGATCTATTTGCATAAAATAGAGAAAGAGAAAATCAATGAATTAGGCTTACAACTAAAAAAATTAGAAAAAGAGCAAATTAAAAACTCCCAGTCAAACACTAAACTTGAAATTCTAAAAATAAGAGAGATTAATAAAATTGAAAGAAAAAAAACTATTGAATTAATAAATAAAGCTAAGAGTTGGTTCCATGAAAAAAATCACAAAATAGATAAACCCTTGGTAAAATTGATTAGAAAAAAGAAAGAGGAAAATCAAATTGTTAGTCTTAAAAATGAAAAGAGAGAACTTTTCAGCAATGAAGAGGAAATCAGAGCAATAATTAGGAATTACTTTGCCCAATTTTATGCCAATAAATTTGATAACTTAAATAAAATGGATGAATAGCTTCAAAAATATAGGTTGCCCAGATTAACAGAGGAAGAAGCAAATTGGTTAAATAGTCCCATTAAAAAAAAAAAAAAAAGAAAAGAAATAGAACAAGCTATTAATCAACTCCCTAAAAAAAAAATCCCCAGGACCAGATAGATTTATATGTGAATTCTACCAAACATTTAAAGAACAATTAACTCCAATGCTATATAAACTATTTGAAAAAATAGGGATTGAAGAAGTTCTACCAAATTCCTTTTATAACACAGACATGGTACATCCTAAAGCAGTTAGGACAAAAACAGAGAAAGAAAATTATAGACCAATCTTCCTAATGAACATTGATGCAAAAATCTTAAATAAAATATTAGAAAAAAGATTACAAAAGAAAATCATCCCCAGGATAATACACCATGACCAAGTAGGATTTATACCAGGAATGTAAGGCTGGTTCAATGATAGGAAAACTATTAACATAATTGACTATATCAGTAACCAAATTAACAAAAACCACATGATCATCTCAATAGATGCAGAAAAAACATTTGGTAAAATCCAACACCCATTCCTATTAAAAACACTAGAGAGTATAGGAATAAATGGACTTTTCCTTAAAATAGTCAGGAGCATCTATTTCAAACCATCAATAAGCATCATACGTAATATTGATAAACTAGAACCATTCCCAATAAGATCAGGAGTAAAACAAGGTTGTCCACTCTCACCATTATTATTCAATATTGTATTAGAAATGCTAGTTTTGGCAATAAGAGATGAAAAAGAGATTAAAGGAATTAGAGTAGGTAATGAGGAAACCAAGTTATCACTCTTTGAAGATGATATGATGGTATACTTAGAGAACCCCAGAGATTCTACTAAAAAGCTACTAGAAATAATCCACAATTAGCAAAGTTTCAGGATACAAAATAAATCCAAATAAATCCTCAGCATTTTTATATATCACTAACAAAATCTAACAACACCAAGAAATACAACAGAAATTCCATTTAAAATAACTGTCTGTAATATAAAATATTTGGGAATCTATCTGCCAAAGGAAAATAAGGAATTGTATGAGCAAAACTACAAAACACTTTTCACACAAATAAAATCAGATCTAAACAACTGGACAAATATTAAATGCTCCTGGATAGGTCAAACAAATATAATAAAGATAACAATACTATCTAAACTAATCTATTTATGTAGTGCTATACCAATCAGACTCCAAATAAACTATTTTAATGACCTAGAAAAAATAACAACAAAATTCATATGGAAGAACAAAAGGTCAAGAATTTCAAGGGAACTAATGGAAAAAAAAAATCAAATGAAGGTGACCTAGCTGTACCTGATCTAAAACTATATTATAAAGGAGCAATCACCAAAACCATTTGGTATTGGCTAAGAAATAGACTAGTTGATCAGTGGAATAAATTAGGTTCACAGGACAAAATAGTCAATAACTATAACAATCTATTGCTTGACAACTCAAAGACCCCAACTTTTGGGATAAGAAATCACTATTTGACAAAAACTGTTGGGATAATTGGAAATTAGTATGGCAGAAACTAGTCATGGACCCCTACTTTACATCATACACCAAGATAAAATCAAAATGGATTCATGATTTAGGCATAAAGAATGAAATTATAAATAAAGTAGAAGAACATAGGAGGAAGAAATTTGTAACCAAAGAAGAACTAGAGATCCTTATTGATCACAAAATAGAAAATTTTGATTATATCAAGTTAAAAAGTTTTTGTACAAACAAAACTAATGCTGACAAGATTAGAAAGGAAGCAATAAACTGGAAAAACATTTTTACAGTTAGAGGTTCTGATAAAGGCCTTATTTCCAAAATATATAGAGAATTGACTCAACAGACAATTTTCATATGATGAAATTGAAACTATTTCTACTCATATGAAAAAGTGTTCCAAATCATTATTGATCAGAGAAATGCAAATTAAGACAAATCTGAGATACTACTACATACCTGTCATATTGCTTAAAATGACAGGAAAAGATAATGACAAATATTGGAGGGGATGTGGGAAAATGGGACACTAATGCATTGTTGGTGGAGTTGTGAACTGATCCAACCATTCTGGAGAACAATTTGGAACTATACTCAAAAAGTTATCAAACTGTGCATACTCTTTAATCCAGCAATGTTACTACTGGGCTTATATCCTAAAGAGATATTAAAGAAGAGAAAGGGACCTGTATGTGCAAAAATGTTTGTGGCAGTCCTTTTCATAGTAGCTAGAAACTGGAAATTGAATTAATGCCCATCAATTGAAGAATGGCTGAGTAAATTTGTCTATATGAATGTTATGGAATATTATTATTCTGTAAGAAATGACCAGCAGAATGAACATAGAGAGCCTTGGAGAGACTTACATGAACTGATGCTGAATGAAATGAACAGATCCAGGAGATCATCATACACTTCAACAACAATACTTATATGAGGATCAATTCTGATGGAAGTAGCTATCTTCAGCAATGTGAGGGTCGAGATCAATTCCATTTGATCAGTGATGAACAGCACCAGCTATACCCAATGAAAGAACACTGGGAAGTGAGTGTGGACCACAACATAGCATTTGTACTCTTTCTATTGTTGTTTGCTTGCATTTTTGTTTTTCTTCTCAGGTTATTTTTACCTTCTTTCTAAATATGATTTTTTTTTGTGCAACAAGATAACTGTATAAATATGTATGTGTATATATACCATATGTAGATATTTATATATCTACATATTGTAAAAAAAAATAATAACTTATATCAGATTGATTCCTATCTTGGGAAGACAGAGGTAAGAGAGAGAGGGAGAAAAATTGGAACACAAAATATAACAAAAATAAATATTGAAAACTATTTTTACATGTATTTGGAAAAAATAAAATGCTATTTGGGAAAATAAAAGAAGACAGATTTGAGAGATGTTGGTGAGAAATAAACTATGAGATCTTTTTATTTCCTTTAAATAATTGTAGAGTGTTACACTGGGTGAGGGTCATTCAGTGAGTTACAAAATGTAAAAGATAAGATCCCTTGGAGTAATCAAATCTCTTTTCATTTCTCTCTTCATCTTATCCCCCTCCTACAATTCAGTCCCCATAAACATTACTTTTACAATGTTGTTGAACTTACATTTTAGAACCAAATAAGCCACTAGGAGGCTCCATAGTATCTTGAAACAGATAAAATAGATTTACCAAACTCTTAAATTTGTTCACTTTGTTCTATTTCATCTCAACGATATTGTCCGTAATTTATCTAGATTTTTCATATAAAAAAATCTAAAATACAGAAGAACTGGTTATAAAGCTGCCTCTGAAACTTACAATTCATGATATACTGGACAAATCAGTTGCTCAAGGACAACTTTCTAAGAACTTTAAGAAGGTGTTGATCTGCTTTTATATCGAAAATGTCTTCACCCAGAAGTTTCTCATAGGAATCACTGATTTATTCCCTGTCCTATGTCATATGCCTTCCATAAAGGTCTACTCAATGTGTTATTGTGACATAGAGGTTATTTTGGATTCTCAAAGGCTATTTCTGTGAACTAACAAGTTGGACCATGTGACAAAGTCTTACAGTATGGCTCTGTCCAAAGACTGGTCTACATAAAAGCAGAAAGCTTAGTCCCCAAGAAAGATAACTACAAGAGGATCTTTATTTTATTCACACCCATTCTCAGAGGTATAGAGAGGGGTCATATGCATAGTGGCAAAAGGAATACTTTCTTATTCCTATGAAATCATATTTTGAATTAATATAGGACATTAAATGAGCAATAAATATTCTAAATGCTTTAGAAGATTATCTTTGGCAGTTGCTATGGTGGGAAAAATCCATCATCTGGGGGCCAACACCTTGCAAGTGACCAGACTGGTCCTTAGACAGCAAACACAGAGCTTATTATTAGATAAGTATGCAATGGCTTTCCATCTAGAAAGGACCTGCTATAGCATTTCCTGTGCTTACCAGGCAAGATATGCAGATAATCCAGAGTCATTATATCATGAAAAGGCATGGAAGTAGGGGCTTGAATGAAATAAGATAATAGAATCAAAGACTTTTACACTGGATGGAACTTCAATGGGTCAGTTGTTCTAATTCAAATGTTCTTAACCTTGGGTCTGTGAATTTATTTTTAAAGAATACTTTAAGAAATTTATTTCAAAATAATTGGTTTTCTTTGTAATCTTAAATATTTTATTTTCTGCATTTAAAACTCTGACAAGAGGTCCACCTATGGGCTTCTCACCACATTGCCAAGGGAACTATGATGCACAAAAAAAGCTTAAGAAAGCTTGATCTGTGGGGACAGCGAGGTGACACAGTGGATAGAGCACTGACCCTGGAGTCAAGTGAACCTGAGTTCAAATATAACCTCAGATACTTAACCCTTGCTAGCTGTGTGACCTGTGTCACTAGCTGTGTCATTAAATGCCAACTGCCTCACAGAAAAAAAAAAAAGAAAGAAAGAAAGAAAGCTTGATTGAATTCAATCCTTTCTTTGTACTGATGATGAAAATGGTACCCAGGGAAGTTAAGTGATTTACCCAAGGTTACACAAATACTAAATTTCAGAAATAGGATTCAAACCTAAGTCTTTAGATTCTAGAGCCAATGTTCTTTTTACCATACCATCACTGATGCATCTCATGAAAGCTATCAATTTGAACAAAAAGAAAAGAAAACAGAAAACATTACTGAATCCTCTGAGTTTAGGCTATCTTAGCAGCAAAAATAAGTCTACTATGGACTGATAACATTTTCTATTTAAACACTACTCATTTCCCAAAGGATTTCTACATTACAATTTAATAGTAAGAGCCTCGTAACAGACCAGCATCTGCATCTGGCCTATTCTGTAAGTGGACTATAAAACAATAAAATGGAGGGAAAATAAGGGAAGAAATCTTACTCTGGAAGTTTTATTTTATTTTATTTTAAAAGAATCAGTTGTGGAAAATGGGGTTTAGAGAAAAACATTTCTCTTATAAATAACATTTAGATTATTTTATTTCATCATTCAACTCTGTCGGTAATGATGCAATAAAAAAAATTCAGATTTTTTTTAGTGGAGAGTCTTAGTGTTTGATATACATCTGTTTGAAGCAATATTTAGATTAAACTACCTTTTAGGAATGTGTTTTACTGCCTTCAATAGCGACCTTTCCCTCACCCAAGCTAACCCATTCGATCAATGGTCATTAAAATTTTCAAAGAATGTTGTTTCTCAACTTTCACATGCAGCATTGTTTACCTCATGCCCTTCTGTTCCTCAGCAAACAAGTACTCTCAAATTGTAGAGTATGTATGGGGTCAAATTGTAGTATGATGTAGTAGTACTACAAAAATGTAGTAGTATGGGGTACCTCTAAATCCCTTTTCAGAATAATGGTTTAAAAAAATCATAATGGGAGGAAATGTTACATTTCAGTTAAAGATTAGTAAAAATAATGATGTCTTTTTTTCCATCCAGATTTAGATTCCCTGAAGGCTATGGGTTTCATTGGAGGTCTGTGGATCCCAAGTTAAGAATTCCTGTGTTTGGCTAAAGTAGATGGGGAAAGAGTGAAATGAGCTCATTAAGAACAATCAGATCAAAAAGGAAAAAAAATTGGGAAAGAAAGCAATGCAAACAAACAACACATAAAGAGTAAATAACTATGTTGTAATCCATATTCATTGTGGATGAAATCAAAGTGCCCCATCTCTTCCCCCAAAGCCTGGATGCTGCACAGAAGAGGTAGAGGTTGAGAGATGGGCTTGTTACAAGGGGGCTTCTATCCTTGCCTTCTGATGAGGAACTCTGGAGCTGCCATATCCCCTCCTCAGTCCCTGGCTCTACTGTGTACTTGGAGAAGCTTGTGGCCTTGAGAAATTTCTCACCCAGACTAGCTCGTTAGATACATCACTCAAATACACATTAACCCTGTACCCTTCTACCTTTGGTCCCTGCCTTTCAGGGCTCTAGTTAAGAGCTATCAGGATGACCATCCAAGGAGAGTTGAGAGAAAACTTAATATTCTTCTTCCCAATTTCTTAATCCACTGACAATAACAACTGGGTTTTTTTTTTTTTTTTTTTTTTTTTTTTTGCCTCAGCAAAAATGCCTCACCACAACTCATCCACAACAGTCCTCTCTCTGAGTATAGATGGCTTTCTTCATCACAAGACCATTGGAACTGGCCTGAATCATTTCATTGTTGAAAAAAGCTATATCTATCAGAATTGATCATCATATAATCTTCTTGTTGCCATGTACAATTGACCTTTTGTTCTTCCTGATGAATTTTATTACTATTTTTTTCTAGCTCTGTGAAGTAATTTTTTAGGAGTTTGATTGGTATGGCACTGAATAAGTAGGTTAATTTAGGTAGTATGTCATTTTTATTATATTAGCTTGGTCTACCCATGAACACTTGATATTTCCAATTGATTGAATCTGACTTTATTTGTGTGGAAGGCATTTTGTAATTATATTCATATAGTTTCTGACTTTGCTTTGGCAGTTAGACTTTTGAATATTTTATATTTTATATTGGCCCCAGTTATTTTAAATGGGATTTCTCTTTATATCTCTTGCTGCTGGACTTTGTTGATATATAAAAATGCTGATGATTTATGTGGACTTATTTTGTATCCTGCAACTTTGGTAAAATTGATTCTCTAAGTATGCCATCGTATTATCTGCAAAGTGTGATAATTTTGTTTTCTTGTTGCCTACTCTAATTCCTTTAATCTCTTTTTCTTCTCTTATTGACAAAGCTAACATTTCTAGTACAATATTGAACAGTAATGGTTGTAGTGTTCCTGGTGGTTTTCTGGAGATCTTGGGAGCAGCCTGCGTTTTAGCAGAGTAATCACGACGAGAATAGCCAGGTGTTAAAGTCCAAATTCTTTATTGTCTCCTTGCCTGGGTCTGGGCAGCTTCCTGGAGAGCCTTTCAGACTGGCCTTGGTCTCAGTGGAGGAAGTGCATGAGGCCAGCCACCATGATGGTGTGAGATGAAGTGAATCTGTCTCTGAGTCTGTCCCAGCTTATATGATCTGTTTTAATTACATTATCATTAATTATTACTATTATTATTAATTATTAAGTACTAAGTACTAAGTACATGTACTGAAGTAGAGAACTATTAATCACCATGCTAAACTAATAACTATTGTCTTATCAATTCCACTCACTTAACATCTTGTAAGAATCTTTGTTTCAAGTACAAGAGTTCTGACCCATAATATCTCTCTCTTTCTTTTGTTTTAGAACATAGGTAGTTCACACCCTCCCTGAGAAGTCAGGGAAGTGAGAACCCCAAAAAAGGAGGTTCCCTGATTCCTGATTTGGTGAAAACACCAAAAAGGAAGTGATCATGCCCTCCCTGACATCTCAGGAAGGAAGATGAAAACCAAAGGAAAATGGGGAATCAAATCAGATTAGTGGGTTTCTGAAGGGTCACACTTGAGTCAGGTATATATAAGTCCATCAGCTTGGGAGTTATTACATAAGTACATAGCAATATAAGACAGGCTAGTAATGATGTAACAAATAACATGAATTAACATGGAAAATTATGCATGTCTATAAGTCCTAGAAATAGTCTAAAACCAATCTATTATCCATTAGTTCATGTGTCAGAGAATCCAATAATTCCTACAAGTTTTGAAGTCCTGCAATAGTCTCATTATGTATCAGGGAATCCAATGATTACTGCAGATTTTGAAGTCCTGTATTAGTCTTATCATGTCTCAGGGAATCCAATGATTCCTGCTGGTTTTGAAGTTCTGAAACAGTTTCATTAATAGCCATGCACTTTCAGTGTAATATGTTTCTTAGAAGGACCTTTGTTTCAAGGTTTTTCTCTTTTTCTGTCTCTCTCAAGGTGCTCATTGGCAATATCTGATTCCTTCTCCATTTGTAGAGACACAAGCAAACCCTTTCTCCCAAACAGTTAACCTATATAGTCCCTTCCATTCACCACTTTCTGAATTTCTCCATGTCACCTGGCAATTACACTGGAATTGCTTGCACTGGACATTGCACTTCTGTTGGGTTAAAAAGCCTATATTCTCCCCAATTGTAATCCCTTTCTCCCATCTGATTGCTTTTCTGCTGATTGATCATATCAGAGTCCTGAACTTCTAAAGATTCTCTGGGTGTATACTCAGATGCCATCATGCCCCACTTGTTTTTTTGTTTGAGGTCTTGGAGCTAGGCCCCATCTTTCATTTCCCTGGATCAATCTACATTCTAAGGCCCAATGGAAACCTCTGTTGCATTTTGGACGTGGGGTTTGGGGTTTTGTTCTCCCATCCTGTCCTCTTACTCTATCTCTATGCCTACTTTGAGTTTTCAGATGTCTTGCTATACCACACTGAAAGCACTGACAAGTCTCTCTGGAAGGCCCTTTCCAGGAGGGACTCTGTCTTCCCATATTCTGCATCATAGTCTGGATATAAAAGGCATTTGTGCCCACTGTGACCCAACGTCTTATAATCTCCTCTAAAGTAGCATCCTTGTGTAGTTCTAGAATTATTCTTCTACAAACCTCATTAGCATTTTCTCTAGCAAGTTGTCTTGTCATAATTCCTGTAGCTGCATTTTCACCAATCATTCGTATGACAGTTGTCTGCAAATATCCCACAAAATCAGCAAAAGTTTCATTTGGACCTTGCTCTATTTTCATGAAGGCTTCCCCTTGATCTCGTTTTCCTAGGAGGGAGCCCCATGCTTTGATAGCAGCAGCAGCAATTTGCTCATATGCTCTCAAAGGGGAATTAATCTGTGCTAAAGTGTCTGCATACTGACCTTTACCTTCTAGTTTGTCAAAGGTGATTTGTATATTAATTCCAGTTTGCCTATTTCATTGGGCTTGTATTCTACAGAGTTCACTATACTCTGAAAGCCACAACAAGTTTTGTCCAGATTCTAAACATGTCCTTGCTATAGATTTCCAATCACTAGAGATTAACATCTCATAAGCCAAATTCTCTAGTAACATCTTAACATAAGATGATGTAGCCCCAAAAAGAGTGCAACCCTTTTTCAAATCTTTGATTTTTTCCAGATCAAAAGGAATGTATCTTCTCTTGAATTGATCTGAAGAATCAAATTCTTCAATCACAGGGTATGCTTCTATTAAATCAGATTTATTCTGTCCTTTTTTAGCTTTAACTAGTGCCTTTTGTAATTTTGTCATACGCTGCTTCATAGATGGTGCTGATTGTGCCACTGCCCCTCCTTCTCCTCCTCCCACCCCCAACGAAGGGTTAATTGAGGGGGATAGGTCAGGGGATGGGGAATGTTGTAATGGTTCCTGCTATGAATCACCACATTCCTCAATTTCATCAGAATTGTACTTAATTCCTTACTTGTCTAATTCTTCATCCTTTTCACCTAGTTTGTCAGTATCTTCCCCTTCCTGTTCTTTCTTCTTTTTTCTCATTCTTATATAATTTCCTAAAGACAATTGTATTAAGTTATATGCATAGAGTGTTTCTTTAGGAATTGAATTAGGACCATTATTATTGCAATATTCACATAGTTGCTCCCCTACTAATTTCCACTTGTCTGGATCTAATTCTTCTTTTTTAGAGAACCAAAGAGATAGATATTGTAATGTTTCTAAAAGTTCAATGATCTGCTCCAAGTTGCAATTAAACCTTGATTTTTTTTTTATCAGTCAAACCATGCTTTCTACATATTTTCCTTTGGGTGGAAAAGGCTCCTTTCTAAACATTTGTCCCATTTCAGCTGAAATTCTAGTTTAACCCTTTACAAAGTTTCCTTCTTGTCTGTTTTTGCACTTACCTTAATTGCTGAGTCACAGAGACTTTTTCACTGAACTCAGGATCATGTCAGAATCATGGAGTTAAATCCTTAGTGCCACATTTGGATGCCAAAATATAGTGTTCTAGTTGGTTTTCTGGAGGTCCCTGGAGCATCCTTCTTTTCAGCAGATTAATCACTACAAGAATAGCCAGGTGTTAAAGTCCAAATTCTTTATTACCTCCTTCACAGGTTAGTTTCTTTGCCTGGGGCCCAGGCCAGCTTTCTGGAGGTCTTTCAGACAGGCCTTGGTCTCAGTGGAGAAATGCTAGAGGCCAGTCACCACAGTGTTGTGAGATGGCTTGAATGTCTCTGAGTCCCACCCTGGCTGAGTTTGTCCCAGTTTATATGCTATATTATAATTAGTTCATTTACAGTATACTGAGTTGTTGGAATCTTTACAAAGTGTTAACTCATTAGAGTTGACAGAGACAATAATTGCCTAATTTAGCATGATATTTAGCAAATCCTCTACCTCACTAATGTATTTAAGTACTCATTGGAGTTCACACTTTTGGGAGATTCACAAGTCAGTATTCAATATGAGATTCATAAGCCAGAAACCCATAATACCACTTTCAAATCCCATAATCCCACTCTCTCAGAGGAGAAGCCAACCTTTTACACCGAGCATAAAAAAGAGCTTCAGTGAGCCAGTCAGTCAGTTCAGAAGAAGCCCACTCTCAGAGGCGCAACCAGATTCATTCATCCCATCTCACACCACTGTGGTGGCTGGCTTCCTGCACTTCCCCCACTGAGACCAAAGCTGGTCTGAAAGGCTCTCCAGAAAGCTGCCCAGCCCCAGGTAAGGAGACAAGACTTGGTCGGAGCACTCTGGGAGATTGAGAGCCAGAAGCCCTCTTTCGGAGGCAAGAGAGATTCATTCCAATTTTCACCTTGGTGCTGGCTGGAGACATTTGGAAGAAGAGAAGCTGAAGTTGGCAGAGGTGGAATGTTCTCTCTTTTGATTTTTGAGACTAGCAATTTGCTTTTCTTCTTTCTTTTTTCTAATCAAATTAACTAGGAGTTTATCTATTTTGTTGGGCTTTTTTTATAAAATCAACTCTTACTTTTGTTTATTAATTCAATAGATTTCTTACTTTCACTTTGATTAATCTCCCCTTTTATTTTCAGCATTTCAAATTTGGTATTTAATTGGGGATTTTTAATTTGTTCTTTTTCCAGCTTTTTTTTTTTTTTTTGCAAGCCCAATTCATTGTTCTCCTTTTCTATTTTATGCAAGTAAGCATCTAGAGATATGAAATTTCCCCTAATAATTGCTTTGGCTGCATCCCATAATATATTTTGGTATGTTGTCTCTTGGGTGAAATTATCAAGTGTGTTTATGATTTGTTGTTTCACCCATTCATTCTTTAGGATTAGATTATTTAGTTTTTAAAGAATTTTTGGTCTATTTTCCCCTAGCCTTTTATTGTGTGTAATTTTTATTGTATCATGATCTGAAAAAAAATGCATTTACTATTTCTGCCTTTCTGAATTTGATTTTGAGGTTTTTAAGCCCTAAACCATGGTCAAATTTTGTAGTGGTTTCATATACTGCTGAGAGAAGAATATATTCCTTTTTGTCTCCATCCAATTTTTTCCAAAGTTTTATCATATCTAACTTTTCTAGAATTCTATTTACCTCTTTAACTCCTTTTTTATTTATTTTTTGGTTTGATTTATCTAGTTCTGAAAGAGCAAGATTGAGATCCCCTCTAGCACACTTTTTCTATCTAATTCTTCTTGCAATTCTCTTAACTCATCCTCTAGGAATTTGGATACTATACCACTTGTTTCATATATATTTGATATTTTCAGTATCTATGGTACCTTTTAGTATGATGTAGTTTCCTTCATTATCTCTTTTTGCTTTTGCTTGATCTGAGATCAAGATCACCACCCTTATTTTTTTAAACTTCAGTTGAAGCATAACAAATTCTACTCCAGCCTTTTACCTTTATTCTGTATGTATCACTCTGCTTTCAATGTGTTTCTTGTAAACAACAAATTGTATGATTCTGTCTTTTAATCCAATCTGCTATCTGCTTCCATTTTATGGGAGAGTTCATCACATTCACATTCACAGTTAAAATGACTGTGTTTTCTGTCATCTTATTTTCCCCTAGTTTTACTTTTCTCTTTCCTTTCCCCCTTTCTCTCCTCTCCAGTATTTTGTTTTTGACCAACATATCCCTCAAACAGGCCTCTCCTTTTACAGCCCATCTCTCTTTCTTATCCCTTTCCCCTTTTACTTCTGTTCTACCTTCTATTAGCCTTTCCCTTTCCTCTTCTATTTCCCTATAAGGTGAGACAAGCTTCTATCTGAAACTAAATGTGTCTGATATTCTCTTTTTGAGCCAAATCTGATGAAAGTAAGATGTACACAATGCTCATCCCTTTGCTCCTTTCCCTTGATTGTAATAGGTCTTTTTTTGGCTCTTCATGAGATGTAATGTTTAACTTCATTTTCCTCTTCTTCCAGTAGAATCCCCATTCTTCCTCTAGTTTCTTTTTATATCATCACAATAAAATTAACTCTAAGTATACCCATAACAGTGATAGACATTTCAAGATTTAAGCATATCATCTTCCCATATAGGGTTATAAGCTTTTTAACTTTTAAAAAAAGTCATTTTTTTCTTTCCTTTTTTACATTTTCATGCTTCTCTTGAGTTCTGTATCTGAAGATCAGATTTTCTATTCAGCTCTGGTCTTTTCATCAGAAATAAATGAAATTAACCTGTTTCACTAAATGTCCATCTTTTCCCCTGAAAGACAATATTTGCTTTTGTTAGTTGATTCTTGGTTGCAATTCAAGTTCCTTTACCTTTCAAAATATCAAATTCCAGGCCCTTTGATCCTTTAAAGTGGAAGCTGTTAGGTCCTAGGTAATCTTGATTATGGATCCTTGATATTTGAATTGTTTCCTTCTGGCTGCTTATAATATTTTCTCCTTGATTTGATAATTCCAAAATTTAGCTACAATATTACTTGTAGTTTAAGTTTGGGGGTCTCTTTCAGGAGATGATTGGCAAATCTTTAATGGCTATTTTACTCTCTAGTTCTAGGACATCAGGGCAGTTTTCCTTGATTATTTCTGATGTGTAGGCTCTTTTTTTTTTTTTTTTCAAATCATAGTTTTCAGGAAGTCCAATAATTCTGAGATTGTCTCTCTTAGTTCTATTTTCTAGGTCAATTGCTTTTCCAAAGAGGTATTTTACATCTTCTTCTATTTTTTCATTGTTTTTGGTTTTGTTTGACTGGTTCTTGAAGTCTCATTGATTCATCCAATTTTATTTTATTTTATTTTTTGCTGAGGCAGTTAGGGTTAAGTGACTTGCCCATGGTTACACAGCCAGGAAGTGTTAAATGTCTAAAGCCAGATTTGAACTTAGGTCCTCCTGACTTCAGGGTTGGTGCTCTATCCACTACACCAACAAGCTACCACTAAATTCTAATTTTTAATTAATTATTTTCTTCAATTAGTGCTAGAGTACATAGCAATAAGAATGCTAGGAAACAGAATAACAAGAGTCTGCATTAATCTTAGGACCCTTCATCATGTATCTTGCACACAATGCCCCATTTGCATAGGCAACAAGTCTATGCAAAGACAAGTCTTGTGTAAACTTGACCCCTTGTGGTCTTCGGCTGGTTGGATCTTAGTCAGCTTACTTTTGGGAATGGATGGTGAGGTCTCGGGTGTGAATTCTGCTTCATTGGCTAAAGGTCCAGGGTACATACCTTGTAGACACACCAGAACAGGCATCGAGCATGCACCAAATCGAGATAGCCCCCACCATCTCAGGAGTTGGGCTCCTGGATACACAAGCTAAACACATATTTGTTGTTGGGGCACATTGGCAAGGGAGATGAGAAGAGTATAAGAACAGGACAGCAGAGGGAGAGAGAGGAAGCAGGAGGAGAGACAAGGTGATGTAACCAAGCAATAAAGCTTCTCTAACTACATTAGTAGTGTCAGAACTGCTCTGTCATATCCGGAGACTCCCATCTTCAGAAGGTCGTAGAGGCGATGATAATTGTGGGTAAGTGCTCAGATACCAGCTGGTGTCAGCAGGTCTGCACTAGCTGAGGACCCCAACAAATTAGCTTTTTTATCTCCTTATGCATTTGGCCAATTGAACTTTTAAATGAGATTTTATTCATTGCATTATTATTTTTTTCAATTTCACAAATTCCGTTTTTTAATGAATTGGTTTCTTTTTCATATCTATTTTGTAAAGAGTTAGATGCTTTTTCCATTTCACTAAATCTATATTTAAAGGAGATTTCCATAGATAATTTCTGTGTTTCCTTTTCCAAACTGTCTTTAAAAGTTCGCCTTTCCTTTCCTCACTTTTTTCTATGTCTCCTTTAAGATCCTTTATGAATTCTTCCAAGAGAACCTATTGAGATAAGGACAAACTCATATCACTCTTTGGGATTTTGTAATGGGCTGAGGCTTGAGTTGATGCACTGAGGTCCCAAGCACATGAGGCTAAATAGTAATTGGACCATACTCTATTAATAGATAAGCTTGGAGAAAGAATGGCCCCCACCCACTCTTTGTGCAAGTCCTGATGTGTTGTATAGGAAATGACGATTTTGGTGGGTGGAGGCAGGGGAGTGGAATAGGAAGGGGAGGAGAGACTTTTGGGACGGCCATTGCCACAGTTGCCGACACAGTTGCCTCCATGGTTGCCTCGGCTCGCGTCGCTCTCTCTTAGCTGGCTTCCTGTTGCAACTGCCTATATTTGCTATCGCAATCTTTCTTGCCTATATTTGCTATAGCAATCTTTATTCACCTCTTCGCTTCAATAAATATTGAAGATTTTTCCCCTTAACCTGAATTCCTGATTCCGGCTGACTTTAAATACGCGGTCATTACATTTGGCGCCCAAGCGTGGGAACCAAGGACCCTACTTTCACTGAAGAAGTCTCCAGTGACCAGCAACTTAGGTGAGTATAAGACAAACAGGGAACTTATTTTCTTAAAGACGAAAGCAGTAACTTTTTGGCTGAAATGGGACAGATCCTAGGTAAAGATTCTCCATCCCCCACCCCAAACCCCCCAACCCCTGCCCCACCCAGGAGTGGTGTTATAAAAAGCCTGCGTGACCTGATAGAAGAGGAAGGGCTAGTTGTATCTTGGGAACACGCAGCTAAACTTTTGAGTACATTAAAACTTACCTCCCCTGGGTTCTTAGAGGAAGAGCAAATCTCTCTGGGTAACTGGGCATTGGTTGGTCAACAGATCTCTGATTATAACATTGACAACCCTCAGTCAGTTCCCTTCGAGGCATTCTATTTATACAATACGATACAGATGGCCTTAAAATACCGTACTTGTTTTAGGAGAAAAGGAAAAAACTCTAAGAATGGCCAAATGCGGAAGCCTGAGGTAAAGGAGGAAGACAAAGAACAGATTAATGGCCATATCCCCACAGGGCATGAAGACTTAAGTGAGGCTCAAGGGCGGGGTGAATCTGAGGCAGCTTTAGCCCCACCTGAGGAGCAGGTAATTGACTCTCCTCCATCAACTCCACCCTCTGAGATGGAGGGAGGAGGGGTAGTGGGGGGGCAGTGACAGCACCAGCACCTCCCCCCCAGCATCCAGCCCCTCCCCCCCAGCATCCAGTCCCTCCCCCACAGCGTCCAGCTGCTCCTTTGAGTAGATTGCAAAAGGGACTAATTAAGGCCAAAGAAGAAGGGAGAAATGTATTGGAAATCCAACACCACATTTTTCCAGTTATTCAACAGTTTGATTCTTCAGGTCAAGAAAGTAGAAGATACTCTCCTTTTGATATAGATATCCTCAAAGACCTGAAAAAAGCTTGCACTCTTTATGGGGCTACATCAGCTTATGTTAAGATGCTATTACAAAATTTGTCTTTTGAAATCTTGACCCCTAATGACTGGAAATCTATAGCAAAGATATGCCTAGAACCTGGACAAAACTACTTGTGGCTTTCTGAATATAGTGAGCTCTGTAGGATACAAGCCCAACAAAATAGTCAAAGTGGAGTTCATGCTGCAATCACCTATGACCTACTTACAGGTACAGGTCCTTATGCAAATGTCGCAGCACAAATTAATTATTCTGTAGCAGCATATGAGCAAATTGCTGTTAATGCTATCAAAGCGTGGGCTTCCCTCCACAATAAAGACGACAAGAGGGGGGCCTTCACAAAAATAACACAAGGGCCAAATGAACCCTTTGCTGACTTTGTGGGACGCTTGCAGACAGCTATCACAAGAACAAATGGAGAAAATCCAATAACAGACGTTTTGATAAGGCAACTTGCTAAGGAAAATGCTAATGAGGTTTGCAGAAGAATTATACTAGGACTGCGCAGGGATGCTCCTTTAGAGGAGATCATAAGACGCTGTTCCACAGTGGACACAGGTGCCTTTTATACCCAGGCTATGGTGCAGACTTCCCAAAATCCAAACATGGGAAGACAGAATCCCTCTTGGCAAGGGACTTCCAGAGAGACTCGTAGATGCTTTCAGTGTGGAAAAGTAGGGCATCTGAAAGCTCAATGTTGGTATAGAGATAGAATGGGAAAACAAGGTGGGAGAACAAGACCCCAAACCCCATGTCCAAAATGCAACAGAGGCTTCCATTGGGCCTCAGAATGTAGACAGATTCAGGGAAACGGGATGAGGGGCCCAGCCCCAGGGCCCAAGGCAAAAAACACTTGGGGCATGATGGCAGCCAATGGTGCACCCAGGGAGGGCCTAGAAGTCCAGTATCCAGACATGACCAATCAGCCAGAAAGCCATATGATGGGAGAAGGGGATTACACAGTCAACCAGCCAGGAAGCAACCTGATGGCAGAAGGGAATTACAATTGGGGAGAATAGAGCTGTATGCAGCTGGGACAACTGAGATACCCCCTGGAGAGGTGAAATCTGTTCCTCTCCAGCCTATGGATCCCTTACCTCCAGGCACAGTAGGCTTGACCATCTCACCTCCTTTTTGTACGTACAAAACAGTGTCCATCCACACACTGATGTGGGAAACTGGGGAATGTGTAGATAATATCCCAGTCACTAATACAGGTAGACAATGTGTGACTTATCACCCAGGAGAAGTAGTAGCATCAGGTTTACTCATACAGAATCCTAATAAGCAACTTGGTGATAGTCACCCAGCTTCTGACTCCAGACCACAAAATCCAGGAATTTACTGGACAGCAGCAGTAACAGCTGACCGACCTATGCTCACGATCTATATAAATGGCCTACCATTGGAAGGATTGGTAGACACAGGTGCAGATCGTACAGTTATTAGAGGTGCCAATTGGCCCAGTCACTGGCCAAAGATTAAAGCAGACACCTATATGTCTGGAGTAGGAGGATCAATAGCAGCTGAAGTTAGTGCTGCCCCTATGAGATGGACTTTTGAAGGCAAAACAGGAGTTTTTACTCCTTTTATAGTTGAAAAACTCCCCATCAATCTGTGGGGAAGAGATGTTTTACAACAATTAGGGTTAAAAATGAGTACTTCGGTTTTTTAAGCAGGGCTGCTGTTGAAGGCCTGCCAACACTTTCACCTGTTCCTATCCAATGGAAAACTGATACACCAGTGTGGATAGAACAGTGGCCCTTGGGTAGCGATAAAATTCAGGCCTTATTAGATATAGTACAGGAACAGCTTGAACAAGGACATTTACAACCTTCTCTAAGTCCTTGGAATTCCCCAGTGTTCGTTGTAAAAAAGAAATCAGGAAAATGGAGGATGCTCACTGATTTAAGAAAAGTAAATGAACAGATGGAAACTATGGGAACTCTTCAGCCTGGACTTCCATCTCCTACTCAATTGCCTAGAGAGTGGCCTCTTTGGGTCATCGATATTAAGGATTGTTTCTATTCTATCCCTCTGGATAAGGAGGATATGAAAAGATTTGCCTTTTCAGTGCCCAGCGTTAACTTAGCTGAGCCTTATAAAAGATATGAATGGACAGTTTTTGCCACAGGGAATGAAAAACAGCCCCACTATGTGTCAAATGTATGTTGCTGCTGCTCTTGCTCCAATAAGAAAAGCATTTCCAAAAGTTATGCTATTACATTATATGGATGATATATTGGGATGTGCACCTGAGGAACAAATGTTAGAAGCATGTCTGCAAAAGACCATAGAAACACTAAGATACTACAAATTATACATAGCTGAAGAGAAAATTCAAAGACATGCTCCTTTTCAATATTTAGGATATGAAGTATACCCTAAGGTGCTTACAGTACAAAAACTGTCCTTAAGAACAGAGAAGCTAAACACCTTAAATGATTTTCAGAAATTGATAGGAGACATCCAATGGATGCGACCAGTGTTAGGCTTGACTACCTATCAGTTACAACCATTATATGATATTTTAAGGGGAGACAGTGCTTTAAATTCACCACGCCAGCTTACAAAAGAAGCTCAAGAGGCTTTGAGAGAAGTTGAACTGGCTTTATCCAATGTGGTTGAGAGAGTCACTCAAAAACCCTTGGAAATAACAGTTTTTGCCACACAAGAGGCACCCACAGCAGTCCTTCATCAAGGAGACAGTGTGATAGAGTGGGTGAACCTCCCGGCACAACCAGAACAAAGCCTTACTCCTTACCCAGTGCTTGTGGCTAGAATTTTGTTAAAGGCCATTAAGCGAGCAGTACAATTATCTGGGACAAGACCTGATAAGATATACACCTTTTACACCAATACACAAATTAATGTGTGTTGTGAGACCATCCCAGAGTGGCAAATTTTATTAGCCATGGCTCCTAATTTTATACATGGGTCTCCATTAAAGATAACCAGACTTTTACATAATTGGCGATGGATTCTTGAAGAAAAAGTTTCTAAAGTTCCCCTTAAAGGACCAACTATCTTTACAGATGCATCCAAACACAATATTTGTGCTGTATACTCTCATGATTTAACCATAAAGAGAGTAGTCAGAACTCCTTTTCAGTCCACTCAGCAGAACGAATTGTATGCAATCATGTTAGCTCTCACTTATTACCCAGGAGACATAAATATAATATCTGATTCAGCCTATTCAGTAGGTGTGGTACAAAGAATTGCCACAGCCCAAATAAAATTTGCAGCTTCTAATATATATCAGCTCTTTAAGGAACTTCAGGAGCAAGTGAGAAAACATCCAGGTAAGATTTATATCTTGCATGTCCACTCACATAGTGGACTCCCAGGCCCTATTTTTGATGGGAACTCAAAGGCAGATAGCCTTTTAACTATGTTGGCCAGTACACCTTTATTTCAGGAGGCCCAGGAATCCCATTCTAAGTACCATCAGGCTGCTCGAGCTTTGCGTTTACAATTTGGGATTACAAAAGAGGAAGCTAGGAGCATAGTAAAAAGCTGTACAGCTTGCCTTCCTTTCCATGCTCCTACACTGCCTCCAGGGAAGAACCCTCGTGGTTTGAGACCCAATGAAATCTGGCAAATGGATGTGACCCATTATAAATCTTTCGGTCGTCTGTCTTTTATCCATGTTGTGGTAGACACCTTTTCAGGATTCACTTTTGCCATACCAGCAGCAAAAGAGACAGCCCGAGTGGTCACTGAATTCCTCCTGCAAGCATTTGCCATTATGGGTGTGCCACAAGCAATAAAAACAGACAATGGTCCTGCATACACCTCCAAACATTTTGCACACTTTTGTGCACAGTATAAGATTTTACACACCACTGGCATACCTTTTAATCCTCAAGGACAGGCAATAGTAGAGAGGAGAAACAGAGACATTAAGACGCTCCTCCAAAAACAAAAGAAAGGGGGAGCCACAGGTAACCCTAGAGAACTACTAAATCTAGCTCTTTATACTATTAACTTCTTGATTTTTGACGAAGATGCACTGGCTCCGGCAGACAGGTTTTATAACCCACCGGAAGGGCAATGTCCAGTGCGAGCAGCTCCACTATCTTTAGATAATCGCCAGGTGATGTGGAGAGACCCAGAAAGTGGTGAATGGAAGGGACCAGATAGGCTAACTGCTTGGGGGAGAGGGTTTGCTTGTATCTCTACAGGTGGAGAAGGAATCAGATGGGTGCCAACGAGCCGTATTCGCCTTGTCCATCGCAGAGAGACGGAGCAGACCCTTGAAACGAAGGAGAAGACCCAAGAAACATCGGGTGGTTCTGTTGCTGATTGTGCTCACCATTGAAAGAGTGTGGCAGTTGCGGCGTTTGACTCATGGACATAGAAAATCATTGGACTTCAAAACCCTCAGAAATCATTGGATTCTCTGAGACATAAGATTGTTGTAGGACTTTAAAGCCCTCAGGAATCATTGGATTTTCTGAGAAATGATAAGACTGTTACAGGACTTCAAAATCTGCTGGAATCATTGGATTCCCTAAGACATAAAAAGACTTTTGCTGGACTTCAAAAACTTGGGGGGATCATTGGATTCCCTGATATGTGAAGCAATGGACAATAGACTGGTTTTGGATTATCTCTTGGCTGCTGAAGAGGTGTATGTGTGACTGCTGTTTACATACTCTCCTTCTAGGACTTCTGGCTATCTTTTACATCATACTGTTGATTTATATTGTTTGTTATACCGTTACTTGGGTGTATAATTCATGTTTGTTACACCACATCAAGCCTGCACTGACTGTGGGGAGAGTCATCACTAATAGTCTCTGCGTTGTTGCTATGTGCTATGTGTTCCCATGCTGATGGGTTTGTGCATAATAAGACCCTTGAGCCCAGAAACCTGCTAGCAACCCCCACTTCCCTTTGGTGCTTTTCATCTCCCTTCCTGAGATGTCAGGGAGGGCGTGATTATCTCCTTTTTAGTGCTTTCACCTCCCTTCCTGAGAAGTCAGGGGGGTCGTGATCACTTCCTTTTCGGTGCTTTCACCTCCTTTCCTGAGAAATCAGGGAGGGTGTGATCACCTCCCCTTGGGGGCTCTGACCTCCCTGAAGAGTCAGGGATGGCATGATCACCTGTGTTCTAAAACAAAAGAAAGCGGGAGATGTAATGGGCTGAGGCTTGAGTTGATGCACTGAGGTCCCAAGCACATGAGGCTAAATAGTAATTGGACCATACTCTATTAATAGATAAGCTTGGAGAAAGAATGGCCCCCACCCACTCTTTGTGCAAGTCCTGATGTGTTGTATAGGAAATGACGATTTTGGTGGGTGGAGGCAGGGGAGTGGAATAGGAAGGGGAGGAGAGACTTTTGGGACGGCCATTGCCACAGTTGCCGACACAGTTGCCTCCATGGTTGCCTCGGCTCGCGTCGCTCTCTCTTAGCTGGCTTCCTGTTGCAACTGCCTATATTTGCTATCGCAATCTTTCTTGCCTATATTTGCTATAGCAATCTTTATTCACCTCTTCGCTTCAATAAATATTGAAGATTTTTCCCCTTAACCTGAATTCCTGATTCCGGCTGACTTTAAATACGCGGTCATTACAGGATTTCATCTGAAGATGATTTGTTTTGTTTTGTTTTATTTGAGATAAGTAGTAGTAGACTAGTAGGTAGACTAACTACCCAACTATTACCAAGGTGATAACAGTCTGTACCAAGCTAGTGGGAGTGTTTGAGAAGAGAAGGAATATATGTGAGAACTGGGGACTAGGAACAGCCAGAACAATTAAAGAAGACAAAACTATAATATAATATTTGATATTATCTAATCAAATTATGATTATGCTAATCAAATATTAGCATATATATTGGCCATATAGTAGTCCCATAGTGACCCCAACTCTTTTGCTGCAATCAAAGGAAGTAGAGAAAATAGAACATAAAGCCAGTTTTTCCACTTCAATAGAAAGACTGATAAAATCAGCTTATGACCATTTGTTAAAGAAAGCAAACCATGATTCATAAAAACTCAAAATATTTGTGTTTAATTTTGCAATACATTATATGATTGAGGTGAGGGAAGAGTAGCTATTAAATATCCCTAACTGTTTTCTTAGATTGGTGATTAAAATTATAGTAAGCAACTTTCATGAAATAATGAAAAGTGAAATAAATAAAATCAAGATAATATTGTATACAGCAAGACTTTTCAAACCTTTTCTACTTATGACCCCTTTTTGACCAAGAAATTTTTACATGACCTCAGGTATATAGATATATAAAATAGGTACACAAATCAAACCTTTAATGATAATAAATCATAAGGAATTTTATTCTAAAACAATTCTTTGGTATATATATGTATATATATAATTTTTACCATACTTAAAGATGAAAACAAATTTGCATGCTAATGAGATGAATATTAAATTAAATCTTGGTGGAATATTTTTTGATACCTTTTACTACTGCCAAATTTTTCATGACCTCCACATTTCTGACCCCTATGGGGTTGCAGTCCATAATTTAAGAAATTACTGGTATACATAACAGCAATATTGTTCAAAGAACAATTGTAAATGACTGTTATTTTGATTATTATAAATGCTCAAGTCAACTACAAAGAACCAAAGAAGAAAGATACTATCAACATGCAGAGGAAAGAACTGAAAAATAAAAATATGTACAATATAGTTACATATATATACACACCACACACACACACACACACACACACACACATGCACACATATTCAGGTCAAACAGTGGATTTCTTTAGGAGTGAAGGGAGGGAATAAAAAGTGCATAATAGAGACAAAAATGCAGAAGGAAGCATAGAAAAGCAGGATAGTTTTGAAAACAATAGTATTTATTATATACGGTTTTTTTAAGTAAATAGTATGAAATGGAGATTTATGGTTTCCTATTGAATCCTCTTTGTGTTGTGCTATGTATATGGAAAAGCATTTTTTCTTTTTTGTATTCAAGTTTTAAATAAATAGACTTTTTTTAAAAAACTGTAATAATGATAATAAATAATGATAGTGAGGATGGGGTGAGAAGTAGGTATTCCAGAATCATGATCGATAATTGGGGAAATTTATTCTGAGAGTAAAAAAAATGTTATTATACAAAATCCTACTAAATCTAATTTTCTCCATGATCCCCATAATAAATGAGTGCCTTCTTCATTAGAACTTACATAGCATCTTTGTTGGTAATTCTGTAATGTATACCTTATGTTCCAGTTTATATTTATAATTTGTATTATAGCAATATATGTTAGGATTTTAGTCTACTATACAGAAATTTCCTTAAGGATAAAGATCCTATTATATATAAAATCTTTCACAGAATCTAATAAAATGATCTTGTACACAGTAGATAATTAATAATTATTGAGTATAATTCTTGTGGTTATCCTATGCAGAATTTATTTACTAAAGATAAAAAGATAAAAGGAACTGAAGAGCTAAGAATAGTATCTACTTATCAAACTTGAATCTTTTAAAAATGTTTTATTGATCCCTTTAATTTTTTTATATTGCTAACATTTCTGAAAATAGCCTATCAACATAGCTACACCTAATTTGAATTCAAAGTCCATAGGTCAAATTAATAGTGTGAGATGTGGAAAGATCAGGAGAACCCATTGAAGAAGTACAAATTGATACTCAATGTTTAGGAAAACTTCTTAGCAATTAGAAGTGTTTCCAAAGTAAGCAATTCCCTGTCACTAAATAGAGGCTGGATGCTCATTTGTTAGAAATATTGCAGAAGGAAATTCCACCGAAATAGGGAATTCTATTTCAGATAATCAATTGTACAGTATGATCTCTGAGGGCTTTCCAACTCTGGGATTCCATGAACTCAAGCCATACTTCTTTATGGTTTCCTTGAAATGGGATCATTCATTGGCTTGCATCTCTTCAGACTTCCTTCACATTTGTTCTAGCCGCTATCTTCCTTCTGTTACTCTCATCCCATTCATCTTCTTCTTCCTCCTCCTCCTCCCTTTCTACTTTGTGATTGGTGAGAGTTCTTCATATCTAATTCATATGAGACCCATCATGTATTTCACCAGTAAATATACCTCTCCACATCCCCAGAACCCCTCACTTCTCAGCTCTAAAAATAGTCATCAAATCAGTACTATAATTCCTGGAAAGAATGACCCACTCACTCATCCTATAGCCCCTGCCCTACATTTATGTAACTTCCTAGACCAAAATACTTTTCCCTGACCATCACTTATGTTGTCTTCCCTTACAGAGTTTCTTAATCTGGGATCTGTAAACTTGTTGCTAAAAAACAAAATTCACAATTCTATTTCAATAGAATTGGTTTCCTTTTAATCTTATGTTCTTTGTTTCCTACATTCAATACCGTTATTCTGAAGAGTTCATGTACTTCCCCACATTGTTAAAAGAGGGCTGAGGCATATAATATGATTAAGAACCCTTGATTTATTGATATGCAAGCTCTCTGAAGGCAGGGGCTTTGTTCCCTTTTGTATTTGCATCCTTACTGCCTAACACAATGCCCGGAATATAGTAAGTGCTTAATAGATTCATTCATTCTTTCATTTATTCATTCAATCATTCATTTATTTACCCTACATTCAGTCATATGGCCTGACATCTGTCTCTTAACTTGTGATTCTTATTCTTCAAGAATGAAGTTCTCTTTTTGCCAGGTACCTATGATACCTGGTCTAATGATAACTGGAGGGAAATCTAAAAATCTCCTGAGAAAAATATAATGTTGCAAGGTCCCAATTAAATGTCTTACCTCTTTCTCATCAACATCTGTACTGATAAGAATGAGTTTTGTAAGAACCAAGGGAATGATTTACTATTGTGATGTTCAACTAGCCTTTGTGCTATTTTAGCTAGGTTCTGGAAAGTTCCCTGGATTATAGCCAGCATGTCTATTAGTCAGATTGCATGTAATTAAGAGATGGGATTTTGCATGTATAAGACTGCCTGTGCTCTAGGGGAGGGGATCGAGGGAGGGAAGGGAAAAATCAGAACAGAAGTGAGTGCAAGGGATAATGTAAAAAATTACCCATGCATAAGTACTGTCAATAAAAAATTATAATAAAAAAAAGAGATGGGGTTTTGTACTGTATAATGCAGAACCAAAGGCATTTTTGGTGCCTAACAAATGTTATTATGAATGCAACTATAATAGTAAATGGGATTTTAACAGAAGGAGAAAAATTTAGAACTCAAGGTTTTTCAAAGGTAAACACTGAAAACTATCTTTGCATGTATTTGAAAAAATAAAATATTATCAAAAAAAAAAAAAAAGAATTAGAATTGAGAGCTTATCTAGCCCAGAATGCCCTTTCTAACACTGCTAGCAAGCAATAATTTCATCTCTCCTTGAAGATGTTCACTGAGAGTCTCCTTGGTATCCTATTCCACTTTGTCATAACTCTAAAAATTGGGAAATTTTTCTTTTATCTCATCTAAATCTTTTACAAGTCAAAGTTATAAAAGTGAAAAAGTGTAGGGTATAGGTGCTAAGATTCAGTACCATAGCCATTAATAGTATATCAATCTACACAAAAAATGACCTCAATTTGATGTACTTATTTGGTCCTTGGGCACATCCATGTTTTTATGCCTGACATCTTGTGGCTTACTTTCCTTTTTCTTTTCTTTTCAAGTCCTTCCAGGTGGAAAACTCTTGGTGCTGCTGTCCTAATCTTTTTCTATGGAAATAATCAAGTTTACAAGCCATCAGACTGAAATGGCCAAAATAATCCAAGGTGGCAAGGAGGCATTCTCACCAGAGATTTAGCATTTCTCTTGAACATATGTGTTATGTGAAAACAAAAAAAGATGGCAGAAGGGAAAAGAAGTACTTTTTCATATATCTTAACAAAGTAAATAGATGATGAGGACATTTTTTAAACTGCAGCTATTTTTAAAAATAGTAAATCAGAAAAGCATGATATCTTTTTGTTTTTCCCAGATATGTATTGTTATAATAAGGAAATCAGGTTAGTTGAACTCGGGGAAAGAAACCAGCAGTTATTAGTAATAGATTAAGGGAATATCAGTTTCTCTTCTACAGAAAACAGATAAAAGAAAAAAACCGATATTTTATAGACAGGCTCTGTTTTTGAGGATTATAGAAATATTTCAGTTCTTAAATTGGTTTAAATTAGGTTATGTAATAATAATATAACCATCTATTTTATAAGTAGATGAAGACATGTGAAACATTGAAAATGAAATATGGGGCTTGAAAACAAACTCTATCCAAAAGTAAGAGACCAAGAAAAAAAGTGTAGATGTCAGGACTGAGAGAAAAGGAATAGAGAAGATAACATTTACAAGGCAAAGTTATTTCATCTCACTTCCCTATCCTGTTCTAAGTCTGAGACCTGTCAGAGGTTGGTGGATAGGTAGAAAAAAAGCCACCTTTTACCTGTGCAGAACTGGTCATCTGATAATTGAAATGATTTTTGCCAGAGTGAAATAGCTATTTGCCCAAAATGATATGTAGGTTTCAGAGTTGATAATAAATTAAAAAAAGAAAAGAGAATTAAAAGGGTCTTTTTGATGGTGAAATAGGCTGTAGCACAGGATGGGAATTTTTTTTTTTTTCTGCTAACAGCTATTTGGATATTTTTAACATTATTTGCAGGCGATACAAAATTATCAACTTAAGAATTAGTTTGCTGTATTTGGTCAAACAAATGTTTGACAATTGTTTAACAACATTAACTTGTTGTGCCACAGTTCCTTTTTATTCTCCTGACTTAGTTTCTCTAATTCTCCTGCCTCAGTTTCCCTAATTGTCCTGCCTGTTTCCCTTAATTGTTTTGCCTGAGTCCCTTGAATTTTTCTGCCTCAATCTCCCTGGTTGCAACTCCCTTTTCTGGTCATTAGAACTGAGATAATTAGGGCTGTGGAGATCTGACATTCCAGAAGATAAGACTCTTGATATCCTTTTTTCAGATACCTAATTGGCATTGTTTATACCTCTAAGTCCAGACTTCCTAACTCTAAGCTGGACATTTACTTAACTCCCAGTTTGTAAGAATTTATGATCCTACCCCCCAACCTGTCAGAACCAGATTGGTGGTCCCTGCCTGGAGATTCCCACTCATCAGAGTCTGGACTCCACCCCCTGCCTTTGTTTAGCTAACTGAACAAAGAGATATAAATATGTCATTGACTACAACATTCGATGCTGGATGCTTTCGACATTAGTACTGGGGGCATCATGTCCCCAGCACATTCTCTCCCTCTCTGAAATCCAAATAAAATAGTAAAAACTCTCTAATCTCTATCTTGCCTCAGTTTTTCAGACATTACAAACTCACCACTAATGTAATGGCTAGAACCGCTTCTCTTTGAAGAGGTATGTAGTGATAGCTTGTATTGAGGATGTTGCTGTTTGAACTGATTTTCCAGGTCTATGTTAGTCTGGAAGGCAGTTGACTCTTAATTCTTTGTGATGGTAAGTTTTGAAAAGAACTTTTCCCAGCAGTAAATTGTTCTGAACACAGATGCATATTTCAATGCATGTCTCCTTAAAGTGGAAAATTTATCATTGTTTATGAAATATTTATAGAATTCAAACAGTTTTTATAACTACCTATTATATTCTAGCTGAATTATTTCATATTATGGGTTATCAGTTGATTGCCCATTGAACAATGTAGCAAAGATGTTGAATTCCATTTGTTTACTTTTCTAATCTTTAAATCTTTTATTAAAATTTACTGGAGGAAATGGATCCAAGATGGCGGAAAGCAGACACAACTTTCTGTGCCTCCTCTGACATTCTCTCAAACCAGCAGCAGCAGATTAAACCTTTAAACTGGTTTTGGAATCAAAGAATCCACAAATATTTGGAGTACAACACATTCCCAGGAGAAGACACCTTGGAAGAACTTCAGAAGAGGTCTGTTTCAAATGGGCAGGGAGACAGTCTGCCAAGCCCAGATCACAGCACAGAGAGTCTGAGGCAAGGAGCTGGACTGGGCGTCAGAGTGTTGCAGCTTTCATGCACCTGGGAATCTTCTGTGAGAATCTTAGGCTACTCTGTCCTGGTTGCAAGCAGGTGGTTTGGCAGATTTGCTACAAAAGGCAAATTGTAAACCACTGAGGCCCAGATGATCTGGACCTAGCCATAATTACCCAGAACTAGAAATCAATTAGCAGAATTGCCCCAGGGCAAATTAAAGCGGCTGTCTCTCCTTTGCATTGAGCAAAGGTCAGACCTTAAAAAAAAAAAAAAAGAGTAAAAAACCAAAAAGAACTCTTACCATACAGCTTTAATTGAGAGAGAAAGACAGACCTCAAATCCTGAGATTCCTAAAGGCAAGCAACTCCAGATGAAGTGCCAAAGGGAGATATGAGCTGATCCCCATTTTGTAAGGCTTTGTTGGAACACTGATAAAAAATCTTAAAAGAGAGTTAGAAGAAAAATGGGGAAAGGAAATGAGTTCATTGCAAGAAGGAAAAGAAAAAGAATATAATATCCTATAAAATAAATATGAAAAAGATACCAATTCACTGAAAAACAAAATTTGTGAAATGGAATAAAATGCAATGGAACAAAACAATTCAATTAGTCATTTAGAAAAGGAGATAAAAAAGATAAATGAAAAAAAATAATACATTAAAAATTAGAATTGAACAAATGGAAGTGAATGACACAATAAAACTTCAAGAATTAGTCAAACAAAAACAAAAAAATGAAAAATAGAAGAAAATATGAAATACCTATTAGAAAAAAACAACTGACCTGGAAAATAGATCTAGGAGAAGCAATTTAAGGATTATTGGACTTCCTGAAAGCCATGATGAAAAAAAGAACCTAGATATTATCTTACAGGAAATCATAAAGGAAAACTGTCCTGATATCTTAGAATCAGAAGATAAAATAGCCATTGAAAGAATTCACAGATCACCTCCTGAAAGAGACCCCAAAATTAAATCCCCAAGGAATATCATGGCTAAATTTTGGAACTATCACATCAAGGAAAAGATATTACAAACAACCAGAAAGAAGCAATTTCAATACCGAGGAACCACAATTAGGATTACCCAGGATCTAGTAACTTCCACTTTAAAGGATCAAAAGGCCTGGAATCTGATATTCTGAAAGGCAAAGGAACTTGGATTACAACCAAGAATGAGCTATCCAGCTAAAATGAACATTATCTTTCAGGAAAGAAGATGGACATTCAATGACATGAGTGAAGACCTATGAAGAAAAGAACAAAACTGAACAAAAAAATTGATCTCCAAACACAGAACACAAGAAAAACATAAAAAGGTAAAAAGGAAAGAACTCTTGAGAACTATGTTTCTGTTTTAGGTATACTTAAGAGAGTGTAGGTGTAATTTGATTTTATGATGATAATATGAAAAAGAAACTAGAGGTAGAATGAGGATAGTACTGGGAAAAGAAGGGAAAAAGAGGTAAAATAAGGGAAATTAACTCTCACAAAGAGTTAAAGAAGACTTATTATAATTGAGGGAAAGAAGGGAGGGGGATGAGCATTGCATGAATCTTACTCTTATCACATTGGGCTCAAAGAGAGAATATCAGACATATTCGGTTTCATAGAGAAACTTGTCTCACCTTATGGGAAGTTGGAGAGAAAGGGGAAAAAGAAAGGGAAAGACTAATAGAAGGGAAAACAGAAATATTAGGGGAAAGGTGTAAAAAAAGGGGGGAGGGACTCTAAAGGAGAAGGACTGGTTGAGGGAGTTGGTCATCAAATGTAAAATACTGGGGAGGAAGTAAGAGGGAAAGGAAAGAGAAAAGTATAATTTAGGGTAAATAAGATAGCAGGAATTACAGAATTAGCCATTTTAACTATGAATGTGAATGGGATGAACTCTCCCATAAATAGAAGCAGATAACAGACTAGATTAAAAGCCAGAATCCTATAATATGCTACTTACAAGAAACACATTTAAAGAATAGTAATACATACAGAGTGAAGGTAAAAAGCTGGAGAAGAATCTATTATGCTTCTGGTGAAATTTAAAAAAAAGTAGTGGTAGCAATCCTGATGATCAAGTAAAAGCAAAGATAGATCTAATTAAAAGAGATAAGAAAGGAAACTATATTTTACTAAAGAGTACCATAGATAATGAAGCAATATCAACATTAAACATATATACACCAAGTGGTAGAGCATGGACATTCCTAGAGAAGTTAAGAGAGATGCAAGAAGAAATAGATGGCAAAACTATGCTAGTGAGGGATCTCAAGATGGCTCTCTCATAATTAGATAAATCAAACCACAAAATAAATAAGAAAGAAGTTAAGAAAATTAGGTATGATAGATCTTTGGGAAAAATTGAATGGAGACAGAAAGTTTACTTTTTTCTTATTAGTTCATGGAACTTATACAAAAATTGAACATGTATTAGGGCATAAAATCCTCAAAATCAAATGCATAAAGACAGAGATAGTAAACGCATTTTTTTTTCAGATCACGATGCAATAAAAATCATATGCAACATAAAGTCAGGAGAAAATAGCCCAAAAGTTAATTGGAAATTAAATAATCTAATCCTAAAGAATGAATGGGTGAAACAGCAAATCATAGATACAATCAAAAGTTTCATCCAAAAGAAGGACAAAATGAGACAATATACCAAAATTTGTGAGATGCAGCCAAACCAATTACAAGGGGAAATTTTATATCTCTAGATGCTTACTTAAATCGAGAAAGAGAAGATCAATGAATTGGGCTTACAACTAAAAAAAGCTAGAAAAAGAACAAATTTTAAAACCCTCAATTAAATACCAAATTTAGAATTCTGAAAATAAAAGGGGAGATTAATAAAACTGAAAATAAGAAAATTATTCAATTAATAAATAAAGCTAAGAGTTGGTTTTATGAAAAAACCAACAAAATAGCCAAACCTTTAGTTAATTTGATTAGAAAAAGGAAAGAGGAAAATCAAATTGTTAGTCTCAAAAATGAAAAAGGAGAACTTTCCACCAATGAAGAGGAAATTTGAGTAATAATTAGGAGTTCTTTGCCCAACTATATGCCAATCAATTTGATAATCTAAATGAAATGGAGGAATATCTACAAAAAATATAGATTGCCCAGGTTAACAGAAGAGGAAATAAATTGTTTAAATAATCCCATTTTAGAAAAAGAAATAGAATAACTATTACTCAACTCTAAGAAAAAATCTCCAGGCCATATGTTACATGTGAATTCTACCAAACATTTAAAGAACAATTAATTCTAATGCTGTATAAACTATTTGAAAAAATAGGGTAAAAAGGAGTCTTACCAAATTCCTTTTATGATACAGATATGATGCTGATACCAAAACCAGGGAGAGTCAAAACAAAGAAAATTATAGACCAATTTTCCTAATGAATGTTGATGGCAAAAATCTTAAATAAAATATTAGCAAAGAGATTACAGAAAGTCATTCCCAGGATAATACAACATTACCAAGTAGGATTTATACCAGGAATGCAGAGCTGGTTCAATATTAGGAAAACTGTTAGCATAATGGACTATGTCAAAAATCAAACTAACAAAAATCATATGATTATCTCAATAGATAGAGAAAAAGCATTTGATAAAGTCCAACACCTATAAATGTTCAAAGGATATGAATAGTTTTCAGATGAAGAAATTAAAACTGTTTCCAATCATATGAGAAGGTACTTTAAATCACTATTGATTAGAGAAATACAACTTAAGACAACTCTGAGATACCATTACACACTTCTCCGATTGGCTAAGATGACAGGAAAGGACAAGGACAAATTTTGGAGGGGATGTGGGAAAACTGAGACACTAATATATTGTTGGTGGAACTGTGAACAGATCCAGCCATTTTGGAAAGCAAATTGGAACTATGTTCAAAAAGTTATCAAAATGCACACCCTTTGACCCAGCAGTGTTTTTGTTGGGCCTATATACCAAAGGAGATCTTAAAGGAAGGAAAAGGACTCAGATGTGCAAAAATGTTTGTGTCAGCCCTTTTTTATGTGACAAGAAACTGGAAACTGAGTAGATGCTCATCAGTTGAAGAATTGCTTTATAAGTTATAGTATATGAATGTTATAGAATATCATTGTTCTGTAAGAAATGATCAGGAGGATGATTTTAGGGAGGTCTGGAGAGATTTACATGAACTCATGCTAAGTGAAATGACCAGAACCAGGAGATCATTGTACACAGCAACATCAATATTAGACGACGATCAATTCTGATGAATGTGACTCTTTCCAACAATTAGATGATTGATGCCAGTTCCAATGATCTTGTGATGAAGAGAGCCATCTACACCCAGACAGAGGACTGTGGGAACTGAATGTAGATCATAACATAACATTCTCCTTCTTTTTGTTTTTGTTCACTTACATTTTGTTTTCTTACTCATTTACTTTCTTTTTTTTATTAATCTTATTTCTCTTGTACAGCAAGAGAATTGTATAAATGTTTATACATATTGGATTTAACATATACTTTAATATGTTTAACATACATTGGATTGCTTGCCATCTAGGGGAGGATGTAGGGAGAAGGAGAAGAAAATCTGAAACACAAGGCTATGCAAGGGTCAATGTTGTCAAATTATCCATGTATATGTTTAGAAAATAAAAATCTTTATTAAAAAAATAAAAAAACAAAACTAATCATTTGGTTTTGGAAAAGTCACTTCACTTTTCTGACTCTCATATACTTCTTTTGTAAAATGGGCATAATACTTTTTCTATCATCTGTTCAGGATTGTTGTGATTGAAATGATAGATACAAGTTAGTGACTATCATTAAAACTTATTTGTTCTATGTTGTTAAAAAAAAAAAAATACCAGTATATTTGAGTTTTACAGGTTTTATCCTTCCAGAGTGGAGAAATGGGATTTTCTGTAGCCTTAATTTAATTTCTAATGATTTCACTTCTGAAATCAGGGACCTGAGAAGCTTGTTGGGCCCTGCAGCTTGATGTTCAGTTTTGAGTGGTATTTGGTAATGAACAGCATGAACACTAAATCACACAAGCCACTTATCACCACTGAGTTCTCTGACAGATTTTCTCTTCATCTCTGACTTCACCTTGTAGTTCATAAAACTATATAAACATGTTCCCACAACTGTCATTGTGTTTCACAGTGATAAACAAGATCACTGTACTCAGATTTAAGATCATTTAGTAACCCCTTAAACTTGTGACTATTAAACCCTTTGATTTTGCCAAAATTTACATATGACTCTACAGTTGATCTCACTTTGTTGAGCTGCAATGCATAGAGACTTAGTATATGAGGCAGTGGCATATAATTAAATCACTTGGATCAGAAATGAGACACTTTCTTGTTTCATCACCAGATCACAGGACTTTCCTCATAGTGTGTTAATACTTTTGCAACATGTACACTCTCAGCCTGCCTGGCACTATCCTCTTAGTTACTGCAATACAGGCAGATGCGCTGTGGGCAGCCTACCAATGAATACAATGTCTATTCCATTATGTATTTTTATATGTTCTGTCAATTTTTAAATGAATGTTCCTTGGTTATCAAAATTTACATTATTATTATGATTCACTTAATATAGATTTATGTTGCTATGAAAAAAGCTTCTAGATTAATTAAACTTTGAGTCTCATTTACCATTGCCTTGGAAGGACCAGACCAAATGATTTAACAGACTTTATGTGGCCTGTGAGTTGTCCTTGAAGAGCTTTCTATGTTGGTGTTTCCTTGTGATATGAAAGACCCTAGGAAAATTGTGAGTGCTGGGATTTGCTGCAAACTGCCCAATATAATGGGCATAGGAAAATCAAGGGATTTCACAGTAATGAATTTAGAAATTTATTTAGGTCACTAATAATTGCATCCTTGACAAGATTATCTGGTCCTTTCTTTTCTCAGATATGTCTTGTCAAAGGTAATAACTAACATCTACTTTATACATCTTAAAGAATTATAATATTATATATGCAATGCTTACATCACATTTATAATTTTTTTAGCTAGAAAACATCGTAAAATAATAAAGATTTGAGGCCTATTTATGCTCTCTGTATATGCTAATTCATGGTTGGAAGAACAAAATTACAAGAAGGCTGAGGTTTTTTTTTAGATTTTTCCTTTTTTTAAAAGCATTTTTAGACAAAATCTCACTTGACTTGTATCATTTGATTTTTGTGTGCTATAGCAAAAGATTGAACAAATGTGGAGATCAGCCAGAAAATTATCCAAGAAGTTTTGGTTGATGATGATTCTAACCCAAAAGTCTTAGTCTTGGTTGTTATTTTATCTCTTTCTGTATCAATTATTCAATTCATCTATTCTATTCAATTATCTATATGAATAGAGTTCATCAAAGACCATTCCATATCAAATGATCTTTAGACATATCTTGCTCATTTCAACAGAGAAGTACTGAAAAATGTGAGAACTGTGTTAGACACTAGGGTTACTAGGTTAAAAAATGGTATAACCCTTATTCTCAAGGAATTTACAATTCCTTGAGAATTTACAATTTAGTACTGGAATGCCTAAATAATATTCTTAATGGCTGTTATAAAGGGAAAAGTGCATTATTCATCAAATAATCAAACGCTGCTGAGTTATCATTTTCTTTTGGCTTTTACCCAAACTTGAACATGAAATAAGCCTTAGTAAATAATAACTTGCTGTGAAACTCCTTGGTTACTTTATATTGTATAGTTTTTGTTTTTTTCTAAGATGTTCATAGTTTTAAAAAAAATAGCACTTTTGAAATATATGAGCCTATTAGGAAAATATCATTCTGAATATTTTAGAGAAATAGTTTTATTCATTCTCTATCTGGAAATAGAGACATAATTTAACTTACATTTTTAAGTCTATGCAATTTTTCCTTAATCACCACAGCTTGATGGCGATTTTCCTTCAAGAGAAGATATGACTTATACATAACAGCTAGCTTTGTACACTTATAATTTACAAATAAGAAAATCAGAAAAAGAACAAACCTGTTTGCGCATCACCACCCCCATTGACAACTGAGCCCTTCAATTATTCTCCAGCTGAGGATAGTTGCATTTTGTGACTTATGAAATTTGTCTCTTGTCACCCTCCTCAAGAGTCTTACTTGACACCTTACTCAAGATATAACTGCATGGTATAATTTAATTATCCCACCTTATACTTCCTATATATTCTCTCCTACACACATCAAATGGAATAGTTCATAAAGGAGAAATCACTACTAATCTAAGTAAGACAGAGTAAATCATGGCTGTAGTTGTCAGAGGATCTGAATGGAAATGAATCTGGATCTGAGGTGGGGGATTAATTTTTCTTCTTTGCCTAAGTACCTCGGACAATCTTGCTGGAGATACCTTATTAAATTCTTTCCAGCAAAGAAAAACAAAAGGCTTTTGTTTTGCCATCCATTTTAAAGTCAGTGAGTTTATTTTGCATAAAACTAAGTACTCATATTTATATCAAACTTTAAGGCTTATAAATGTTCTTAACAACTCTGGAAAGATATATAATGTAATTTCTGTGGTCCCTATTTTGCAGAGAAGGAAGCTCAAAATGTTTAGGTGGCATGCCCAAGATCACATAATTTCCAGGTATTATTAGAACCAGCATATGAACTCAGTTTTCATCATACAATTCTACTTCTTTATACTGTTTATTGAATAGTTTAAGGGGGGAAAAAATAACACAACAGTGACATGCCAAAGGGAAGTTGTATTTCCCCATAAACGAACTGTTCGTGATGAAGAGCTGATGAGGAGAGCCCCAAAATTCTTTCTCTTGACTTTGGGGAATGTACAGGCAGGAAGGAGGAATCAAGAAAGAACCAAATGGAATGCTCCTGGCAGATTAGGTCCCAGACCTGTCTAAAGATATACTAATAAGTATCTCAAAGGTTGTTTAAAAAGACATAGAGAAATTGTGAGAAATATACCAGTTATTGCTGGTATATTGTTTTTGTATTTCTCAGAATCACTGTATACAAACAGAATAGTCTGGAAATTGGTTATACTTGATAATAGCCAGATGGATTTCTTTTTGACAAGGGAAGAGATTAAGTCCAAGTCAAAAATACATTGAGAAGGAAGAAAAAGATTCATACAATATTTTTTGTTGTGTTTTTCACAAAGAACAGGAAAACATTAAAGGCAAAGTAAATCTCTTACGAATACAAAGAGTTAACAGAAGCAGTTGTTTTTTTCTCTCCTAAGATTACTGAATGCTGAGGAATAGAAAGAAACTAGTCCTTAAATCTGTCATCTTAAAACAAGATGCAATTCCAGGTTTATCACTAAAAATCACATCCCAAATGTCAAAGTGATTATTTTGGTAAATGATAGTATTTAATAATGAATAATCCTATTAAAAAACTTTTGAAAAAGAATCTATCATCCTAAAAATATTTACCAGTTTTTCCTCTTCTCATCTCTATATTCTTATCTTGGATATATTTCATTGCTTCATATATGATAACCTGTACAAATGCAATCTTTGTTACTGGTTTTTATTTGTCATCAAAATTATCATTTACCTAAAACCTTACACTTGTAAGTATAACTTGAACACTTTCTTTTCCTAACAAAACCATGAGCTGGCTATACATAACCTTAAACAAATTCCAACCATTTTGACTAAGAGGATTGGGAGTGTGGTGTCCATAGGTTAACATGTACAATCCTATGAAGCTTGTCCACCTTCTTCCCTCCCCCTATTCCCACTGTCTGTGTCCTGGGGCAAAGAAAGCCCTTCTCAGAGGGCTCAAAGTCCACCAAAATAGTGATACCAACCTCATTAGAAGCAGCATGAATTGGTTTTCTGAGTTCACTCCCCCACTGGGACTTGTACTACTACTGCTTCAACTGAACTTGCCTTGTCTTGTGCCATTTTGTTGTGCTTGCCTTAGAATAGCTATTTAATTTGGCTGTGTATTTGGGCACAAGCTCTGACACTACTCTCTCAACTCCTCCTTGCACTGCCAGGCTGGGCACCCAGAAATCAATTGATATTATCTTTCAGGATATCTTCAGGAATCTTGAGGAGCTAGAAGTGGTGATTTTTTTTTTAATAGGTGACAAGCCTTGATGAGATAGAAAGACTCTGTCTAAAAAGGAAACAAAATCCTCCATTGGGGATCTTTATACTTCATAAAAAGTCTTTCTCTGGTTTCCCAGTATCACACAAAGAGGAGGTACCTGAGGCAAGATTTTAATTTAAATTTTACGAAGGGCAAATTCAAAGTTTTATCTATTGTGTTGATATATTTTATGGATGCCAAAGTTATACATTTCTTATTCCTCCCTCTTGCTATGTAGATTAGTGTTAGAATTATTACGGTAATAAGTCGGTTGTCTAATTTTAGCATCATGTTTAGCAGTTCTCTGGTTCACTAATGTTTATTACTCATTGGAGTTCTACAAGATTCACAAGTCCAGAAGATTCACAAGTCGCAGCTCCCACAATCCCACTCTCGGAGGAGGAGTCAGCCTTTGAGTTCACACCTCTAAAAGAGCATATAAAAGGACAAGCACTAGAGACTTTTGGGAGATTCAGAGCCAGGATTCAGAGAGAGAGCTAGAGGCTGAAGCTGGCAGAGGCAAAAGGACTAGCAACAGGAGATCTTGGAACCAAGGAGAGAGAGAGGCCTCAAAGAAAACTAACTATTTTGGCTATTTTGGAAGAGACAATAAAGAATCTGGATTTTAACTCCTAGCTGCATTTGAGGTAATTATTGATCTGAATTGAAACTAAGGCTACCTCCAGAAGCCCCACAAGAAATCTGCTCAGAGAGAACGATTATATATTTAAAAAAGAGGAACATTACAGATTAGCATTTTTAACATAGTAAAGCAAAATATTAATTCATTTGTCCAACATAGTAGTGGGAGCACATCTATGGACACCTTGTTCCCAAACTCATAATCATCCATGGCTTTGTGTGTATTATTTGTAAATCAATTCTTAACTCACACTTCATGAAAACTACAGCATAACAAAGTCAGATTTTTCCCTTTGGTTTTTCTTTCTTTTCCAATGATACTCTAACATTGTAAGTAAAAAAAAAAAAAAAAAAAAAAAGTCACAAATTGGAATATATTTTGAATGTGTTGCACAGCATATATTAGTTAAAAAGTACTGTTGGACAAAAATGAAGAAAGCAAAAACATGAATCAGATGGACACAATATTTGAAGGAAAAATATCCCTTTTTTATATCCTGAAAGTGTAAGATGAAAGTTACCAAAGAGCAATTATAGGAACCTCTTCTCCCCCAGCTTTCTCTCTTCCTCTCTAACCATTCTTATTTTTTTTTATTTTTAATTTCATCTTTTTTTTTTTATCCATGTCCTTCAGCTCTTCATTTTCTTTGCTCTTTCTCATGCAAATCTCATTCAACATAATTACTTCAATTATCAATTTTACACAGTTGACATTTACATTTCATTTCTATCTCAAGATTCTGGTTAAGGTCCATTTATAACATATCCAATTGACTAAAGTAGGGGTCCTCAAACTACAGCCCGTGGGCCAGATACAGCCTGCTGAGGACATTTATGCGGCCCACCAGGTAAAGGCAAAATCAGACCACAAGTGATATTCAACCTAAACTCGTGTTAGCAACACACACTTCTGGCACTGGGCTGAGGTGGTGGAGACAGAGTGTGAGGCAATACCAAGGTAAGGTGAGTTCCCAGCCTGGATGTGTGGTGTGGGGAAGGGAGAGAGATGCAGAAGACAGAGAACTGATGGCCCGCAGCCTTGTACAGTAATGGCAGCCACCACAACAGACAGGTGAGGGGGATGTACAGTGCATGCTACGCATGTCATGGCCGCTGCAGGGGGACTTCACTGCAGCAATGAAGGTCGGAAGCAGGAGCACGAAGAACAGGAGAGAGTGTGTGGGAAATGGAGGCATCACAGCGCAGAGGCAGCTTGGAGGAAGTTGGGCATTGCAGTCTGTATGTCTCTGTGTGGGCAAAGTTATTGCTGGTATATTGTTTTTGTAGAGTATATATGTATATTGGTATTTTACTAATAGCAATTTGGAATCCCTAGGAAATAATGATGTCAAAAAAAAGAAAAATTGACTCGGAGTGTAGGATATTCAAAGAGCAGTAGATTTTTGATTATTTTTTCATGCAGTAAAAGAAAAGAGCTGTATGTCTGATATGCCAGAATATAATGTCTGTGTTCAAAGAATATAATTTGCATCAACACTATGAAACTCAACATAAAGATAAATATGATTGTTTGATTGGAGAAGTGAGAAAAGATAAAAAAGAAAAATACATTGACAACTCAGCAAAATACTTTTGTGAAGAAGAAGCAGCTCAGTATTTCATCACTGCAAGCAAGTTTTCAAGTTGCCAAGCTAATAACACGCACTGGCAGACCATTCATGGAGGGAGAATGATGTATCCAGAGAAGGCCGATTTATTTAGTACAATGAGTCTTACAGGACCTACAATTACATGAGGATTGAAGAAATGGGAGACAATCTGTATCAGTATTTGCAAAACTCCATAAAAAAAATTTCATATTTTTCCTTGGCACTCGATGTTCATAATTCTGCACAACTTCTAATTTTTATTCATGGGATGAATGATTATTTTGAAGTCATAGAAGAGCTTGCTGCCCTGCAAAGCATCAAAGGAACAACTACAGGAGAGGATTTCTATGAAAAGGTTTGCCAAACTATGAATGGTTTGGAGCTGGACTGGGCTAAATTAGCCAGCGTGACAACTGATGGTGCTCCTAGCACGGTGGGATCTAAGAAAGGAGTAACTGCTCACATTAACCAAGAGATGGACAAACATAACCATTCTCATCCAATAGCCATACACTGCCTCATCCACCAACAAGCACTGTGTAGTAAATCACTGAAGTGGCTCTCTATTATGAAAATTGTGGTATCTTCTGTTAACTTCATTAGAGCTAATGCACTAAATCACAGACAATTTCAGGAATTTCTGTCTGAGCTAAATGTTGAGTATGAAGATGTTCTATATCACACAGAAGTCCATTGGCTGAGTCGAGGGAGAGTTTTGAAACGTTTCTATGACTTACTTCCACAGATTACAACTTTTCTGCTTTCAAAAAACAAAGAAGTACCAGAGCTCAATGATGCATAATGGAAATGGCACCTTGCCTTTCTGACAGATGTAACAGAGCTACTCAACAATTTCAATAAGCAACTTCAAGGAAAGGGAAAGCTCATCTGTAATATGCAATCACATGTCAAAGCATTTGAAGTAAAATTAGGCCTCCTCATTAAACAAGTGAAGGAGGAAAACTTCTGCTTTCTCCTCACAACTCAAAATCTGTTAGCGGAAAAACTGCTGATTGGATTTCCAAACAAAACATGTGTGGATTCACTGGAAAAATTGCTAAAGGAGTTCCAATTTAGATTTAAAGAGCTTCATCTCCATGAATAGGACATACAGCTTTTCCGTAACCCATTTTCTGTTGACATTGAAAATGTGGATACAATTTACCAAATGGAATTGGCTGAACTGCAGAATTGTGACTCTCTGAAAGACACATTCAAGTCAAGCAGCCTTCTTAATTTCTATGCATCTCTCTCCTCTGAGACATATCCTCATCTCAGAAACCATGCACTCAAAATGGCAACCATCTTTAGCAGCACTTATGTCTGTGAACAGACTTTTTCTAGAATGAAACATTTTAAATCTTCAACCAGATCAAGACTAACAGAGGCATACTTGCATCACTTGTTACAACTAGCAGTGACAAATATGGAACCAGACATTGACCATCTCATTAGCCAAAAGCAGGCCCATAGTTCCCATTGAAATACTGGTAAGTTTGTTGGTTTAACTTTACTTCATTTTAAATACTGTATTTGTTCCCATTTTGTTTCTTCACTTCAAAATAAGATATATGTAGCCTGCATAGGAATTTGTTCATAGTTTTTGTTTTTACTATAGTCCAGCCCTCCAACAGTCTGAGGGACAGTGAACTGGCCCCCTATTTAAAAAGTTTGAGGACCCCTGGACTAAAGGATATCTGCAAAAATAGAATTAAATGGGATTTGGGGAGTCTTTTATTTTGGGACTGCACCTGCAGTGCTTCATTTTCTCACAGGTTCAAAAGAAAAAAGTGTGACTAACTATGGAGGCATATTTTATTTTAAAATGTTTATTAGTAGTATTTTACTTTTCCAAATACATGCAAAAATAGTTTTTAACATTCAGGTTTTTTTTATTAAAGCTTTTAATTTTCAAAACATATGCATGGATAATTTTTCAACATTAATCCTTGCAAAACCTTGTGTTCCAATTTCCCTCCTCTTTCCCCATTCCCTCCCTTAGATGGCAAGTAATCCAATTTTTAATTGGATTTAATTTTAAAGAGATAAAATATATTAGCATTCACTTTTGCAAAACCTTGTGTTCTAAAATTTCTCCTTTCCCTCCTTCCTCTTTCTCCAAGATAGCAAGCATATAGTAAAACATTTGCAATTTTTCTAAATCTATTTCCATTTTCATCATATTGTGCAAGAAAAAACATCAAAAGGGAAAAAACAAGAAAAAGACAAGCAAACAAATAACAACAAAATGGTGCAAATACTATCTACATAAGAAGAGGAGGAAAACTCCTTTCCCTCCTTCTCCCTCCTCCCTCTCTTCCTCTTCCTCTTCCTCCTCCTCTCCATCTTTTTCTCCTTCCTCCTCCTCCTCGACTTCCTCTTCCCCTTCTTCCTAGTCCTCCTCCTCCTCCTCCTTCTTCTTTTCTCTGTCTCTCTCTCTTTCTCTCTCTCTCTCTCTCTCTTTCTCTCTCTCTCTCTCTTCTCTCTCTTCTCTCTCTCTCTCTTCTCTCTTCTCTTTCTTCTCTCTCTCTCCTCTCTCTCTCTCTTCTCTCTCTCTTCTCCCTCTCTCTCTGTTTCTCTCTCTCTCTCTCTCTCACACACACACACACACACACACACACACACAGTACAAATTGAATTAAATCACAGCAAGTTGACTCTACCAAGTCTGCACAAGCAAAGACCCTAGAAAAGGGGTGAAATTAAAGAAGTAGGGGAAGAAAAAAACCCCAAATAAGCCTTCTTCCCATGCTAGTCAGTTACTTTAATAAAGAGAGATTAAAATAAGAAAGGAAGGGAAGAAAGACTTTCTTTGGAAAACCACAAAACCACCTCTTATATATTCATTGCTTTGAATAAAATTCTCAGAAATATGATGTATTTCCATTAGGGTTTATGTTAAGATATGAATAATAGAGCTACTGGAAATATAATGAGGAAAAAAAAAAGGAAAGTGATCTATATAGTGCTTTTTTAGATCATGCTTTTCCTTTTCAAAGTTATAAGAGATATTAAACAATTAGTGCCCAATCTCACCACTTCATATCCTAATGGTCAATGTAATTACTATTAGTCTTATTTCACACAGAGGGTAAATTTGGCAGAACCTCAAAATTTCCAGATACATAGAGGAAATTAATGCCTATATTGAGTTGAGAGCTTATGTTCATTACTGTTTTCAGTTCTCATCTGAGACTAGTAGGTTATGATAGATATTATGAGTAGGTAAGATCAGGGAGGACATTAGGGTAAATGTTGTTAAACATGTTGTTTAACAACCAGCTCTTTGGGGAGAAATGTTCATGTGATAAATTTTAAAGTTTACTATATATTAAATCTGGACAATTAATTAAATAATAAATCAAATTGATTTCCAATATCTTTGGATTTCTGGAGAATGAATGCTCACAGTGAAAATTTAAACAATCAGCTCTCATGAACCAGATTAATTGGTTCCAGCACACCTGTCTGTTACCTCATTTCTTAGGTATACTTTATTTTACTGAGTTCTTACTACTATAGGTAGAAAGAGGGGCAATGAAGTCAGTAATGAATATGAGGTTAAGAAAAGTCAACAATAAAAATAAAATGTAAAAAGACAATAGACAACTTATATGTTTGTCATATTTTCCACTAGTATTGGACTTAGAATCTGTAACACCTGTATTCTAATTCCAACTCTGATACTTACTATCTATTTGACTATGGGAAAATATTTTAACTTTTTTTGAGTTCTATATGAAAACAGGATAATTTACCTAAATAAATGATAAGCATAATTATTATAAGAATAAATATAATTATTAGTATGTAAGTAAAAGTAATACATATAATAAGTTAAAAGTATAATTATTATAAGTAACAATATTCATATACATATAAGAAGTATGGCATAATGAATAGTGAAATGGCCTTAGGGAGAGAAAGAGTCAGGTTTCAAATGCCACCTCTCACACGTATTGACTTTGTGATCCTGGACAAATCTCAACTCTTAATGTCTCAGAAAGCTCCCAAAGACTCTTGTTTTTTCATACTTTGATTTCAGAGAGGATCAGTGCTACACCTCAGGGTGATATTTTGATTTGAATTTAATTTTGAGTTGATTTAAATTTGAATTGGATTTAAGTGAAACAAATTTGCACAAAGTCTCTCTTGCCTCAGTCTCTCTTCCAGAGACCAGTGTAAGACAAAAGTCAAGACAATGTTGATAGCCCAGTATGTAGTGGGTGACCTTGGCATCTTTAATGTCCAAGCAATCTCCAAGTGCTTCACAATGTTTGTTCTTATCTGCCCTTTCTGCCAGGGAAATATTCACATGCTTGGGCTTGTCATCTCTTCAATTCATTAACAGGTGTGATGTTTGTCAGTTATTCTCTGTCTGGTTTAGCCTGTCTGCAAAGACAGTTTTACTAGAGTATTAACTGCTGTGTATACTATGGCTTCTTGGAGCCGCAGGTGAGAGCTGGATGACACGTGGACACCAAAGGTGGATAAGCAGCTCTGAAAAGCTTTACAAGACTTCAGAATTGCAACATACCCCTCCCTGAATCTTCCCTGAATACCATAGACCCTCTGAAGAGATTACAGTGGTACCTCTTGTTAATTGTTTGCAGAAGCCCATCCTGTGGCTATTGCCTTCCTTTGTGTCAGTCCACTCGGCCTCATGGTATCTTTCTCCTTACCCCTTTTCCATGCCATGTGGTATTGTTTTTAATTCCACTATGCTTCCCAACCCCACTTCTACTCCTTAAAACTAACTCTTTTAGGGTGCTAAGTCCCTTTTAGGATATAGCCTGCCCACTAAGAGCATGCCCCAATTTCATGGGATGTTTTCTTTCTACTGGATAATTGTGAGTTCCACTAAGAAACTTTTCTTTCATATACTCTCCTATTCTACTTCATATTTATCATTTCTAGTGTCTAATGTATCCATTTTGTCTGTAACCTATTTCCCTAAATAAACCCACCTTTCTCAAAAAGAACGGCCATTGTAAATTCTCCTCATGACTGAACCCCAACTTTTGGTACCTACCATTATTTGTTATTTACATCACTCACTCAGTAAGTCTGGCCAACCTTATATTCCAACTGCCCAGCCAAGACTACAATCAAGTGAGACAAATGCTGAGCAAGTGTCAAGTGCTGATGAAATTTTTTTCTCCTCAAAACTTGCCATACAAGCAGGAATGAATTGAACCAGCTACACCCAGCAAAAGAACTCTGGGAGATGACTAAGAACCATTACATAGAATTCCCAATCCCTCTATTTTTGCCTGCCTGCATTTTTGATTTCCTTCACAGGCTAATTGTACACTATTTCAGAGTATGATCCTTTTTGTACAGCAAAATAATTGTTTGAACATGTATACTTATTTTGTACTTAATTTATACTTTATGTATATAACATGTATTGGTCAACCTGCCATCTGGGGGAGGAGGTGGGGGGAAGGAGGGGAAAAATTGGAACAAAAGATTTGGCAATTGTCAATGCTATAAAATTACCCATGCATATAACTTCTAAATAAAAAAGCTATATATAAAAAATCAAAAAACAAAAAAACTTGCCATATACTGAATTTGATGAGTTTTTAAGTAGAAGAGTACTGAGGTACCACTGTATTTGTTTCTCAAACTCAACCAATAACAGAAATACAAGATGCATGAATAAATACAACAACCAAGGAAAACAACAACAATAGTGTGAAAGTAGAGAGATCTGCAAAAGACTTATTGAGTTGTAGAGAAAGGACAAGATCTGAATTTCTCGGGAATGTTTCCTATATTTGTGAAATCCCAGATCTGGTTAAAAACAACAACAACAACAACTATGTAACACTTAATGAGATTGTTATGAAGTTCAAGTGAAACATTTATTTTTCTTTTGTAAATAGTATTTTTTCCAATTACATAGATTTCAATATTCATTTTTAAATAAGATTTTGAGTTCCAATGGACAGAAGCAGCTACACTAGGAAATGAATGTAAACTGTTTGTATTTTTGTTTTTCTTCCTGGGTTATTTTTACCTTCTGAATCCAATTCTTCCTGTGCAACAAGAGAACTGTTTGGTTCTGCACACATATATTGTATCTAGGATATATTGTGACATATTTAACATATATAAGACTGCTTGCCATCTAAGGGAGGGGATGGAGGGAGGCAGGGGAAAAATTGGAACAGAAGTGAATGCAAGGGATAATGTTGTAAAAAATTACCCAGGCATGGGTTCTATCAATAAAAGGTTATAATTATGAAAAAAAAAAAAGATTGTGAGTTCCAAATTTTTTTCTCTCCTTCCTTCCCCTCTCCTTTCCTCAATATAGCAAGAAATCTGGTGACAATTATACAAGTGCGATCATGTTAAACATATTTCAACATTAGTTGTGAGGTGAAAGAAGAAACCAAAGGGAAAAAAAATGAACAAAAACAAAAATAAAATGAAAATAGTATGCTATGACTTGCATTTAGAATCTATAATTTTTTCTCTGAATGTGGATAGCATTTTTGCATCGCAAATCTTTTGGAATTGTTTTGGATAACTGAATTGCTGAGAAGGACTAAATCAATCATGGTTGATCATAGTGCATTTTTACTGTTATTGTGTACAGTGGATTCCTGGTATTGCTCACTTCAATTGGCATAAGTTCATGTAAGTCTTTGCAGGTTGTGAAGCATTATTTGTAAAGTCTTTTGTAAATACTGAAACACTACAAAAATTTCAGTTATTATTATTTGTGGGGAGAATGAATATATCATTTGAAATTAACAGAAAACTGACTTCTGATAAGCTATTTGGTGGACAATGGGCAACTTCTTTATTTCAACTCAGTTTCCTCATCTGTATAACTGATATAAACCCTTATAATCTACTTCCCACGGTTGTTATGAGAATCATATGAGAAAATATATACAAAGTATAATATAAATACTAGTCATTATCACTGTATGCAAAACATATTATAAACCTTAAAAATGCTATGCATATAGTATCTTATTTCAGGAGTAGTTTCATAAGAGGAAAAAACCCTTAAGCTAATGTTTTGAAAGTTAAGGTTATAAAATAAAATTAATAAATTATGCTCTAAAAATAAAAAGTCTGTCACATTAGTGATTTGTTCTAGGTCATTAGAGTACATGATCAATTTGGCAAGAAAACATTTGTTGAATCTTGCCAATCCTTTTACACCAAATGCCTTAGAAGTGGGATGGATGGCGAGGCCTAGGGAAATCTTATTCTAATCTCTGCTTGGGACTTCTTCCCTATCCTGAAAATTCAAACAATTTAGTATATCATTCAGAATCTAGAAAGAGTGCTTTTACATCAGTTTCTTCCTATGTGAAAAGAAATAAAATTTATTGTTCTCTGACCAAAAAAGTATTTTTTTTTTTTTGGGGTAATCTACAGGAAATACTCAGATGCATATCTCCTGAGGATCAGCTTGACTGATCAGCTATAAAGCCACTAAATATTCATATTATTTATAAATAAACAGCTCAATTCCCTTTTGGGGATTTGGTCCCAAAAAGTCATCTATTCTGGGTTTATACATGCAAATCACTCAAGTAATTTTAATTGCCTGCCAATATCTTGCAAGAAATACCTTAATAGCTAAAGTTTTTCTGTATCCTAGGAGTTTGGTAGTTAGACAATTTGATAGAGATATGGTTATTTTTATAAGTAAATATACACATATTTTAAAACATCAAGAAAAGAAAAACAAAAAATTAATTTTTAAATTATGAACTAGAAAATTTTCAAGAAATATGAGTATTTCCATTCACAAAGAACATCAGAAAGTGGGGATTATGTATGAAACTGCGAATCCATCATATACCTTATTCAATTTAATATACATTAAATTTATTTATTTATAAGACTATTGGAATTAAGTATCTTGCTTGTGGTCATATAACTAATAAGTGTTAAATGTTTCATTGACATTTTCTCTTTCTTTCCTTCCCTCCTTCCCACCTTCCCTCCTTCCATTCTTCCTTTCATCCTTCCTTTCCTCTTTCTTTCCCTTCTTCCTTCCCTCCTTTTTCTTCTTCCTTCTTTCCTTTTTTCCTCCCTTCCAACTTTCCTTTCTTTCATTTTTAATCACTTTCACTAATATCTCATTATTCTTCATTTCAACTACTTTTTGTTATTTGATTTTTATCATATCTGATTCTTCAAGAACTCACAGGCAATAAGACAAATGTCCATAGGATTTTCTTGACAAAGATACTAGAAGCTTTAGCTGTACCAGACCTAAAATTATATTATAAGTCAGTGGTCATCAAAGCAATTTGGTACTGGTTGAGAAATAGATTAGTCAATCGATGGAACAGGACACAATAGTCAATGACTATAGTAATCTACTGATTGATAAACCCCAAGACCCTAGCTACTAAGATAGGAACTCACTATTTGGCAAAAATTGCTGAGAAAATAGAAAATTAGTATGGCAAAAACTATGCATTAAACCATACCTAACATCCTATGGCAAGATAAGATAGAAATGGGTTCATGATTTAGACATAAAGAGTAATGCTATAAGCAAATTAGAAGAACAAAGGATAGCCTACCTCTCAGATCTCTGGGGAAGAAAGGAATTTGTAATGAAAGAAGAACCAGAGTACATTGTAAAATGCAAAATGGATAATTTTTATTATGTTAAGTTAGAAAATTTTTGTACTAACAAAACCAATGCAGATAAGATTAAAAGGGAAGCAGTAAATGGGGGAAAAATTTTTATATTCAAGGGTTCTGATAAAGGTTTCATTTCTAAAATACATAGCGAATTGACTTAAATTTATAAGAATACAAGCCATTCTCCAGTTGATAAATGGTCAACGGATATGAACAGGCAATTTTCAGGGGAAGAAATTAAAACCATTTCTAGTCATATAAAAAAAATGCTCTAAATCATTATTTATTAGAGAAATAAAAATTAAAACAATTCTGAGGCATTACCTCATACCTCTTAGATTGGTTAAGATGACAGAAAAAGATAACGATGAATGTTGGAGGAGATATGGGAAAACTGGGACACTAATACATTGTTGGTGGAGTTGTGAACTGCTCCAATCATTCTGAAGAGCAATATAGAACTATGCCCAAAGGATTATCAAACTGTGCATACCTTTTGATCCAGCAGTGTCTCTACTGGGGCTACATCCCAAAGAGATTATAAAAAAGGGAAAAGAATCCACATGTGCAAAAATGTTTGTAACAGCCCTTTTTTGTAGAACTAGAAACTGAGTGGATACCCATCAGTTGGGGAATGGCTGAATAAGTTATAGTATGTGAATGTTATAGAATATTATTGTCTATAAGAAATGATCAGCAGGATGATTTCAGAGAGGCCTGGAGAGACTTACATGAACTGATACTAAATGAATTAAGTATAACTAGAACATTATACAGAGCAACAGCAAGATTATATATGATGATCAGTTCTGATGGACATGGTTTTATTCACCTGTAAGGTGATTCAGGTCAGTTCCAATGGTCTTATGATGAAGAGAGCCATCTACACCCAGAAAGAGGACTGAGGGGACTGAGTATAGATCACAACATAGTATTTTTCACTTTTTTTGTTGTTTTTGTTATTTGCTTGCATTTTATTTTCATTCTCATTTCTCCCTCCCCACCCTTTTTTTTTTTTTTTAATCATTATACACGGCAACAACAAGACTATACAACAATCAATTTGATGGATGTGGCTCTCTTCAACAATTAGATGATTCAAATCAGTTCCAGTTGTCCAGTAATGGGGAGAGTCATCCACACTCAGAGAGATGGGAACTGAGTATGGCGTTTTCACTCTTTCTATTGCTGTTTGCTTGCATTTTTGTTTTCCTTCTCAGTTTTTTCTTCTTTCTAGAACTGTTTTTTTTCTTGTACAACAAGATACCTATATAGATATAGATAGATCCAATACATATATTGGATTTAACATATAATTTAATATATTTAACATCTATTGGACTATCTGCCATCTAGGGGAGGGAGTAGGAGGAAGGAGGGGAAATTTTGGAACAGGTTTTACAACAGTCAATGTTGAAAAAATTATCCATGCTTATGTTTTGTAAATAAAAAGATATAATAATAATAATAATAAAACTTAATTTTTCTTGAGGGTTTTTATTTTCATTAGGGTGGGAGATCTATATTTTTTTTTCATAACTTGACTTCTATGGAAATGTTTTGCATAACTGTACATGCTGTTTCTTAGTTGTGGGTGAGGATAAGGGAGAGAACCTGAATCTCAAAAATTTTAAAAACATGTAAAATGTTTTTTGTTGTTTTAAATGTAACTGGAGAAAAATATTAAAAAAGTAAGATAAAAAAAATAGAAAAAGGAAGACAGAAAAAAGAACAATAAAAAAAAACAAAAAACATTTTCATGTATCCAACAGAACAAATGAAAGGATTCATAATATGTAACAAAGTTTCCATTTCAAGAAAGCATATATAAAATATTATGTTCATAACTGTCCATCTTTTCTTTGCTGCTTTGTAGGTTTTTTTTTTATTTTATTCTCTGCTGTGCACTCTTTACTTTATTCTTTTTTTCTTTTTTCATCAACTCTCACCTTTCCAAAGCAGCTACAATTAAGCATGGATACACACACACACACACACACACACACACACACACACACACACCTTTAAGTTTGACTTTGACTGAGTTAACATTCATTTTTTAAGATTTTGAGTTCCAAATTTTCTCATCCCTTTGTTTCCTTCCCTCCATTTAATGAAAGCTTGATATAGGTTATACATAAATAATCAGGTTAAACATTTCCACATTAGTCATTTTGTGAAAGAAGAATCAGAACAAAAGGGGAAAAATATGTGAAAGAAAAAAAAAAAACTCAGAGGGAAAAAAATACGATTCAGTCTACATTCAGACTCATAGTTCTTTCTTTAGATGTAAGTAGAATTTTTCAGAAACCCTACCAACAATACATCAATGTTCTGATTTTTCCATGTCTTCTCCAACATTTATCATTTTCCTTTCCTTTTCTTTTTTATTTATTTTCAACACACATTAACACACATAGAGAAAAATCAGAGCAAAAGGGAAAAAACCAGGAGACAAAAAAAAAAAAAAAATAGAAAAAAGAAATGAACATAGCATATATGGATTAACATTCAGTCTCCTTAGTTCTTTTTCTGAATGCAGATGACATTATCTGTTTATATTCTATTGAATTGCCTCAAATCACTGAACCACTGAGAAGAACCAAGTCTTTCATAGTTTATCATTGCATATTCTTGCTGTTATTGTGTATATTATATTCTTGGTTCTGCTTGTTTCACTTCATGTAAATCTTTTCAAGCCTATCTAAAATCAGCTGTTCACCATTTTTTTATAGAACAATAATATTCCATTACTTTCATGTTCCACAACTTGTTCAACCATTCCCCAATTAATGGAAATCTACTCATTTTCCAATTCTGTGATACCACAAAAAGAGCTGCAATAAACACTTTTGCACATGTGGGTCCTTTTCCCACCTTTATAATTTCCTTGGGATACAAACCCAGTAATGACACTGCTGGATCAAAGTGTATATACTGTTTGATAGTCTTTTGGGCATAGTTCCAGATTGCTCTCCAGAATGGTTGGATCATTTCACAATTCCATCTACAATGCATTGTGCTCAGTTTTCCCACATCCTCTCCAATATTTATCATTCTCTTTTTCTGTCATTTTAGCCAATCTAAGAGGTGTGAGGTGGTATCTCAGAGTTGTTTTTATTTGTACTTCTCTGACCAATAGTGATTTAGAACATTTTTTCGTGTAACTATAGATGACTTTAATATTTTCATGTGAAAATTGTCTGTTCATATCCTTTGACCACTTATCATTGAGGAATGACTTGCATTCTTATAAATTTTCTTTATATATTTTTGTCTTTATATATATATTTATAAATTTTAGAAATGAGACCTTTATCAGAAATACTGGCTATAAAGATTTTTTCTCAGCTTTGTACTTTTCTTTCAGTTTTGTTTCTGTTGGTTTGTTTGTACAAAATCTTTTTAATTTAATGTAATCAAATTTATACATTTTACTCTTCATGTTCTCTATTTCTTCTTTGGTCATAAATTCTTCCGTTCTCCAAAGATTGGGTAGGTAAATTGTCCCTTATTGTCCTAAGTTGTTTATGGTATCATTCTTTATACCCAAATCATGTGATCATTTTGACATTATTTTGGTATGGAGTGTGAGATGTAGGTCTATACTGATTTTCTGACATATTATTTCTAGTTTTCCCAGAAATATTTGTCAAATACTGAGTTCTTATTCCAGAAGCTGGAGTTTGGGGAGTTGATAGATATAAGACTTGATTATTGTGTCATGTGTATTTAATCTATTCCATAGATCCACCACTCTATTTCCTAGCCAGTACCAAATGGTTTTGATGACTGTTGCTTTATAATATAGTTTTAGGTTTAATATTGCTAAGCCAGCATTCTTTCCCTTTTTTCCATTAATTCCCTCAATATTCTTGACCTTTTGTTCTCCAAATGAATTTTGTTGTTATTTTTACTAGTTCTATAAAATAATACTTTTGGCAGTTTGAAAAAGTAGACCAATTTAGGCAAAATTGTCATTTTTATCATATTAGCTTGGCCTAACCTAGAACAGATGATCGTTTTCCAATTGTTTAGATCTGACTTCATTTTGTGTGAGAAGCGATTTGTAATTTTGTTTATATAGTTCTTGGCTTTGTCTTGACAGGTAGACATCCAAGTATTTTATTTTGTCCACAGTAATTTTAAATGGAATTTCTTTTTCTATTTCTTGCTGATGGACTTTGTCAGTAATATATAAAAATGCTAATGATTTGTGTGTGTTTATTTTATATCCTGCAACTTTGCTAAAGCTGTGAATTATTTCCAGTAGGTTTTTAGATGAGTTTCTAGAATTCTCCAAGTATATCATCAGATCATTTACAAAGAGTGATAGTTTTATTTCTTCATTGCCTATTCTAATTCTTTTAATTTCTTTTTCTTTTCTTATTGCTAAAACCACATTTCTAGTATGATGCTGAATATTAGTGATGATAATGGACATCCTTGTTTTGCCCCTGATCTTATTGGGAATGCACCCAGCTTCTCTCCATTAGCAATAATGCTTGTTATAGGTTTTAGATAGATACTACTTATTATTTTAAGGAAAGCTCCCTTTATCCCTATGCTCTCTAGTGTTTTAAACAGGAATAGATGCAGTATTTTGTCAAAAGCTTTTTTTGCATCTATTGAGATTATCATATCATTTCTATTGGTTATGTTATTGTTTAACAGTTGTAGATGGCTTTAATTTCTTCATCTGAAAACTGACTGTTCACAGCCTTTGATCATTTATCAGTTGGGTAATGACTTTTATTCTTATAAATGTAACTCAGTTCTCCATGTGTTTGAGAAATGAGGCTTTTATCAGAAACACTGACTAAAAATTGTTTCCCAACTTTCTGCTTCCCTTCTCATCTTAGCTGCTTTGGTTTTATTTGTGCAAAATCTTTCTAATTTATATAATCCATTTTGCATTTCATAGTGTTCACTATTTCTTATTTGTTCATAAATTCTTTCCCTCTCTATATATCTAATAGGTAAATTATTCCTTGCTCTCCTAATTTGCTTATCATTATTACCATTTATATCTAAACCATGTACCCATTTTGATATCTTGATATAGGGTATAAGATGTTGGTCTATAGCTGTTTTCTACCATACTAATATCTAGTTTTCCCAGCAATTTTTGTCAAATAGTGAGTTCCTATGCCAGAAACTCAAATCCTGGGATTTATCAAAAGGTAGATTACTATCGTCATTTACTACTGTGTCTTCTGTACCTAACCGATTCCACTGATCCACTACTTTATTTCTTAGCCAGTAAGTGGTTTTGATGATTGTTTAGTTTTACATCTGGTATAGCAAGGTCACCTTCTTTTGCATTTTTTTCTTTCATTATTTCCTTGATATTTTTTATCTTTTGTTCTTCCAGATGAATTTAGCTATTATTTTTTCTAACTTTGTAAAATAATGTTTTGGTACTTTGGATTGGCACCGGATAATTTAGCTTAGAAAAAAATTAGCACAATTTAGATTTTTTTAGATATTTAGATATGTAGATAATTTAGACAAAATAAATTAGAATAATTTAACCTAAAATTAACTTAGGTAAAATTGTCACTTTTATTATAATAGCTCAATTGAGCAATTGATATTTTTCTAATTGTTCCAATCTGACTTTATTTGTGTGAAAAGTAATTTTGTAGGGGCAGCTAGATGGCACAATAGATAGAACATTGGCTCTGAAATCAGGAGGACTTGATTTTAAATCCAGTCTCAGACACTTTACATTTCCTAGCTGTGTGACCCTGGGCAAGTCACTTTACCCTGATTGCCTTATCCCCTCCAATCCCCCCACAAAAAAGAGAAAAAATATTTGTTCTTGGACTTGTCTTGGGAAGAATAATCCCAAATATTTTATGTTGTTTACAATTTAAGCAGAATTTCTCTTTCTATGTTTTGCCATTGGATTTTGTTGTTGATATATAGAAATGTGGGTTTACTTTATATCTTGCAACTTTGCTAACGTTGTTAATTATTTCAAGTAATTTTTTAGTTGAATCTCTAGGATTTTCTAAGTATATCATCATAAATCATCTGCAAGGAGTGATAGTTTTGTTTCCTCATCTAGTCTAATTCTTTCCATTTCTTCTTCTTTTATTACTAAAACTAACCTTTCTAGTATAATATTAAATTATAGTGGTGATAATGGGCACGCTTGTTTAACGCCAGATGCTTCTAGTTTATCCCCAATATATGTAATACTTCCTTATGGTTTTAGATAGATACTTCATATCATTTTAAGAAAATCTCCATTCATTTTTTTGCTCTCTAGACTTTTCAATAGGATTAGGTGTTGCTTTTGTCAAACACTTTTTATGCATCTATTGAGATAAATACATGATTTCTATTAGTTTTGTTATTGATATGGCAAATTATGCTAATGGTTTTTTAATATTGAACCAGCCTTGCATTTCTGGTATAAATCCCACTTAGTGTATCATCCTAATGATAATTTCCTGTATTCTCTTTGAGTATATATTTTTTTTAATTTTTGCATAAATATTAATTAAAGAAATTGTTCTATAATTTTCTTTCTTTGTTTAGGCTCTTCCTCATTTAGATATCAGCATCATCATTGTTGGTGGAGTTGTGAACGAATCCAGCCATTCTGGAGAGCGATCTGGAATTATGCCCAAAAAGTTATCAAACTGTGCATACCCTTTGATCCAGCAGTGTTTCTATTGGGCTTATACCCCAAAGAGATACTAAAAAAGGGAAGGGGACCTGTATGTGCCAAAATGTTTGTAGCAGCCCTGTTTGTAGTGGCTAGAAACTGGAAAATGAATGGATGCCCATCAATTGGAGAATGGCTGGGTAAACTGTGGTATATGAATGTTATGGAATATTATTGCTCTGTAAGGAATGACCAGCAGGATGAATACAGAGAGGCTTGGAGAGACCTACATGGACTGATGCTAAGTGAGATGAGCAGAACCAGGAGATCATTATACACTTCGACAACGATATTGTATGAGGATGTATTCTGATGGAAGTGGATTTCTCTGACAAAGAGACTTAACTGAGTTTCATTGGAGAAATGATGGACAGAAACAGCTACACCCAAAGAAGGAATACTGGGAAATGAATGTGAACTATTTGCATTTTTGATTTTCTTCCCGAGTTATTTTTACCTTCTGAATCCAATTCTCCCTGTGCAACAAGAGAACTGTTCGGTTCTGCAAATATGTATTGTATCTAGGATATACTGCAACATATTTAACATATATAGGACTGCTTGCCATCCTGGGGGGGGGGGGAGGAGGGAGGGAGGGGAAAAAACGAAACACAAGTGATTGCAAGGGATAATGTCGTGTAAAAATTATCCTGGCATGGATTCTGTCAATACAAAGTTATTATTAAATAAAATAAAATTTAAAAAAAAAAAAAGATATCAGCATCATATTTGCATCAGAAAAAAAGGATTTTAGCACAACACATTTTTTTGCCTATTTTCCCAAAGAATTCATATATTTATTGGAATTATTTGTTCTTTAAATGTTTGATAGAATTCACTTGTTAATTCATTTGACCCTGGAGATTTTTCCTTAGGGAGTTGATGGACTGTTCAATATTTCAAAAATGAGATTATTTAAATATTTTATTTCTTTTTCTGTTAGTCTGATCAATTTATATTTTTGTAAATATACATCCATTTAATTTGGATTATTAGATTTATCAGCACATGCTTGGGCAAAATAGCTTCTAATGATTGCTTTAATTTTCTCTTCATTGGTGGTGAATTCACCCTTTTCATCTTTGATGCTGGTAACGTGGTTTCCTTCTTTCTTTTTTCTAATCAAATTAACTAAAGGGATATAAAAAGTTACCTATTTTATTGTCCCCACTGCCATAAAACCAACACTTAGTTTTATTTATCAATTCAATAGTTTTCTTACTTGCAATTTTATATTCTCTCTTCTAATTTTTAGAATTTCAAATTTGGCATTTAATTGGGGATTTATAATTTGTTCTTCTAATTTTTCTAGTTGCATGCCTAACTAATTGATCTCCTCTTTCTTTATTTAATTCATATAAGCATTAGAGATATAAAATTTCCCTTAAGAACTTTTTTAGCTGTATCCCTTAAGTTTTGATATGTTATCTCATTATAGTCATTCTCTTGAATAAAATTATTGGTTGTTTCTATGATTTGTTGTTTGTCCCACTGATTCTTTAGGATTGGATTATTCAGGCTCCATTTCATTTTTGGTCTATCTTTTTATGGCCCTTTATTACAAATAATTTGTATTGAATCATAATCTGAAAAGGATGCTTTTATTATTTTTGTCTTTTTGCATTTGATTATGAAGGGTTTTTTGCCCTAATACACAATCATTTTTTTGTGTAGGTATTATGTACTTCTGAGTAAAAGGCATATTCTTTTCTATCCTCACTCAATTTTTTTCTAGGGATCTATCATATCTAATTTTTCTAGAATTCTATTCACTTTCTTAACTTCTTTCTTATTTATTTTTGTGGATGGACTTATCTAGTTCTGGGAAGGGAAAATTGTTTTACCTCCCTTCCCCCCATATAGTTTTACTGTTTACTTCTTCCTGTAACTCACTTAACTTTTCCTCTAAGAATATGGATGCTATACCACTTAGTACATTTTTGTTTTATTGGTATTGCTCCATTGTCTATGATACCTTTCATCAAAATACAGTTTCTTTGCTATCTCTTTCACTTAGATCTATTTTTGTTTTTGCTTAGTTTGAAGATCAGTATTGCTATCCCTGCTTTTTTTTTTTCTGCTTCAGCTGAAGCATAATATATTTTGCTCCAGTCTTTTACATTTACTCTGTGTGTATCTATCTGCTTCAAATGTGTTTCTTGTAAGCAACGTATTGTAAGATTCTGATTGTTAATGTACTCTACTATCTTCTTCTGTTTTATGGGAGAGTTCAAACCATTCACATTCACAGTTATGATTACTACCTGTGTGTCCTATTTTTCCTTCATTCTTTTTGTCTCTCTGTTTATGTTTCTCTCTCATTTCACCCTATCCCTCCTCAGAATTCTTTTACTTCAAACTACTGTCTCTTTCAATCTGCCCTCCAGCACCATTTTCCTTTTCTTTTTCCTTTTCCCTTCTTAACTTCTACCCTCCCTTCTATCAGCCCCACCTTTTTTCCCTTTCCCCTTCTACTTCTCTATATGTTAAGATAAATTACCATACTGATTACATTACACTACAATTAATTGTGTCTTTTATTCCCTCTTAGAGCCAAATCTTATGAAAGTAAAGCTCAAGCAATTTTTACCCCCTTTCTTTTTTCCCTCTACTTTAATAGGTTTTCTGTGCCTCTTCATATGATATAATTTACCCTATTCTGCTTCTCCTTTTCTTCTTCCAGTACAATTGTTTTTCATTCCTTAGTTTTTTAATAGGATCACATCAAAATCAACTTGTTTTCACAGCCTTTGCTAATGTGTACTTATTTTTAACTGCCCTAATGCAGTTTTCAAGAGTTACAAATATCATCTTCCCACATAGGTATGTAAACAAATAACATGATATCTCCCATCCTACCTTTGTTCTTTACCTTTCTATGCTTTTCCTGACTCTTGCATTTGAAGATCAAATTTTTTGTTCAGTTCTGATCTTTTCATCAAAAAAGTTTGAAAATACTCTATTTCATTAAATATCCCTTCCACTGAAAATTTAAGCTCAGTTCTGTTGAATAGTTGATTCTTAATTGTAATCTAAGATTTTTTTTCTCTTCCAGAATATAATATCCCACTCCAGCCAGTATTGTTTTAATTTGCATTTCTCCAATAGTGATTTAGAGTATTTTTTTTAATATAACTAGGAATGGTTTCAATTTCTTCATTTGAAAATTGTCTGACCATTTATCAACTGGAGAATGGCTTGTATTCTTATAAATTTGAGTCAATTCTCTATATATTTACTTGGGCATAAATATTTCCCTTGAGATTTGTTTCTTACTTGAAATGAATTTTGTTACAATTTTGTTAATTCTAAAAATTATTGCTTTGGTAATATGGTAGTATTCCAAAAATTAATTCAACTGAAAATATTAAAAAATAATATTTCTATAGGCAAAAGTACTTTCTAGACTTTTCTGTTTAATAAAGTATGTAGAACTGAAACAAGAGCTTTCTTTTTAAATGGATTAAAGATGATAAACCAAACTTATCTCTTACATCCTTTAGATTTTTGTTTTCCTCAGTTCCAGAAGCAATTGGTCTGTCTACAATTCAAATCTAGGAAAATACCTTTTTCTGTCATTCAGAAAGAACATTGATATTGATCATAAGAAAGAAGTTTTCTTTTCAGTGCTTGAAGGTATGAGACATAGTCAAGTAAGGAAATGAGGAGTGATTATTGTGCTGGAATGATATCACCAAACTCCATTATAATGTATTATAACTTTTTTTAAATCCTTATAAATGTTACCTCAAATTATCTTGGTTTGAGATAGTTAAGAGCATGGGTAGATTAGACCAGGCTAAAAGATTCTCTAAGATAGAAATCTTTGCATATTAGAATAATGCTACCATTAGAACTGCATTTGACTCATAGAAAAAAACATGGGAGCATGTCATATGACTTTATTTTTGCAGTTTATACAAAATTGGAGTTAATTTTTTACTAAATGTTTGGTTGCATTTATTTGTAAACTCATCTGATTTTTAAAAAATCAGTTAATTTGTGGCTTTTTTAGAAAGATGTTATTGGCATCCAGAGAAAGAACTGATAAATAAAAATATGTGTAGAATAATTTTATGTGTGTGTGTATGTGTGTGTGTGTGTGTGAGTGTGTGTGTGTGTAGCTTTAAAAATATATTTATTTTTGTCTAATGGTAGCCATCTCTAGAGTGTGAAGAGGAAGTGGAAAAAAAGAAATTGACATGATAATTTTTTTTGTATATTTGAAGGAATGGCAAGTTATGCAAAGTAGATTTACAGTTTCATATGCAATCTTTTTTTTTTTTTTTAAGTGTACTATGTTATGGAAGTGCTTGTTTAGTTTCATAAAATAAAAACAAAATAAATAGAAAGTAAAAAAGAAAGAAATTGAGTTAAGTTCTCTATTTCTGTTATGTAAGTCTAGGTGTAGGGTTAAAAAGCCTTTAGAAGCAAGGAATGCAGCTCAAGACATGTGGGAGGACCTGAGGGATGAGAGATACCGAGGGACAGACAAGTTCTACGTGGAGGTGGAGCATAGCCCCAACAGGCTGTGTCTGACCCCAGGTACAATGTCTCCCTCCTTAATGCTCTCAAAGCCTAGCATGCCTTCCTCCCTCTTCTCGGGTTAATCCTGTAATGTCAAGTTCTTAGAGGACTTCCCCTTCCCCTGGATCCTCAGGAGAGTATAAATATGTGCTATCTAAGAATAAAGTTTCTCTTTCACTTCACCCCTACCTCCTGGTGGTCTGTCTCTGTGGGATCTGGGTTGGTGCATGAATTCAGGTAAGTGTGGCCTAGCCATGCTGTGGATAGACTGGAATTAAGAGTAGTTCAAAGGGGAGCTACAAGGTTAGGATAGTATTAAGAGAGGCTACATCTAGATACTTAATATATCCATAAATATTCTTCCATTAATTCATTATTTTTGCTAGCATATTGTTGGAATTTTTACAAACTGTCAAGTCATTAGAGTTGATAGAGACAATAATTATCTAATTTAGCATGATTCAGTATGATTGATCTAATCCTATAAGGAGATGTTATGGGCCAGAAGAAACAAAGTATTAAGTAGAACTGATAGACAATAATGCTTGTGTTCACACCTTTAGAGAGCTCATATAAGCAAGAAGTATTTAAGTACTCATTGGAATTCACAAGTATGGGAGATTCACAAAGTTAACTGTGTAACTTTGTGAATTCACACTTTCCTTGAAGCTCTTAGGGCCAGAGAGCACTCTGGGAAGAAACCCATAATCCCTCTCTCTGATATATAAGAAAAAAGCAGAGGCCCAGTGAGGGGAGTTCAGCTGAATTACATTGGAGAGGAGCACTCTCAGCCAGACACAGAACACTCTGGGAGAGCCAGAAGCCCTCTCTCAGAGGCAAGAAAGATTCATTACAACTTTTACCTTGGTACTGGCTGGAGGCAGAGGCAGAAGCAAAGGACAAAGCTGCAAGAGCTCTTTGGAGGCAAGACAGATTCAACTTGGTGCTGGCTGGAGGCTGAAGGAAGCAGAGGCAGAAGCAAAGGACAAAGCTGCAGGAGCTCTCAGAACCAAGCAGAAAGATAGGCCTCTAAGAATCTAGCTATCCAGGCCCAAGGAAAGAGACAAGACTTGGAAGGAGAAATAAACATTTGCATTTTTACCAGCTGGCTGCATTTGGGGTAATTATTGATCTGAATTTGTGATGACCACGTATTTAAAATCAGCCGGAGTCAGGAATTCAGGTTAAGGGAAAAATCTTCAATCTTTATTCTCAGTAGAGGTGAAGAAGGATTGCTATAGCAATATGGGCAGCTGTGAAAGGAAGGTGAAAGGCGGTCGTGATAGCAATGCGAGCAGCTGTGACAAGATGCCAGCCAGCAATCTTTCTTTCTGCTTCCCTTTCCACTCCCCTGCCTCCACCCACCAAAATCGTCATTTCCTATACAACACATCAGGACTTGCACAAAAAGTAGGCAGGGGCCATTCTTTCTCCAAGCTTATATATTAATAGAGTGTGGTCCAATTAGTATTTAGCCTCACGTGCTTGGATCCTCAGTGCATCAACTTGAGTCTCAGCCCACTACATCTCCCGCTTTCTTTTATTTTAGAACACAGGTGGTCATGCCATCCCTGACTCCTCAGGGAGGTCAGAGACCCCAAGGGGAGGTGATCACACCCCCCCCCCCCGACTTCTCAGGAAGGGAGGTGAAAGCACTAAAAAGGAGATAACCATGCCCTCCCTGACATCTCAGGAAGGGAGATGAAAAGCACCAAAGGAAAATGGGGGTTGCTAGCAGGTCTCTGGGCTGAAGGGTCTTATTAGAAACAGGTATGCACAAACCCATCAGCATGGGAGGTACTACACAAGCACATAGCAATAACACAGAGGCAGTTAGTGATTACTCTCTCCACATTCAGTGCAGGCTTGATGTGGTGTAACAAACATAAATTGTACACGCAAGTAATGGTATAACAAACAACATAAATCAACATGGTGTAAAAGATTGCCAGAAGTCCTAGAAGGAGAATATGTAAACAGCAATCACACACGCCTTCTTCAGCAGCCAAGAGATAGTTCAAAACCAATCTATTGTCCATTGCTTCACATATCAGGGAATCCAATGATCCCCTCAAGTTTTTGAAGTCCTGCAAAAGTCTTTTTATGTGTTAGGGAATCCAATGATTCCAGCAGATTTTGAAGTCCTATATCAGTCTTATCATTTCTCAGAAAATCCAATGATTCCTGAGGGCTTTCAAGTCTTATGTCTCAAAGAATCCAATGATTCCTGAGGGTTTTCAAGTCTTATGTCTCAAAGAATCCAATGATTCCTGAGGGTTTTCAAGTCCTACAACAATCTTATGTCTCAGAGAATCCAATGATTCCTGAGGGTTTTCAAGTCCTACAACAATCTTATGTCTCAGAGAATCCAATGATTCCTGAGGGTTTTCAAGTCTAACAATTTTCTATGTCCATGAGTCAAACACCATAACTGCCACGCTCTTTCAATGGTGAGCACAATCAGCAACAGAACCACCCGATATTTTTTGGGTCTTCTCCTTCGTTTCAAGGGTCTGCTCCATCTCTCTGTGATGGACAAGGTGAATACGGCTCATTGACACCCATCTGATTCCTTCTCCACCTGTAAAGATACAAGCAAACCTTCTTCCCCAAGCAGTTAACTTATCTAATTCCCTTCTATTTACCACTTTCTAAATCTCTCTGGCGATTATCTAAAGATAGTGGAGCTGTTTGCACTGGACACTGCCCTGTTGTGTTAAAAGGCCTGTAACCTTCCCAATTGTAATCCTGATTGCTTTTCTGTTGGTTGATGACATCAGGGTCCTGAATTTCTAAAGACTCCCTGGGTGTAATCTCAGTTGCTATCATGCCCCATCTATCTTTTGATTGACACTTTGGAGCTGGGCCCTGCCTCTCATTTCTCTGGGTCAGTCTACATTCAGAGGCCCAGTGAAAGCCTCGGTTACATTTTGGACATGGGGTTTTGAGTTTTATTCTCTCACCCTGTCTTCTCATTCTATCTCTTTATCTACAATGAGCTCTCAAATGTCCAACTTTTCCACACTGAAAGCATCTATGAGTTTCTCTGGAAATCCCTTGCCAGGAGGGACCCTGTCTTCCCATGTTGAGATTTTGGGAAGTCTGCATCATAGCCTGGCTATAAAAGGCATTTGTGCCCACTGTGGCACAGTGTCTTATGAGCTCCTCTAAAGGAGCATCCTTGAGCAGTCCTAGTATAATTCTTCAGCAAACCTCATTAGCATTTTCCTTAGCAAGTTGCCTTATCAAAATGTCTGTTACTGCATTTTCCCCATTTGTTCTTGTGATAGCTGTCTGCAAGCGTCCCACAAAGTCAGCAAAGGGTTCATTTGGCCCTTGTGTTATTTTTGTGAAGGCCTCACCCTTGTTGTCTTTATTGTGGAGAGAAGCCCACGCTTTGATAGCATTAGCAGCAATTTGCTCATATGCTGCTATGGAATAATTAATCTGTACTGCGACGTCTGCATAAGACGTTAGTAGGTCACAGGTGATTGCAGCATGAACTCCACTTTGACTATTTTGTTGGGCTTGTATCCTACAGAGCTCACTATATTCAGAAAGCCACAAGTAGTTTTGTCCAGGTTCTAGGCATACCCTTGCTATAGATTTCCAGTCATTAGGGGTCAAGATTTCAAAAGCCAAATTCTGTAATAACATCTTAACATAAGCTGATGTAGCCCCATAAAGAGTGTAATCCTTTTTCAGGTCTTTGAGGATTTCTATATCAAAAGGAGCATATTTTCTACTTTCTTGACCTGAAGAATTGACTTGACTGTTGAATTACAGGAAAAATGTGGTGTTGAAATTCCAATACATCTCTCCCTTCTGCTTTGATCTTAATTAGTCCCTTTTGCAATCTAGTCATAGGAGCAACTGGATGCTGGGGGGGAGGTGCTGGTGCTGGTGCTGGTGCTGTCACTTCCCTCCCCCTCCCCCCCCCCCATTACTCCTCCTCCCTCTACCCCAGAGGGTGGAGTTGATGGAGGGGAGTCAATTACCTGCTCCTTAGGTGGGGCTGAAGCTGCCTCAGATTCGCCACACCTTTGAGCCTCACTTAAGTCTCCATGCCCTGTGGGGATATGGTCATTAATCTGTTCTTTGTCTTCCTCCTTCATCTCAGGCTTCCCCATTTGGCTATTCCTAGAGTTTTTTCCTTTTCTTCTATAACTTATATGGTTTCTTAAGACCAACTGTATTATATTGTATAAATAGAATACCTCGATGGAAATTGAATGACTGTTTTCATTGTAATATGCAGAGAGCTGTTGCCCAATTAATGTCCAATTATCTGGAGAGATTTGCTCTTCCTCTAAGAACCAAGGGGAGGTGCGTTTTAATGTACCCAGAAGTCTAGCTGTCTGTTCCCAAGTTATAAGTAGCCCTTGATCTTCTATCAGCTTAAGCAGGCTTTCTATAGCACCACTCCTGGATAGAGTGGGGAGTGAGGGGGTTGGGGTGGGGGATAGAGAATCTTTAGCTAGGATCTGTCCCATTTCAGCCAAAAAAGGTTATGAGTTTAGCCTTTAAGAAAATAAGTTCCCTGTTTGTCTATAATACTCACCTAAGTTCCTGGTCACTGGAGACTTCTTCAGTGAAAGTAGGGTCCTTGGTTCCCACACTTGGGTGCCAAATGTGATGACCACGTATTTAAAATCAGCCGGAGTCAGGAATTCAGGTTAAGGGAAAAATCTTCAATCTTTATTCTCAGTAGAGGTGAAGAAGGATTGCTATAGCAATATGGGCAGCTGTGACAGGAAGCCAGCTAGCAGAGGGGGATTGGAGGTGAAGGGCGGTCACGATAGCAATGTGAGCAGCTATGACAAGACACCAGCCAGCAGTCTCTCTTTCTGCTTCCCTTCCCATTCCCCTGCCTCCACCCACCAAAATCGTCATTTCCTATACAACACATCAGGACTTGCACAAAGAGTGGGCGGGGGCCATTCTTTCTCCAAGCTTATATATTAATAGAGTATGGTCCAATTACTATTTAGCCTCACGTGCTTGGGACCTCAGTGCATCAACTCAAGCCTCAGCCTATTACATGAACTGATACTAAGGCTGCCTCCAGAAAACCTTCCCTGAGAAACCTACTCTCTCTCAGAGAGAACCATTATATTATATTTTAAAAGAAGAAAATCACCACAGCATATAATTGCATAAATAGCTTATAAATTTCCTTTCTTTCATTTTGAGTTGTAAGTTCTCCTTTTTCATGTTTGATAATGAAAATTTTTTATTTTTTATTCATTTAAAATAAAATTTACTAATGGCTTGATTATTTTATTATTGTTTTTTTCTGAAAGTAATTCCCAAATTTTAATATTTCAACACTTTTTATATTCTCAATTTATTTGTATCATCTCTGAATTTAAGAATTTCTCATTTTGATCGGAACAGAAATGAATGCAAGGGATAATGTTGTAAAAAATTATGCTGCATGAGTTCTATCAATAAAAAGTTATTAAAAAAAAAAGAATTTCTCATTTTGAGTTTATTTGAAGGTCTTTAGATTTATTAATTTTTTTTGGCATGCCCTATTCATTAATCTATTCTTTTTTCTGTTGATGAAAGTATTTAGGAATGCAAATTTTCTCCAAAGAATTGCTTTGACTGCATGCCAGAATTTTGATATAATGTCTCATTATTCTGGTTCATGTTGATGAAAAAATGTTATTTCTTTTTTTCCTTTTTTTTTTTTTTTTTTAAGCTGAGGTAATTGCGATTAAGTGACTTGCCTAGAGTCACACAGCTAGGAAGTGTTAAGTGTCTGAGACCATATTTGAACTCAGGTCCTTCTGACTTCAGGGTTGGTGCTCTAAAAAATGTTATTTCTATGTTATATATTTTTTTGACCCACAGTTCTTCAGAATTCAATAATTTAGCCTCCACTTAAATTTGGATCCTTTCTTCAAAGGTTCTTTATTTACTGTAATTTGAGGGAATAGTTGTAATAAGTTAAGGATATTTTTAATATTTCTGCTTTTTAAATTTTGGGATCATAAGAACATGATCAATTTTTCTAAAGGTGTTATATTTCTCTTTTCTTATTCAATAAAAATCGCCAGAAATATATCAAATCTAACTTTCTAAGTTTGAGTACATAATTATTTTTTGTTTCTCTTTTTTTTTTTTTTTTTTTACCAGATTTGTCTAGGTGTTAAAGAAACATATAAAGGTCCCTAAATACAGAAACGAATTGTTTTGACTACACTGAATAAGTTTCATTCTCTACAAGTAGATACCATCTCGATGGGATCAGGCATCTTTTGAAGTATCCAAGAAAGTATTGATAAGCTAAGGCCTGGTAAAAAAAAAAAGGTGAATAAGAAGGTAGGGTAATTTGAAACTATATGGATCATTTAAAGAACTATGGATATTTAGTCTGAGTAAAACAAGATTTAAGGATATATCATGATCATGGTTACAGGTATTTGAAAGCCTTTTATGAGGAAGGAGGATTAGTAAACATGTGCTGTTTGTTCTAGAGAAGGGCAAAACTGGGATTAAATAGGTGAAATTTTCGGATGAGCAGATTCTGTCTTAATTTAATTTCCAAACCATTTATAAAAGTGCAAATGAATGTCTTTAAAAGTAGTGAATTCCCCATCACTGCAGGTTGTGAATTCATGTTGCCTCTTGATCTAAGCTAAATAATGAACTCCTTTGGACTTCATTTATAAAATGAAGTCATTTAATTGGATGATGATCTCTAAGGTTCCTTCTAGCAAAAAAGAATAAAAAATCCATAATCTATTCAAGACAATCATGTCTTCATGATATTTGAGAGGACATTGTTACTTGGGTACAGATTGGACTAAATTGCTTGAAATATCGCTTTCAACTCTGAGATTCTAATGCTAAGGTATAAAATGGGGGAGGGGGAATATATATACATACATACATATATATAAACCTTTTTTACCTGTTTCCAGGCCTTTCCTTCTTGAGTTAGAAATCCCTATATCTTTTTCTTTCCTTTCAGTTATTTCAATTATATCAAAGGTTATCAGTAACTATATAAATAAAATTGATACAATATATCAAATAAAAATATAAGAACATTACCATAAAGGCTAATGGCATCAATGTCTGTGTACTTATACATAATTAAAATTAATTTCTATGTGGTGCATTAATATTTACAAAAGGCTGTGCAGATATTTTCCTTTAACTTTGCAGCAATCCTGGGAGTTAAATGCTCTGACTATTCCATTTTACAAATGAGAAAACTGTTAGACTACACGGGAGCTGTTGGAATACATGGGAGCTACCTGACAATGGCTGCTGAAGATTCAACCCAAAATGGATCTCCTCTTGTGAGAGGATGATATAAGGAGACTGAGAGGCAGTTGCAGTTCTCTGACCTCTTTGACTGAGAAGCCTTTGCATTGTCTGATCTCTCTCCTCTTCCCTCTGCCTTCAATTTATCTAATTCCAATTCTGCAATACCTGTGTCAACAAAGGCTGCCTTGCAATTCCTTCAGATGTTATGATCCACAACTGTGAAGGCTCTTGGAGAATTGATCTGTCCCTTAACAGGACACCAAGACAGAAATTAGATAACTTGCTCAGGATAACAAAACTAGGATATATCTAAGATTGGATTTGAACACAGTTCTTTCTGACTACTTGTTTAACCTTTCATTCATGCTACTATCTAGCTGCCTAACTACTATCATTTCATCATCTCATTTTGTTTCCCTTTCTATCTTAATAATTTATTATATATGATCTGGTTTGGTCTCTGCTCTAATTCTTCCTAAAATTCTTCTTCCTAAATTTTTAACCTAATTTTCTCAAAGAAACCTTTAGTAAAAGAGGAAAGGATTTAGTGTAGAACATAAATGTTAAACCCACAGACCAACACTCCAAAGCTAGGCTGAAACTTTTTTAAGTATTAAAAAAAGAAATAATGATAACTTTTAGTCTTAAGATTGTTGTCTCTAAGAGAAAGCCAGTATAATGTAATGGAAAGAGTCTTGGTCTCTGAATCAAAAGAATTAGGTTCAAATCCCAGTTATGTTCTTCCTTATCACCTGTATGATTTTAATAAATAACTTCACTTGATCAACTGTGATGGACTTTACTCTTTTCAACAATGAGGTGATCCAAAACAATTCCTATAGATGTGATGGAAAGTGTCAGTCATATCTGGTATGAGAACAATGAAGATTGAATGTGGATAAAAGCATAGTACTTGTACCTTTTTGATGTTGTTTGTTTGTTTTTTCTTTTTTGTGCTTTTTTCCCTTTTGATTTGACTTTTCTTGTATAACATGAAGAATATGGAAATATATTTATAAGAATCACACTTGTTTAGCCTATATTGGATTGCCTGCTGTCTAAGAACACAAGGTTTTGTAAAGATGAATTGTGAAAACTATCTTTGCATGTATTTAGAAAAATAAAATACTATTTAAAAAATAAAAAGAAATAACTTCATTTATGAGAATTTCAGTCTTGCTAGTAAAAATTTATTATTTCATATATGTGCATATTCCTTTTAATAATTTATTTTATAAATTCTCTGTGCCTCGTGATACAGTTTCATCAGTTCTTGTGATAGAAAGAATCATCATTTGGCAGTCATGGAAAGAAATCATTATCTGCCCCTCAACTTACTGGTAACAAACTCCTGTCCTAACTTGGCCAAACTTGTTCTTGGACAACAGTCCAATACCATTTGTACTTGAAGCCTTCTTTTAAAAGTGTTTTGTTTGTATTCTTTTCAAAAACATTTCTGTCACATTCTAATATTTTTTCCTGTACCACCTTCTCCACATACAATAAAACCTTGTCTTGCAATAAGTATAATTAAGTTAAACAAATTAATCTGTTGACAATGTCAACCTCATTTTGTATCTATAGGCCCCCACTTTTCTGCCTAGTGGAGTAAGGTATGCTTCATCCTCTGAAGACAGTTATGAAATCTTTGAAGTCTTTCTAGCATGGTAGAACATGTCAGAACTTGATTCACTTGAGTGTCATAGCCATTGAGAAACCCAGAATTATTTACACTGAAGAGGATTTTAATGAGGGTTATGATAATTACAATAAGAAGTTCATGAACATATAAAATAATTAACATTTCCTATGCCTTGTCCCAATAATAGGGTGCAACCATTTTGCTATAGGGTTTCTCTTTAAGGTTGGGGCTCAGAATTGATCATGATGATTTGGCCAAAGGTTAGAGTTGGAAACAAGTTAAGATCTCCCATCTCCTTTCTTGTGTCTCACTCATGTAGTAATTTTTTTTTTTTTGTAAATGGAGTATTTAATTTTCTTCATCTATAAAATGAAACATTGGATTAGATGACCTTGAGGTCCTATCTATCCTCAAATTTGTGTTCCTCTAGGTTCTGCCACAAATAAAATCCAAAAACAATTCAATTCTAACAAAGTTTAGAATCAAATTAAAAAAAACCTTACGATTTGTTTTTTTATCCTCTAACTTACTGAAACCTTGCAAATTTTGCTGCCAGAAAGAGTTCAGAAGACAAGACTCATCATATAGTGATACATAAATGCATATGCATGCTGGCACAAACAACTTACAAGCTCCTTCCCACTTATCCCCTTTCCACCTTTTGTGCGTCAGTGAGTTCAGCACATACCACTAAATATCATATTGCTGACACTAGCATTTCCTGTTCTGATGACTGTGAGGGAAGGATGGATGAATGATTGACAATCCATCTCACAATGGTGACACCTATGGTCTGGCTGTAGAAAATACAGTTTCTGTTTGCTGGAAGTCTCATATTTTTTCTCTTACTGAATAATCCCTTATCCCAAAACTTTATGCTCAGTTGTTTTGAGGTGCTAGGTGGTTGCTCTACTCAGATATTATTGCCAATGTATAATCTACTCCAATTCAGACAGCATCTATCAAGCATCTGTATAATGTACTATGTTGGGGATAAGTATATGAAGGCAAAAAATGAAGCAGTTATTCTTTCTGAAAAAATTATGTTTTGCTGGATAATTTATCTTGTAAATAGATGGTGATATGTGTGATAAATTGAGGAAGGAAACATCATTAACAATAACAGAGATAAGGAAAATCTTACTTTGAGAGGTGTTATATAAGTTGATTCTTAAATGAAGTTAGAGATTCTAAGAAGGAGATGAGGAAGAAGTGTGTTTCAAGTAAGGGATAATCTGTGCAAAGTCATAGAGATGGGAGATTGAGTGCCAAGTTGAAGGAATGGCAAATAGCATAGTAGTATCAAAATGCAGAGTGCTTGAAAGGAAGGTACATGAGATAAAGCTGGAAGGAGAAGTTTATCTTAATTTGTGAAAAGTTTTCAGTGCTAGCACTCTAGTTTACATATCACAATTTTTCTTTTGCCATGTATGAGAAGGATCACTATCCTGATACTGTCTTAGGAAGAAAAAAAGAAGGAATGAAGTAATAACTACTAACAAGGAACTTAAATTCTAGTGGGAAAGACAAATGCATGTGTAAATATATACAAGATAAATATAAAGATATATAACAGTACATGTAAATATATACATAGTAGTTTGGGAGTGAGGATATGAATTATAGTAGTTGGGGATATCAGTTGGGGAGAACAGAAAATGGTGCTTGAAAATAATTACAAAGGTAAAAGTTCAATTGCATTTTGCTTTATCAAATAGAACAATAGTTATTTAACTTTTCATACATCCATGAACACATATTCTTAATTTTTTTTATTCATGGATCCCTTTAGCATTCTGAAACCTATGGACCTTCTCAAAATGTTTTTAGATACATAAAATAAAAAAGCATACAATTACAAATGAAACCAAAGATTATTTAGAACGAAGATGTAACATCATTTAGGGGGTGAAGTAAGAGAACTAGCCTGAAGTCAGGAAAATCTGAGTTGAAATCTAGATTCAGACATAGTTGTGTAACTCTGGGACAAGCACTTGATTTTTGTTTGCTTCATTTTTCTCAATTGTAAAGTGAGAACAGTAATAGCATCTGTCTCACAAGGTTGCTATGAGTGAAGATCAAATAAGATTATTGTAAAGTGCCTGACACATAGGAGATGCTCAATTAATGCTTGTTTTCTTCCCTTGTCCTTTCCTTTCCATCCAAATTCAACCCCTCTGAAATCTTTGGTTTTAACCTGAGATCTAGGTTAAGAACTCCTTCTTTAAATAATGATTGCCCCTCCAAAAAAAAAAAAAAAACAAACATTCAATCCTTCTGCAACTATCTCATTGCATGATTCCCCATTTCAACTATTCAAAGATGAACTTGAGATACTTCCATTAACTGAAGTAATCAAACACTTCTTCCTTTAGTCTGATTATTACCCTAACTTCAGTCAAGGCAAGAAAGTGGGTGATCTGAAGGTAAGGGGAAAAGGATACTGCTTTCAAGTGTCAAGAGTCCCTTGATCTGGTTTGGTCTCTGCCCTAGTTCTCCCTAAAAGTGAGTTTTTCCTGAACTTTTAACCTAATTTCCACAAAGAGAGTATAGATCTTTGGCAAGAGAAGAAAAGGATTTTGTGTAGGGCAGAAATATTAAACACACAGACCAACACTCCAAAACCAAGGTGAAACAAATTAAAATATCATTGGAAAAAATGTAAGAAATAAAAAATACAATAAAACATAGATAATGTTAATATGTGGTTTTCTAAATCATCATGCAGCTACTGGGATCCTTATTTATGGCTTAATACCACTGATGTAGGGTATTGTTTCAGATTCCATATTACTATCTTGATATTATTTTGGAATATGTAGCTTAAGGAAATAGAGGAGCAGGAGAGAAGGGCTGTTGGTAGACTTTCAGAATCATTCTTTAGGATTAGCATTGATTGCCTGCTTTGTAAGCTGTCTTTCCTTACTGAGTGTAAGATCTCTAAGATCTCTCTCTCTCTCTCTCTCTTTCTCTGTCTGTTTGTCTCTCTCTCTCTCTCTCTCTCTCTCTGTCTGTCTCTTTCTCTCTGTTTCTTTTTCTCTCTTTCTCTCTCTTTTTTCTCTTCTCCTATATTGCTTTTCATATTTATTTTAAAAAAACTTACTGTCTTTTGTTTTGTTTTGTTTTCATCACAAACATTTTTGGAGTTACCTCTTAAAACTGCATTTTTATCTTTTCTTTGACTAACTAGGGGTGCAGGGCAAGTATGGGGATTTAGAGGCAGGAAGACTTATCTTCCTAAGTTCAAATCTGGTCCCAGACACACTTAATAGCTATGTGATTCTGGACAATCCACTTGCCTCAGTTTTCTCATCTGTAAAATGAGCTGGAGAAGGAAATAATAAACGGTTCTAGTATCTTTTGCCAAGAAAATCCCAAATGGGGTTATGAAGAGTCAGACATGACTGAGACAATTACCAACAACAATCACAACAGAATCTCTTCTTCAAACCAAAAGGTACATGCTTCCTTTTTTTTTTTTTTTTTTTTTTTTGCTTGTTTGGGGAGGAGGAGTGATATAACATTTTACATTTAGGTTGAATAGATGAGATATCCTGGAAAGAGTGATGGATTTTGAGTCAGAGGACCTCAGTTCAAATTATGATGCTGCTGTTTATCACCTATGTTACCTTGAACAATTCACTTAACCTCTAGGCCTCAGTTTCTTCATCTGTTAAAAAAAATACTAATAAGGTTGGATTAAATAGGCTTAAAATTTTCTTCCATCTCCAAGTCTAAGATCTGATGATGCACTGATACATTTAGAATGTGTTTTAGTATGTGGTATAGGATGCAAATCCAAAAGTAATTTTTTTTCTAAATTGTTTTCTAAAAAGTTTTCTATTTGTTCTTGTCAAAGAGGAAGTTCTCTAATAGTTTAACTTGATATGTTGAACACTTGACTATTGATTCTTATTCACCTACTTTTTTTTCTATTGATTTTCTATTTTTTAACCAATATCAATTTGATGATTATTACTCTGTAATATAATTTGAGGTCTGGAAATATAATTTCCTCTTTAATTCTATTCCTGCCACCTCAGTATTCTAGTATTTAATTTGAGATTCTAGATCTTTATTTTTTTCCAAAATGAATTTCATTATTTATTTTGTCTAGCAAATAACCTCTTATAAATATAAAATAACCTCTTGATAATCTGATCAGTTTAAGATTAACTGAAAATTAATTTGGGCAGTATTATTTGTTTGGTTAGTATCATTACATGTGTGCTACTCATGACCAATGAATATCCTTTTAATTATCTATAGCTTTCCTTATTTTTTAAAAGTATATCTTGTAATTTTGTTTATATAACCTTGAATATATCTTTGTAAATGGACTGATACAAATTTTATTCATTTTCCATTTATTTTATATAGGATTTCCATCATGTTCTACTGATGTTTTTATTATAAATATATAACAAGGGACTTTGGGAGCCAAGATGATGGAATGAGTAGCAAATCTCTGTAATTCTCCCATATTCATCTCTAAACAATCATAAAAGCACCCCCAAACAAATCTTGAAACAGCTAAAAGAGAAGGCCAAACAATCTTTGGATGCAAGAAATCTTGAAGATTGACAAGAAAGGTCTGCCTCACTTTGATAAAAGAGAAAAATAATTCAGGTCAGTAAGCATCCTAGAAACCCTACCTCAGCAAACCAGCTGGAGATCCTGCACCTCAGTGCAGTGGAACAGGTAAGTACCAATAGCAGGATTCCCCACTAGCACAAGCAGGAAACTGGATAGGTTCCAGCCCTGAGAATCAGGGGCTTTAATGTAACCTTGGACAAAACAACAGTCTCCAGCAGCCAGACTTCCATGTGATTCATTGTAGCCTCAGGGAAATACAAAAATACACCACTGCACTTAGCACACACCAGATACTACACGAGGACACCACTCAGCACAAGGTAAACTGCCAGTCAACTACAGCCTCCAACAGTGCCAGCCATTTCCATCCCACCCCTACAGCACAGCATCAGATACAAGGTCACTCATAGACCTCAAAGCAACATCAGGTCTATGATGACACTCCTGGCACAAAAAGTCTGACATGGTGCATTTTCTACCCCAGGAACACAGCTCTAAATGAAAAGAAAAGAACAGGGCCAAAAACAATGAGAAAGAACAACAGAAAAAGAATCTGATCATAGAAATTTATTATGGTAATAGGGAAAATCAAGACACTAACTCAAAAGAAGATAACTACAAAACATCTATGAGCAACCATACTCCCATATATGGGAAGGGGTCTCTAGCCCAGATAGAACTCACAGGAAACCTCAAAAAGAAGTTTAAAAATAATATAAGAAAAGTGGGAAATAAATGAGAATGAGATAAGAGAATTATGAAAAAAGAGTTAATAGCTTGGGGGAAAAAAATTGCTTAAAAAGTAAAACTGGTCAAATGGAAAAGGAGATACAAAAATCCACTGAAGAAAACAATGCCTTAAAGAGTACAATATGGAAAAGAAATTTCAAAGGTTAATTGAGGAAAACAACTCCTTAAAAGTTAAAATAACAGACCATTTCCAATAGTCTTATGATCAAAAGAGCCATCCAGACCCAGAGAGAGAACTATGGCTACTGAACGAAGTTCACAACAGAGCATTCTCACTCTTTTTCCTGTTGTTTACTTGCGTTTTATTTTCTTCATCATTTTCTTTTCTGGTTTGATTTGATTTTTCTTGTACAGCATGATAATTGTATAAATATATATATATATGCATACATATTGGATTTAACATATATTTCACCATATTTATCATTTATTGGACTACTTGCCATCTAGGAGTAGGGAGTGGGAGAAGGGGGGGAAACTGGAACAGGTTTTGCAAGGGCTAATGTTGCAGAATTATCTGTGCGTATGTTTTGAAAAATAAAAAGCTTTTTTTTTTTTTAAGTTAGAATTAAGCAAATAGAAGCTAATGGAAACATCAAAAATCAACCAAAGTCAAGAGAATGAAAAAATAGGAAAAATGTAAACTACTTCAAGAGAAAAGCAACTGACCTGGAAAATAAATTTAGGAGAACTAATATCAGAATCATTGGATTACCAGAAACACATAATCAAAAGGAGGGTTTGGATATCATCTTTTAAAAAGTTATCCAGGAAAACTGCCTTGATGTCCTGGAATCAGAGGGTTAAAATAGACATTGAAAGAATGCCATCAATCATTTCAGAAAAGAAATTCCAAAATAAAAACCCCAAGGAACATTATAGTCAAATTTCAGAACTATTAGGTCAAGGAAAAAAAATTATTACAAATGGCCAGAAAGAAGCAATTTGAATATCAGGCAGCCACAAATAGGATTACACAGGACTCGGCACCTACAATATTGAAGGATCAGCAGTCATGGAACATAGTATTCCAGAAGGCAAAGAAGCTAGAACTACAATTAAGAATCACATATCTGACAATATTAGTCATAATGCATTAAGGGGAAAATGGTCATTTAATGAAATAGAAGGATTTGAAACTTTCATAAGGAGAAGACAATTGAATCAAAAATTCGATTTTGATCTTTAATCCATGAGAAGCATAAACAAGTAACAAAACGGCAATGTGTATATGTGGGGAACATAAGAAATTCAATAGAGTTGAATTGTTTACATCCCTATATGAGAAGATGATACTTGTAATTCTTAAAAATTGTATCACTAATAGTACAGCAAGAAGATTTGGATATAAGGTGAATTTGAGGGAATGATTTAAAAAAAATTAAGGAATGAGAAAGAAATACACTAGGTACAGAAGGAAGGGAGAGGTAGAGTGAAGTAATTATTTCACATGAAGAAACATGAAAGACTATTACAGTGGAAGGGAAGATGAGTGAGTGGGCAATGAGTATCGCTTGAACCTTACTCTCACCATTGGATCAACATAAACAAGCAATTAAGTATATAAGTTTATCTTACCTGACAGGGCAATAGAATGGGAGGAAATTAAGTAAAGGAGAATGGATAGGGACTGACCGAAGGGAAGGCAGACTTAGGAATAGACAGAATCTAAACACTGGGAAGAAGGAAAGTAGGAAGTGAGAGAACAAAAAAAAAGAGGGAAAATAGAATAGAGAGAAATACACTGTGAATGTGAATGGGATGAACTCTCCCATAAAACTGAAGTGTATAGCAGAATAGATCAAAAATCAGAATCCTACATTTATAAGAAACACATGAAGCAGAGTAAAGTTAAGAGGCTGGAGCACAATCTATTATACTTCAGCTGAGGAAAAAATAATATCATGGGTATTAATTCTTATCTCAAACAAAGTAAAAGTAAAAATAGACATAATTAAACAAGATAAGGAAGAAAACTACATCTTGCTAAAAGATACCATAATTGATGAAGTAGTATCAATAAAACATATTTACTAACTGGTATAACATACAAATTCTTTTTTTTTTTTTTAAATTAACTAAAGCTTTTTATTTTCAAAGCATATGCTTGGGTAATTTTTTCAGTATTGACCCTTGCAAAACCTTTTGTTTGCAAATTTTCCCCTCCTTCTTCCCACCCCCTCCCCTAGCTGGCAGGTAGTCCAATACATGTTAAATATGTTGAAATACATGTTAAATCCAATATATGGATACATATTTATACAATTATCTTGTTGCACAAGAAAAATCAGATCAAGAAGGAAGAAAAAACTGAGAAAGAAAATAAAATGCAAGCAAATAACATCAGAGAAAGTGAGAATGCTATGTTGTGTTCCGCACTCTGTTCCCATGGTTCTTTCTCTAGATATAGATGGCTCTCTTCATCACTGAACAAGTGGAACTGGTTTGAATCAAATCAATGTTGAAGAGAGCCATATCCATCAAACTGATCTTCGTGTAGTCTTGTTGTTGCTATGTATAATGATCTCCTTGTTCTGCTCATTTCATTTAGCATCAGTTCATGTAAGTCTCTCCAGACTTCTCTTGAAATCATCCTGCTGTTCATTTCTTACAGATCAATAGTATTCCATAGCATTCATATAACATAATTTATTCAGCATTTTCCAATTGATGGGCATCCACTCTTTTTTTTTTTTTTTTTTTTTTTTTTTGCACATGTGGCTCCCTTTCCCTCCTTTAAGATCTCTTTGGGATATAATCCCAGTAGAAACACTACTGGATCAAAGTTTTTTAACTTTTCTGAGTATAGTTCCAAACTGCTCTCCAGAATGGTTGGATCCATTCACTGTTGGTGGAACTGTAACACAGTTCTACCAACAATGTATCAGTGTTCCAGTTTTCCCACATCCCCACCAACATTTGCCATTATCTTTTCCTGTCATTTTAGCTAATCTGACATGTGTGTAGTTGGAGAGAGCCAGAATTCTGGAGAAGTATACTTGAAACAAGGTATTAACTTAGAGGAATTGATGAGACAATGATTATCTAGTTTACATATATACTTAGTACTTAGCATGGTGATGTAATAATGGTTCTCTAAGTTCACACATGATCAGTATGCTGTAATGTTATAACTACAATAAGGTATATAAGAGCCAATAAGGACTGGAAGAGAGATATTCCATCTCCCACCATCCTGATGGCTCTTCTGCCTTCTGCACTCCTCCACTAAGAAGACCAAGGCCCATCTGAAGGTCCCACAGAAGCTAGCTCAGCCCTAGGTGAAGGAGACAGACTGTGAAGGAGATAATTAAGACTTTAGACTTTATTCCTGACTATTCTTGTGGTGACTATTCTGCTGAAACAAGGCTGGTCCCAAGACCTTCAGAAAGCTAGCCCAAACATTACATTTTGGCATCCAAACATGGACGTAAGGATTTACACTCAGCAGTTGGACTGATACAATCATGAGTTCAGTGAAGAAGTCCCTCTGACCCAGAAATAGTGTGAGTACAAAAATAGACAAAAATGCAAGCAAACAATTGGAGAAAGGGTGGAAATTCTATGTTCCACTTCCCATAGTTCTTTCTCTGGGTGTAGCTGATTCTCTTCTCTACTGAACAGTTGGAACTGGTTTGAATCATCTCATTGTTGAAGAGAGCCTCATCTATCAGAGTTGATCATCATATAATCTTGTTGTTGCCATGTATAATGATCTTCTGGTTCTGCTCATTTCACTTAGTAGGGAGGAACATTTTTCATCAAGAAGTCAGAAAAATAAAGACTAGAATTATAGAAGAATTTACTGATGTAATATCCAGTGCTTAGCACAATGCCTGGCATATCATAAGCACTTAATAATTATTTTGAGCACCACCTTTGGAATCATTAGACCCGAGTTCAAACGCCAGTTTTGCTACTTAGAACCTGTGTGACCTTGGGCAAGTAATTTTCCCTCTTCTGTTTTCAGTTTCCTCAACGATAAAACGAGTACGGGTCAACTAGTGATACCTACAGCATTAAACTGAGATGAAGAATTAAGATGGTGGCTGTCTCGGAATATTTGAGGCCTAGACTTGATCTGCTTGGCCTCGGGAGTGGCATGGGGGTGGAGATGGCAAACAGATCCAGGATCAATGGGTTTAGGTTGCAGAAATATTTTTAGGCTAGATTTCTTTCATATATGGAGGAAAAACTTCCTTTTGAGCAGAGGACTTCGTAGAAAGTGGAATTGGGCTGCTTCAGGAGCAGATTTATTTTCTCTCTCCTCAAAAGCTAAATAATCCTTGTTTGGGATGTTGTAATAGGGATTTTAATTCAAGTACGAGCCGAGCTAGAGTCTCCTTGGTCCCCTTCCCACACCGAGATTCCATAAAGTGAGAGGACACTCAACAACTGGCAGAGAAAGCAGTAGCAATTTCCCCTCTGCCCAGCGTGGGGGTGTTGGGAAAGGAGAGCGAATTCCTGAATGTGAAATGGAAGCAATGCCTCCTTTCCCGGACCCCAGGAGTAAGGTTTCGGGTTAGGTGGGACACCAGGACGGCGGCTGCAGAATAGGGTTGTTCCTAGGTGGGAGCAGTGAGCGGCGGTGGGTTCTCACCTAGCTCGAGCTCCCGCCCCGCGGAGAGAGAGCTGCCACCGCCCTTTCACTCTCGAAGCACCGCCTTCTCCCCTTTCCTCCCCGCCTTTCTCCCGCCCCCACTCGCAACTCTCGGCCTGGCTCAGCACAGCCGGGGCCATGGCGTCCCTCAGGCAGAAAGAAGCTGGCTGGGGTAGAAGAGAGCAGCTGCTCCCTCAGCGGCCGAACTCCTAGAATTGAAAGCTCTGCACCTCGGAGCTGCAGCACTGGCCAGTTAGTTGCCGTGGTTGCCGCCCAGGCTTTGTCCCTTCCCGAAGGGGCTCCGAGACGTCCTGCCGAACTACACCACTTTTCCTCCTTGGAAAGGGAAGGGGGGGTGGGGGTGGGGGTGGGGAAACCCAGAGCAGTAGCTGCGGAATAAAAAGCGGCGGGCACTGCGGGATCTCTCTCTCTCTCTCTGGATGCCCCCGCCTCCTCTCTTCCCTCCGCCCCCACCCTAAAGCTCCGGGCTATTCTGAGAGGGAGGAAACCGCACGTCACTCGCAAGAGGAAAGTATTTCACCCATTGAGCAAAAGCTGCTGGAAGCAGCCGCTGTAGCGGTAACCCTACTACAGCCCCACAGAAGCCCGGGCTCAACGAGTTTCCATTGCCATGGAAAGCAAAACCGGGACAAGGGGCAGAAGGACCACAACCCAGTCTGTCTTGACTGCCGCGTTTTAGATACCCAAATTACCCGACACCAAACTGGGGAGAGAAAGGTAAGCAGCTATAATTTCTGTCCCTTTTCAGGGGGTGCTTTACCCCGCGACAGGATTAACCATGTAGACAGACCCGGCGACGAGTTCGTCTAGTTCACAACGAGCCAGCCGCAGCCTGCTGGGCTAAGTCTAGTGAGGGAGCATGTTGGGGATTCCGGGTGAATTAATAACCCTCCCCCCCTCAGCCCCTACTCGGCCGGGTTTGCCTCTCTATGCTGACTCCCTTCCTTTCGGGATTAGGAATAATGGGATCCCCAGTAAAGTGAACCCACTCCTTTGAAAAGATTAGTTGGGGAATTGCTGTCTCCATCGTAGTTTTTACCTAGTTTTCTGGAAAGGAAACAATGGGCCTTTTAAAATTCATGTGAACATTCAAACTCTAGGAGCTGGGGGGCAAAAGGGGATGTGGAAATAAACCTCACAGGAAGCCTGCTTCTGGGAAAGATTGTTGCAATGCATTGTGTGTATATGTGTACACACACACACACACACATACACACATACACGTGTGTTTGATGGCTCTGTCCTATTGCTAATTTGATAGAGGGTTTTTTTTTTTTTTTTTTTTGTAGAGAAGTTTGCAATAGACTGCATCTAAAATTTGGAAGCTTTTTGAGAACTAAATATTCCAACTTCATATATTGTTGAATTTTAGATAAGATTGAAAGGAACAGGACCAAAATTGTAGCTGTACTTACTTTTACCTGATTTCTAAAGTCAGTCTTTACTTTATTGTACTGAATGTATTGAAGGACTGAAGGGGGTTGCTTTCAGGATTACAGTGAACTCCAGATGCCTTTTCTGCATAGGCGAGGAGAACAGGCCTACAGGCTTCTTCTCATGATGTGTTTTGAGTTAAATAGCACAGATCATGGGACTTCACACGCTGAAGAACTCATAGGGATAAGTGAGTACAACTCTGTTTTTTAGTTTCCTTATGTATAAGATGAAAAATAAATTCCTTACTTCTTAGACATAAGCCTAGTGGCCAGACCAGGACTAAGAGGCTGACTCCAAGTTTCCTTTAGCTTGTTTTGCTAAAATGTTAACGGATTAAAACCAATCCATTTCTTGGTTTATTCCAAACATGAGGAACTAACTTTCTGAGGTCCACATTTAATGCAATTGGAAATTGACAGCAGAAGTACATAATATAAGTATTTAAGATGCACCATTGTTATAGATTGTACATATCAAAAGGAATAATTGAGATTGAGAGAAGATACAAGTTGAAGGCAGCTGGCCTGAGCTGAATTTAAACTGCAATAAGAAACTTTATTTTGAACATGTAGAAACTTAAACTCAATCATATGTTGTGATTCTTTAATAGCAGAGTTTTATTGATCTTTCATTTTCATTTCATTAGCATCCACAAAACATGCAGGGCCGTCTCCAGTTGTCCTGATATATATCTTGTCATTGGAGCAAGATGGCTTTGGAGAATAGTGAGTCTGATGACTTTGCACAGAACTTCTCTCACTTAAATTCAGTTCATTTGCAAGTCATAGCATCATCTATCTGATGCTTTGATAATTAAGGAAAAACCGTGATCTGTAAGTAGTAGGAGTGCCCTACTGAGATAGTAGAATCTGTCTTTGTATTAGATTTGAAGTCCCATCCAGGCATCCAGGAAGAGTAGAGGCCAGTTCCAATAGAGCAGCACAGCTTCTTCCCTCCTTTTTCTTCCTCCCTCCCTTTCTGTTTCTGATCTCCACTACTATCCTTATAGAGTAAATTTTAATCACTTAAACTTTGATCACAGAAACCTTGCTAGATAGCTTGGAGTTTAAAGGGTTAGATCTCTTTCTTAAGGACCTGGCCTTAAACCCAAATCACTGGCTCTCATTGATTGGCCAATAGGAGGCTCCAACTCAAGTCTCACTTGGTCATTGTTTGGATCTTGATTGATTCAGAGTGAATTTGATTAGCAATTGTTTCTTTCCTTCCCCTCCCTCCTTCCCCCGTTGGTGTTTTTTTTTTTTTTTTTTTAAATTTTAGATAAAAGAGACCATTCTTTGCTTCATTTCATCAGGGACTTGTTAAAAAAAACAAAAACAAAAAAACCTTTGCTTAAAAATGCCACGGTCTCCCACTGCATCCAGTGTCATCTCTTAATATCTTTCCATTCGATCCAGATGACTCTGTAGAAGTGAGGCCAGTGACTTTGCATAGTTCTCAACTCTCTTAAAATACAATTCACTTGCAAATCATGGCATCATCTTCCAGATGTCATGGTCCTTTTTGAGAGGGAAGGACAAACAACAACAATATTCACTTAACATAAGCTGCCACTTTCAAGAAATTCATAAATTCAATGAATAAACATTTAACAGCTATCTACTATGTGTCCTAATTGCTTGCACACTGCACACTCACATAGGTAGTCTAGTTAATATTGTTCTTTAGGCATAGTACTCTTATCACCCACTTCTTTTTTGTATGGATGATTTTCCCGTTCTGGGGAAATGCTTGAATTTGAACTCGGGTCCTCCTGACTCCAGGCTAGAATGCTGGGCCTAGAGTCAGAAAGATTTATCTTCCTGAGTTCAGGTCTAATCTCAGACACTTATTAGCTGTGTGATCCTTTTCTCATTTGTAAAAAATGAGAATTCCAGTATCTTAGCCAAGTAAAGCCCAAATGCAGTCACAAGAGTCAACAAAACTGAAACAATTGAACAGTAGCCTTCTGTCTCCTGGACTGGCATTCTACCATGCCATCTACCTGCTTCACAAAATATCTACTTTGTATACACCATATGTGACAACCTAGTTGGCATTAGTTAGAGTTCCTAGACTTGGAGTCAGGAAAACCTGCTTTCAAAATCTGCTGTTGACACTTAGCTACATAAGCTTGGATTAATCACTTATCTACTCTCAGCCTTAGTTATCTTATCTGTAAAATGGAGGTAATGACAACTATCTCACTGGGTTGTTTTGAGTATTAAATTATATAACACATATAAAAGTGTTTTGCAACCTTAAAGCACTATATAAATGCTAGCTATTATATGAGTTGGCCTGGGAGCAGAAGTAGTTAAGTGGAAGTCATAATAGGTCTAGTACAAAAATCATTATATTTACATGTTGTCTCTCCTGACTAGATTTTAGTTTCCTTGAGCCTTCATTTTTGTCTTTTCATATTCAATAACTACTATAGCACTTGATACATAATAGGTGCTCAGTAAATAATTGTCCATCAATTGCTCTGGAAGAAAGGCACTGTTCTAGTTTCTAGATATAAAAAGATAGATATGAAACAGATTACTTTCAGTCAACTTTTGGGGTTGGGCTGAGGGTAGAGAAAATACAAGGAAACAAATGGGAGTATGTTAAGTTCAAAGGGAAGATATAAGTGGTTTGAGAAATTTGAATCAGAGATCATTTTTCAGGGAAAGGCAGTCAGGAAAATATATGCTTTAAATGCGTTATTGGCCATGCAAATACATTCAAATAAAATCCCAAACTCTTAACGAGTTTACATTTTAATCAGTTAAGATAGCACATAGATTTGGACAAAAAGTGAGGAATAAATACTGGTTGGGAAATTGCTGGGAATTATATGGTCACCTGGGTTGTAGGCAAGATAAGGCAAAAACTCACCAATCAGGACCCTGGGGTCCTGATAATATTCATTTCAAAGTTGACAAATTCTCCCTCTGATGGGAGGAGAATGAGGAAGATAGCTGGTTTGGAAGAACAAAGTGACTGTGGAATTGGACCTTGAAGGATCATTGATGATGATGATGGTGTTGATTGCTAATATTTATATAGCATACTCTTACCAGACAATGTGCTAAATACTTTACAATTATTGTCTAGTTTGATCTTGTTATTGTTATCCTCGGTTTTATTTAAACTGAAACTGAGAAGTTAAGTAACTTTTCTTGAGTCACACAGCTTAAAACTATGTGAACCTGGATTTGAACTTATGTTTTTATAACTTCACGTCTGGTGCTTTATTTAGGTGGAAAGGACCTAAAAAACCATATTGTCCAATGTCTCTCATTTTGTAGGGAGGGATTTGTAGGGAGGCAATATGAAAATAGGAAATGGAGACTGGTCCAGTTTGGTTGAATATAGCATATGTGATATAGAAGAGTACATGTTAAAGCCAGAAAAGTAGAACACTGGCAGATTATAGAGGACTTAGATTCTAGGATCAGGAGTTCCTGTTCTATTACACTGGCAGTAGAGAGCCACTGAAAGTGTATATTGATATTCTGAGCTTCCTTGCTAATGCAAGTCACAATAGAATGCATTTACAATTATCCACTTTCTCTTTAACCTTCGATTGTCCCTATTGGGTGATTTAATTCCTTCTTTCTAGAAACATACCCAGGTCATTCTGTGTGGGATGTAGAAGACCCTTACTCAAAATAACTACTCAGAGATCACTCAGTAGAAAGCAAAAAGGTTGTTTATTAAAACCTCCAGAGGATGAGTTGTTCTATCATGAGATAAGGGAAAGAGAAAACTCGTGGTAGGAGGGCTAAAGAAGTAGTAAAGATACACAGCTTTTATGCAAGAGATTACATCACAAGTAAGAGAGCATTGAGAAGGGGAGAGGAAAGTATCTAATTAGTTGTTGCTATCTGGAGAGATTGGAATGGAAGGAATGGAATGGAATGAAAAATCACCTGATTTTTAGGAAACAGAAAATCAGGCTTTCAAGCAGAGAATAGTCTGCCAGAGCAATTCCAACAGAATTAAGGGATTTCAAAGCTAAACCATCAAGTAACCATCCCACAAATAAACTTCCTATACATCCATAACAGCAATAGTTATACAATTTAACAATTGCCATCCCAAATCTTAAACACACAGCAATACAGTTGTATTTTTGACAACAATTCATCAACCACTTTCCTACTTCCCCCATATCAGTCCAAATTACATCAAGAGCATGGGTGATGCAATGTGAATGGGATGAACTCTCCCATAAAGTGTAAGCAGATGCCAGAGTGCCTTAAAAGCCAGAACCAAACAATATGTTGTTTACAAGAAACACATTTAAAGCAGAATGATACATACTGAGTAAAGGTAAAAAACTGGAGCAGACTCTATTATGCTTCAGGTGAAATAAAAAAAGCAGCAGTAGCCATCATCTCAGATGAAGCAAAGGTAAAAATAAATCTAATTAAAAGAGATAGGGAAGGAAATCATATTATGCTAAAGAGTACCATAGATTATGAAAAAATATCAGTACTAAACATATATGCACCAAGTGGTGTAGCATCTGAATTCCTAAAGGAGAAATTAAGAGAACTGCAAGATGAAATAAATAGCAAAACTATATGTATATAATAGTGGGGGATCTCAATCTTTCTCTATCAGAACTAGATAAATCAAACCACAAAATAAATAAGAGAGACGTTAAGGAAGTAAATAAAATACTAAAAAAAGTTAGGTATGATAGATCTTTGGAGAAAATTGAATGGAGATAGAAAAGAGTACACTTTTTTCTCAGCAATTCATGGGACCTATACAAAAATTGACCATGTATTAGGGCATAAAACCCCCAAAATCCAATGCAGAAAAGCAAAAATAGTAAATGCATTTTTTCAGATCATGATGCAATAAAAATTAAAAGGTCAGGGAAAAATAGACCAAAGAGTAACTGGAAACTAATATCATCCTAAAGAATGAATGGATGAAACAGCAAATCATAGACACAATCAATAATTTCATCCAGGAGAATGACAATGAGACAACATACTAAAATTTATGGAATGCAGCTAAAGCGGCAATAAGGGGAAATTTTATATATCTAGATGCTTACTTGCATAAAATAGAGAAAGAGAAGATCAATGAATTGGGCTTAAAACTAAAAAAGCTAGAAAAAGAACAAATTTAAAAGCCCAATCAAATACCATACTTGAAATTCTAAAAATAAAAGGAGAGATTAATAAAATTGAAAATTAAAAATGATTGAATTAATAAGTAAAGCTAAGAGTTTGTTTTGTGAAAAAACCAACAAAATAGATGAACCTTTAGTTAATTTGATTAGAAAAAGGAAAGAGTAAAATCAAATTGTTAGTCTCAAAGATGAGAAGGGAGAACTTTCCAGCAATAAAGAGGAAATTAGAGCAATAATTAGGAATTATTTTGCCCAACTTTATACCAATAAATTTGATAACCTAAGTGAAATGTAGGAAAACCTACAAAAATATAGATTGCCCATATTAACAAAAAAGGAAATAAATTACCTAAATACTCCCATTTTAGAAAAACAAACAGAACAAGTTATTAATCTATTCCCCAAGAAAAAATTCCCAGGACCAGATGGATTCACATGTGAATTCTACCAAACACTTAAAGAACAATTAACTCCAACACTGTATAAACTATTTGAAAAAAATAGAAAAAGGACTCCTACCAAATTCCTTTTATGATACAGACATGGTACTGATAGCTAAATCAGGTAGGATGAAAACAGAGAAAGAAAATTATAGAGCAATCTCCCTAATGAATATTGATGAAAAATCTTAAAATATTAGGAAAGAGATTACAGAAAATTATCTTTGGGATAATACACCATGACCAAATAGAATTTATATCAGGAATGCAGGGCTGGTTCAACATCAGAAAAACTATTAGTATATTTAACTTTATCAACAGTCAAAATAACAAAAACCATATGATTATCTCAATAGATGCAGAAAAAGCATTTGATAAAATCCAACACCCATTCCTATTAAAAACACTAGACAGTATAGGAATAAATGAACTTTTTCTTAAAATAGTCAGTAGCATCTATTTAAAACCATCAGCAAGCATCATATGTAATAGAGACAAACTAAAAGCATTCCCAGTAAGTTCAAGAATAAAACAAGGTTGCCCATTGTCATCATTACTATTTCATTATTAGAAATGCTAGCTTTGGCAATAAGAGAAGAAAAAGAGATTAAAGGAATTAGAGTAGGTAATGAAGAAACCAAATTATGACTCTTTGCAGATGATATGATGGTATACTTAGAGAACCCTAGTGAATCAACTAAAAAATTACTATAACAATTCACAACTTTAGCAAAGTTGCAGGGTACAAAATAAATCCACATGAATCATCAGCATTTTTATATATTCCCAACAAAGTCCAGCAGTAAGAAATACAAAAAGAAACTCCATACAAAATAATTGTCAGTAGTATAAAATATTTGGGAATCTATCTGCCAAGAGAATGTCAAGAACTATATGAATATAATTATAAAACACTTTCCACACAAATAAAGTTAGATCTAATCAGTTGGAAATATGTCAAGTGCTCATTGGTAGACCGAATGAATATAATAAAAATGACAATACTATCTAAATTAATCTACTTACATTTAATTTATAATCAAACTCCCAAGAAATTATTTTATAGACCTAGAAAAAATAGTAACAACGTTCATCGGAAGAACACAAAATCAAGAATTCAAGGGAATTAATGAAAAAAAAAAATGCAAAGAATGTGGTCTAGCTGTACTAGCCCTAGAACGATATCATAAAGCAGAGGTCATTAAAACCATTTGGAGCTGGCTAAGACATAGAGTAGTCAATCAGTGGAATAGATTAAATTCACAGGACAAATAGTCGATCACTGTAGCAATCTAGTGTTTGACAAACCCTAAAATTCCAGCTTTTGGTATAAGAACTCATTATTTGACAAAATCTGCTGGGAAAATTGGCAACTAGTATGGAAGAAACTAGGCCTTGACCCACACCTAACACAACGTACCAGGATAAGGTCAAAATGGGTTCATGATTTAGATATAAAGAGTGATATTATAAGCAAATTAAAAGAAAATAGGATAGTTTACCTCTCAGAAGATCTGTGGAGAAAGAAGGAATTTTTGTCCAAAGAACAACTGGAACTCATAATTGAACACCAGATAGATAATTTTGCTTATATTAAGCTAAAAAGTTTTGTACAAACAAAACTAATGCAGACAAGATTAGAAGGGAAGCAATAAATTGGGAAAATATTTTTATGTTTAAGGGTAAAGGCCTCATTTCTAAAGTATATGGAGAATTGACTCAAATTTATAAGAATTCAAGCAATTTTCCAATTGATAAATGGTGAAACTAGATGAACAATTTTCAGATGAAGAAACTAAAACCATTTCTAATCATATGAAACGGTACTCTAAATCATTTTGATCAGAGAAATACAAACTAAGACAACTCTGAGGCACCATTATACACCTCTCAGATTAGCTAAAATGACTTGGAAAAAATAATGACAAATGTTGGAAGGGATGTGGAAAAACTGGGATACTAATACATTGTTGGTGGAAATGTGAACAGATCCATCCATTCTGGAGAGCAATTTGGAACTATAACTCAGGAAAGTTATCAAACTGTGCATACCCCTTGATCTAGCAGTATTTCTACTGGGCTTGTATCCCAAAGAAATCTTAAAGAAGGGGAAGGGACCCACATGTGCAAAAACGTTCTGGCAGCCGTTTTTATTGTGGCAAGAAACTGGAAACTGAGTAGATGCCCATCAATTGGAGAATGGCAGAATAATATGGTATATGAATGTTATAGAATATTTTTGTTCTATAAGAAAGTATCGGGAGAGTGATTTTAGAGAGGTCTGGAGAGACTTATGTGAACTGATACGAAGTGAAAGAGTAGAACCAGGAAATCATTGTACATGGCAATATCAATGTTCAGTCTGTTGGACGTGATTTCCTTCCAACAGTGAAGATGATTGATGCCAGTTCCAATGATCTTGTGATGAAGAGAGCCATCTATACCCAGAGAGAGGACTGTGGAAACAGCATAACATTCTTATTCTTTTTGATGTTGTTTGCTTACATTTTGTTTTCTAACTCATTTTCTTTCCCTTTTGATCCAATTTTTCTTGTGCAACAAGAGAATTGTATAAATATGTTTACACATATTGGATTTAACATATATTTTAGAATGTATAACATATATTGGATTGCTTGCCATCTAAGGGAGGGGGGTAAGGGGAAAGAGGAGAAAATTTGAAAAATTATCTGTGCATATGTTTTGAAAATAAAAAGCTTTAAAAATTTAAAATAAAATAAAGATTGCCTAGATTAAAACAATACATTACTCTGAGGCTTTTCTCCAGACTTAACAAAGAGTTCATGATACAAAGAATTAATTGTTTCTTATCTAAATACTTTAAATCTGAATACTAAAATATATTACTAATGATTAAACTAAGGCATATGGTAATTAAAATGATCTAGCCAAAGGATATATATTCTGAGTTCTAAGACTTTTCCAAATCAGTGCTTTACTAAATCAATTAGACAGTACATGATCTTGTCTTCTTGGGTTTTTTTTACTCTAATTGTTCACTTATTTTTATAGTTAGCAGTCCCTTGGATAATTCTGTCCATTAAAATGTAAACTTCTAGATAGTTGGGGATGGTTTTATTTTTGTCTTTGTAGCTTTGAGATCTAGCATAGCGCCTTGCACAAAATAGACAACTGGATAAATGTTTGTTGCATGGGATTAATTGACTTCATAAACCTCCCTGAATCATTTGCCATGCTTACTAAATGTTGAATTCAATTGAATGAAAAATATAAATGAGATAAAATCATACATGATATTTGAGCTACAAAATCATTTTGGTCAACCCTTCATTTTAAAATGAAGAAACTGAAAGTGACTTGTTTAAGGTCACACAAATTATAAGTAGCAGGAGTCTAGCCTCTAACTAATCAGTTCTTTTCCTAGTGCAGAGCTCCATTTTCCTCTGTATTCTGAAAAGAATCCATTGGCTTTGTCCTTTGCTGTGACCTTAATTAAAATATCCTCTTCCAAGGCAGTGGGACACCTGCCTTTTGGTTTTTCTTTGAGGGTCTAGTCATGCTGCTGATTAGATGCCAGAGACTGGCTTTGTGTGCTTCAGCCCAGTCATCATTCACCATTGGCTGAATCTCTTGTATCATCTTAACCCAGTGATTGATGGAGGATCCGGGTAGAGAGGAAGAATAGAGGAAAGGTTGGGATGGAGGCGGGGAGAGAGAAAAAGAAAAAAAAATGAGGGGGGAGCAGCTATGTAATAGAACTGGAGGAAGGAGAAAAAAGGAATCCATGAGATGGCAATTGAAATAAAGAGGAAACAGAAGAGAGGAATAGTTGAAAAGGACAAAGAACGAGAGGAAGATTGTAGGTGGAATTTAACCAGACTGAATTTTTGAGATTTAAAAAAATCCTTCTATAATTTGATCATCTCTTATTTTTTCTATTTTGGGGAGTATATTGTGCTTTATCTGCCTTGAAATTTCTTCAGATTGACTTTAATGATGTTTTAGGTGTTGCTCATTGTCATTTCTTATCTTTCCTACTCCCATCCACATTGCCCAGAATGTCCAGTTCTCATTCTCTCGTTCTCTCTCTGTCTCTTTTTCCATTTTTCACTTTCATTGAAGAGGAGAGTGTTCTGTATCTTGTGTCATACATCTTGGCTTTAGGGTTAAGCTTCCCTATTAATGTGTGCATGTAACAATCTCAAAAAGGGGGTAGACTTGGGCAGTCTGTTGTCACCATGAGCATAGAAGATTTCATTCTCTTTCATGTCACATAAATGAAAACATATAAGAATGAAAAAAAAATCAAACAGTCCACTTATCACAATGCTTAAATTACAAATGTTTAAATCACAAATGCTTAAAACAGGAAAAGAAGTCTTGTTGATGATATCACTGAAAATGATTAAACAGGCCATAATTGAACAGGTAGTTCAAATAAGCTTTGTGTATAAATAGATAAATTTTCACAGTTTGCTACTGGTGTAACATGGTCACATATATTCCTTGAATTTAGCACCTTGTGCATTTTTTAAAATGCTCAAGCTAAACAAACATAATTCTGGGATATATTTAACTTTTTTGGTGTTAAATATTTAGAAAGCAATATATTTCCCAATTGTATTTGTTTAATACATTTTGTCATAGCATAACCAAAAACTGAGTCAGTCACTATAAGTGATGTTTTACTCTAGTTAAAATGCTTGCTTAAGGGAAATTTTTTTTTCTGTTTTTTTTCAAGTTTAGCTTATTTAAATAAGGTATTTAAATGACCCTTATTGCAGTTATTTATAAGTGTAATGTTGGAATATGCTCATTTATAAATGGTTTGTATATAGTTCATATATATGAAAGTAGTTAGGATAAACATTTTATGTGGTTTAAAATGTTTTGAGAAGAAACAAAAGGTGAAAAGTAAACAGTAAAAATAGAGACAGTAGATTGATTGGAACTATGACTATACACACAGAAGCAAATGTCTTCATGAAGGATGTGTGTATATTTTTCAGTCATTTAGGGGTTTCATATCTCCATATGTGCAAGCATCGTCTTTATTTCAAGTTATTTTCAGATGACCCCCTAGCAAAAACTTGATTCATTGTGATGGATTTGGAAGTAGAGTGTTTCAGTTGAATTTTGAAAAGTAAAATTAGTAGAATTAACTAGAAAATTTTTTTATTTCAATCAAGTTTGAAAAGCTTTCTAAAATGTCTAAATATGCTTTCCCCACATACATTTGTGAAAGACAAATTGTATAAATAGTTTGTGATGATTCAGAAATCTTACACTGCTCAAATCTTGCATTACTCAAGGTCATCATTTTTAAAGTTAACTATGTTAGGGTAATTACATTTGAACGAGATAAGGTGAGATCTTTCTAGACAGTTGTCTAAATCAGTAAGTCTATTTCAAAGTTTGAGTAGGCCTGAAGGACTTTAAGCATTAAGTCAAGGACATACTTAAGTGTCTCCTCCCTGCTATTCTCCTAAGGGCATACTTAAAGTCTCCTCCCTGCTATCTTCTTTAGGACAATAAAGTCTCCTCCCTGCTATCCTAAGGGCATACTTAAGCCCCCTTCTTGTTATCCTCCCTATTTCAGCCAAATATGGGCAACTATGTACTTATTGGTCTAGTTCAATTTCTTGGGTAGTTCCTGCGTTTAGAATGTAAGATCCTCAGCCAATAAGGATGAGGGTCAGTGGTGGGAGGGGGAATTTGCGTTAGGGATGAAAAGCATTGACTCTGCCCCCTACGGTGCTTCCTCCCTTCGATTGTCTGCTTGATGGGTGGGACCCCCGATTCTCTGGAACGAATAATAAACTTTGCTTTGCTTCTAGAGATCTATCCAGTCTTTTTATTAATGGTTTCTGACCCACACATATTTAAAATGTGCATATTGATCTAAATGATGATCATAGAACTAACTCTTTGTTTGGTGGGGTTTTTTTTTTTTAAGTGATTGAATATCAGCTTGATATCTGATGTTGCCTCTTTCTCTTTAGAAAATGGGAAAAACCGCAAAGAACCTAGGAGAATTTAGTTGGGATGTTATTGTCTTAAATAATTTCTTTGATACATGTGTGGGTATTTCCTCCATCAATTTAGATCACAAGCCACTCATATTCTTCATCCCCATTTTATTAAAAAATTTATTCTGAACTTAAGAAATAAAACAAGCATTTCTCTAATACAGTAGAACAGAAAAAAAAAATGATTGTTCATCAAACTGCTAGTCTATTATGTATAACCGGCTATTCCTTTTAAATATGTAATAAAATTGTCATATAATTTTATTTTTTCCCCCTCTCTCCCTGTCCTAGAAAATATGTAGTAAAATTGTCATATAATTTTATTTTTTTTTCCCCCCTCTCTCCCTGTCCTGGAGATGGCTGCATTTAGACACAAATATATATAAATAATAACGTATTCACATATTTTTAACCAGTATTATTCTTGAACCTGACTCTTTCTGTGAATCACCTGTGGAAGTGCTACCTGTGGCTTTGAGACCTCTTTCATTTTTATTAATATTTTGAAATTCTCAATATGACCTTTGAACTCTCAGTCTGTTTTCTTTCAATTTTCACTGCAAATCAGCAAGCTTCCTTTTTTGGTTATATGTTTCCACAATATTCGATATTGAATAGAGTGCTGGACTTGGGAGGCAAGAAAATCCATCTTTGCATCCTGTCTCAGACACTGTGTAATCCTAGACAAGTTGTTTATATTCTTTCGTCCTTTGTTTTCTTGTTTATAAAATATATAGTGCCTAAATCCCCGAATAGTTGGGAGGATAAGAGATGTAAAGCTCTTTGAACATTTTCAAGGACTTTATAAACATCAGCTATTATCATGCCAGTTCTTTCAAGAAAGCCACCATCCCATAGGCATAGCATGCAGCTTTGCCCATTATACATCTTTTCAAGGTTATCTGTTACATGTATTTTTGATTCTTCTGGGCTGTTTTTTTGTGATTTTCAATCATATGGCAACATTAGTATAATATAAGTACTAAAGAGCTGGACTTTAGTGATAGTGAGCAGTTTGAGATCACTGAAGGAAGTTTCTCCTTTCTTTTCATAAGTTTTGCTGAACTCTTCCTCTCCTCTTACTTTGTTGTAAGGGAGAGCATTTCTTGTACGGAGGACAGCCAGAGAAAATTTTCAGAGCTGGGAGATGGAATGCCTTGTTTGTGAAACAGCCAGAAGGCCAGTGTCCCTGGATGGAAGGGTATGAAGTAGAGAATAAGGTATAGGAAGACTGGAAAAGTAAGAAGGAACTGAATTATGACAGTTATTGAATACAAACAGCATTTTGTATTTGGTCCTAAAGGCAATAAGAAGCCACTGAAATTTGTTGAGGAGGCAGTGACATAATGAACCTTCCTGTTAGTAAAATCACTTTATTGTCAGAATGGAGAATGGATTGGAGTGGGGAGAGACTTGAGGTAGGTAGACTTGCCAACAGACTATCATGTAGTCTTGTAATGAGGTGATGAAGTGATGGCAGTGTCAGAGTAAAGAAGGAGGTGTATTCAAGAAACTGTACAAAGAAGAAATGGGCAGGCCTTGACAATGGCTTGAATTTGGGGTGGTGATGAGAGAGAGGGAGGAATTCAGGATGATTCTTAAATTGAGAGCCTGGGAGATTAGAAGAATACTGATGCTCTCTTCAGTAATAGGGAAGGTAAGGAAGATAGAGAGAGTCGGGGGAGGAAGGGAGAGACACTGACTGTATATGGGGGGGGGGTGCATTGGAGTTTAGGGGGAAAGAATAAAGAGTTGTGATATGAACTGGAAGCAGAATTATCCCAGTCACTTCTTCATGGTACAACTAACCCCCTTTCTTCTCTCCCCCAAATGAGAAGACCAATGCAAGAAAGTCTTTGCTTTCAAGAAGCTTATAAAAAAAGGAAAAATTGGGTATAATCAGTAGAGAACACTATCTTTAAAGGAGATTGGACAAAGCTTCTTGTAGAAGATAAGATTTTAGATGGGATTTAAAGCAAGCCAAGAGGCAGAGATGAGGAGGGGGAGAGTTCACCAGGAATGGTGAAAATAACTGGCATCTGGTGATGAAGTGTCTTGTGTGAGGAACTGCAAGGGGCCAATTTTACTGAATTGTGTAATATATCTTTATGTACTTTGCAGTTCGTCTGCAAAGGAATCAGGTGGAAAGTAAGATGTGAGAAGGTGGAATAGGTAGGAAGGGGTCACATTGCAAAGAATTTTAAATGCCACATGGTGTATTTTATTTTGTACCTGTAGGCAAATGATAAGGAACAACTGGGAGTTTATTGAATGGGATGTGGTTGAGGAGTGTGATATAGTCAGACCTGTCTTATAACATAATAAATATACTAAGTATTTGTGAATCTTTTTAAAATTAATTTCTTGTGGTGGACTTAGGCAGCATGGTATACTGGTTACAGAACTGACCAGGCAACTTAAGAACTAGGTTCAAATTCTACCTGTCAATCAATACTAAAATACTTATAAGTTGCAGAGAAAGTATACATCTGCAATTCTGATGGAAGTGGCCCTCTTCAACAATGAGAGGATCCAAATCAGTTCCAATTGATCAGTAATGAACAGAACCAGCTACAACCAGAGAAAGAACACTGGGAAATGAATATGGACCACAACATAGCATTTCCATTCTTTCTGTTATTTTTGTTTTTTCTTCTCAGGTTATTTTTACCTTCTTTATAAATCCGATTTTTCTTGTGCAGTAAGATAAAAGCATAAATATGTATACATATATTATAGTTAACATATACTTGAATATCTTTAACATGTATGGGACTACCTGCCATCTAGGGGAAGGGGTGGAGGGAAGGAGGAGAAAAGATGAAACAAAAGTTTTTGCAAGGGTCAATATTGAAAAATTACCCATGCATATTTTGTGTATAAAAAGCTACAATTTTAAAAAATGTTAAAAAAAAAGATTTTAAAAGTATAGATCTGCATTGATAAAAGGAAATTTTCTCACCTTAGATTCTCAGTGCAGTGAAATCACAGGTACACTCTCTGTCCTTATCCCTGTTATGACTTAATTATCTTTAGCAAACACTTCAGTATGCCAAGAACAATTACAACAACAAAAAAAGATTGTAAATCAATCTGCGGTCTTCTGTTACATTTAGTTTATTTCGTTTTGTTTTAGAGAACTTGATTTTTTGTGTTTCCCGTTGATCTTTTTGTACTTTTTATTTCCCAGTATTTTTATTATTCCATCATTTCAGTACTGCTGGACTCCTTGTAACCCCATTTTGGGGGTCGGCGGGGTTGGGGGTACAGGAATGGTTTGCCATTTTCTTCTTCAACTCATTTTACAGATGAGGAAACTGAAACAAATAGGGTTAAGTGACATGGCAAGGTCACACAACTATTAAGTATCTGAGGACAGATTTTAACTCAGGAAGATGAGTCTGACTTTCTGACTCAGCACTCTATCCACTGTGCCACTTGGGTACCTCTTAATATTTTATCAATATTTTTTAAACATTTTTTAAAGCCTTTGTCAAGATAAGCCCCCCATTCTTTTCTGCTTCTATCCTATAGCTGTGTGTGGTTCAGAAATGGTGAGGGGTCACCATTTAATAAAAAAGCTGGAGAGATTTCTAGAAGCAAAACAAAGTTGATTATACATTCTCAGGAGAAGCATGTCCACCCGTTGAGCAGACAATGGGAGGGAGGAAACACCTTCCGGGAAATGGGAGGATTTATATTTATATAAAGGGAATTTAACACTTAATTCCTAATGCAAATACCCCCTCCCACCACTGACCCTCATCCCCATTGGCTGAGGATCTTAAATTCTACACGTGGGAACTACCAAAGAAATATAGTCCCCCATATGTTACTGAAAGAGGGAGAGACTGATGTCATAGGAGGATAGCAGGAAGGGGACTTAGCATGCCCTTGACCCAGTCTTCAGAGTCCTTCAGGCCTACTCAAACTTTGAAGTACATGAAGCCTTACTCAATTTTCACAACTGTATTGAAAGATCTCACCTCATCTTGTTCAGCTGGGACACATCAAGCACCTAGGAAGACTTGTCCTTTGTCAGAAGTTCCATGCTCAGTAAACTTTCCTTGTTTGGGGATACTTTGTTTTGAGAATTCTTGCAATTCTTGGCATGGCTCCCTCCTGACTAGGGAACTTTTTACCCTCTCTGGGATGCTGGAGGAGGTGAGGCACTATAGGAGTAGAAATTTTTGCTTTTGGCAAAAATGGGACAGTTCTTTTATATCCTTTTTGTCTGTGTGTCTTTGCAGAATGTCTGTTATGTTTGTTCTGTGAGCTAGATTTTTAAAAAAATTGTTTTTTTTCTTTTCGTGTGGGACAGTAGCAAACAAAAAAACTATCAGAGACTCTCAGAGTAAGAAAAAGCAAAAATGGGTTTATTATGGTTTTGTGAGAAAGGGCATCTCCCATTTGACAAGATATTTATCAGTAAAGGAGTGCAAAAAATAAACTGTAAAACACAAGATTAAATAAGACAGAAACTCCCCTTACCTTTGACCTTTTCTCCCATTGTTTGGGGGAGTCCAGACTTACACTTTAAACACTGAAATCTTATCTCAGAAGCAAAAGAATAAATTACCTTTAAAAAAGTACTTAAATGCTAATTGAGTTGGTGGGAAACTGGAAAGGATTGTTCATTCAAGATAATCGAACACCTGTAGCTTTTTAGCTATAACTCAACTTATTACAAAAGTATCAAGAAATAATTAGGGTATAGTTACCATATTCCCACTAGAGGGTCTTCACTCAGTTCGTCCCACATATGGTTATGCATATATAACTTTTTAAATATACATTTCTTTATGGATCATGTTGGGAGAGAAAAAATAAGAGGGGAAAAGCCACAAGAGAGAAAAATAAACAGAAAACGGAAGTGAACAGAGCATGTGTTGAGTTATTCAATTTCCCTAGTTCTTTTTTTGGATTGCAGACAGATTTTCTATCCAACGTTTATTGGGATTGCCTTGGATCACTGAAGCACTGAGAATAACCAAGTCTTTCATAGTTGATCATCTTCCAATCTTGTTGTTACTCTATGCAGTGTATATAGTTTCTGCTTGTTTCACTCAGCATTAGTTCATGCAAATCTTTCCAGGCTTTCTAAAATTAGCTTGTTTATTATTTTTCCTAGAACAACAATATTGTGTTACCTTCATATACCACAAATACTAATCTACTCATTTTCCAATTCTTTGCTTCTACAAAAAGAGCTGTTAAAAACATTTTTGCAGATATAAGTCCTTTTCCATCCTTTATGATTTCCTTGAAATTCAGACTCATAGTGGCACTGCTGGGTCAAAGGGTATGCACATTTTTATAGCCCTGCGGACATAATTCCAAATTGCTCTCCAAAATGGTTAGATCCATTTTACCACTAACAATTGCATTAGTGAACCTGTTTTCTTATTCTCCAACATTTATCATTGTCTTTTCCTGTTATCTTTGCCAGTTTGAGATGTAAGGTGGTACCTCAGAGTTTTAATTTGCATTTCTCCAATCATTAATGATTTAGAGCATTTTTTTCATATGACTAGAAATGGCTTTAATTTCATCATCTGAAAATTGTCTGTGCATATCCTTTGATCACTTATCAGTTGGGGAATGACTTGTATTCTTATAAATTTGACAATTCTTTATGTAGTTTAGAAATGAGACCTTTATCAGAAAAACTGGTTATAAAAATTTCCCCCCAGCTTTGTACTTCCCTTTTAATCTTGTTTGTGCAAAATCTTTTCTATTTAATGTAATCAAAATTGTCCATTTTGGATTTCATAATGTTCTCTAGTTCTTTGGTCATAAATTCCTTCCTTCTCCAAAGATCTAATATGTAAATTATCCTTTGCTCTCCTAATTTGCTTATAGTATCACCCTTTATGCCCAAATCATGTACCCATTTTGACTTTATTTTGGTATGGGATATGTGAGCTAGATTTTGTTACTGGGAAAGATTTAAAATGTAGCCAGCAAGAAAAAACTTCCATGTTGTAGTTAGAACTTTGGGAAAGATTTCTTATCCTACCTTAAAAAGGGAAAAGCTGACTTTTCCTTTGGACTGCAGTTCTGGCCAAGTTGAGGGCTATAGAAATAGTTAATTAAAATTATATGAGGAATTTTGGAGGGGGTGTGGGAAAACAGGGACACTGATACATTGTTGGTGGAATTATGAATACATCCAGCCATTCTGGAGAGCAATTTGGAACTATACTCAAAAAATTATCAAACTTTGCATACCCTTTGATCCAGCAGTGTTACTACTGGCCTTATAGCCCAAAGAGATTTTAAAGAAGGGAAAGGGACTTATATATTCAAGAATGTTTGTGGCAGCCCTCTTTGTAGTGGCCAGAAGCTGGAAACTGAGTGGATGCCCTTCAATTGGATAATGGCTGAATAAATTGTGGCATATGATGAATATGATGGAATATTATTGTTCTATAAGAATTGACCAGCACGATGATCTCAGATAGGCCTGGAGAGACTTACATGAACTGATGCTGAGTGAAATGAGCAGGACCAGGAGATCATTATATACTTCAGCAACAATACTATATAATGATCAATTCTGATGGATGTGGCCTTCTTCAACAATGAGATGAACCAAATCAGTTCCAATAGAGCAGTAATGAATTGAACCAGCTACACCCAGCAAAAGAACTCTGGTTGATGACTATGAACCACTACATAGAATTCCCAATCCCTCTATTTTTGTCCACCTGCATTTTTGATTTCCTTCACAGGCTAATTGTACGTTATTTCAAAGTCCGATTCTTTTTTTGTACAGGTTTGGACATGTATACATATATTGTATTTAACTTATACATTAACATATTTAACATGTATTGGTTGGTCAACCTGCCATCTGGGTGATAGGGGGAAGATAGATAGGGGGAAGGAGGGGAAAAGTTAGAACAAAAGGTTTTGCAATTGTCAATGCTGAAAAATTACCCATGCATATATCTTGTAAATAAAAAGCTATATTTTAAAAAATTAAAATTATAGAACCACTAAAATAACACCATAGCAGATTCTCAAGCTTTTGAGAACAATGATTAAAGTTTGGCAAGAAAAAATATTCCTGAGACATTGGGGATAATTCCAGGAATTTATCCCATTCTGAAAGCAGAAAGTAGGGGAAAAAAAAAACCTCTAGGAAATAGCATTTTTTGGCTAATTTTTCCTTGACTCCTATCTTGTACAGAGTGATTTGCTCCATTGGGAAAAGAAATTATGGTTCACTTTACATAAAAACTAAGGTAGATGCTGAAAAGGAAAAAAATCCCAGAAGGTATTAAGGCATCCTCTCCACAATCCTGGATCACTCCTCAATGTTTTGAGTGTAGCTCAGTTATGGGAATTGCTAGCAACATCGATATAGCTCATGTCCCTTTGTTAGTCACACTCATCTCAGATCAGATTGAGAAAAGAGAATGATGAAGAACCGTAGGGAAACTCAAAATCTGCCCTACTTGTAAGAATGCGTGAAGCAGCAATCGCAATGGGAAACTCACATTCCTTGTCCAAGCACCTCCCTAACTCAGCTTGGGGGATTGGGGATGGAATGGGGGTTAGTCCCCATGGTCAGCATTCCCTGAGTCTTGGCACTTGAAACTTCCATCAAAGAGAGATCCTGGCATCAGCCACCCCAGCTTTCAGCAGGGTTTGTTCAGCAACTGTCTGGGAAGATTCTGGGTGCCCCTGGTAGCATCAAGCATGGCAGTGTGAGATGGAAAAGCCAGTCAGTCTCTGAATTTGGTAAATTCAAGTCACATGTCTTTTCTCCTCAGTCTGGAATCCTCTAGGCAGGGCCAACTCTACACTTCTTATCAGCTGGAATTAGATTCAAAAGAGGAGACTTTCTTCCTTTTGCCCAAAATGAATGTGTCCCAATTGCTTGAAGAGAGAATGATGTAAAGTAGCTCCTAGAGAGGATGTAGCTACCTGCCTTGGGATTGCTGTAGTTCCACAAACCATGCTGGTTGTCAGATAATAGTCTGTTGGTCAATAATAACAAAATTTCTGAGACAATCTTGATGATGTTGTGTGTGAATGAGATCCCTTCTGCTCTGAAAAGTAGGTTCAGAAGTGAAAGAATTCGGTTGCTAATATGAAAATCTGTGGCAAAAATAGGTGTTATTTTTCACCAAAAGGCTTTCCCTTCTAGGGCATGTTTTTAAATGAAGAAATTTGCAAGGAATGAGCTGGCAAAAACCTATTTTATGGGCAAATCTGGGGGCAATTTGAACTGATTATCAGACCAGGATTTACCAATTGAATGAAAATAGTTTCCTGAATGAGGATGCCACACCCCAAAAGATCAATAGGAGTTGATTTGCCCATAAATGGTACTGTTAATCTCAATCTGGGAGGATGTGCCTTCTTTTTAGACTCTGGAGCCTAGGAGATCCTGATCTCTCCTCTTTTGCGGATCGAAGGGGACATGGTTTCAGTGATTATTTTACATAATTTTTACAGAGTTCACTCATGGTCAATCTGAGATAATTGGATCCATAGAATTCAGTAATGGGGTGTAGTTCCTCCTCTAAGACCACTCCTCAGTTCTGCCTCTAAACCATAAAACATAAAACAATATCAGTGATATTGATGGAATTTGAAACAAGAAAGGCAGAGCAAGGTGAGTTCTTGTGACAAGAATTCACTAAACTGAGTTATCTGTGGCAAAGAATAGGAAAATTTATTTCTGAATATCACTAAGAAAGAGACTCACTTAGTTTTATGGACAGATCTTAGAGCTTGGGACTATTGAAACAATGAAGAATTTTTGGCATTGAATAGGTATCTGTTTACATCTACAGAGAACTCAATCACTAGTGCGTGTTATGAATGGGGAATAACAGAATGTGACTGGTTATCCTGTTTGCCTTGGGTGGGGTATAGAGGTAAAGTTCAAGGTAGCTTTCTCCTTGAGAGAGAAAGTTTCTTCAGGCTTCCCATTTTAGTATGAAGCACTTTATTTTTTTATCTTTTTCCTATAAATTTATCATTTTGCTCCTGGTTCTTTGCTAAATTCTTTTGGAATTTAAACTACTTTTTGTTGGTGTTACAATTATAATAAATTTTGCCCCATGACATGGAAATTCGTCTGAGCCTGCAAATTCTTTTGAGACACCTAACACGGGACATTGGTTTGGAACTCCAACCTTTTAGGGTCTCCTTTGAATCCCAGCAAACACATTGACTGTGTCTGAAAATGTATCTCATTCTGCATCTCTGGTTTGTCATCTTTCTAACAAAAGGAGTGCTTTATCATCAGCCTCCTAAAATCACAACTATTTCCTCTGTCAGAATTCTGTATTCTTTCTAAGTTATTTTCCTTTACATTATTTCAGTTATCCTGTAAACTGTTCTTCTGGTTCTGCTTATTTCACTCTTCATCAGTTAATATAAGTCTTCCTCTCTGACTTCTGAGTGAGGAATGAAATATCTGTATTCTAGTAGGCAGAATTTAGAAGGGTAATTAATATATTTAAATATCAATAGATGGGACTTCAAGTAGGTTCCCCCTTTCAGAAACTTTTAGGCTCAAATCTCAATCCTTGAATTTATTATCTAAGATCTAAAACCTTAATAGATTCAGACAAATTTGTTTAAATATGATAATGCCTTTTCTGTCATTGGTATTTTATCACAAGGAAGATGTGGCCTCCAGTGATAGCTTTGTTATTTAGGAATATTGATTTTTTTTTACCACATGCTTTTATGCAACATTTTCCACTGTATAACAACTTAAAAACAACAAATCCCTTTTAAGTGTTTAAAATACCAACTATTTAGGTCTGCATCCATATATTTGTTGAAAACATTTGGAAGAGTTGAAGACTTGTGGGCAGTAACCGCCATGCAAAGACAGTGAAGCATATAGTTTTAATTTGTGCAGTTCCCAAGTGAATTTTTCCAATTAAGATGCTATTTGGTAATGTTGCAAGACAAAAATCATTCATCGGTAGCTTGGTGACTCCATTTCTTCTTTCATTCACTGCCTTTTACTTTATTGTTTGTACATCTGGAGACATATTATCTCCAACAAAAGAATACTCTAGTCTGTTCAGTAATAACGTTTCTCACCCTGAAATAATGAAGTATCTGATTATTGTTGCCTTTGAAACAAAAGTTCTGTACTTCTTTTCAGAGATCTCCCTCCCTGATGAGCCTGGCATTCAAGAATCTTTAGTCTTTCCTTTGTTTGTAAAGGAGGAGAGAGAGTCTTTTGTTGCTCTAATCTCCTTTGTTCCAACTGGACAAATGAATTATGTTCACTCTTCCAGTTTTGGGCATATGCAACTATGTATGCAAAAACACCTTAAATTTTAGAGCTTCTGTTGTCATTAAGATTACCCTTTAAAAATTTTTGATTAGATTTTAGGCTCCAGTTTAGACCCATAAAATATGTGACCAGCTAAGTGTTCTTGGGATAATGTGTTGACTCATACTACTCTCATAGGTAGGTAAAACTTTTGGAATTATATTCCCCTTCAAAAACTTTTTGTTTTAAGATTAGCTGAATCTTGGGAATAATATTTAGGCATATTTAATTGGCTTGCTTCAGAGCAAAATGGGAACAGCAGCCCTGACACCATTGTTTTGGCAGGCAGTTGTGAAAAGTGATTAGGTGTCAGATAGGAGGTGTCAGGTGTCTCTCCTGCTGGGCCATAACCCTAAAGGTTTAAAAGAGAGAAATAGATAGCCAAGGAAGTAGATGAATAGCTTGCAAATAATTGGTGACGTCTTAAGGGTTTCTCATGACAAGGTATAATGCATTTCACTTTTTTTTTTTTTTTTTTTGCTAATACAGTATGGATAAAATTTCATCAAAAAATATTCTTACCTGTCCACTGAAAATGGAAAAAGAGTTTTGTTTATTTTAATTTTTTTGCAGAGGAACAAATAATATAAAGTTAATTAGGTTTAAGTACTGAAGAATAAAGATGAATACGTCACTGACATAGCCATTTATTACATTCTTGTTACATAATTTACTTGTACTTATTTTAGGTTACTGTCATCATAATTTTTTAATGCCCCTCCCTACCCCAACCTCATGCCATGACCTAGGTTTTGGGGAATTATAGGTATTATAATGCATTGTGAAGGATACTGCCTGTAAAGAAAATTTACAAGAGTGAGAGATAATAATGTTCTAACAAACACTAAACTCTTGAGGCAACTAGGTGGTGCAGTGCATAGAGCACCAGCTCTGAAGTCAGGAGGGACCTGAGTTCAAATTTGTCCTCAGACCCCTAACACTTCCTAACTGTGGAACCCCTGGGCAAGTCACTTAACCCCCATTTGCCTCTGCAAAACAACAAACAAAAAAAACTTAACTGTACATTAGCCAAGACTATTAATTTTAAAAAATACTGAAATGTAGGATACCAAAGTACATAATTACCTTACCTTTTTATGGGACCCTTTACGAGTATAAATTGCCTATGTTGTTTTTTAAATTCTAAGACATATGAGCATTAAACTTTTTTAAAGAATGTATAGTTACTAATAAACATAGTATTATACCAATGATCTAAGCTAAGCTTTATTTTTTCATAATTAATAATTTCAAATATTTTCTAGATTATATATTTTCTTTTTTCTTCTGCAGTGACATTGTATCATGCATGCCAGTGATTCCAGGGGAAACTCCCCTGCTTTCCTTCAGCCTCAGAATGGGAATAGCCATCGATCTTCAGGTTATGTTCCAGGAAGGGTTGTTCCATTGCGCCCTCCACCCCCACCAAAGAGCCAAGCTTCAGCCAAATTTACCTCTGTCAGACAAGAAGCCCAGGCAACCTTTGCATTCTCTGCTGAGGAGCAGCACTCACAGAGAGAAGACCAAAAGCAGAGGAGACACAAAAATACATTCATTTGTTTTGCCATTTCCAGCTTTACATTTTTTGCTGCACTTGCAGTCATTTTAGGAATATCCTCAAAATATGCTCCAGATGGTAAGATTGTCTCTTTCTTTCTCTGTCTCTCTGTCCATCTGCCTGTCTATCTTTTTCTCCTTCCTTCACTGCCTTGGGGAGGAAAAAATGAAGATAATAGCATGTATTGCTTATAGTCCTTTGCTGATTCATTTGGATTTAGGTTGGATGCATAAATTATAGATGAAAAGTTGGCTTCAGTCTTGGTTTTTGACTGAATATTTGCTTGGACTAGATCTAACTATTTCATCCAAGACAACTGTTTCCATGTAGATTTCCATAGACATTATTGAACATCTGTTCTATTTTATGTTTATTTGTTGCCCTTGCAGCATCATCTATAAATAAATGCTCTTAGAGTGATATGGTTTAGTATCATGCTATGTCTTCTGCAAGTATTTTGTGTTTTCTGCCTCTCACTTTGTGAGTTGAAACCTTCATAATTTCCCATCCTCTTTCTCTGTAATATTTGCCAAATGTACTTGTATTCCAAACCAGTGTTGTGCTTTGCTGCAATGGCAGTTTGATAAGCAGATTGTATCTCAGCTGAGACAGTTTCTAGATTCTTTTAAATTCCTTAATGTGGTAACTACATAATATATTGATTAAGCTTCTCTAAGACATGATGGTAATCAGAATTAATGTCTTTATTTTTATATTTTCTATTTTTCAAAGATAAGAGCTTATTTAAGTAAGTTAGATTGGAACTACTGTAAATGCATACAGTTGTCTTGTCATCTATTGTGTGGTTGACTGTGACTTTTGCATAATATAAATAGACTACACATAGTTGGTTTTGTAATGGTTACTGTATTGTTAAGTAGACTTTTCCTATCTGGTAAAGATAGAGCCTATTTTATTTTAGTTTTTTTGGAGGAAATACATATTTGATGTATGACATGTTCAATGCTTTCCAACTCTTTTGAGAAGCATATTCATTACATTATAGCAATGTGGCTTCTTAGTAATAGAGAAGTTTGGTATTGTAATGCCAGAGAAACTGAGCAAGACAGAGATTAGAGAACAATTTAATAATTTATTAAATAGAGAGATATACTGGGACCAAATGGATCCATGGTTGGTCCCAGGGCTGAACGAGACTATCATCTCAAAGAATCCAGCACTGAGTATCGGGACAGCAATATTTTTATAGGATAACAAGAACAGTGACATAATGGGGGAGGTACCTAGATGGGGATAACCTAATGGGGGGAGGCACCTAGGATGACACAATGGAGGGAGGTACTGGAGAGGTTACTGATATTCTAATGATGTCTAAAATGGAGAGACCTTTATCCTGTCAAACATTAAGAAGGAATGATTGTAGCATAAAGATATAAAACCTAGATATATATAGATATCTAAGATAAAGTCTCATCAAACATTAAGAGGGAAAGATTTTATAACCTGAGGCAGAGTAAATAGGACAATGGGGAAACTAAATTAGGACATTAAAAGGGAACTGTGGCACAACAGTATGTTTTTTGTTTATTATTTGTCAGCCTTATTTTCCAGTATTTTTTGCTGTTGTTATCCTTTTCCATGTCCATGGTAACATTGAAGTTGTTGAGCATCAAAGTAGATTTTAATTTATTTGGAGGAGCTTGCTGAGTTTAGAAAATATCTCTTATCTTTCTTTTCTATTCTGCAATAAACATTAGACTTTGATCTTTATAGTTGTTTGTCCATTCTTCTGATGATAATGATTCAAGGAGAGGTGACCAAGTATCTCAGGAAATAGTTTCTTGTTATTTTTGGGCACACAGTAAAACCAAGCTATGCCAATTCCTTTATTCTCTTTTCTGAGAACTTGTGAACCATCATGCCATTTAAGTTCGATTTCTTTGTCCTCTTCTTTCATTATAGTAAGATGAATGCAGATGTCGTTTAATTCCTCAAGTGTAGCAATTCAACATTGTTTGGGTGAAAATCTCACAATGAATAACAATAATTGAGTTAATGTCTGGATTTTTTTTTTTTTTAATTGTGGGCCTCTTGGAAGCACATTCTCCTTTCTCCCCCTTTCCATCATCTTGCCATAGTCGTTAAAAACTGGAGGTAGGGTTTCTCAAGACTAAGGATTATATTGTGTTTTTCCTGTCTCATAGCTCACCATATCAAAAAGAAAAAAAGCACAAAGAGAAATTGTTGCATGAAGTCAAAATAGATCAGGGACTCCCTGTAGATGCCAAGATTCTAGAAATGCTCCTTTTAGCAAATGACTGTAATATTTGCAGTCTACAGGGTAGTTAAAAATCTAGAATATAGCAACATTTGTATTATTCACCTGAAAGGCAGCATGTGTAGTGAAGAGAGAGAGATAGGTTTAGAGACGTGTTTAGATTCAACTTCTGCCAACTGCTGTCTCTGAGACATCTTTAAGACCATAAGTTGCAGAAGAGTATCTTCATTGACAGAGGGAGTTTCCTCACGGGATGTGCCAATGAATCATAGATAAAGTTCAAAAAAAAAATTTCATACCTAGCCACCAACGGTATACAGTGGGTTGATATACAGGTTGTACTTGTCTGGCTAATTTTTTTTTCCCAGTAAATTCTCTGAGTCATACCTGTTTACTCTTTAAGAACATTTTGTTAGAGAACAACTGATTTTTTTGTGAATGAGATATGTCTTCCTAGGAATGCTTATAAAATAGTGGGACATACTATTTAAGTTTTTATTTTGACTAGAATCATAAGGCTCCCACACACCTCACGTAAGTTGTTTCTTTCTTTTTCCTAAATGATTATAAAGCTTATTGCCATTTATATATTTGTGTCTATTATAAGATAATGAGAGAACCAGTCATTCTTTCAACCACATGATACTTGGCATGGAGCACTTGTCACATACTAAGTTATAAGAATTTTTTTTTCATTCATGTACCACATACTATGCTCATTGCTACTGTTTGAAGGCAAGTGTTTTATGGAATGAGGAGAAGAAAGGACAATGACATCTTAGCACTTAGGTTAAAGCTTCAGAGATTGTTTGTGTTTCTTAAATGGGAAGAAAGTCTAGGGAATTAAAAAAAATTATAATGATAATGATAAAGCAGGAAATGTTTCAGTAATCATGAAATTTATATGAGGAGAGTGACATGAAAGTTTGGTGAAATATAAATATACATTGAAAGAAAAGAAATAAGCTTCAGGCAGGCTTGGTGCTTAGAAACACAAAAGAATGTTGAATTCACGCACATAATGCAAGTTGTAATGAGGAGTCAGATTTTTGTCTATATCGGAGAAAAATTTTGTATTGCACCTATTTGCTAAATATGGTATCAGTGTTGTCACTGGATGTGCATACCAAAGGTCAAGGATCACATGTTCCTATTTTTCTACTTAAATTTGAGGTTTTGCTGCTTCTCCTTATCTCACAAGTACAGAACTATGTATAGAGATTACAAAAAACAAAACAAACCCCAAACAACTGGTGTTTTATTTTATTTTACTTTTTTTATTTTTATTTTTTTTTATTTTTTTATTTAATAATAACTTTGTATTGACAGAATCCATGCCAGGATAATTTTTACACAGCATTATCCCTTGCAATCACTTATGTTTCGTTTTTTCCCCTCCCTCCCTCCTCCTCCCCTCCAAGATGGCAAGCAGTCCTATATATGTTAAATATGTAGCAGTATATCCTAGATACAATACATATTTGCAGAACCGAACAGTTCTCCCACTGCACAGGGAGAACAACTGGTGTTTTAGAAGAAATATCCTTTTTTTAGCCAGATTTCCTAACCTGATTTTTCTTTACCTCTTCTCAAATAAATCATCTCTTTTCCATTTTTCTTTTCAGTTAGACTGAGATTTCTTGCCTCGTCCTTTCATTTTTTATAATTCTTATTGTTTGTCAGAGATTTATTTCTCTATTCCCACTGTCATTGTCCCAGCCCATTATTTGAACAATTTCTAACAGGATTTCCACTCTCTTGGCTCTTTCCTGTCCAAATTGACTTGTATAGTGCTGCAAGTCTTAATTTTCCTGTAATACTGTTGTCACAATATTATGTCCTTGCTCAGCAATTCCTACTTGTCAATTGGTTCAAGTCTAAATTCTTCCTATTTTCCATGGAGATCCATTATCCTTTCCTATCTTTAAGTTATCTGACCTAATTTCACTTACATAAATGTTGGAAGGAACCATATAAACTATGTAATTTAACTTTCTTGTTTTTATAAACAAGCATCTTTCACTCTAATCAGACTAGTTATTTTTACATTCCAGACTCATTCCCATCTTTGTACTGATGCTTATAACTATTTCCCAGGCCTGTAACATTCTTTTTTCTTTTTGCAGCCCAGTCTAGTCCAGTCTTTTCTAGAAAACCTTTTGCAGTTTTTCATCTCCATACAGTTTTGATGTGAACTATCTTCCTCTGTCAGGAAGAAGCCCATCTGGCTATTATCAGTTATAATCAATTTTATGACTGTGAGAATGGAACTCTTTTGTGTATCTAAACAACCTTTGAAATATTGATTAGTATATGGGATCTGGATCCTTAATTCATTCAATCTGGGTCCCTAATTCCCCCAACTTTGAGCTCACCCACACTTGTCTCTTAGACTATATTTTTCCTATAAAGAATCTACTTATGGTGAAGAACTTTGCTAAGTTCTTTTCAGGACTAAGCCCACTATAGGGTACTATCACTCCCTCGGAGTGCCTTCCCTTTAATGATGCCTTTCTTCTTTCTTTAACCTGGTTAGTCTGGTTCATCTAACTATATACTTTCCCAACTCTTACTACATATTTGCCATCCTTTGTACCTATTTTCCTACTTATTTTTTTCTTATTTAACTTCTTCTCCTAAATAAACCTTCCTTTTGGCAAAAACAATGACAACTGTGAATTTGTCATTTTGACAAATTTGACAATTCACAAAATTGTTATTTTGAGCTAGATATTGCTATCCCTGACTTCATCAGTTTTTCTTCCTTCCCTAGATTCCTGGGACATAGTCAGTACCAAACAATTTAGAATTGAAAATGATTTCTAGTTACTTCATTTAGAAAGTTCTTTATCCCAGAGAGTTTGTAGACCCTGTGATGGCAGAGGTCATGCTTAATACTTTTCCATAACTTTTTTTTTTCTGCTTTCTTTTTTTTAAATGAAATCTGTTTAATGGTGTACATGGGTGTAGCAACTCTGTTTCTGCTAAAAATTTCCAAAAGGCAAATTTCATATTTTTAAAAATAAACATTTTTATGAATAAAGTTTATAAATCCATAAATAGATGAAAGGTAAAATATAAAAAAATGACTAAAATATACAAAGTTCACTCTCAAGGCCTCACATTCCAAATTTGTTTGGCTTTTTCCAGGTAGGTCAAGTCAAAAAAAGTGAATGGTTCCCCATGTTCTCCTGAGGAGAAAAGTGACTGAGGAGCTATCGGACAGAGAATGGGACAGAAAAGGGGGACCCCGAGAGGTGGCCACCCAACACTGTCATCTCTGAAGTAATTTTTTTCCATATCTTTTACAATAATATAATGTTAGGTGATTGAAAGATGCCTGTGATAAGACCCTGAATATTGTTTTGGACTAAGAGAAACTAAATAATTGATCCTGAGGCAAGCAGGCAGAAGGTTCTGATAGAAATCAGTTTAGCTCCATGGTCCCACCCATTGGGGAGGTGGTCCACTCTGAAATCCGAGTTATGTCAACTCTTGAGAATCCACCCTCTATAGAAGTCTCAAACAGTCTCATATTGCCATGTTCTTTCAGGAATCTCACTCATGTCCCATGAGGTTAAAATTTCCCTATTAAAGTTATTTGTGGGCTATCTGCTAGCTGCTACCTTCCTTTGGGTCAGCCCACCATGATACTCGGCCTCGTGATCTCTTTATCCTTACCCATTCCTCCTGCCATACCACATAGGATCTCCCCTAAATCCTCCTTCTTATAGCTAACTAAATCTTTCAGGGTGCTAAGGCCCTTTCAGGATTTAGCCTGACAATATTTAATCATCCTTCCTGAGACTGTTTTACTCTTGGAAGACCCATTATATACAGTATTTCCAGGAAAACAATAATGATTCTTCAGCATTCTGGAAGAGAAGAAACTAAATTGAACTCTGTCATTGATGACTACTTTCCTTCTTCTTTCAAAAAGCCACATTTAAAATAGAAAGAGTTCCATTGAGGAACTTGTCTTTCTCATGTGCTCCCATTCTATTTCATATTTACCATTCTCAGTGTCTATTATATCCCTTCATTTTATGTGTAAAGTATTCCCCAAATAAATCAACCTTTTGCCAAAGAGAATGGCCATCGCAAACTCTTCACATTACCGAACCCCAATTTTTGGTGCCTACCATCATCTAGTGAAAAACCCCACATCATAGCTCATATCACCTGGACTTGAAGTAGAAAAGTACAATGGGCCCAAAGTCTTAGTGTTGTTTTAAGATTTATTACACTAAGATATTTAAGATACCCTTCTTTTTAAGTTAGAATATAAACTCCTTGATGTTAGGATCTGTCTTCCTTTTTGCTTGTGTTCTTAGAACTTAGCCTAATGCCTGATCCACATAAATGTTTCTTGACTTGATATGACTTAACCTGGAAAATAGAGGATGTTGAAGTAGAATGAGAAGACTTAGAAGCTGCTTGGATAATGGGGTGAAGAGTGGGTGATGAAGAGGAAGACACTAGGACTGACTGAAGTTATGAACCTAGATACTTGGGAAGATGGCGGTGATGGTATCTCTTAATAGAAGGAAGGCATCCCTTGAGTTTATTTATCTCTAAAATGAGGAACTTCACCTTTTCTTATTTTCGTTCTTTAGTTTTACTATTTCTTTAGAGTACAACCATCTTTCTTTTAGGAACCAATTTTGTGTTAGTGAAATCACAGACTTATTTTGTGGTGCTTTACATTCTAATTCACAAAGTGTATATGGAAAGAGACTGTTAAAGTCATCTTTCTCTGGAAACTCTTCTTGTAAGTCAGTATAGTTCTTGCTATTTTGTTTAGCCTAGTTTTAAATGACTCAAGTAATGAGCCTTTTTACCATTTCCTAAGGGAAGTGATTCCACAGTCTAATAGATTTCATTGTTATGAAATGTTTCCTGAAATCCAGCCTAGAAACTTTGCTATTCTCAGGCTTATCCCTTTGTTTTAATTTTTTTTTTTTTTTTTTGCCCTGGGTTGAACATTCTAAGCCAATCTATTTTCTGCTTAGTTTATATGTAATTAAATTATTTTCTCAGTGGTAATTCTAACATTCTTGAACATTGCTTGGTCAGTTTACAAATTCTGACAATATTTAGTCATACTTCCTGAGGCAGTCTGTTTTACTCCTGGGAGACCCATTATATACAGTATTTCCAGGAAGATAATAATGATTCTTCAGCATTCAGGAAGAGAAGAAACTAAATTGAACTCAGACATTGATGATTACTTCCCATCTTCTCCTAAAGGAGCCACATTTAAAATAGAAATAATTTTATGACTACTGACAGAAGACAGATGTTGAAAGACATTTGTGTTGCTTGGAAGATCTTGGAAGGCGTTTGCGAATTGGCTTAATTTTGCACTTTTTGAGTTTGGAACTCTGGAAATAGCAGAATATGGAATAAAGATTGATGTATTTGGAGAGAGAGCTTCTGGATTCACATCCCATTTTGCCAGTTGTCACCTCTGTGACCTCTCAACTTCTTCCAGCTTTAATTTTATTCATCTATAGGTCAGAGTAGATAATGTCTAAGATTCTTTCCAGCACTAAATGATTCTGTGTGCTTTTATAGTTCTAGAATTTTTTGTTTCTAGCTGGAAAGTTAGTCTTGTTTGTGGGATTATATGTGACTGAACTCTGCTTTCCTACCTGTAAAAATGAACAACAACACATAATTATTGTGGGGAAAAGTATTTTATAAACGTGAACTAATAATAATAACTGACTTTTTAAAAAAAGATTTGCATACTTTTAGATATCTCACCTCTCAAAGTATATTCTCATACTTTTGGGGGGGGGGAGCTTGTTCTTGTATATTTGTATATTTGCAGTATTCATTTTCAATTTCTATTTCCATTTCATGATCATATTCTGACTCCATTTACTTCATCTAGTATCAGATCATAAAAATCTTCTCCTGCTTCTTTGTTTCTTACAGTAGAATAATATTCAGTTTTATTAATGTGTGCCAACTTGCTTAGTCACATCCCCATAGACTTTGTGTCTAGAGTGTTTTTCAGATAATGTTGCGTTTCTAGTCTGCCTTTCCCTATTGTAAGTAGAATCTTTTGGCTGATGTTAAGAGAACACCGTTTTCAATTTGTTCTAGATGTTTTTGTTGATAACTATTTCTTATATATTTTTACTTTAAAAATTATTTAGTATTTTATTTTCCTCCAGTTACATATAAAAAGAATTGTTTAACATTTGTTTTTAAAACTTTGAATTCCAAATTCCCTTCCTCTTTCCCTCTCCTTTGAGAAGGCATGCAATTCAATATAGTTTATAAATGTGTAGCAATACAAAACATTTCCATGTCATATTGTGAATATTGCTTATATTTAAAAGAATACACCATATAGAAGATTTTAAAGCAATTTATAATGTTACATTATCTTGCAATGTTTACACACAATATTCTTGGACAGTGGAGTGCTCTAATCTAGCAATACATCTAATAAAGGATATAATCTAGAAATAGGTGTAGTATTAGCTCCAACAATAATAATAATAGTAATGATGATCTCTAAGATAGTGATTCTTATGGCTCAGGTACTATGCTAACTACTTTACAGTTATTATCTCTTTGATCCTCACAATAGCTTTGGAAGGTAGGTGGTAACAATACAAGTATTGTTACTCCTATTTTATAGATGAGGAAACTGAGGTAAACAAAAGTTAAATGATTTGCCTTTAGTCACACAGCTAGTAATTTTGTCAAGTCAGAATGTTATATAAAATACTACCTTAAAAAATGCCCAAGAGAAACAGAGATCCTATATCACTTTATATTTGCTGAAACTTTGTTTTCCAATCTACTCCTTTCTTCTTGAATTTAAATATAAAAACTCCCAAGAAGTATCAAAGATCCTGAAAGATGTTGCTTGATTTGAGCTGGTATGGCACAGGCAGGACAGTTTATACCCTGAGAAGACTGATAGAGATCTGAGATTAGGTTTGCATATAGCCCATCAGTGTTTTGTGATTTTGAAATGATAGCTGTCATCAAGGCAACTCCATATCATACCCAAAGGCATCTGCTGGGAAAATCATTTGTTTCGAGGGCCCTGTATGTTTGTCCAGAATTTAAGAGCATAATTATTCAAGCTTTTCTTAATCTTCCTAAAAAGTCCACAGTTACACTGAAATTATACCTGGATCTTACCAATATGACAGAGTCAGGCACTGCTTTCCAAAAAATAGAATTCATTATTAAGTCTGGGCTTGTAAGCAGTTCTTGGTCTCACAAGATACCTCTCTTGTGATAATGTTATGTAGTGACTTACTTGTCTGCTACCTGAGACTCCACCATTCAAATAATTCTTCAGGAAAACTCATATATCTTATCAGCGATTCTCCATCTGGCAGTACTGGCCAGTACATACTGGCAGACCTTGAGGGCTGAAGATCTGTTCCAGTCCTTTTTTCCCCCTGCCCCCCTCAACATATCCATTGGCTCTTCATTGTCCCAGAGAGTTCTTTAGCCTCTCTGTGCAGGACTTGCCATTTGTATCAGTGGGGGAAGTTTTCATACCCTAGAATTCTCCACACTGAGATAATTGGAGGTCGTCACCAAAGCAAAGCAAAACAAACTCGTATTGCATTTATACTTCTTTCATGACCAAAATCTATAATTTTTAAAAGTTATAATAGTATATACATTATAAAGAGCAGTGGAGTAGGAATCAATACGTCAGGATTCTAGTTCTAGCTGTGTTGCCTTTAGAAATTCTTAAGCTCTCTGAGCCCCAGTTTCTTCACCTAGAAAATAGAGATAATAGTTCCCACCGTGCATACCTTACACAGGATTATTTTAAATATCAAATAATAGGGCAGGTAAATGGCACAGTGGATAGAGCACTAATCCTGAAGTCAGGGAGGACCTGAGTTCAAATCTGCCTTCAGTCAGATACTTCCTAGCTGTGTAACCCTGGGCAAGTCACTTAACTCCAATTGCCTCAGGGGGGAAAAAAAAGATTAAATGAGAAGATATATATGGAAAATAACAAAATTCTATGTAAATTTGAAATATTATTAATCATTTGTCTCTATTGTTTACACATGATTATATGAACTTGTGATGAGGCTTCAATCTTTTATCAGTGCAAATTGAATCCTCATATCTGTAGTGTCCATTTTATGGTACCATTTTATCAAATCGCTGAAAGTTCTGCAGAGATTTATGGGTTGATTCATTTTAAAAATATTTTTATTCTTATGTTAAAAGAATGGAAATTAACTGTTTTTACTTTGATTTTGAAGCTGATCTTGACACTAATAGCTATTAAAACTTTTTATATCTTGGGGAAATAAAGGGTGCCATGCAGTAGAAAGCACAAGTTTTAGGGTGCACAGATGCCAGCTCTGCCATTACTATCTAGGTGATCCTGGGCAAATCACTTAACTTCACAGTCTTCTCATCTATAAAACAAAGAATTGGACTAAAGGACCTTAAGGGTGCTCTACTATTGGCTAATTAATGACCACTAGACCTTGCCATTTGCATCTTCCTATGTGGAAAGAACTTTCTTTTTTTGTGTTTGTATTCCTAGTACTTAGCACAATTCTTATTTTTTTTTTAGTAAGCACTAAGTATTATCTTCCCCTTCCCTTCCTCTTCATTTCCCCTTCCCTCTTTCTTTCCTTTTTCCCTTTCCTTTTCCCCTTCTCTCCCCTTAACTTCCAGTCCTCTTCCCTTTTCTTTCTCCTCTCCTTTCTTTGTCTCCTTTGTTTTGCTCTACCTGCCTCCTTCTTTTCCTTCTTTCTTTAGCTTCCCTAAATCTACCATCCTTTAAGTGAGATGGATCCTTTTATCTCTATTGTAGGTATTTGATTTATTCTGATATTTCATTGCAATTATCATAGATATGCATTAAATTTGTGTGTTGTTAAAATTTTGGTTCAGTATATGCTGATATCTTGCTGTTTCTAATATTCTAATGTGGAATGTTATTGCAGAAAATTGCCCAGATCAAAACCCTCGTCTCAGGAACTGGGATCTAAAACATGATCCTGAAAAGCAAGTCATTATCAAGAAAGGAGATTGGCTCCGTTTAAACTCGGATGTTACAGTGAACTCTATAGTCATCCAGAATGGAGGTATACAACTAACTGTACCACAAAGATTTGTTTTTATGGATATCTCGATCTTGATTAATATACTGGGGTATGTCTTAGACTGAGATAAATTTTTAAAGTAAAATCTTATTAATGTCTTTCATTTTTATATTAGAATAATTTCTAGAGACAAGAGTCTCTCCTACCTCAACAAGCCTTCCTTTGAAAGGAAAAAAAAAAGAAACACATACACAACCCCAACAGCATTGTTAAGGAAAACTAAGCAACAGAACATTCTCATTTATTATCAAATAAAACATTTTATATTTTTTAATCTCTCTAAGAAATGGTGAGAATTTACTTAATGTACATTGAAATCATTATCTAGGAATATATTAGTTGCTCTGGCCTATAGGTAGACCATTGTTAGAAATGATAATGATACTGATAGATTGAGGCAACACCCAACTCTAAGAAGAATGATGACAGTGCATAAAGTTATTAAATTACATTTAAATGAGTTTCAAATTTATAGGCTTTTTTGAAATTCAAGAACAAGTAGTCTTCAAAGTAAAGAGAGGTAAGGTAGAGCCTCTGTTGTTGGGTTTTTTTTTTTTTCTCTTAAACATGAAATCTCTTTCTTTGGAATTCATAGAAGCTGTTTTAGTTGCCAGTTCACAAAAGATGTTTTTTCTTCTCTCTTCCCACCTTTTCCCTTCCCAGGATTACTTGTCTTTGGCGATGATAAAGATGGATCCAGAAATATTACTCTGAGAACTCATTATATCCTGATCAAGGATGGTGGAGCGCTTCATATTGGAGCAGAGAAATGCCGCTATAAATCCAAAGCAACTATTACCTTATTTGGCAAGTCAAATGAAGGTGACAGTATGCCAACATTTGGCAAAAAATTTATTGGTGTGGAAGCAGGTGGGACGCTGGAATTACATGGGGCTTGGAAAACATCGTGGACACTCTTAGCAAAGACTCTACCTTCCTCAGGGCTGACCTCTGGTTCTTATATTTTTGAAAAATCCTTTAATCGAGGTCTTAATGTGAGGGTCATTGACCAAGACACTGCTGAAGTTTTGGTGATTGGTAGGTTTGATACCCATGAGTACCAAAATGAAAGCAGGCGACTTCAGGAGCTTTTAAAAGCCCAGGATCCTGGCCGAATTGTTGCTATTGCTGTTGGAGATTCAGCTGTCAAAAGCCTCCTAGATGAAACTATACTGACTATCCAAAATCTTCTGGGAAGTAAACTGATCAAAGGATTGAGTTACAGGTAAAATCAACTTGGTTCGTTCTGTCTCTACCCCCTCTCTCTCTCCTTCTTCTTACTCTTTTCTCTCTCCTTTTTTCTTCTCCTTTTCCTTTTCCCTCTCCCTCTACTTTTCCTTCTTCCTCTCCCCCATTTTTCTGTCTCTGTCTCTCTTTCTCTCCCTCACTTTTGTTCCCCCTCCCCTCCTAATTTCAGTGCCATATTACATAGAAGTCTTCTCATGAAAGGGCAAGAGGGGGAGAAAGGAGGGTAAGATTTGGAGCTTCATAAAATGGCAACATGGTGGTAGAGTGGATAGATCTCTGGATCTGAAGTCAGAAAGACTTATCTTTTTGAGTTCAGATCTGACCTCAGACACTTACTAGTTGTGTAACCCTAAGAAAGTCATTTAATCTTGTTTGCCTCAGTTTCTTCATCTTTAAAATGAGCTGAAGAAGGAAATGGCAAATAACTCTACTCTCTTTGCCAAGAAAACCCCAAAAGCCATCAAAAAGACCGAACACTAAGTTCAATTCGAACACAATTGAAAATGAATGAATAAGTACAACAAGAGCATTAGATTTGAAGTTAGGTTCAAAGTCTACCTTTTACCAGCTGTGTGACCCTGGCAATCATTTAACTTCTCTAAACCATATGGTAGAGAAACAATCCCTATATTTTTAGTTGTGATGTAAAAGTTATAAGTCATATCTGACCCACTATTTTATTTTAAGTTCCTTGAGTCTATTGGGATTGTTTTTGTTTATGCTTGGCACCTGGTACATGCTCAATAGATACCTGTGATTGATAGATTATTTAAAAATTTAGGAACAGCCAGGAGGAGTAGTGGATAGAATAGTAGCCCTGAAATCAGTAGGATCCAAATTCACATTTGGTCTCAGACTCTTACTGTATGACCCTGAGCAAGTTACTTAATCCCTATTCCCTTCTCTGCCCTCTTCCTTCTTCTCCTCCCCTCACATTCCCCCCATCTATAATTTACTTCTGGTTTCCAAAATGGTACTATCTGTTAAATCTTGTGATTAGACAAGCTTGATTAAAATTCTTGCATTGTTTTAGGCTCAAACTCTACTCCTGATGCATTCTGCTCTGATATGATTTGGACAAGCCATTTAATCTCTTTGAGCCTCCCTTTCTTCATTTGTGAAGTGAGGGGGTTGGTCTCTGAGATCCCTTCTAGTCTCTAGGTTCCTTGTTGTCTCCTACCACATTTATACTGCTTCTCCCCTGCCCTTACTCCCCACCATAATCACACTGGGCTTGATGGAGCATCCCATCCTAATTGTGATTCCATGCCAGTATTTCATTTCTTTTACAATATTTCCTACATACATAAATACCTACCTCCTTTGAAGATAATATCCTAATCCAGTAACATTTTCCTCAAATATAAGAGGGGAAGTAGAAGGAAGGGGGAAATAACACCAGTGGAATAGCACATTTCCTATAATGGCTGGAGGCAATTTTGGTAAATAAATGAGATTTGCGATGCTTCCTTTATAAACAGGAGGCATTTATTGTGTGCAGTTTTCAAAAGAATTTTTCTCTTATAACAAAGCATAGACATAGGAATGTGAGACATCATCAAGCAGCAGAATTAATCTGTGATGAGGATGCCTGGAATTTTGTGTGTGCTTAGTTGTTTTGACTTAACTTTTATCAGTGGAAAGGGAATATCTCTCCAGTTATGTATTGTCTTAGCTTTTTTGGAGAAGTGTTTAGAGGAGGAGACAGGAAGAAGGAAGCTAAAGATTTTTCTTTTCATTCTTGAAACCACTGTTCTGGTAGATTGACAGCCTTTTCCCTTTAAACTGTCCTCCATGTTTACTGAGATAGCTAACATTTTTGTTCCATATCAGAATCACTGAAATATATAGCACAGTCCTGAGACAAGTTAAAAACAGCTCCTCATTAAATATTTTTAATACACATTGCTTTATGAATCATGTTGGTAAAAAAAAATCAGAGCAAAAAGGAAAAACCATATAAGATTAAAAAAAAAGAAGTGAACATAGCTTGTATTAATTTACATTCAGTCTCCTTAGATCTTTTTCTGGATGCAGATGGCATTTTCTGTCCAAAGTCTATTGGGATTGCTTTGAATCACTGAACCACTGAGAAGTACTAAGTCTTTCATAATTGATCATCGCACATTCTTCTTGTTATTGTGCATAGTGTATTATTGGTTCTGCTTGTTTCACTCAACATGAGTTCATTTAATCTTTCCAGGCCTTTCTAAAATCAGTTTGTTCATCATTTTTTATAGAATAATAATATTCTATTATCTTCATATACTACAACTTGTTTAGCCATTCCCCAATTGTTGCACATCTACTCATTTTCCAGTTCTTTGCTACCACAAAAAGAGCTGCTACAAACATTTTTGCACGTGTAGGTCCTTTTCCTTCCATTATGATTTCCTTGAGATACAGTCCCAGTAATGGCACTGCTGAGTCAGAGTGTATGCACAGTTTTATAGTCCTTTGGGCATAATTCCAGATTGCTCTTCAGAATAGTTGGATCATTTTACAGCTCCAACAATGCATTATGTTCTTGTTTTCCCATATCTTCTCCAACATTTATTATTCTCTTTTCCTGTCATCTTAGCCAATCTGAGAGATGTGAGGTGGTACCTCAAGAGTTTTTTAAATTTGCATTTCTCTTATCAATAATGATTTATAGCATTTTTTCACATTATTATAGATGACTAATATTTTCATGTGAAAATTGTTCATATCCTTTGACCATTTATCACTTGGGGAATGACATGTATTTTTACAGATGTGACACAGTTCTTTACATATTTTAGAAATGAGATCTTTATCAGAAATATTGTCTCTACAGATTTTCTCCTAGCTTTGTATTTCCCTTTTAATATTGTTTCTGTTGTTTTTGTTTGTGCAAAAACTTTTAAATTTAATGTAATCAAAGTTCTCCATTTTACCTTTCATAATGTTCTTTAGTCCTTCGTTGGTCATATATTCTTTCTTTTTCCAAGGATCTGATAGGTAAATTATCCCTTGTTCTCCCAATTTGTTTATGGTATCATCCTTTATGCCCAAATCATGTATCCATTTGGTTTGGGATGTGAGATGTAACTCTATGCCAGGTTTCTGACATAGTATTTTTCGTTTTTCCCAGAAATTTTGTCAAATAGTGAATTCTTATTCCAGAACCAGCTCTTCATTAAATAAACCATCAATGTGGGCTATTTAAAAATCCTTTTGCTAAGTAACCTAGGAATGAATTGGTCAATAATCAAGAATTTGTTAAATCCCTGCCAGTTTTCAGGTGAGAGGCAGCCTGGCATAATGGCTGGAATGTTGATTTCTAAATAGGAAAGAACTAAGTTCAGGTCCCTCTTAACATATAGTGGTTGTATGACCCTGGGCTAGTCATCAAACCTTTCATTTCTATATGAAATTCTTTAAGATGATAAGATGAAGATCAGAGGGAATCTGTAATTCCATCTGCAGGGAATTTCCTCATATCATAGTTCTCTAAATTAGTGAATTATTGGCCTAATCCATATTCCTAGAAATATTCCTGGGAATACAACAAAACTGAAAAGTTTTTCTCAAGAGAAGTAACATATGCAAATTTACATGCAGAATAAATACAAGATATAAAAAAATGGGACTTTTGAGATGTTTAAAAGTAATATGAAAATCACTATTGCAAGGAATTACAGAGAAAGATTAATTTATTCTTTTTCAAAGAGAACATCATTTATTGCCAGAGGGGTGTGTGTGTGTGTGTGTGTGTGTGTGTGTGTAAAATATTGGGTATGTTTTGAAAAGGGGACAAAATGATTAACTAAAAAACTAGTCAGGATTGTTTTACCTGTTGCCGAGCTAGGCAAACAGTTTTGCAAAGGGGCATACTTTTTCCTTTTTTCTTCTTTGTTTCTTTAGTTATGGTCTGGAATGTCCCAAAGTCATTTGGACAAATAGACATGAAGGTGGTATATGTGCATATTTGTGATCTCTATATATTTTTTAATATCATGTAGATTTCCCCAGAGAATCATCCCTATTAACAAAGAATTCTTTTTAAAAAGTAAAACTAACATATAGAAAAATAAAAATCTGATAATATATTTAGTGTTCCACATCTTTGCACACCATCCTCTATAAAAATACTTAGAAGAGTTTTTTTTTTCTCATTTCCTCTTCCTTGGAGACAAGCTTATTCTTTATAATTTCACAACATTCAACTGTTTTGCGATAATGATTCATACCATTAACCTTGTAGTCATTATGTAATATTATTTTCCTTGTTAGGCTCACTTCTTTTTATATGAGTTCATGTGAATCTTTCTATATTTCTTCATGATTATCATACATTTTTAAAAGCATGATAATAAGCAATTACATCCATAAGTTTCTATAGCCATTTCCCAGTTCAATTCTGTTAACATTTTAAGTATTTGTCATGTTCTAGGCACTGTATTGTGCAATGGGAATTAAAAAAAAAAGACAAAAAACAGTTCCTGCCCTCAAGGAACTTAAAATCTAATGGGGGAAACAACTAGTAAACAAATATTTACTAAGCAAGCTACATACAAGATAAATGGGAATTAAAAGCAGAAAACCATTGCAGTTAAGGGAGATTAGGGAAGGCATTCTGTAAAAGATAGACATCTAGTTTATTTTCCATTTCTTTGTTATGTGTGCTTAAAAAACTGGTCCTGTGATTTCACTGGTAAATGCACCTCTGATGAAGAAGCTTTCCATCAATGCAAATCAACAACTGTTTTGCAATTTATAGTCTTAGGATATTGCCTGGGGACACTGAAAAGTAAAAAGATTTCTTTAGGATCACATAGCCAATATTTGTCAGAAGTGAGACTTCAATCCAGGTCTGAACTCAGTTCATAATTCTATCTTATCTTGGATTGGTTGTAAGTATATTATAATAAAAAAGGTGGTGATGATTTATTATACTAATATTAATAATGGGGAAAAGTGCAACTTAATTTTTGTTTCTGATCTACAAACATTCTATTTTAACATGTTTTTTCTTTACAGGCAAGCTTGGGCTTTGGTTGCTGTCATTGGTGGTGGAAGTGCTTCTTGCAATGAATCAGTGAGAAATTATGAAAATCACAGCAGTGGAGGGAAGGCTCTTGCCCAAAGAGAATTTTTCACAGTCGATGGTCAGAAATTTGCTGTAACAGCTTACAGTGAATGGAATGAAGGTAGGAAAATACAACTCACGTTCTTATGAGATAGTAGGTTACTCTTGTGGCAGACAGTTCTTTTCTTTGTTTTCCCCCCTCCAGCCTTCCATCCTCCTCTCTTCGGCCATTTTATTTTTCAAACCCTAGGATCTGCTTTTACCACTGACAGAAAAAGAGGGTTTTTAGGGCAGTACATTTATGCCAGAGAAAAAGCCTATCATTTGAATGGTGTTAGGCAAGCTATCATCACTTGGCATCCCACCCCAAAACAAAACAAAACAAAACACAAATGCATTGAGTACAGTAGAATCTGAGTCCTTATATAAGGAATGGAACCAATCTGACCTTTTAGTATGGGGCTATGTCTTTCATCCACATTGTATTAGATAGCTAACTCTAGACCTATTGATAGTATTTAATTCTAGAATTCATAATATCTTCTAGGCCTGCAACTATGAAAAACACTTCTATATACCCAGACTAGATGATACTGTGTAATACACAAATAATAAGAATGAATACAGTCTTATATTGGGCTTCTCTTATGTAAACTTATGTGCAAATATCACACTTAACTGTGTACTGTTTATACATGCCTATTTGTGTGGTAGTATAGTAAACTCTAATCACATTCTTACCAGCCTAGCGACTAATTTACTTCCACTAAAGTCTTATTAGGACTTTAGTGAAGGTGATGGGAGGGTTAGGGGAGCCACCTGCTAGTGGCTGCTGGGGTTCTAATTCTGATCAGTAGAACAGATCCCTTCATGTGAGAGGATGATAATGACAAGGAGACTGAGTGGCAATTGCATTCTCTGACCTCACTCTTCTTCCCTCTTGTCTCCAATTTCTTTCATTCCTAATTTATAAGCAACATCTGTGTCAGTAAAGGCTGATTTACAATTCCTTCAAGTGTGTGATTCATAGCTGTAGGGGCTTTCGGAGAACTGACCTACTCCTTCACAATTAGGCATGGTCCTTAACAATGGGTCTTTTCTGATTATACCAGTGGAATAAAAGCTCTGGCAGGTCCTAATTGGAAAAGGCTTCTATACTGTACTTGATGGTTAGTTGAATCTGTCCCTGAACAACTAAATAAACCATGGAGAGGTTTATCACTAGAAATTTAGGGGATGAATTCTTTTTAGCTAAAATAATTCATGAAACTATCTGCTAATTTATGATACTTCTTGAATCTCTTCCTTCTCCACTCTTTTCATTATTATCTACTATCTTAGCACACTAACAAACCAGTGTAAGAGTTTCCTAATATCTACTTTTGCCTCTGTTCTTTTTTCCTTCCAATTCATCCTTTGTTTGGCTTCCAGGCTAATTTTCTTTATATGTAGATCTTGACCTATCACTAGTCTGCTCAAAAGTCTTTACTGATTCCTTTTTGCCTTTCAAGTTATTGTTAGATTCTCTTATCTGGTATTCAAGGATTTCTGCAAACTCTTTCATCCCAACTTTTCCAAATTTATTTCTAATAGCCCTTATATTAGCCCATAATATGTTTATTATGCATTCTCCCCTTTCTTTATTGTACAAATTGTTCTTCTGGTTTTACTCACTTCACTCTGTAGAAGTTCAAACAAGTCTACCCAGGTTTCTCTGAAATTGTTGTTTATTATTTATTATAGCACAAAAATATTTCCTTAATATTCACTTGTTCCTGAAATGCATTTTATATTTCAGTCAAAATAACTGTCTCATATCCCAAATATTCTATCTTCATTTATTTGACCACCTATAACTTCAGCCTGGAATTTTCCTCTTCCCCATCTTGCTTTATTGAATATAAAATCATGCCTTAAATGTTAACTCACATGATCCTTTCTGTGGATAATAATCTTGCTCTGTCAAGTCCAAAGAGATTTTAAATCCTGGTTTTACTGGAAGTCTTCTATTCATCAAAATATTATCTCTTATTGGGTGTTGTTTTGTTTTCCATATTATCCATAACTATTTTCTGGAAGAGGTGGAAATTCTATTCAGGAAGCAGGAGATTGAACTCTATTTCCTGCCTTTCTTCCTTTGTTATGTTGCCAATAGGAGATAATTTTGGGCTGAGTTTTCTTTTAGAGGACTGAGAAACTGACAAACAATGTTTAACTCTCAATCAATTTTCCCTGTTCCCTGCCCCTTCCTAATCCCTTCCACTCCTCAGTTTACACTGGACAACTTTTAACTTTCTCTACTAAATCTAGGTATTTTAAAATGTAAATGACCATTCCAGTTCAGGCACAGTATAATTGAAAGAATGCTGGGCTTGAATCTTAGCTATGCTACTTAACAATTGTAAATAGCACTTTATAATTGGGAAATCTCTTCCTAATGGAGTATTCAATTAAATAATTTCTAAGCATGCTTTGACTGCTAAATCTTAACAGCCTCAAAGTCATTTTAAAGAATATTCATGTTTCTCAGCTCTGATTTTTTTTTTTTTACTCATAATCTGAATATTAAATATTGGTGATTATTGTTAGTATGAGATTTCTTTTCAGCCTTCTCAATTACTATGCTGGGTTTGACTTTGAGACAAAATACAAGTCTGTCTTGGAACTCAGTCCTTTGGTCTCAAATATATTTTGTATGGCTAACAGGAAATATTTTGAATTTCATCTTGTTCCTTCTATAACTATAGTGAGATAGACAGGTAAAGAGGCATATTTACATATGGTACATTTAATCAAGATGGTTTCTTTTGGACCTGAGAAAGTCTGTATCCTTCATGCCATGTAAAATTATTTCCATAGTTCCAATCCAGAATCTTATTTATTTGCATACTCTTTGCATCCACCCTCTTCCTAGAACATCAGCTTATTGTCATTTACCAGAAGAGGGATGATCATGCAGTGACAATATTCATGAATCACAATTTATTGAGTTGACATGGTATTTCTCACTCCAATTCTTGACAATTTCAACTAGAAGAACTTAGTCACATTTTTATATCACTTGGTCTGTTTTCTGGCTTGAAGTTTAAATTCCTATAGGAATTTTATCATTCATTCAAGAAAACCTAGCTTTAAAAGGACAAGGAATTACAGGCACCTCAAGGACATGGGGGTATTGCAAAAACCAAATAAGTAATGTGTTTAAAATCTTTAGGAAGTAGAATTCCTTCTAATATACTTTTAAAATTTGCTTTGTTGCTTTAGGGGTATCCCTTTCAGGTTTCCAGGTAGAGGCCATAGGTGGAGTAAAACTACATCTGGTGGATGATGTCAGCAACTGGAAACCTGGAGACCAGATTGTGGTTGCAAGCACAGACTATTCTATGTACCAAACAGAGGAATTTACTCTTCTTCCTTGTCCTGAATGCAACAATTATGAGATCAAAGTCAAAGGTACAAAACTGATGCCCAATTTGCTTAATTTGAAACAAGTTTTTTAGCCCAATTCTTTATTTTTTGTAATTTTTCTCCTTATTTATGAGTAGCATCATCTAAGTGACAAAATCTTTGCCACAGAAATCATTAAGTTCTGACTTAGTAGCAGAATGGAAACAGCCTTGGACTTTGAGATAAAGGAGGGCCTAGGTTCAAATTCCAACTCTGTTACTGTGTATATGATTTTAGGGAAGTCATTTTAATCACTGGATTGTAAACACCCAATTTAATCTTCCTGGGCCTTGGTTTCCTCATGTGCAAAAATAGAAAGTTGGATTAGATGACATCTGAGGACTTCCCCCTTTGCATCTATGATCCTATGATTTTGTGATCTGGAGTCTTTAAGACTTTGTTTGTTATATGTTTGTTGTTATTGTTTTAAACTAGAGCCATAGAAAGACTGAATTGTTGATCAGGAAACCTGGGTTCTAGTACTAACTTTTCCACTAATGATGTGACTTTGGGGAAGTCCTATCACTTAATTTAAAAATTTGTTTTTACAAATAAATCTTATTATTCAGTTATTTTTAATTATATCTGACTCTTCATGACCCCATTTGGAATTTTCTTGGCAGAGATATTGGAATGGTTTGCCATTTCCTTCTTTATCTCATTTTACAGATGAGAAAACTGAGGCAAACAGGGTTGAGTGACTTGTTCAGGTTCACATAGCTAGTGTCTGATTTCAGATTTGAACTCAGCAATATGAGTTTTCCTGAATCCAAGGCTGACACCCTATTCACTGAGATTTTTCATTTAAAGGGAGTATATCTCCCTTTTAAGATAATAAGAATATGAATTTGTAGCATTCACATTTTTCATGTTTTAATGTGGTATTATTCCTTCTTTGTAGTGCTTCAAGTAAGGCAAACAGAGTTTACAAAGGGAGAATTCATAGTACCACGTGGTATAGATTTTTTGGAAATTCCCACTCTTGTGACTTATTCAAAGTTTTCCCAATTTTCATGATTTGTTTTTCCTTCCTGATTTTGTGAAATGAATAAAGAGATAAGCATTTTTAGAAAGATATAAAAGTGTGAAAAGACTATTATATCAAAATACTAAAATGGGTTGTAGAGAATGATAAACTGCTACATTTGTTTTAATTCATCCTTCCTTCTCTAGTTTGGTCATGTTTGTCACAAATGGTCAAGAAGATTTGTATTTTGGGGAATCAGCAGAACTCACTATTAAGCATGGTATATGCTATGCTGTATAAGCTTTCTCTGTTTATATATTTTCACAATAATGTGAAATCCCCCAAATCCAAAGAAGTTCCTGCTATGCATATTTGGGAGTCATGTGTTACAGAATATCCAGTGTTATGCTAGAGGGAGAGGAAAGGATGGGGGCAGTTTGAATTGTTTGGGTTTTGGAGATGAGGATTCAATAAGTATTTAAATGACTACTAATATACCAAATTCCTTCTTTTCTGTTGATCCAGGGCTTCTTGGGTGGGAGTGAGACCCACCTTTACTGGGAACACCCTCCTTTTTTGCCTTTTCCCCTTGCCTAGGCTGCTTGATTGCTCTTAGGCTTCAGATGAAATAGGAGACAATTCCTTCTGAAGAGATGGAGGACCTTCCTAGGGCTTTACTGTCTGCCCTGCCTCTATCCCCAAAAGGACAGCAAGGTGATACAGACCTAAGTTCAACTTCACCTTCAGACACCTAGACCCTGAGCAAGACATTTAACCTTTGATTGCCTCATTTTGCTCCTCTGTAAAATGTCTATCACAACAGCACTTAACCTTCCAGTCTTGTTATGTGAGAATTAAATAAGAAAATATTTGTAAAACTTTTAGTACAGTGTCTGGCATATAGCAGGTACTTAATCAGTGTTTGTTCCCTTCCTCTTTCAACACTTATCATCTGAATTACTTAGGTAGCCCAAGTATTCCTGGGTCTTGCTAGTCAGTCTACCACTTCATATAAGAATTCCAGATCTTTCCATCTGTGCTACAGCCAATTTTTAATGTTATTCTTGCCAGTTAGATAGAATATGAGCATCTTGCTTTTTAAAGTTATATTACCAGCAATTTGTATGGTGCTTGGCACATAATATGAACTTAATAAATGATCATTCATTCTTGTTTGCCTTCATTGGGTTCACCAAATAGAAACTCCTAAATTTCTACACATGGGAGAGATGGTTGATGGAGTAGATATGCGAGCTGAGGTTGGAGTTCTTAGCCGAAATGTGGTGATCAGAGGAGAGATGGAAGCCTCCTGCTACGCTGACAACCAATGTCAATTCTTCAGTTATGATACATTTGGGGGACATATTCAGGTATGTTGATTATACAGATATAAAAATTTCTGTAGAAATTTTTATAGCAATTTCCAAAGTGAAAATTTAATTTTACATAGGAAATTTTATACTAGTTTTGATATACTTTATCCTAACATGAAAAGGCATTTTTAGGCAGCAAACTGAAGGGATGGCATTTGCTTTTAGCTGATGTACATTTAGTTTCAAATGAAAAAAATGATTTGTGCCACACATTAATTAGGAAAAAGTGGTTATATAAAGAAATATCTGTTTCTGATTTGGATGTCTGTACTTGTTTTTTCTGTAAGAATCAGTTTCATTTCTTTTATAAGATAATATTGATGCATACACAATATGTACACAAATTGTGCACAGCAAAAATAGAAATTGTTTTTGATGAAGTGGAGATAGGATTGGCCCTGGGATTTCATTTGTATATGGAATTCCCAATGAGGAAATTATTGCCAATGTGGATTTTATTGACAACTTAGAATGTTAGAAAGTTTGTTGAGTACTGACTGTTTAAGTGACTTGTTAAATGACATAGCTTCAATGTATCAGAGAAGAGACTTGAAACTAGGGCTTCCTAATATCAAGATTTCTACACCGTGGTTCTGAAAATGTGGTTGCGGAGATCTGAAACATCTTTGAGACCCTTTTAGGGCTCTCTGGATCAAAAGTACTTTCTTAATAATATGAAGATGGTACATATAAATAGTTATAATCCAAATAAGCAAAAGTCCTTGAGGAAGTCCTTAATAATTTTGTAAAGGAGTCCTGAGACCACAGAATTTGAGAACCACCACTCTACTCCAACTTGCTTCTCATTAATACTTTTTTTCATATCAATAGTTATCTATTTAATGCCATTATTTGCTGGATAAATAGAATCATAAAAATAGAATAATCTTTAAATGACATTTTGTAAAACAACTGAAAAGGCTATGGTTTATAAACTATTATATTCTAACTTCTGTAAACTTGGTCAAAGCTGTCCTTTTGTAGAGATATAATAGTGTGTTTCAAGAACCAAAGCATTTTTAATAGAATTTTAACTCATGACCATATAGAAACTTAAAAAAAAAAAAAGACTTCTTGTTTGATTACAAATATACCAACAATATAAAATTCTGTTTGCCACTTTAGTGCTAGGTTTCTAAGTACAGGAATGGAAAGAAAAGATAAATTTACAAAAAGAGATGTTACAATCAAAACTTATTGGCAGATTTAGTTCCTAAAGCTGTTCAAGTCACATTCAACTTTTGCTCTTGAAATTGAGTGAGACTCTGAGTTTTTGTTTATTTAAAAAATTTCATAAATTCAGGGAAGAAGTATTCTATTAATAATCTAGGATCCAGAGAAACAAACATTTGAAACAAAAAAATCAACATAATTCTTCAGGGTCATTCTCCCTTCCTTCCTTTTTCTTTATTTCTTTCATTGTTTACCATTTTATTGATTAGGGTATATCACACATTCCCCTTTATCTTTTTCCTCTCCTTTACTACAGGATTTTCTTTATTTAAAAAAAAAAAAAAAAAAAAAAAAGCTAACCCTTTTCTCTTTCTTTAAGTGTGAAATTTGTTGACTCGAGTACTTTGTGTTGTGTTGTAGATTCAGAAAAATTTCACCTCGGTTCATCTTTCCCATGTGGAACTAAAGCACATGGGGCAACAGCATCTGGGGAAATACCCTGTGCATTTTCACCGATGTGGTGATGTGGACGATAGAGGAGGTTACAGACCTCAGACTTATCTGGATGGCGTGTCTATTCATCACTGCTTTTCTAGATGTGTTACTATCCATGGAACAGATGGTTTGCTGGTAGGTGGACTCAAACCTAATCTTAAATTATTGTTTGAAAATTAAGCAGCCTAAGATAAAAGGAAAAAGATAATGACAAATGTTGGCAGGGATGTAGGAAAACTGAACACTAGTACATTGTTGGTGGAACTATGAATGGATCCAACCAGTGGATGCCCAAAGAGTTATCAAACTGTGTATACCCTTTGATCCAGCAGTGTTTCTATTGGGCTTATATCCCAAAGAGATCTTAAAGGAGATAAAGGGATCCACATGTGCAAAAATGCTTGTGGCAGCCCTTTTTGTAGTGGCAAGATGAATGGATGCCCATCAGGTGGAGAATGGCTGAATAAGTTATGGTATATGAATGCTATGGAATATTATTGTTCTATAAGAAATGATAAGCAGGATGATTTCAGAGAGACCTGGAGAGACTTGCATGAATTGATGCTAAGTGAAATGAGCAGCATTGTACACAACAACAAGACTATATGACAACCAATTTGATGGATGTGGCTCTTTTCAACAATGAGAACCAAATTCCAATAGTCTTGTAGTGAAAACAGCCATCTACACTCAGAAAGAGGACTGTGAGAACTGAGTGTAGTTCATAATATAGCATTTTCACTCATATTGTGTGGCATATGAATTATATAAATATGTATACATATATTGGATTTAACATATTTCTATCGTGTTTAACATATATTGGACTACTTGCCATCTAGTAGGGAAGAGGATGAGAGAAGGGGGAAAAACTGGAACACAAGGTTTTGCAAGGATTAATGTTGCAGACTTATTCATGCATATATTTTGAAAAATAAAAAACTTTAATAAAAAAAGATTGGAAAAAAAAAGAAAACTAAGCAGCTTAAAGCTGATTGCAAATTGTGACAAATTTCCATGGCCTTTCAACCATATCTAAATAACTTTTCACAGCCTATGCTTGGATCTGTCTTGTTTCTAATGTGCTTTTATCCTAGTAAATTAGATTTTCTAACCAAAGTAGTCACAATACCAAGGAAATTAAAAAACCTCAACATTCGATTTTTTATTTTATTTATTATTATTATTATTATTATTATTTTTGCTGCTGCTAGGGAAACTTCCTCTTGCAATTGTACTGAGAATGTTAAACTGAGTATCACTTACACTTAATTTACAGTAAATCTTGTTGCTAATGATATAATGGACTTGTATTTCTGCAGATAAAAGACACTATTGGCTTTGACACATTAGGTCATTGTTTCTTCTTGGAAGATGGCATTGAGCAAAGGAATATTTTGTTTCACAACCTTGGGCTTGTCACCAAACCAGGCACTCTTCTTCCCACTGACAGGAATAACACCATGTGCACAAGCATTAGAGGGAAAGTCTTTGGAAATTATGTCCCTGTGCCTGCTACAGATTGCATGTGAGTACTTGGCGGACAGGAAATTTAAAAAAAAATTAAAAAGCAGAACAACTCATTTGATTATATTGGTGTTGTAACTTTTGAAAATCTTAGTTTCCAATGGTCAAGATTTCTTGTGAAGAAATTTTAATCTTTCAAAATAAATATGTTGCAGGGCTGTTTCAACATTTTGGATTGCACATCCCAATAACCATCTGATAAATAATGCAGCTGCTGGCTCACAGGTAAGTCACATGGGCTTACCATTATATTATTGAATTATTTCTTCTATAAATTCACTAAAGAATTTGTGCATGTGGTATAAGTTCTGTTTTGTGGTGCTGTAAATATTCAGTGTTTTTCCATGATATTGACCTGACCTGTTGTTACAAGCACAGAAAATGATTTTCCCTTTGTTTGTGGGTATCTCCATTATTTTAGCCAGTAGAAGTAAGAGAGATGCTGTGTTCAAGAACCGTATTATCTTCGGTTTGTATTATGAGTATACTACATAGCCATTGTCTTTAGTCTCTTGGTTTTTGTAGTTTAAATCTTAATGGGACTGAGTGGCTGCTACTTGAGTCATGGTTTTTAGTGATGATGTGCTGATTGCCTTGACTTTCCTTTCTGAGAATGGATTGTTTTGTAGGCTATAGTAACAAATTTTAAGTTTTTATGATAATAGGCAGAAAGTGGACCTTTGAATTCAGGCTTTTTCTCCTTTGTTTAGGCAGCTGAACTTAGCCATGTGATTTATCAGGATTGTCCAGGGATTGAATGACTGGGACAAGTTTTGTAATTGGGCTAATTTATGTAATTAACGGTATTCCTTTGGTAGGAAGGACTGATGTTAATCCTAGATGAGCTTGGAAAAAAAAAAAAAAAACATAATTATGGTTTAATGGATGTGTTTAAAAAACAATCAACACAAGACTTTAAATAGCTTTTTTTCCTAAGACAATATCATTGTTGGCTAAATATAGCTTAAAAGTTATGAAATTTGGTTTCTTATCTTATTTTGAGGGTATATATAAAATAGCTTTGAATGGAAAGAAAAACGTGACAGTGCTTTCCAGGACTTGTGTATATGCTCCGTGTGAGTTTGATTTGAATCAAAAGACTAGTTGAAATGCTTTATCTTTTGGGAAAAGTATACAGAAGATGGTATAAGTACAGTATCTGGCATATACTAAGTAATTAAAAATGTTTATTGATTTCTTGTTTGATTTACTTCTATTGAAACAATTTCTTCCTGAATGTATGAGTATAGGGATCCTAGATCTAGACCTCAAAGGAACTTCAGGATTGTTCCATCCCACCATTTTACAAATGAAGGTAATTAGACCAGGCCCAATGAGTTGTGACTTACCTAAGGTCAGATAGGTAGTTTAATTCAATCTTGATAATCCTGTGTGGGCTTTTTGTTTGATAGCCCATAGATAACCCTTTTTCCACATTTTGAAGCTTCTGATCTGAAAATAGGTCCTTGCAGATTGGAGAACTATTATATCAATCAGAAAGTAAGCATTTATTAGGTGCCTACTATGTGATAAGTGTTGATGTCCATAATCAATTTTATTTAGCATTGTCCTTTGGTATGTATGATCTCAAGAATAAGAATCATGGGTAAAAATTTCTTTCAGCTGTTTCAGGTACGACATGTTGAATAAAATACTTGGAAAGGATCTCTGAGAAAATGTGAGAAAATGATATTCTCTTGTATGCAGAAGTAGAAGGCATGCCTTTTGTTCTTGTTCTCTCTCTCATCTCATGTTTGGTGAAATGAAAATGAAATGAAAAAAAAAAATATATGCTCAACTTTATTTTTTTCTTCCCAAAGAAACTCATCAAGCAAAACTATTTAGATAGCCATTTGATAGGACTTTCACCTTGAACTAAATAAAGTCCTTTTGCACTGTACATCTCCATGGTTCTTGTCTAAAGTTCTTTTTATCTGTTTTAACTGCACAGTCAACAAGGCAACAAATATTCATTAATCACTTACTTGGTTCTAGTCATTGTGCTTAGCACTGGAGAAATAAACATAAACAGAAGGAACTTTCATTCTAAGAGAAGAGAACAGATAAAATGAAGCTAAATTTTTAGGAATTGTAGTGGGCGTGGAGGAGGGGAAGATATACAGGTGGAGAAAGTCTGGAGGGAGAGTCAGGAGTGGATCACAGAGAAGAATGGAAATGTGCTGGCTTGGATGATTTTTTTAAACTGGAATTTTAGTAGAAACTACAAGGGCAAAGTGTACTTCTAGGGTAAGAAGATTGAAGAATAAACTGATAGGGGGAGGAGGCTGCTGGTAAAAAGGCAGAGAAATTCAGGAAAATCAGGAAAGTAATAAAGAAACAAGAAAACAAGCTGTGAGGCAGATACTCATTTTAAGATGGTTTTTCCCTTGAAAGTTTGGGTTCTATCTGTACTAAGCTCTTCTCCATGTCTTCCAAATGTACTTTCTTTCATTTATCATCTTAGTGTATGATGCCAATGGGAGCTAATATATACATTTTTTCACACTAATTCATTAGTGAAATACAAGTTTAACCTTTTTAAAAGAAAAAAATTGTGCTTTATTCTCTCATATTCTCAATTCACATAAGATTTTCTATTCTATATTCTTAGATTTCATCTGCATGTTTAATCAGAGTAATGAATCTTTGTTAATATTCTCTGCTAATAGTAATCTGACAGACTAAATTTTTTATATCCATATATATGTGTGTGTATATATATATATATATATGACATACTTTTATATCTCAAGTAGAGAAAATTCCTAAATCTTTCCTATGTTCCTGTTAAGGATAGTAACACAGTATTCAGACTGACATTTCCAACACCAAACAGGATGCTGATTCATTTGTACAGTGTTAATTCTTTTAGGAAAAAAAAAAAGTTTCAGGACAGGAAGAACATTAGATCTGTTTGTTAGAAGTCAGTAAAATCTGTACATTGGCTGAATGTTTGTCTAATGGACATGACACATTTATTGATCATTTTGAAACTGAACAAAAAAAACCTATTGCTTTGATTCAGTGTGTTGTCTTTATAATGAGTTTATTGATTTGGCCCAGGTTAGGGAGTGATATTAATAGATAATAATCAAAGACTTTGTAAGCAAATGGTAGTAGAAACTTACTATTTCAGCATCTTAGCTTTTTGCTTAATCTAAAAAACAAAATGAAATGGGTTTTAAGTCTATTCTATGAAATCAAGTAAACTCTTTTTTAAAAAAATTTTTTTTAATTTAATTTTATTTTTAAAATTTTTTTTCAAGTGCACTCTTTGTAGACTTGACTCTTTGTTATTTATTCTTAATGTGAAGCATTTTAAGGAAATGAAATTAAGAGATTGTGATAGAAAGAAATTGAATGAGTGTCTTTTTCCCAACATATTTTTATTTTGTTAAATATTTCTCAATTGCATGTAACTTTTAGCATTAATTGTTTTTTTTTTTCAGTAGTATTTTATTTTCTAGGAGATCAATGTAATAGATTGTCAGAAAGTCTCTTGTGGCTACATCAGAAAACTTAATTTCCTATGGCTTGGTCTATATGTATCAAATAAGTTGCTTATAAAGAAGACATGTTTATACCACAAAAAACACAGTACAAATAGATTAGTAATAAACTTGAATAAAAATAGAAAACAATAGTATTTAATTTTCCCAAATGCTTGTAAAGATAATCTTCAATATTCATTTTGGTAAGATTTTGAATTCCAAATTTTTCTCCTTTTCTCCTTTCTTAACATTTCCCTCCCCAAGATAGCAAGCAATCTGACAAAAGTTTAGCATTCGTTTTTAAAAATTTTAACTTCCAAATTTTCTTCCTGCCTCCTCCTTTTTCCTTCTTTTTGAGAAGGCAAGAGATTTGATATTTTTATATGTGAAATCATGTATAATCAATCAAAACATATTTCCATATTAGCTATGTTGCAAAAGAAAACAGATTCAAAAAGAGATAAAAATCAAGAAAGTAAAGTATTCAGTCTGATATTCAGAGTTCATCATTTCTCTTTCTGACAGTGGACAGCGTATTTTATCATTTGGTCCTTTGGAATTGTCTTGGATCATTGTCTTGATTAAAGTAGTTTAAGTCTTTCATTTGATCATCCTTACAATATTGCTTCTTGCTATGTGCAATATTCTCCCTATTCTGCTCATTTCATTTTCTATGAATTCATATAAGTGTTTCCAGATTTTTCTGAAATCATTCTGTGTAAAGAATGTTTTTTAAAAAAAGTTTTTACTAATGTTCTCTTCATTTTGATTTTAGGATGCTGGAATATGGTATTTGTTTCACAAGGAAGCCACAGGGGAGTCTAGTGAATCGCATGGATTAACCAAAGCAGAACTGACACCATTGGGTATTTTTTATAACAACAGAGTTCATTCAAATTTTAAGGTCAGTTCCTATTGTTTCTTGCACTAATGGATATTTTTTTTTCTGGGAGAAAAAATATGAGCACAATTGAAGAATGAAAGTCAAATTTGGAACTATGCCCAAGGGGCTATCAAACTGTGCAAACCCTTTGATTCAGCACAATCTCTGTTGGGCTTGTATTCTAAAGATCATAAAAACAGGGAAAAGGGTCTACATGTGCAGATATGTTTGTAAGAATGAAAATCAAAACCATTTGTAAAGGAAATTAATTCTGAGCTTTCGAAGTATATGCTAACAAATATATGCTAACAGATAAAGGAAGAATGGTTTTATTTGGATATTGTATGTGCTTTCCTTAGGGAAAAAAACTCACTGATATGTTTAAATATCTTTAAAATTTTCATATATATATAAGTTCTGAGATGCATTAGGGTTTCTCAAAGCAGTAACACTGAGGACTTTTTTTTTTTTTTATCCCAACTGGCAGCAGGAATATGTGAATGGAGTAATTTTATAGAAACGGTTTTCACATATGACTGGCTTCACATATGGACTTTATCCATATTTAGTGAAACATAATTAACTACACTGGATAAGTTTACCTGCCAAGAGATAACGCGCGCGCATGTGCATACACCCATCCACACACACACACACACACACACACACACACACACAAGAACAACAACTTTTTTTAGAATATACTTTACTTAAAACTTTTAGATTATTTCTTATCCTGTCCAAATTAAACATAAGTTGCAGGAGGAAGGAATCTTTTCTTCCCATTTATGATATTAATGATTAGTACTATGCCAATTATAATCAATTAATATTTATTTTTATATAACATCAGTAACTGACTGAGTAAATAAATGAGTAAAATGTTTCCTCCTTAAGTGGATTTGACTTGACAACATTTTTTTTTAGAGGTCAAATAGAATCTTTTATGACATTGGAATCTTTGGTTGGTGGAGAAGATGGACAAATGGTTTACTCAATATAAATCGGACATTAATAGTAATTTATCTAAGTTTTTAAAAAAATGTTTTGTGTGTGCAACATCACTCCAAAAATCCTTGTCCATATGTGTGTTCCATGTCAGTTTTAAATGAATATTGTGCTATTCTAAAAACTCTCCTGTAAGTAATGATATTTCACTTTTTTTATTCATTTATATAATTCATTTTAAAAAGAAAGAAAGAAATGAACATGTATTATTTGACTACTATGTGCCAAGCACTATGCTAAATACTTACCAAATACGATCTCACTCAGTACTCAACAACTATCCTGAGAGGTAAGTGCTATTATTATTCTCCTTTAACAGTTGAGAAAACTGAAGCAGCCTGAGATTTAGTGACTTTCCCAGGGTCACATAGCTCATAAACTCCTGAAGTAGAATTTTAACTCAGGTCTTCCAGACTCCAGACTCAGGGCATTGTTCAATTTACCTCCTTGTTGCTGTTCAAAAATAAAAATAATTTGAATTGACATATAATATTTGATGGTTTTACAAAGCATTTTCCTTGCAAAAATCCCAATCAAATCAAGATCACATAGTTAATAAATATCAATGGACTCCATCTGGTATCTGTAAGCCCTGGGATTCTTTCTATGCCACCATATTGTAGGGCAAATAATCTTCACACTAGGAACACATTAAGAACAATCCAGGTATTTATGGGATGAAGAGACATTTCAGAGAGTAATAATTTGTTAAGGGGATTTCTTGATTCATGTACACATGGTCATGGTTTTAAGCATATGGTCCTTAATTATGTTTTCCAGGCGGGTTTGTTTATTGATAAAGGAGTAAAAACATCCAATGCTAGTGCTTCTGATCCAAGAGAATATCTTTGTTTGGATAACAGCGCAAGGTATACATTTTAATTTTTAAAATTCTATTCAATTTATGCTAAGTCAAGGGAAACTTTATAAATAAAATCATTGATAATAATTCAATTTAGGTGTTTGTTCAGTGCCTACTGTGTGCCTAGCACTGTGCTAGGGATAAAAAGACAAAGATAAAAACAGTTCCTACCTTCCAAGAAGTTATGTTTTACTGATGACATGTGCACGTATAAGAAAATGATTATGGAGAGAAGCTACTAATGGGATGGGGGGACTCAGGAGATGATGATAGTAATAGTAATTATAATAATAGATTACATTTGTAACCTTGGAAGAAATAATAGATTAAATTTGTAACCTTGAGAGAAATAGGATTTTACAAAGTGAATGACTTGCTCAGGGTCATACAACGAAGTGTTGGAGTTGGGGTTTGGGTTTGAACTTGGGTATTTTCTGATTCCATTGTACTATGCTTACACTAGAAACAAAAATTAAAATGTATTTTTAAAAGTCTGGAATAGTCTTTTTTTTTTATGAGTGTTGAGGAAACATATTTTACTCTTTTGACATCTGTGGATTAATATAAACTTCATCTTCAGATTACACAGAAGTAACTAGTAATTTCCTGTTTATAGCACTCATTCCCTATCTTTGTTGGTGCCATTTTCAGTTAATCAGCAAATATTTGTTAAGCAACTACTACATGCCAGGCTCTGTGCTAAGTTTTGTAGATATAAAAGGAGGCAAAAGATAATCCCTATCCTCAAAGGGGGAGTCTAAGGGGGGAGACAACATGCAAATATATTCTAAGCAAGTTACATACAGGATAAATAGGAAATGATTAAAAGAGGGAAAGCACTGAAGGTAAGAGTTACTGGAGAAGGCTTCCCATAGAAGGTAGAATTTTAGTTGGGACTTAAAGAAAGCCAAGTAAGTCAGTAGTAAGAGTGAGAGAGAGCATTCTAGGCATAGATGACAGCCAGAGATGTTCAGAGTTATCTCCCTTCCCCTTTACCCAATCTGTTTAATATATAGCTAACCTTCTTCCTTTACATCCCAAGGCCTACCACAATCTAGAGGAACTTTAGTTCTGTGTATGTTGATGAGCTAACAACCTGGTAACATAGTTCCTCAGCTCAATCAAATCTATTACGTTCTACTTTTGCCATACTCTTGCAATTCCACTGCTTCCAGGAGCTAGAATTTTGAAATTCCATTCTAATTCTACAATCTTTTGTCTTTTTCCTACTCTCATTCACAACAAATAAATCTTTCCTTCCAATTAGTCATTGATCTTTTGAGGCCATCTTTGTTCTACTCAATTTCTCCTGTTTGGTTTTTTACTTTGCTTGCTTTGATACTGAACCTTGACCTCTGTCTCTATAATTTTTGACTATCATCTTAGAATTCCTTGTCTTATGGACTTTAACATTCTCAATTTACTAATCCTCATTCTTCCACTTTTCCATGGCCATTCATGTGTTTATTCTCTAGGACCTTAGAATTTTACTGGGGGGGGGGGGGAGGGGGGAGGAGACATGAAATAAGCTTATTCTAGAGATCACATTTAATTCATAGTCTCAACTGGGCCTTTGATTGATGTAGTTTGACGTACTATTTGTTTTACTGTTATTAATTCCCTATTTTTTCCCCCACAGTGATAAATCTCACACTCCCCCCTCCTCTTACTATCTGTTATACCTCTTATACTTGCAATGGAAAATTTAGCCTCTTAGTTAAAAAGCTTGATACCATCTGCTGTAAGCAGATTTATCCTATACTGTTTCATTCCTCAAAACTTTTTAGAACTATCACCAAATTATTTTCTCTTGCTTCCTTCTGATCACAAAGGAAAAATTATCTCTTCTTTAGTAAGATGATTTTCTTACCTGCACCCTTAATCGCATATCCCACCTTTATTTATTACTTTGTTTTATCAATTATTCTCCACTTCACACCTTCTCTCTCTCTCTCTTTCTCCTCCCCTCCCCCCCTTCTTCCCCCCCCCCCCCCCACCTAATGGATCTTTAATTTCTTCCTTTCTATTGGCTTCTTTTCATCTACCCATAAATATGACTGTATACTTCCCGTCCTATAAAAATCATGTTTCTAAAAAAATGCTTCATTGTCTTTCTTCTATTTCTTTTCTTGTTTTATTACCTTTTCCCTACCCTCTTTTCCTTTTCCTATTCCTTTACCATTGCTAAATAAAAAGACAAAGTCTTTGTAACAAATCTCTGTAGTCAAGTAAAACATTTTCCCTGACTGTCTGACAATGTTTCGCTTTATTCTGTTTCATGAGTACGTCACTTCTCTGTTAGGTGGAGAATAGTATGCATCATCATCAGTCCTTTGGAATCATGATTGCTCATTTCACTGGTCAGATTTGAGTATTTCAAAGTGATCTTCTTTTACAATGTTAATGTTGATTTGTTGTCCCTGGTTCTGCTAACTTCCTTAACCAATTTTTAAGGTACTGAATGAAGCCTTTTTTTATTTAATAGCATTTAAATTTTCCCAATTAAATATAAAGATAGTTTTCATCATTCACTTTTGTAAGATTTGAGTTCCAGTTTTCTTTTTCTCCCTTCCTTTCCTCCCTCCCTTCCCAAAAGCAAATTGATATAGGTATTATATATAAATAATTTAAAACATATTTCCCTATTAGTCATGTTGGGAAAGAAAAGTCAAAACAAAAGGGGAAAACCACAAGAAAGAAAGAAAAAAAGAAACATATGCTTTGATCCTTATTCAGTCTCCATAGTTCTTTCTCTGGGTGTGAATGGTATTTTCTATACCAAGTCTGTTGGAATTGTCTTGCTGAGAAGAGCTAAGTCAGTCACAATTGTCATAATTGATTATCACACAAAATTGCTGTTATAGTGGACAATGTCTTCCAGGTTCTGCTCAGTTATGTAAGTTCTTCTAGGCTTTTCTGAAATTGGCCTGCTTCTCATTTCTTACTGAAAAATGGTAATACATTACAAATACCTCATCTTATTCAGCCATTTCCCAATTGATGGACACCCACTCAATTTCCATTTCCTTGCACCACAAAAAGAGCTGTGAAGCTCTTTTCTTGAGGTTTCTTGAACCTCCTCATTCATAACTTTTCTGTTTGGCCCTTTTGCAGCACTTTTGATTTATGCCTCTATGATATATTTATGTATTGCAATTAACTGGTTATGTGTTATGACTCTTAGATTTTAAACTTCATGAGATCTTTGCTAAAAATTTTTCCCTTTCCCTAGTACATAGCAGAGTACTTTTACACAGGATGTATTTAGGATAAAAGTTTCTTGAGTGGAATAATTTTCTTTGTCAGCAATTTTAAGATTTCTGCAGTTTCAGAAAGCCATCGTTTCCTGCTTATTAAAGAGAGAGAAGAGTATAATTAAGCAATAGTGACTATTGGAATGTATAATAATAATCTTCTTTGAATATCACTTGTGCAGGAGGCCTAAGCACTAATTTATCTCTGACTGCAGCTACTTTGAGAAAGTGAGGGAGTGCATTCTTGATGAGAATTACACCTTATTTTTAGATTATAAAATGAAGAACTGTCTTCTTCAACAGGAAGCCATATTGGTCAAGTCAAGTTAATAAACATTTATTAAGGACTTTCTATCTGCTTAGCACTGTTTTAAGTTTTGGGAATAGAAAGAAAGGTAAAAATAGTTTCTTTCCTGGAGGCAATTACATTCTATGGGGAAAATATGTAAAACATATACAGAATATAAAAACTTTCAAAGGGAAATTTCTCTTACAGTAGGTAAAATTTGTGCTGTTCAGCAGTTGGCATAGGCAGCAGGACAAATATAAAAATTCATCATAATGTTGATGGCTATATATATTACACTCATTTTGCAGGTCTTTGGGGAAAGGAAGAGGAGGAAAAGGAGGGAGAGGGGAAAAAAGACATTGGGGGAGAGAGAAGGAGCAAGAAAGAGAAAGCATTGTAAATGGAACAGATATTTAAATAGCTTTAAGGTTTTTAAAATGCTTTTCATAAACCTGTGATCTTCACAACAACCTTGGGAAGAACATTCTATAGGCAATATCCTTATTTCATAGCTATAGTTAAGAACCATTAGATTAATTTCTCAAAGTCAAGTAGCCAGTAAGTTTCTGAGGCAGTATTTGAAAGCAGGGCTTCCTTATTCCAAGTCCTATTTCTTAACCATTTTCATATCATTCCATGGTGTTATCTAAATCATGCTATAATCCTAAAATGATATTTTCCTTTATGCCATGAATTTTTAAACACTATAGCAGTTTTCTTTTTTTCTTTCTTTCTTTCTTTTTTTTTTTTTTTTTTGGTTCTTCTCAGTGGTTTAGTGATTCAAAGCAATTCTATTTTTTTTTTTTTATTTTGTATTTGGCACAGTATTTTGCATATATTTATGTGGGTGGTTTTTTATTTATTTATTTTTTTAAGATAACTTTTTATTGATAGAACCCATGCCAGGGTAATTTTTTACAGCATTATCCCTTGCATTCACTTCTGTTCCGATTTTTCCCCTCCCTCCCTCCTCTTCCTCCCCTAGATGGCAAGCAGTCCTTTACATGTTGAATAGGTTACAGTATATCCTAGATACAATATATGTGTGCAGAACCGAACAGTTTTCTTGTTGCACAGGGAGAATTGAATTCAGAAGGTATAAATAACCCGGGAAGAAAAACAAAAATGCAAGCAGTTTATATTCATTTCCCAGTGTTCTTTCTTTGGGTGTAGCTGCTTCTGTAGCAGTTTTCTAAATAGGTTTAGTGGGATGTTTGTCCAAGCTAACATGAAGCAATGAGTTCCTTAATGTGGTGATCTAAGCTCTTGTTTTCTTTTTAGCATTCTTGATTGCAAGTCATAAGTAGAACCAACTTTGCTTTCCTTTTCAGCCACTATGTATATATTATGGTTACATGGTGCAATATTTCAGGCATAAGCACACAATATGAGCCAAGATAAACAGTTTCAAAATTGGAAATGAACATTTTTGAAAATAATGGCAGGAAAACAAAGATTAAGATGGGTCAACTCAGAAAATTGTGCAAAAATAAATTGTGTATCCAGTAAAAAGTTCTGGATCTTGATTAACTTTATTCTATCTCTAATGCACTATAGATAATTATTACTCTTATTTCTCTAATAGCCAAGATTGAGATTAATAGGTTTTACAGATTACAAGGCTAAACTTTGTCTTTAGCAAGTATTTGAAGGAAGAAATATTCCAGTAGGTCATAAAGTCTGACTTCAGTATGAAATGAGGTTCCTTAATGAGACACGGGATTAAGAGAAAGTTTGGAAAATATGAGTTTGTAAAATTAGTCAGCATGAGTTTACAAAGGTCAGATCTGTTCTGAAATATTTTTAAGGGATATTCAGACAGCATTTGAAAAGTTAAAAAGGAAATAAATAAAAAATTTGATCACAGTTTGATCAAAGTGTAAAAAAGAAAAGCGAATAATAGCTGACAAAGTTTAGAAATCTTGGGAACTTGGCATCTTTATTCTACTTATTTGATTATTGATAAGAGTTCTTGTGCTCATTTCATGTTTGTTGTATATGTTGTAGCCATAAGTATTAAGAAACTATGGAATCCATATATAAAATTGACAGATCAATAGTCAAAAGGGCAAATATAACAAAGATCCTATGGAAATTTTATTCACTTATGATAAATTAAACTGGTTAATTAGATGAACTTTTTGCCTACCTTCAGAATTTGAAAGAAAGGAGAATGAGCATAAAATTTGGTGAAAAATTGGAAATTTGGGCTAAACTTAAAAGACAGTAAAAGATAGTAAAGAGATAACAAGAAATATCAAGAGAGTCAAAAAAAGAGAAAGGATGAGTGTTTAAAAGGGAAATAAATCAAGAGAGCATCTATTTTAAATCATAAACAGAAGATTGTGAATTTAATGAGCCGTCATGCATCAAGCAGCAAGAGATTCCCTAGATTTAGTTCTAGAAACAGCTAGAGTGGCATTGATGTTGCAACATGTGGTATTGAGGTGATTTTTTTTTCCTCATTTTGGCTGTCATTGATAACATTGATAAGTTTCCTTTATAAGAATATTCCATCTGTTTAGTATTATGTAAGGACTAGGAAACTACTCAGCATAACCAATCTCATGGAGAGTTTATTGGTAGCTTAAGAATCAGAGGAATTGTCCTTTAGTACCCCAGGGTACTGGGATAGGGTTCTTGGATTAAGTTAGAGGCAAGAAAAGGCAAGTAATTTGAATTAAAACATGTGTAATATTGTATCTAAGGATAGATTTATTGCATTTGTATTTTATGTCAGGATAAGGGTTGAATATGATATATGCGAATGGCCTGTTCAGTCCAAATCTGTACTTAGGGAATGTTTATGACAATCTTTTCTAATTGACAAGGAAAATCTTAACATACCCTTTTTTCGTCTTTGTAAAAAAAACTTTTTTGATTGATACCTTTTAAATCTATCACTTATTTCTGGATATAGGTCCCTAAGTCCCTTGAAAAACAACCTTCCCCTCACATCCTTGGCACTTTGAAATCAATCACTCCCCATAAACTCAGTAAGCATGTACTTTGGGCTTTGGCACCATTCTAAGTTCTGGGAAAACAGAGGCAGAAAACAATTTTTGCCTGGTATATTTGAGATGAAGGCTTTAGCAGTTGTGGAGGGGATCAGAAAAAGTCTACTGCAGAAGGTGGGATTGGAAATGAGTTTTGAAAAAAGCCAGCAAAACTAAGAAAGAAAAATGATTATGTAAAAACACCACATCTGACAATGCTTTTAACATTCTGCTTTTGTGGTCCCCTTCTTTCCTAGAGGGAAATGTTTCATTATCAAATGTCACTGATTAGGCTTCCTCTTCTTTTTAGAGCTAGGGGCCACAAGGCACAGAACACTGGCCCTGAAGACAAAAAAAATCTGAGTTTAAATCAGCTTCAGGCACTTAATAGCTGTGTGCCTTTGGACATTTAACCTGTTTACTTCAGTTTCCTTAGTTGTAAAATAGAGATAATAGTAGCAGCTACTTCCCAGACTTACTGAGACGATCAAATGAGATAATATTTGTAAAGTGATTAACATAGTGTCAGACACGTAATAGGCTATATATAAATAATTATTCCCTTCCTTTTTTATATTTTGTTTGATTATAGTCATTATGAAGATTGTCATTCTGGTTCCGCTTATTTTTTATTGTACGTCAGTTCTTAAAGATCTTCCCATGTTTCTCCGAATTTCTCATTCACCATTTCTTATTGTACAAAAACATTTCATTACGTATATCGTAGTTTCAATCTATCAACACTCATGTGGTTGCTAGTATTTTTTTTCTTCAGTAAAAAAAAATCCTGTAAAAATCTGCTTCAGATATTTGGGTATATATTGAAACTTTCATTTTGACTTTAACTCCTTGAAGCCCAATTGAAGAATCAACATAGATATATCGATCTGCCTAGAAAATTCATGTCTAAAAACGGAAGAAGACTAGTCATATAGAAAGAATGAGTATTGGCAGTGGAATGAGCATTATACTGAAATCCCATTTGAGAGGAAAGCTTCTAGAAGATTGAATTAATATATCATGGAGGTTTTATAGGAAGGCATGGAGAAGAAGCTCATTCTGAAAGTACACAGATGTTTGTAAACATTACTGTTAGAAAAAAGACCCACACTGACATAATCATATATCAGTGGGGGAAAAAATCTTGTACTTCTTTGAATTTTTGAAATACTAATGTTATATTAATATGGACAGAGATTGAAACTAACATTAATTTTAAATCAAAGATTTTTTTTAAAGAGGTTATTAAGTTATACAGGTACAAATAAATATGCTGACTAATCTATTTCTATAGTAATTTTGTTTTACACTGTTTATATTTTCCTCACCTTATCTCAAGATTTCGACCTCATCAAGATGCAGACCCCGAAAAACCCCGTGTTGCTGCACTTATTGACAGACTCATCACTTTTAAAAATAATGATCATGGAGCATGGGTCCGAGGAGGAGATATTATCATTCAGAATTCGGCGTATGTGACCTAATCAAAACAATTTAATTGACTGTTGGAAAAAAAATTGGGGGGTGGGAGGAACATCATGTGAGAGAAGATAGTATTGTATCTTGCAATTATTTTGCTTATCTTAATACAAGAGAGGAACCAATTATAGGGGCTGACTTACCAAGTATAACAAGAATTTACTATTAATTAATGACAACTAATTTTACTTCTTCCTTGGTTTAGCCCTTATTTTTTGCCTTCTAGAGTAGTTCAAACTCTCCTCTCTTTTATAGTTGCAGTTGCCAAGTTTTGTGGTGATCTTAACTATGGATCCTTTTCTTTTTGTGGAGTTGTTTGCATTATTTTGTGTTTGAGTAGAATTCCAGGAATTTAGCTAAAGAAGTCCTTAGGGAAAACTTATATCCCAGAACTGTTTCAGGGGCTTCCCTTTTCCTGGCCCCAGGGCTGTGGTGGTGGTTTCTTTATCATTATGATCTTTTGATTATTTGGTCTCTTTCAAATGGTTTCTTTTTCTTCTTCCATCATCTAGCTTCTTTCCCTAAAAAGAAACCAATCTGGTAAAATGGCAATTCTAGAGTTGTACAGAAATTAAGAATTTAACTCTGTGTGAATAAGAAGAGTAATGTCCCAAAATCAAGTAAAAATTAGGGGAAACATGGGTTTTTCCCCTTAAATCTTTAAACAAAACTCCACCTTTCTCTTACTAGTTTTGTTGACTTTATGTTTTTTAAATGACTTGTGGCTATACTACTTTTTTCATTCCCAATATGTATTTATTTTATTTTGGACATAGATTTAATACTCAAGGATTGTTGAATTCTGTTGCTGGATATGACATTATTGTTACTTTTTATTTTTTGGGAGTTCAAATTCCTTTTTGACCTTGCCATCCAAGAAAGTGACCTGGTAGACTAATGTTAGTAATATTAAATTATTTGTTTGAAGCTGTCTCTTTGAACTCTTTTCACAATTTGGAGAGAGTAAAAATTAATGGTCCTATTGAGATTTTCCAGAATTCAAATAATCTTTTACATAATTTATTGAATTTCTTTAATTTCCTTTCTCTTGCAGATTTGCAGATAATGGAATAGGGTTAACTTTTGCCAGGTTAGTAATTACTAGCATTTTTCATTGATTTATTTTTTCTCTCTTCTCTTTCTTTCCTTACTTGTCCACATTTAAGATTGCCACTATGATTCTACTTTGCTTTAATTTTGTAAAAGATAAACAATAAAAGAAAGTTGGGGAAGATCCTTTCTGGAAATAATGTTTTATGCAACTCAACAAATATTTATTAAGTATGATATAGACACTGGGGAGCACAAAGGACAAGAATACTGTTTCTGCCTGCAGGAAACTTATGTAACCTTAGAGTCAAGTAGGAGATACATATCCATGAATAAATATTAAAACAAAAACCAATCAATAGTTTGTATAAATATAGAATCTTATTCTATAATCTTTCATCTTATAATCTCTGAATCTTATAGAGTGAAAGGAGAAAGATTTCTTTAGCCTTATACCATTAGAAGTTAAAAATTCATTTAGATTGAATAAGGAGTTTTGGGTTAGGTAGGTGGCACAGTGGGTAGAGTTCTGGCCTGTTATCAGAAAGACTCATCTTTTAGACTTCAAATCTAGCTTCAAAATTTTCTGGGCAAGTTACTTAATCCTGTTCAACTCAGTTTTCTCATTTGTTAAAATGAGCTGGAAAAGGGAATGGCAAACCACTCCAGTATCTTTGCTAAGAAAACCAAAAATGAGGTCATGTAGAGTCAGATAGATGTGACAGGAACAACTTAATATCTTAACATTTCTACCAGTATCACCACCACCAACAAAGAGTTCTTACTACCAATGAAACGTTTGACGTCACTAGAGACTTATAGACAAATAGAGGTATCTTCCATTTCTTATTCAGTAGAAAAGTCTGAAGACTTAAAATCAAAAGCAAAAAGTTGAAGAAGGATTTGTGAGAAATTAAAAAAAAGAGAAAGGGTGGAAATGTGGAAGAGATTATTATTTGTTTTTCCAAGAAGCTACTTTTCATTAGCAGTGACTCTTATTATATAAGCAAGAAGCAGCTAGATGGTAAGAGGATTGAGTCTTGGTTTTGAATCTAAGTTTGAATGCAATCTCAAACACTTTCAGTTTTTGGGAAGAGTCACTTAATTTTCCTCAGCCTCAAGTTCCTCCTTATCATGGGAATAATAATTGAACTTATCTTATAGGGTTGTTGTGGAAGTAAAATGAAATAATATTCGTAATGCTCTTTGTAAAACTTAAAGTGAAGTATAAATTCTAGCTACGGATAATTTTTTGGGAGTAGGTTGTGTCCTTATTTCTCAGTCTCTTGACGTGGGAGAATCTTAAATGGTTGTTGCTTTAATAATTATATTCAGTGAAAGCCAGTAGTTTCCCCCACCCTTTTTTTCTTTTATTACAAATGTGATATATTTTGTTCTAGGACTATCAGGTTGTTGCTAAAAAAAAAAAAAAAAGCTTTAGTTGTATATGTTTAATTTTTAAGATTTTCAGTATTTCATGACTTAAAATTATAATTGTTCTGATTTTTTAAAAAAGCAATTTTTAAAAAAGAAATACATTAAATTTCAATATAACAAAAAGAATTTATAATACAAATTTTAGCTTGCCTTTCTCGTTGGATAATAAAGTATGATTAATACTCATTCTCCTTTGACAGTGATGGAAGCTTCCCCAACGATGAAGGTTCCAGCCAAGAAGTATCAGAATCTCTGTTTGTTGGGGAGAGCCAGAACTATGGTTTTCAGGGTGGTCAGAACAAGTATGCAGGCATTGGAGGGATAGCCAAGAGACTTAGGACTTTGCCTAGGAACAGGTAAGGCTGCTTCCCACACTTGGACAGATTATACTTCCTTGAATCAGGAAAATTATGAATTATAATATTACCTCTAATACTCCCTAGCTGAGTGACCATGGGTCGTTCACTTGACTTCAGTACCTTAACCTGTTAAATGAGGGTAATGGTGTCTGTAGTGCCTGCTTTATAATGCTGTTTTTAAAAATATATATAATTTAAATTATTATGAAACTGACAAACATCAACAGCAACAACAAAAAATGGCTTAGTGGCTCAGTGTGGATGGTGTTGGAATTGGAGTCAAGAAAATCTGAGTTCAAATTGGACCTGAAATATTTAGTGGTTATGTGGCCTTGGGCAAGTCATTGAGCCTCTCCCCTCAGTTTCCTTATCTGAAAAATGGGATTAACAAGAGTACTTAATTTCTAGGTCTGTTATAAGGATCAAATGAGATATTAAAGTTTGCAAATAGATGTTGTAAATGTTAGCTTCTATAATATGAATAAAAATGAACATTTTATCTAAGCAAAGAAGAAAAGAAAAATATATATGTCATGGCAAAATTTTATCATGTAAATAGATCTTAGTTTTTTTTTTTAAGTATATGTTAATTTTAATTTAATAGTTGGACATTGTTCTTAACTGTGTCTCTTCTGAATTTCCTTCTACTCTATTTTTTAAAAGATCTATCTTTTCCCTTTTATTTTTATATTCATCCCTCCATTCTCCAGTCTTCATTATAACTCCTTTATTTACCTTCAAAAAATCACAAATAACTAATAGCCCTGGCTGTCCCTTATGCGTGAAACTCACATCTTCATCATTTCTGCTTCCTCAAGTCTTGGCTAGAGTTTTCTCAAGAAATCCCTTTCTTGTCCTCCTGAATCTTTGTGCCTTCCCTCAGATTTTCTCCCAATTTTTCTTTTTTTAAAATTTTGTTTGTACATAGTTGTTTGCATGTCATTTCCTTCATTAGGCTGCGAGCTCCTTGAGAACAGGAACCATTTTGGGGAAAAGGGGAGCTTTTTTTGTATGTCTGACACTATTGTACAGAGGCTAACATATAGTTGAGGCTTAGTAAATGTTTATTGATTTGGTTTGATCTTGGTCTCCCTGGATGATCAAGCCAACCTGATTTCAATGAATTATTGATTACTTTAGGCTCCCCTCTCTCAGGAATTATTATCCTGAAATATGTTAGGCATGTGCCAGGCAGTCTTCAGACAATATGTTGGTTACAGCTTGAATGTCATGAGGAGAAAGACTTTTTTGATGTGTAGGTTGTAGTTTTAAACAGAATAGTCTATTTTCTGTTATCAAGAAAAGGAATCTTTGCTGGTCAGTGCTATCATATCCGAGATTGGTCAGTTCCTATAGACATTCTAGGGAAAAGAGTTAAGAATAGTAAAGTAATTTGTGTGTCCCTAATTCAATTAGGTATTTGCTAAGTGCTTATCAATATAGAAGACACTGTCCTAAGCCCTAGGAATACAAAGACAAATGAAATAGGTAGTTTTTACCCTAAAGGAGTTTAAATTGTCTTCCTAACATTTTTTTCATGGCTAAAATACAATTGTTACTAGTTGGTTTCTTTATTGGCCCTTCATATGAAATTCCAAGCAATTTAGAGTACTGAAAGACTATTTTTCTCAGTGTAGGCATTTCCCTAGGTTTATCTATCTTTCTAAACTTCATTTATATTTATACATTTATATTTGTGCTGATCCTTGAATTATAGAATCATAGAATTTCAGAAGTAGAAGGGACTTCAAAGACTGTTAGCCTTTCAATTATTGAATTTTACACATTAGCGAACTAGGACACAGAGAGATGAAGGAATTTGTTTTTATTCACCCAAGAGTAGGACCAATTCTAGTTCCCAGGTCTCTTGCTTCTCATTTTAGAGTTCTTTCTAATATTACAGCTCCTTCGCCTAGCTTTTCATTGTTCATTAGTAAATCAAAAAGAGGTTCTTCCTGAAGAACACTTATTTTTATCTTCATATTTCTGTGAGTATTATGCATATAGTGGGTTCTTAATAAATGTTTTAATGATTGATTTTTTCCTCATTCTGAGTATTTTTATGTATATATTTATTAGACATCCAATCACAGTAAATATTTATTAAGCACATTTTGTGTACCAGATACTGTGTTAAGTGCTGAGAGTATAAAAAGAATCAGAAGATAGGCTGTGCCCTCAAGGAGCTTACAATCGAATAGTGTAGAATAGTTAATGCAAAGCAAAATGTAGCTAATAAAAGTACTTATTTTTCAAAAAGGAAAAAAATGTTGATTTTTTTTCCCCCCCCTGAATTTGACTTGAGGCGAGGCAAGTTAAGGTTCAGTATTTTCTTGAATTAGTCTGTCCTCTGTCTCTTCCAAATTAAACGCACTGAAAGAAATTATTTAATGTTTAATAAGTTTACAAATTTTCACCTGTGATTTAATTTTATGTTTCAACAGGACATTTCCAATTAGAGGTTTTCAGATTTATGATGGACCTATTCATCTTACCAAAAGTACATTCAAAAACTATGTGCCAACAACGGATAGATACAGCAGTGCCATTGGGTTCCTAATGAAGAATGTCTGGCAGTTAACACCCAAAAATAACATCTCCTTGGTGAAGTTTGGTGCTCATGTATGTATATTCTCTTAGTTCCTCTTTATGACAGCAAAGGAAGAAAAAAAGATAAGGGAGGAAACCAAATTGAGTTTGGGGGTGGTGGAACTATAAAGAAAGATGTAAATAAATTGGATTCCATGTACTTTTGCCCATATGAATTCCAGATGATAGCAAAAGAAATTATCTCAGGCTATTTGACATTTAGCTGATATTCCAAAAGAGAAAAGTAGCTTAAAATATGATGGTTTCAGTGTTTTGATTTCATGTTATGGTAGTTTGATAGCACAGTGGATAAAATGCTGGGCCTGGAGTTGGGAAGACTCATCTTCTTGAGTTCAGATCTGGCCTCAGGCATTTATTAGCTGGAAAATTCACTGTTTGCCTCAGTTTCTCATCTATAAAATAAGGTGGTTAAGAAAATGGCAAACTACTCCAATATTAGCTTCCTATTTTGGTTACAGTAATTAGAGTGTTAGGCTTGAAGTCAGGAAGCCTTTATCTCCCTGGGTTCAAATTAAATCTCAAACACTTAGTAGTTGTGTGAACTAGACACAACACTTTTTAATTTAGTTTCTGCATCTGTAAAATGAGCTGGAGAAGGAAATGGCAAATATTCTATTATCTTTGCCAAAAGTCAGATGGGGCCACAAAGAGGGCACATGACTGAAAAATGACCCAAAAATCATGAAAGAGGTACTATTTAAACTATATAGCATTTTTGTTAAGTACTTAAATTTGTAAAATTCTGTTTCCATCATTTTCACTTATACCTCTACAGTTTTGTTCCTCTACGTAACACAATTCAAAATATATCACTTGTGTCTGTATAACCAGACACACATTTAGAGTTTCAGTTGAAAATAACAGGCTAAGACCATGTTATAGCTCCTAATCTACTGGCAGTAGCAGTTGAGTACAGTGGACTGAGCTTCATTCACTCACCTCATGGATAGTAATAGTAATCACAGTGGCTTGTTGAAACCCAAGCTAGTTTTTGCTTTAAAATAAAGTCTGTAGCAGGTCAATGAAGGAAATCTACTGACTGCAGAAGGGAACAACTGCAGCATATCACAGAATATTGAATAATAAGTGCTAGTCAATCCAACTTTTATTTTGACCATGTATCTCCAGTGGGATAGTTTAGGGCTATATTATTAGGCCATGCTTATCAAATTACACTATTCCTTACCATCCAATATAAATAGAAAAATGTCTGCATGACCCCATAGGGTTCGTGTTACTATGATATCAAAAACGATATTATGGCCTACATACATTCATTCATTAAGCTTGAAGCTATATTATCTAGTGGGAATTAGGTAACATGTTATTGAAAGTCAATCAATAAATCGAACTTTGATTAAATTGATAAAATTTGCCTTTTCCCTAGGCTCTGTGCTAAAAACTAGGGAGACTTAGTAGTAGCTCTCATACTTAGATAAATGAATTAGTCCTAAGAATTCGTAATCTAGGGTGGACAGGCACCTACATATATGTTCAATTCTTTTAGTGGTTTCTGACTCTTAGTGACTCTCTTTGGAGTTTGCTTGATAGAGATGTGGAGGGGATTTGCTATTTCCTTCTCCAGCTCATTTTACAGATGAGCAACTGAGGCAAACAAGATTAAGTGAGTTGCCTAAGGGTCACATAACTACTGAATATCTGAGACAAGATTTGAACTTGGGAAGATGAGTCTTCCTGGCTTTGCATTCTATCCACTGCTTCATGTACTTATATAGGAATGTGTATAGGATACAAAATCAACACAAAGTAATGTTGGGGGAAGGCGTGAGTATATTTATTTATTTGTCTTTTTATTTGTTTACATTATTTGTTAAAAAAAAACATACAAAAACAAACATGAGTTTTTAGGAAAGAAGTACTTGAAATGGTATTTGAATTGAATCTTGAAGGAAACTAAGCATTTTCAGAATTGGAACTGATGTGGGAATGAAATCCAGACATAAGAGAAACAGCTGCAATAAAGAGACAATCAAACATCATGTATGAGAAACAGCAAGAAGTCCAATTGGGTTGAATTGTAGGGTATATAATAAGGCTAGAAAAGTAGAATAGGGTCAAGTTATAAAGGTCCTTAAATGCCCAACAGAGATTTTGTCCTAGAGGCAATAAGTATCACTGAAGATAATTGAGTAAGGAAGTTACATCATCAAACCTGTACTTTTAAGAAAATAAATGATAGCTATTTAAAGAATGTTTTAGGGAAATTGAGAGATAAATTACAAAACTTTGACAGTGTGACAATATGGACAATGAGGGAAGAAGTGATGAGTGCCTGATCTAGGGTGCTGGCTGTATAGGTGGAAAATAAGATGACAAATGGAAGAATTGTTATGACCCAGTATAAGATTAGCACTATATTATGCAGTTATAAAATCCCCATAGGAGTAGAGTTATCATAAGAAAGGCTTTACTGGTCTGTCCAACCTTGTATTTTATCTGACAATGGCACCAAGAGACTACAGCAGATCTATTAGGAACCTTCCAGTGTCTCAGAAGATTAAAGGCCTAAAATATACTAGCATCTGGAGGTACAAAGTTAGATACCCCAAACTCAGAACTGGAAATCTAGCTATTCAAAATCAATTGTAGTCAGATATAAGCCCCAAGTCAAAATAAGATCTAACGGTATAGGTATTGTAAAAAAAAAAATTAAATGTAAAAGATGTGTTTCTGTGGCTTGAAGACAGTATCAATTTAAAGAAAATGAGAAATGTTGTTGGCATAGTTCCTCTAAGTCTGACCAGAAGCTTTATAATATTCATTGTAATCTGCTCTAAAGCGTGTGTTCTCTTCAAGTGTGTTCAAGACTATGAAATGTGTCCCTCCTTTCTTAGGAGGAGATGTTGGATGTGGAATGGGTGCATGTTTTCAGTTCATATTGATGTATTGATTTGAATGAATTTTTGTGTGTGGGGGGGTACAAGTGAAGGCTTATTCAGATATTAATATGATGTTAAAATTAGGCATCAATAGAGCTTTTTAAAATTAGCACAGTAAAAACTAACCTTACATTCTGTCAAAGAATATATGGGGAATAAATGGGGTATATATGCTTACTACTACTACTAAAAAGTACCTATTACTATTTCTAGCTAACTTAAAGGCCATTTGAGAAATTGGGTGAAAACTTGAATTAGACTTTTTAATTTTATTCCCCCTCCTTTCCTTTTCCCCCTGAATAAAATGGCCAAGATATTCAGTACTGAAGATACTTATCATGTCATTTAGTTTGATTTGTCAGAACTGGAATTTGAATCCAGATCTCCTAAGTCCCAAGTCTAATTCCGTCTCCCCTCCCCAAATGTAGCAGCTTTATTCACTGTTCTTTCTAGGTTAGATATATCAATTTTTTAGTCAAACTGAAATATGGGAATTAATACATGGTCACTTGACTTAGTGATAGCTTAGGAGTCAAAAGATGGCGCGAAGTCATTTACAAACTCTGAAATTCCTCTAATTAGACATACTAGCCTTTAAGGTGGTTGTCTTTCATTTTCAAAGAGGACCAATGACATGATGTGATTTTTTAACTTGAATGTAAATTGAATTTAAGTAAAGCAGAGATGCACAAAGTTGTCAGTCTCATTGTCTCTTTCTGAGAACAATGGCACAGTAAAAGTCAAGAAGACTAGTGATGGCTCCAGCTCTAAGCACTTCAAAACATCTCATAGCCATTGGAACAAATTATTCTTCATGTGCTTGGGGATAAACATCCCCCTAATTCATTGTTGGATTCGAGGCCTGTCACCTCAACCTGATTAGCCCATCTGCCAAGACGATTTACTAGGTTATGGCTGCTAAGGAAGCACACTACAATTTCTTGGAGTAATAGGTGAGAGTTGAGTGGATAGTGGACACCTAAAAGTTGATAAGCAGCCTTGAAAAGGGCCTTGGCATGTCCTCACACTGATACCCCATATGGTCCAATCTAAAATAATCTCTGTTCTGAACTTTGAAAAGGCTGGTGCCAGTAATTCAGGCATTAAAACAAGTGTATCCAGTATGCCACTAAAGGATCAAATCATTGTTGCTAAAACTTTGGTGTTTCCATTTTCATTTTTTTTTTCTTTCTGCAATCAGGTTTCTTTGAATGTCTTTTTTGGTAAACCTGGTCCTTGGTTTGAAGACTGTGACTTGGATGGTGATAAAAATTCCATATTCCATGATGTTGATGGCTCTGTAACAAGATACAAGGACACTTATGTGGGTAGAATGGACAACTTTTTGATCAGACATCCCGACTGTGTTAATGTGATCAAGTGGAATGGGATTATCTGTAGTGGGACTTATGCCCAGGTAGGCACATACATGCTCAGAAGGATTCAAGAGGTGACTAATAGCCCCGCACTTGCTTTTTATATTCATTGCCTCCATGAAATGACTGTGTTTTGAAGATTTTTGTGTTAGAAAACTTTCAAGAGAATATATATATAATACTGTTCTTTCTTTCTTTGTATCTTTAAATCCATTGACATAAGACACATTCTGCTTTGTAAACTTTTATTTTATTTAAAGTTATAGATGGAAAATTCAATGAAAAAATAAAAGGTAGAAGAAAATTCAAAAAAAGGAGAAAGTTATAAACTCTTAATAGAAGGAATGAAAGTTAAAAATACCTCAAAGGAAGAAACTGTATCAATTGATGCACTGATTTTTTTTTTTAATCTGCAAGGCAGAGAAAAAAGATAATAGGACACACATTTTCATTTCAAAGTAAAATTACAGGATCTACTTGTAATTTTTATATTTGAGGTACATTTGCACAAATAGGAGAAATTTGTTGTTTTTGTCATTCAGTTGTTTCAATTGTGTTTAGTCCTTCTAAGGTTAGAAATTGAAAGGAAACTTTAACATGGTCCATTTTCAATCCCTTCATTTTAGATTTAGTAAAGTGAGATCTAGAGGGAGCAATGATTTGTCCAAGATAACACAGTAAATGAGAGGAAAAAACTGAGTCTGGAGTCTTCACCTGCTGAGCCTCGGTTCAGTGATTTGATTTATCTTGCACCATGTGCAAGGTGAGAAATAGTGGAATATGATTATTGTTTAGTGCCAACATAGGTAGCTCTGCTAATCAGGAATTGTTTTATCCTTTGTTCTTGAAGAGGACCATGATACCATGATGTGCAAGTGAATTGGATTTAAGTGAGTGAGGCTTGTGCAAAGTCACCAAGCCTCAGTTTCTCTTCCAGAACCACCAGATCCATTGATATCGATCGGATGACCTGGATCCAATAGGAGACCTTAGTCCTCTTAAGCTAGGGTCTTTAACAGATGTCAGTTTGACTGGAACAGAGAATGGCCCCTTTTACCTACTTAAAAAAAAAAGAAAGGATCTACCTAGGAAGGGATCTACCTTCATGGTTTGTGGCCAAAACAGAAACAATTGCTTTTTACATTTACCCTGAGCCAGTCAAGGCCTAAACTATGACTATTGGGGGATTGTCCTGAGACCCCCCTATTATTGGCCAGTCAAAGAGAACATGAGTAATTTAGGTGAAGAAAGAAATTTAGCCATAAACCTCTAGATTTCTTGTAAGATTTCAGAGATCAAAATTTACATTTCTTTGGGGAGAGCACCCACGGGTAAGGTTATGACATTTTATGTAGATAAACAGAAAGGAATGGAAAGAAAAGAAAGGAAAAAGAGTGAAAGAAAGAGTTGTGTTGTCCAAATAGCTAGTTGGGTACCCCTGGACAGCTTGTAGTACTGCTCAAAAAGATTGTTGTTTGTCCTTCATTCTGACAGAGGACCATGACATTGGGGAGGTAATGCATGGCATGGAAGTGAATTAGATTTAAGTGAGTGAGGGCTGTTCAAAATCATCAGCTTCACTTTCTGCTCTAGGGCCGTCTGGGTTCAGTGGCAAGATATAAATTAGGATATCCTCAGGATGCCCTAGATACAATAGGAGACCTTGAATTTTTTCCTTTAATCAGAAAAACTTTAGTGATTCTGAGTTATTTTGAAAATGATTAGGCTTGACAGGTGGCAGGAAAGAAAGTATAGTGTTAATAATAGTAAATCACATATAAGTTTGTAAAGTACTTTTTTCATGAAATCTCCATGAGATAGAATTCAAATCCACGTCTCTTAACTCTAAATCTAGCTATCTTTCCATAGTGAGACAGATGAATCAAAGAAGATGACCAATTGCTAAGAGAAGCAGAATCTCAGAAAAGATAAAACAGGTGAAATCTGCTTAAAAACCATAACACATATAAGCTTTCTTTATTATTAGATTTAATAATGCAGTGATTGGGGAGAATGATTTGGGACAAGGTTATCAAATAGTAGAAAGATGATTTTTAACTGTGTCATTGTAGACTGATGAGAAACTGTAGCGATGAATGAAACAAATTCAGTAATTTAGGCACTAGATGATTGTGTTTTCAAATGGAAAAGAAATTAAGATCTCTATTTTATAGAATGAAATGGAAGGATTTGCTAATGAGCTGGATGTAAGGCAAAAGGATATTAAAACAAATGCTTATCTAGTTAAAAAGATATTCATAAGATCATAGGATTCAGATTAATCAAATCATTTTACGAATGAAGAAACCAAGACTCAGGCAAGACAAATTAAGAAGTATTTATTAAGCATTAAGCTATGTGATAGGCATCATGCTAAGCACTGGAATTATAAATAAAAGTATAAAGGAGCCACAGTGGAGGAAGACAGAGCACAAAAGGGAACCACAAATTAGGGTGTGGCTTTGTTGCCAGGAAGGGGAAAGTACCCTTTCAGGGCATGGTATTAAAGTCAGAAAAGTTAAAAGGAAAGCCTGAGGGGAATAAAAGTTGGTGAACCTGGATCCCTTCCCAAAATAGAGGCCTATGGAGCACTCATTAATGAGAGAAATAGGCTAGTCTGTTCCAGGGGAATGCTTCATGGTTGTCTAAGGTAAGTTGCTTTCAGGCCCTGAGGGAAATTCTAGGGTGAGACGGTCAGTGAGGCATGATGTTGAAGTTGGAAAAGTCAGAAGCATTTCCGTGAAGGGCATTGAGAATTAACTTATCCAGTGTCACTCGGGAAATAAATGGAAGTTCTAAGATTTATTTTAAAAAAAAAACCAAAAAAACGAGTCTTCTGACTCTACTGCCATTATTTGAGATGAATGTCCTGGTGGACCTTAGAATGAGAGGCTAGAAAACCTGCAGGCTTAGGCTTGTAGATTAAACAGTACAGGGGTGTGGTAAATGAGAAGTTTAGAGAAAAGGAAGTTCAGGCAATATAACTATCATAATTAGGGATATATAGAGAAAAAATAATATTTTTTAAATGAATGGAAAAGTAGAATATTGAAAGATTGATAAGGAATAAATGTTTAGCAGTATACTCAGTATCTATAAACTGTCTTGATGACTAATGAAAAAAAAAGTCAAGATAGGGAGTATTATGGATTAGGTGATTATATATGTGTATATTATATGTATATATAATATAACACATACATGTATCTACAAAATAATAATGTATCCCTAGGAGTAATTATTACTAGTGAGAAATTTGGGAATGGGTTTTCTGTGATTTCTTGATTTTTCTGTGATCCCTTGATACTCCTTTTTTGTTAATATTTTGCAAGAAAGTTTTGGTTAGGGCATTTCAGAGGCCTTGACTAACAGTGGAATAAATCTTTTAAATTTGCCTCTTTAATAGTAGGATTTTTGGGGCAATTTTTTCAGCGACTTGTAGTTTAGCTTTATTTTGGGGGCTAAAAAATGAGAATTTAGACTGTCTCATATCATTGAAAAAGAAGAGTTATTGTTTTTTGAGAGACTTCTTTCAAAATCTGGCTAAAGAGTATAAATTTAATATAGGTTTATTCATTTTTACTTAAGTTATTTTTCCCTTCTTTGTCATAAAAGCCAGAAAAATTTTTGTCTTATGATGAATAAACACTATACTTTTGCTTTTTACAGATCTATTTTAGAAAACTGCTATATAAATATGGCTTAGTATGTTTTAGTTGGCTACTACAAATATAGATGTTTACTTTTTCAATGAAAATCTTACTCAGCTGTTTCTTGTAATTCTTCAAATTTGTTTTTTGAAGATTTATGTACAGACATGGAGCATGCAAAATCTTACCATGACCATCACACGGGATGAATACCCATCTCACCCCATGGTACTGCGAGGAATTAACCAGAGAGCTGCATTTCAGCAGTACCAGCCAGTAGTGATGCTAGAAAAAGGATACACCATTCATTGGAATGGACCAGCCCCACGAGCTACCTTTCTTTACCTCATAAATTTCAACAAGTATGTTTATAATGGTCTTATTCTATGATAATTATTTTGTTATGCTATTTATTAGTGAGGAGTGCTTATTTTATCTATTTTGAAGCATGTAGTAAATAGATTAGACTAATACTTTAATTTTTTTAGGCTGTTCTTTTAAAATTAATTAATTGGTTTTTTTTTGTTATATATGTAAAGTCATTTTTTAAGAAACATTTTCTTGTGTATCATGTTGGGAGAGAAAAATCAAAACAAAAGGGAAAAGATAAAACTGAATGAAAAGAAAAAAAGTGAATGTAGCATGTGTTGATTTACCTTCAGTCTCCATAGTTCTCTCTCTGGATGCTGATGGTGTTTTCTATTCAAAGTTTATTGAGGTTGCCTTGGATCACTGAACTGCTGAGAAGAACCAAGTCTTTCATAATTGATCATCCCACTATCTTGCAGTTACTGTGTCCAATACATTCCTGGTTCTGCTTGTCTTACTCAGCATCAGTTTATGTAAATCTTTTCAGGCCTTTCTAAAATCAACTTGTTCATCATTTTTTTACAAAATAATAATAATATTCCATTATTTTCAAATGCCATAACTTATTCAGCCATTCCCCATTTGATGGGGTTCTACTTACTCATTTTTCAATTCTTTGCCACCACAAAGAGAGCTGCTACAAACATTTTTGCAGATGTGAGTCCTTTCCCTTCTTTTATGATTTCTTTGATATACAGACCAGTAGTGGCACTAGGCTGTTCTGAGAGCTGGCACAAATGTAGTTTGGGAATTTTAGTAGTATTTAGACACTTTTGTTGTAAGTATGGGAGAAAATAGGGGAAAGAACACTTAACTGGAGGTTAAAAATCTTAATTCAAGTTCTGATTTTTCTACTATCTAGCAGTATGATCTTAGATAATTCATCTAAATTCTCTGGGTTTCTGTTTCCTCATCTGTAAAGTGAATTACATTATCTTTTTGGTTTCTTCTAATTATAAAGTTTTAGAAACTACTCAGTTAACATGATGTATCATGAAGATAGGATAAAGGAATGTTGGACATAGCTTAGGCTTGGAGACATGGAAGACCTGAATTTGGACCCTGCCTCAAGCAACTCCTTAAAGTTTTCCTACTAAGTCAGAGACTAACTGCAGTGTGAATTGGTAGACAGAGTTCTCACACTGAGATTTCCCTAAATCAAGGCTCTTTAATTTTTGTGCATATGTCCTAGATCCTTTTAGCCATCTGGAAAAACGTCTTCAGAATGATATTTTCAAATAAAATTTTAAAAATTACATAGTATTATAAAGAAAGCCAATTGTATTGAAAAGAATTATTAAAATATTAATTATTAATTAACCAAATTAATTAAATATTAATTGAAGGTTTAAGAACCCTTGACCCAGACTGATTAAATGAAAGATTTTTCAGGTATTTGGATATGCTGAGGGTACAAATTTTATGATAAATACCACCTCTTTTCATTATTCTTTTGTAATTTTTAACTGTAATCACACCAAGCTTTTAGTTTTATTGCTAGTATGGACTGAGTTTATTCTAAATCAGCAGGCCAATTAATTTATTATCATACAAAATCTTTTTGGCTTATATAACAGGGAAAACAATGAACAACTGAAGAACTAAGTGCTGAAATGCCCTAGAATGGACATTATTATTAGTCCTTCCTTTCTTTACCTTTAGGGGAGCCAGAGGTAATGTTGGCCTAAGCTGTTGTGCCTAAGTCAGTACATCTGGCTCATGTTCTCTGTGAATTAAAATGTAAGTCTTGTAGCAAGGGAGGGAACTTACAATGGAGTATTCATTTTGTAAGGTCATTGCCAAAAAGAATTTGAGGTGAAAGACAAAAAAGATCTTGAGTTTCTTCAGGTGTTTTCATTGCTAGCAATACGAATCCATGGCTAAAAAAATCAAAAGTCAACAAAGCCAGGGAAACTTAAGGCTAAAAATGGCTTTTAAAAAGTTTGCAGGATTAGTAAGGATGGAAATATAAGCAGCCCACTTTGTAAGTTAAATTAGCTAAGTATCTATACTTGCAGGAATGACTGGATTCGAGTTGGTCTCTGTTATCCATCAAACACTACTTTTCAAGTTACATTTAGCAGATACCACAGGCAAAGTGGTATTTCTACCAACATGGAAGAATATGAGCCTGTGCTTTCAATGGAAGAACTGGAGAAGAAGCCATCTGACAGGAAGTTCTATTTTGATTATGGCACAGGGTAAGTCACTAGAGCTTGGAGATAAGAATTACTGCTCTTTTTTTTTTAATAGTAAAATTACCAGTGCTGCAGAGTATCTAAGAATAAGGTATGATGATTGTTTAGAAAGGCAGCTTTAGTTTAGTGGTTCTCTGCACATTGCCAAAATGGCTTATAATTGTTTGTAGCCAGAGTCGATGGAAATGTTTACTATGCACCTATAGGTGCACAGTGGGAAAGAGAGGAGGAAATTCGCCTCTACTGGAGATATTTAAGAATTAGATATATTGTAGGTAACAGCTCTTTTTAAAAAATACCAGTCATAGTGTATATTTTAGTGAAACATGCCTTACTGTGCTTCTTACTGTAACTGTCACTATCACTGTATCAATTGTCATCACACCAACTCGGCAAAGTGGATTAGTTAGTGTATAGAGTGCTGGTCTTGGAGACAAGAAAATGGGTTCAAATTCTGTCTTTGGCATTTACTAGCTACATAACCATTGGCAAATTGCTTCATTTTTCTGAGCCTCATAGAAATCCTTATGATTGTGAGTTCCAACTTTAATTGAGTATATATAAATAAGACAAAGCTATTTTTTACTTTCCCTTTTTTCTACTGAAGCACCTTTTCATGGGTGCTTAGAGCTCTGTTTAGAGTCTGTGATGTCATTCATCCAGATATAACTTCCTAATCCCAGCCACCATTTCTGCTTTTGGTTCTAGTGTGTACCTTTGGTTATATTTAATTTTGACTTTTGTTTTTCTAATCCCTTAGATCATCTAAGAAGTTCAGTTGAAAAACTTAATTTTTAAAAATTTTATAGTAGCTTTTTATTTTTCCAAATACATGCAAAGCTAATTTTCTACATTGATCTTTGCAAATCTTGTGTTCCGAATTTTTCTCCCTTCCCCTCTCCCTCAGACAGCAAATAATTCAATATGTTTGATATGTGCAATTCTTCTAAACATATTTCCATATTTGTCAAGCCATGCAAGAAAAATCAGATCAAAAAGAGAAAGAAAACAAACAACAACATCCCCTCCCTCCCCCCAAAAAAGGTGAAAATACTATGTTTTGATACACATTCGGTCTCATAGTTTTCTCTCTAAACATGGATGGCTCTTTTCATCACAAGTCTATTGGAATTGTCTTGAATCACAAAAAGACTTTATTCTTATAGAAAATTATTACCTTTTAACAGGCTATTGAAGAATTGATCCACAAGTCCTCATTTTTCTTATTTGGCCAAGGCATTTTTTTCATTATGCAAGGGAAAAATGAGAATAATGTCTATAAAGACATTATGACAGGAACTTAATGAAGGTTTTGACTGAACTGGGAAAGGCTTGACATTTTTATAATTTTTTTTGAGAAAACAAAAAGAAAAGCAAATGAGAGTAGTAAAAAGTTGGTGGATCAAGGAGATATACAAAACCAGGAGGTTAATGAAATTGTATTAGGTAGAATCAGTGAAACAAAGTGGGTTTTTGTTGTTATTATTTTTTAATATTCTGGGAAAGGAGTAAAACATTAATAGATAACCAGTTACAGAAAGCTTACCAAGGATTCCATTGTTTGACTAATGTTGCCAGGATATATCAGACTTTGCAGAATCCCACCACAGTTTGATTGGAGCAAAAACAATAATGGTTTGCTATAATATGTTTCTATCCACATTTCTTCAGCCTGAATTACATCAAAGGACATAGAAGGAAATCTAAAAAATAAAACAACCCCCCAACCCCCCCCCAAAAAAAAATAAAAAGCCTTCCCTAATAATGGTAATTCCTGTAAAAATTATCTTAAAACTTTTTGCTTAGATCTGCTTTCATAGGATTTAAGATGGTTTGGACTCCAATAGCACAATCTTTTACATTTCAATCAGGCATAAAAATATATTTCCCTGATGTTTTCTTGATATATGAACTCCTAACTTTTTATGCTGCCACTGTGAAAAAGGACTAAGAATAGCTCTTGGGATTTCACTGGCATAGAGAGCTCCCAATATAGGAACTTCTTACCAAAAAAGAGACTGGCATTTCTCCTCACAACTTATAGGCTTAGAGGAGGGGTTCTTATGCTACAGTTCATTAACTTAAAAGTTTTAATGCAGTTTAAGCTTTGGTGGCTTACAACTTCACTAAGACATTTGAGCTTTTCTGTATAAGTACATTTAAAATGTTATACCATTTGAATCCTGACCCGTCCAGCAGGTCATCAAAGTGTGGGTCTCGAGGTGGACATTTGCCTGTAAGGCTATTGTCTGAAAAGGGATGGGGTTAGAAATGAGGAGGGAGACGATCTGAGGTGGAGCAAAGTCTCAGTTTATTGAATGAAGAGGGTCTAGTTTTATATGATTTCTGGGTGGGGGGTTGCAATGTAAAGAATGTCAGACCATAGGTGTGGCTGACATCCTGGGGCATACTCGTTATCTAGTTCCTGGGCGGGTAGGGCCAATTTCCTGGGACACACATTATCTTGTCTCAGGAATTTAGGATGTATTGTTTGTTCATGATAAGGTCTTAGCTCAGAGTTTATGCGCAGGTAATCACATTCTTCTTTAGCTCTTTGTTTCCAAGGACATGGTTTCTGGCAGAATCCATGGTGAAAAGGGATGTTTGTGGAGTATTCTTTAAATCAACAGTGTCAAACTCGATAGAAACAGATCCCCGTCAGCCACATACTGATTTAGAAAACAAACCATCAATTAACATTTTAATCTGGTTCTAACCTGGCCAAGAGTACTAAGGAATTTGGGGGGCAGCCTACAACCTATAGAGCTGTGAGTTTGACAACCCTACTCTAAATGATTGTTTCATTTGATAATTTTACTTGGTTATTAACATTATTATCTAAGCAACTCTACCATATTTTGTAGTAGTTTTTAAATGAAAAGTCACCTCATAGCAGTAATTTTAACTTGGTGTGTCTATTCTGCCCAAAAGGATATAATTAAAGAATGTTTCAAGTATGTCATCAACTGGTGTTAATCCTAGCTTAGTGGATGTGTTTCTATTTTATATAGACTGCTATTTCTGTACCTCAAAGCTAAAAATAACAGGGAAGGCCATAGTTATTGCTCATCAGAGGGATGTGAACGGATCAAGATACAAGCAACAACTAGCTCAAAAGAGATCAGTAATTGCATGGCTAAAGCTTACCCACAGTACACCAAGAAACCATCAGTCACTAAGAAGATGCCAGCCATGTTAACTGGACCCTGTCAAGCCTGTGGTACACATCAGGTAAGAGGAGTGACATTATGGGCTAAGGGAGAAAACTCACATAGTTTCTTTGTGTTGAGATGTGGGTGATACCCACATCTAGGGATCACCACTATTTTGTGATCCCCACTACTAGGGATGCTCTCTGAAACCAGGGAGTTCTGAGTTTCAATGGGCTATATTAGTTGGATTTCTATATTAAAACCCGTGCTCAAATGGTGAATCTTTATGAACAAACCTCCAAGGAATGGCAAACTGAAAATGGAACAGATAATGCCGGTCATTAGAAAGAAGGAAAGAAAACAGAAGGAATGAAGGGAGGGAAGGAGGAACAAAGGGATTGAAGGGAAAAAGGACGAAAGGAGAGAAGGAATGAAGGGAGAAAGGAAAGAAGAGAAGAAGGAAGGAAGAGAGGGGAAGAAAGGATAGATTAAATACTTCACTGGATTACAAAAAGAAAAATAATAGACTTATTTGATAGTTTCCAAACAAATGAGATCACAGCTTCTTTCAAAGATAAGTTAGCAATTTAAAATTTATAGTAGCATTCCTTAATTTTTTTTCTTGAGACCAATTCAATAGTTTATTAAATGGAGAGAGATACTGGGACCAGATGGCTCTTGGTCCCAGAGCTAGAGGAGACTATCATCTCAAAGAATCCAGCCCTGAGTACTGGGACAACAAGCTTTTTTATAGGATAACAAGAACAGTGACATAATGGGGCAGGTACCTAGGTGGGGATAACCTAATGGTGGGGGAGACCCCTAGGATGACACAATGGAGGGAGATTACTGATATTCTAATGACATTTAAAATGGATAAACCTTTATCCTGTCAAACATTGAGAAGGAATGTCTATAACCTAAAGATATAAAACCTTCATCTCATCAACATTTAAGAGGGAGTGATTATAGCCTGGGGTATTGGGACAAAGAAACTGAGGTAGACCTTTATCTCATCAAACATTAAGAGGGAAAGGTTATAACCTGAGGCAGAATAACTAAATAGGACAATTGGAGAAACTGGGTCATGACATTAAAAGAAACTGCATCCCTTAATTTTTAACTAGTTAAAAACCATAATGGATGGAATGGTGTAGCTGGAATTGGGAAGATTTGTGTTCAAAATATGACTTCAGACATATTCTAGTTCTGTAACCATGGTTAGGTCATTTAATCTTTGCCTTACTTTCATCTGTAAAATGAAAATATCATACCACAATCTTCTAGAGTTGTGAGGATAAAATGTGACAGGATTTGTGAAGTGCTTTGCAAACCTTAAAATATAACATAAATAGTAACTTATCATGATGTAGTTTTTGATGTTTTATAGAATTTGGATTAGACAAAAATAGGAGAAATGTTGTCTCTCCTGATACACTGCATTAAAAAGGTTTGCAATACATATGACTTTACAATGTAAAGAATATACTTTAATATAGTTCATATATATTACATATATGCATATAAATTTTTTTTGAAACTGAATGTCTTTAAGCCATTTTTAAACCTGATCTCGATATGTATTATCAGGGAAGTTTTAATCTGCTCTATTTTTCCAACCTAAGCTAGTTCATCCCTTCCTGGAGACTCATCCTATTGGTGCCAGATTCACGTGGAGTAATTGCACGTGATTGACATTAGTCCTACTGCTAGTAGGGACTACAACCTGTACCATCATGCCTACCATATTCCTTTCTTTATATTTAATGTGATTCAATTCATTAATAATCTCCATCTATATTTTTATATTTCAATGATATACAAAATATCATTTTCCTTTTTTTTTTTTATTATGTATGAGCTCTTTTTAGAAAAAATCATTACTATGAAGAGGACTTGGCACCACTTGTGCTCAGTCATCACTTGTGTCATAGTGTAGGGAAGTCCTAGATTTGAAACTTCTCTCCACCAGTAAAGATCACTATCATCTCTGAAACTTTAGGCCAGGGGTCCTCAAACTTTTTAAATAAGGGGCCAATTCACTGTCCCTCAGACTGTTGGAGGGCTGGACTATAGTAAAAACAAAAATTTTGTTTTGTGGGCCTTTAAATAAACTTCATAGCCCTGGGTGAGGGGGATAAACATCCTCAGCTGCTACTGGCAGTAGTTTGAGGATCCCTGCTTTAAGCTGTTGCCTAAAGCATTGAAAAATTAAATGATGATTTGCCTAGGGGTATACCATCAGTATGTATTAGAGGCTGGATTTGAACTCAAGATTCTTCTTGAACCGAGAGAAAACAATCAAAATGTGACCTAAAAATTACATGTACAAAATGGGGTTCAAAATGAAAACTGAATCATTACAAATGAAAATAAGTGCATTCCGCGGTAACTTCCTACTATAATATCTATTGCAGTAACACACACATACTTCCCTCATTTTGATGCTGATCTCTCTAAAAAAGGGAAATCAAATTTCATAAGGGAAATTTTTTTTTTAAATCATGTGGTAAGATATTGGATAAACCAAAGAAACAATATATTTAGGAGAAAAAGTTAGTGATTAGCTTTTTGAGATCATTTTCATCTGTCAAAGAATTTAGGCTGTAAAAGAGAAATAAGGGATAGGATAAATGAAAAAAAATTTTAAAAGCTTAAATTGACAAAATATATTGCTTATTACTGTGGGAAAATAGACTTTAATGTTTCCTTTTCTTCCTTATCAACATTAGGATAGCCCATCTCCATTCTTTTGTTTTATTTTGTATTGTTTTTTCTTTTCCTACATGCATTTATAAGAGTAAACTAGAATAGGCAGAAATGGTTACATTTGCTTTCCCCACAATATACAATAAAGTGCTCTTCTAGATAAGTACCATCCTCACTTTCCATCCATTCATCATCAATTTTTTTGTTTTAAGTTTCATTTAATTCTTTTTCTTTGATCAGCCTCAGTTCTAGTTTCAGTGACAATAACTTCTTCAAGTAATACTGTCTTTCTAGTTTAATTCTTCAGTTGGCTCTCCGTAGAGTTCCTTTGATCCAAGGGACTTAGGCCCTTTATCAGGTCCTTGAAGAACATAAGAAGATTTTCTTTTTCTAAAGTATTAACACTGACAGTGTCTAATACAATATCACATGAAGAATTGTATTGAAGTAATTGAATTATTTTACAATAGAAATATTGATTAGAATGAGGTTTGATATTATAATATCATCGATTGAGAATTCAAAGAGACCTCAACAGCCAATCCTTTCATTTTACAACTTAGGAAATTGAGATCCTGGAGATTAAATGACTCTTACCAGAGGTTTCACACTATAAGTTTCAGACCTGTAATTTAAACTCCTGTCCTTCCACTATATGGTCTTGAAACGTGTTATTTCCTAACATAATTGCCCAGAGTCCCAGTGTTTTGGTGCCAACGGAACTCATTGAAGTAAAATATTTGCTGTTCAGACATTTTTCTGACATTCTGTGACCCCATTTGGGGTTTTCTTAGCAAAGATACTGGAGTGATTTGCCATTTTCTTCTTTAGCTCATTTTATAGATGAGAATATTGAGGCAGACAAGGAAAAGTGACTTGTCCAGGGTCACACAACTAGTAAATGTCTGGGATTAGATTTATAGTGGGGGCAGTGAGTCTTCCTGACTCCCAGCTGCTTGAAAGAAAGTGGAGAATATATCACACTATTGAATTTGTATCTCTTTGATCACTAATCAGTCAACAAGTACTTATTTATATATTTAGCATTGCGATTTTCCAGAGCAAGAAATGTGGTTCCTCTTTACAAAGTAGCTTCATTTGGGAGATAAATCATTTAATAGACATGAAACAATTAGAGAGCAAATCAAACAATTAACTGTTAAATTATATTATTGACTGCAGTCTTTTCAGTTCTTAAGAGAAATAAATCTACTTTTTGGAGAACATGGCACTTCATATAGAGTGTACAGGGCTTGGATAGGCAGAGCCAATTCAAGAAGCATTTCAGGTGATAGGAACACCTGAATATAGGACTAAAGGTAGGAAGGAGCATGATATATTTAAGGGTTAGTGAGGAAATGAATATGACTGAATTGGATGGTCAATATTATAGAGTTATATATGAGAAATAAGGCTAAGGACATATTCTAGAGCAGAGATGTCAGACTTCTATCCTGAGGGTGGTCAGATCAGAGTAAAATGTAATTGGGAAATCTTTAACAAATAAAAATACAATACAACATAATGCTAATTTGTGTTTTTCTATGTTAATATGCAATTGCAGGAATCTGTTCCTGTTTGAATTTGACACCAGTGTTCTAGAGGGCTTGGAAAACCACACATAACAATTTACACTTGAGACAATAGGCAGCAAGGCATCACTGAAAATTTTTGCCTCGGTTTGTGTAAAGATAAAAATATGATACTTAGTTATTTTGTTCTAACACTTCGCCAAAAGTATGAATTCAGGCTCCCTGAAAATCAACTGAAGAAGGGTTTTTAGTACCCTTGCAAATGTGAAACATATCTATTTTGAGAGTTCCAGCCAAAGAGAATTTATTGTATTTGGAGTAGGTAAATTTTATAGTAATATTCAGATGATGTGTGCTGACTTATTTCATTTCCTAGATGGTGTTTACCAGTGATCCTCACAAATTCTACCTGACTATACAGTTCCAATTACTTAGTGAAGAAGACATTCAACGTGGAAATAAATCCTTCATCTCTGTGAGTAAAAGCTTATTAGTAAATTTCTCTTGTTTATTTGAAAATAATATTTAAAGGCATTCATATTGCATTTTAAACTTGAAGAGTATTTTTTCTCCATTATTTCATGGGATCCTCATTAAAACCCCATAAAAAAGATATTTTAAGTATTATTTCTATTTTTCAGATGATGAAACTTAGATTTGAAAAAGTTAAATGGTTTGCTTAAAGTCAAATAGCTATCAGAAAACAGGTTCTGAAGCCGGATCTTTGGTCCATCAACACATGTTGTTCTGAGAATTATTTATTTATTAATATAATCACTTCTGGATTGTCTGTACTACTGTACCCATTTATATTGTTTTGGTTTGTTTTTTTCCCCTATAACCAGAGCAGATTTATTTTCTAATTACCTTAAGTTCCAACTAAGATCAAGATGAATTTACAGTCCTAAAGCATATATTGACTGAGAATGAGCATAGCTGAGTTAGGGTCAGCTGGGTGTCAAAATAAAAAACTACCTTGAAAAGAATAAAAAATTCATATCTAGCCTTTGCATTTGTGTATTGTAAAGTATGGGGAATAAACTCATGTATAAAATATTCTGTAGATATCTTGTATGTGAACTTCTCATAAGTCAATTTTTTTTAAATAGCTTTTTTTTTTTTTTACAAGTTATATGTATGGTTAATTTCTGAGCATTGATAATTGCCAAATCTTTTGTTCCAATTTTTCCCCTCCTTCCCTCCACCCCCTCCCCTAGATGGCAGGGTGACCAGTAGATGTTAAATATATTAAAGTATAAATTAGATACACAATAAGTATACATGACCAAACCGTTATTTTTCTGTACAAAAAGAATCGGACTCTGAAATATTGTACTATTAGCCTGTGAAGGAAATCCAAAATGCAGGCAGGCAAAAATATAGGGATTGGGAATTCAATGTAATGGTTCTTAGTCATCTCCCAGAGTTCTTTCTCTGGGTGTAGCTGGTTCAGTTCATTACTGCTCCATTGGAACTGATTTGGTTCATCTCATTGCTGAAGATGGCCAGAATTGATCATCAAATAGTATTGTTGTTGAAGTATATAATGGTCTCCTGGCCCTGCTCGTTTCACTCAGCTATCAGTTCATGTAAATCTTTCCAGGACTTTCTGAAATCATTCTGTTGGTCATTTCTTACCAAACAATATTCCATAATATTCATATACCACAATTTATTCAGCCATTCTCCAATTAATGGGTATCTGCTCAGTTTCCAGTTTCTGGCCACTACAAAAGAGGGCTGCCACTCACAAGTCAATTAATGTTGATATTGTCAAATTATGAAACTTTTTCATGAAATTGGCTGTCATTCTAATCTCAGAAAACTTAATCATAACTTCAAGTTAAATTTAATCTAGCCTCTCCAGAAATAATTGCCTAGAACAGAATGATCTGTCTCCATGAAGGCAAACAAGAACTTGTTCCTATGCTTTTCAGTGACATTATTTAGATGAATTGTGCATTGCCTTAGAGATGTGACTAAAGACTATTCATGTATACATATCAAGTATGTAATAGTATATAATATTATATAGTATATAATATTATATAGTATATAATAATGGTAGTATCTTGTATTTGTATGATGCTTTGCTATGTTTTATTTGTATTTGTGTGTGTCACACTGTTTTCTAAGCTTTTTTATTTAGAAAAAAAAATGTTAGCTCTTTTGATCAATTTTTAAAAAATATATAAATTTAAAGTATATTACCAAATTTTCAAATCACTAAATTTAAATGTCTAAGTTTTAAAATTTTGGTGCTTAAGGATTTGTTTTTTTCAGTCAATTTCCTGTGTTTGATTTTCCAAACTCTTCTGTGTGGTGTTCTCTTCTTTTGTATAATGATGGTTCTCTGGGAGCAGGTTTCTTGGGGAGGTTTTCTGGAAGCATCCTTAGTTTCAGTTCGGAGTAATAATCACCCCAAATGCAGCCAGCTGTTAAAATCCAAACATTTATTTTCTCCTTCCAAGTCTTATCTCTTTCCTTGGGCCTGGTTAGCTTTCTTAGAGACCTATCTCCCTCCTTGGTTCCAAGAACTCTTGCAGCTTGTCTTTTAGCTCTTCCAGCTTTTGCCTCTAGCCCAACTCTGACTTGTGGCTTCTCAATCTCCAACTGACGCTCCCCTCTCAATCTTTTCAACTGAATTCTCCTGACTTAGCTATTTTTATGCTCTTTTAGAGGTGTAAACTCAAAGGTTGACTCCTTCTCTGAGAGTGGGATTATAGGAGGTGTGAATTTGGATATCTCATACTGAACCCTGAAATCTTCCAAATGTGTGAACTAATGTGTGAACTAATGTGAACTCTCAAAGGTGTTAGCTTAAGCATTGTTTCTATCAATATTAATGACTTAACACCTTGTAAGGATTTGCTCTAATGTGTGAACCAATAAGCATTGTATCAATTCCATTGAGTTAACACTAGGATTCTAACACTTATGCAAAGCTTTCATTTCTTTACCCCATTTCTCTTCTCTCTTCTACGATCTTTTTTGAACTCCTCAAAGAGAGCCTTTTTAGGTAGAGACCAATTCATGTGCTCCTTTAAGACTTCCCCTGAAGGTGTTTTCCCACTCTTCTGGGTTTATATTCTGTTCTTCCCTTTCTCCATATTAACTCTATGGGTCAGAGCTCTAAAGCTTTTTTTGTTCATTTTTAAAGATTGAGGTTTGCTTTTGGGGCACAGGGTATATTGTCCTAAGCTTTCTCTATAGGACAACAGAGGCTTCTAACTGACCACACTAGAGCCAGGGGCCAGTGGGGTCCTGCAGGCTTCTCCACTGTGTGAGGTAGGCCTGGCCAAGTCCTGTCTGTTATACTGGAGTTCATGGGCTCACTATTATCTTCTATAGTTTGTTGGAGGTCTCACAGCTAGGCTAACAATCCACTGTCTAGTGAACCATGATAAAACAGCTAACATTGCTTTATAAAATTTGACTAAGAGCTTCCCACTAGATTCCCACCATTCGGCCTCTTCTCCCTGGGCCTTCCCCTACCACATCTGGACTTGGCCATGTTCTTCCCTGCCCAGTTGAGACAGACCTTTCCTGAAGTCCTTCCAAAATATCATATGCTGGAAAATTATTACCCTCTGCATGTTTCTGGGTTCTGTCACTCCAAAATCTGTTCAGAGATCTGATTTAGGGTTGATTCTGAGATAAACCAGAAAAAGCCCCATCAAAGTCCTGTCTACTTTCTGCCATCTTGGCTCTGTCCTCCTCATTTGCATTTCTTTGCAATAAAAATATTAACAACACTTGTATATGTAAGTTGTGGTTCACCTCTTTATCATGAAATTGTTTAATTTGTTCTGGAATTGCTGCCTGAAAGAGAAAAACTTAAATATAGCTGTAGCATCCAGCTTAGTGGATAAAACTCTGGGCCTAGAATCAAGAAAGTATGAGTTCACATCTTGTCTCAGATACTTACTAGCTACATGATCCTGGGCAAGATACCTAACATCTGTCTATCTCAGTTTTGCCCTCTGTAAAATGGAGACAACCTACTTCCCAAGGCTGTTGTGAGGATAAAATGAGATGTTTATACTGAGAGCTTTGAAAGCCTTAATATGTCATATAAATGTTAACTGGTATTATCCTTATTAATATGAATATTCTTATGTCTGATATGTAATATTAATTGAGAAAAAAAATTTAAAGATAACTTTCACAATGAACAAAATACTCATGTTGAAATAAGAGCTTTCTTGGGCCAGTCATCTTTTTACACATTCTAGCAGGAGCATAACTGATTTGGGGTTAAATTCATTGAAATATCTCTTAATTTAGTTATACTTTTGGGGAGAGAACAACAATATCAGAACCAGGATTGGGGAGGCATTTTTTTTTTGTTTGTTTTAGAAGAGGGGGCAGGTGATTTGTTATATGGTATCAAAGTACATTATAATTAGGAGTGATTTGGGCAGCTAGATGGTGCAATGAATAGAGAACCAGTCCTGAAGTCAGGAGGACCTGAGTTCAAATGTGACCACAGATACTTAACACTTCCTTGCTGTGTGACCCTGAGCAAATCACTTACCCCAGTTGCCTCTCAAAAGTAAATAAATAAATGAGATTTAAAATTAGGAGTGATTCTTAGCAATCTAGATCTTGTCCAATCTTTTGATCTTACAGAAAGGAAACTGCAGAACAGGAAAAATCAAATGATTTGCTCAAGGAAACATGGAGAAGTAATGGCAGAGTTAAGACTTAAACCTGGGTCTCCTGATTCCTAATTCAGTTCTCTTTCCACTATATTTTGTTATATCCCCATATTAGCTTTAAATCAAAACCTATAGGAAGATGCTAAATTTTTGCTTTCCATACTAGTGGAATGAGGCTGAACTAGTCTCAGTAGCATTCTAAGATTAAATTCATAACTTGAGGTTGGTGATCTGCAGAACTAGATCTGTAGTGTGATATTTTCTCCTGAACTTATGAAATAACAATTATATTATTAAATTGCTTCGGTTGAGGGTTGAGCCTGCCCACCAGGATAAGAAGTGAATGGGCTATGAATAGTGCTCTACCCTTTTTAAGATAAAGCTTGCTTAAAAAATAAATATTGCAGATACAGCAGCAGAAATAATTCTAGTGAGTTGCAGTGGTAGTTATATTGTGCTTTTACTCAGAATTAACTCCTTCTCTAATCAAAAAAGAGCCATCTAATTAGGTTCTAAGAGATTAATGCCATCTAACACTTAAAGCATCTGTTAAATGTTTTTTTGCTTTTCAGTCTTTTCTGTTACATCCAACTCCTTGTCTCATTTGGCGTTTTCTTGACAAAGGTACTGGAATGGTTTACCATTTCCTTCTCCAGCTCCTTTTGAAGTTGAGGAAACAGGGAAATAGGATTAAGTGACTTGCCCATAGTCACATAGCTAGGAACTGTCTGAGACCAGATTTGAACTCGGGAAGATAAGTCTTCCAGCTAATAATTACACTAGACTGGATTGGTACAAAAATAAAATGAAAAACATTTCCAAAGCAGGCACTATGTTGTACCAGAAGCTCTGATACAGAAAGCCAGTGACCAGGCCTCTGAACCTCCAGAGTAAGAAGGTCGGGACAATGCCCTCTATTCCCAAGGAACAGAGCTCAACTTTAAAAAATGATCAAAAAACAAAAAAGAACTCTGACCACAGAAAGCTATTATGGAGATAGGGGAGATCAAAACATAAACTCAGAAGAGGATAATGTTTAGATGCCTATAATGCAAAGCCTCAAAATGTGTATGAATTAGTCTCAGTCCCCAAAAGTTGTTTCAGAAGAACTAAAGAGGATTTTAAAAATCAAGTAAGAGAGATAGAAGAAATGGGAAAAGAAATGAGAATTGTACAAGAGAATTAAGAAAACAATCAACAATTTAGAAAAGGAAGCACAAAAATTGAAGAAAGCAATTCCTTAAAAATTAATTTGGCTAAATGAGAAAAAAATCAACTGACAAAAACAACTCCTTTAAAAGTAGAATTGACCAAATGGAAAAGGAGGTTCAAAAGCTAATTGAAGAAAATAATTATTTAAAATTAGAATTGCACAAATAAAAGCTAGTAACTCTATGAGACATGAAAAATCAGTCTATCAAAATAAAAAGAATGAACAAATAAAAGCAAATGTAAAATACCTCTTAGGAAAAATAACTGACCTAGAAAATAGATCCAATAGAGATAATTTAAAAATTATTGAACTACCCAAAAGCCATGATCAAAAAAAAAAAAAAGAAAAAAGAAAAGAAATTATCAAGGAAAACTGCCCTGATATTCTAGAACCAGTGAGTAAAATAATCATTGAAAAAAATCTACTATTCTCTTGCTGAAAGAGATCTCAGAATAAAAACTCCAAAGAATATTGTGGCTAAATTCAAGAACTATCAGGTCAAGAAGAAAAAACTGTAAGCTGTCAGAAAGAAACAATTTAAATATTAGAGTCACAAACAGAATTGTACCGGACTTAGCAACTTGTACATTAAAGGACTGAAGAGTGTGAATATGATATTCCAGAAGGCAAAGGAGCTTGAATTGCAACCAAGAATCAACTACCCAGAAAATTTGAGCATAATCTTTCAGAGAAAAAGATGGAAATTCAATGAAACTGGGGACTTTAAAATTTCTCTGATGAAAAGACTAGAACTGAAGAGAAAATTTGTTCTTCAAATACAAAATTCAAGAGAAGCATAAAAAGATAAACAGGAAAGAAAAATAAATACACCATGTTATTCTTTAAGGTTAAATGGGAAGATAATATTGTATTTCTTTTAGGACAGTTAAAGAATATACTTTGGACTGCTTGCCATCTGGGGGATGGGGTGAAGGGAGGGAGGGGAAAAGTCAGAACAGAAGTGAGGGCAAAGGATAATGTAAAAAAATTACCCAGGCATGGGCTCTGTCAATAAAAAGTTTAAAAAAAAAAAGATAGAATATACTTTGAATAGAAGGTGTAGATATAATTTGACTTTGATGTGATGATAAAAAATTTAATTTGGAGCTGAAAAAGAGGATTGTATTGGGGAAAGAGAAAAAAGGGAAGCAGAATGGGCTAAGTTTTATACACACACACTCACTCACACACACACACACACACACGAGATCTATTACAGTAAAGGTAAAGAAGAAAGGGCATGAACATTGCTTGAAATTTACTCTCATTGGAATTGGCACAAATTTGAATAGAGAAGCACTCAGTTGGGTAGATTTATCTTATCCTATAGGGAAAAAAGAGAGGAAAATAGGAGGAGGCGGGAGGGAGTACTGATAGAGGACAGATTTGGGGAGGTGGTGATCAGAAGCAAAACACTGTTGAAAAAGGACAGGGTGAAAGGAGAAGAAAAAGTATAAGTGGGGGAAAATGTGGATGGGAATGTGAATGGGATGAACTCGCCTATAAAATGGAATCAGATAGCAGAATCTTACAATATCTTCTTTGTGCATTTGAAGCAGTGACAGAGAGTAAAAGTAAAAAATCTGAGACAGAATATGTTAAAAAAAAAAAAAGTAAAAAAAAATTGGGGGGAAGGATTTCAGACAAAGCAAAAGCAAAAATAGATTTAAGAGATAAGGAAGGAATAATAGATGCTCTAAACAATGCTGTAATATCAATAGTAAATATATGTATTAAGTGATATGTAATTGAAATTCTTAGAGAAGAAGTTAAGTGAATTACTGGAAGAAATAGATAGTAAAACTATATAATAGGGATCTCAATCTCCTCTTCTCAGAACTAGATAAATCTAACCATATACAAAGCTAGAAAGAAATTAAAGAGGTAAATAGAATTTTTAGCAAAGTTGGAAAAAATTGAAGAAGGATAGAAAGGAATATACCTTTTCTCAGTGGTGCGTGGCAGCTGCACAAAAAATGACAGTCCATTAGAGCACAGTGAAATACAGAAAGTCAGAAATATTGAATATTTCTCACATCCTGATGTAATAAAAATTACAAAGTAATAAAAGATCAGGAATTTATAGATTAAAAATTAATTGAAAGTAAAAATAATCCTAAAGAAGGAGTGGATCAAATAACAAATCATAAAAAGAATCAATAATTTCATGTAAGAGAATGACAACCATGAGACAACATACCAAAACTTATAGGATGCAACCAAGGCAGTGTTTAAGGGAAATTTTATATCTCTTAGTGCTTACATGAATAAAATAGAGAAAGAGGAGATCAGTTGGGCATGCAACTAAAAAAAGCTAGAAAAAGAACAAATTAAAAATCTCTAATTAAATAACAAATTAGAAATTCTGAAAATCAAAGGAGAGATAAATATGGCAATGTAAATGAAATAGATGAATATTCACAAAAATACAAATTGCCCAGATTAACAGAAAAGGAAATAAAAAATTTAAATTACTCAATTTTAGAAAAAGATTGAACAAGCCATCAATAAGCTCCCAAAGAAAAAATTCTCCAGGGCTAGAGGAATTTAGTTAGGAATTTTACCAAACATTTAAAGAATAATCAATTCTAATACTGTATAAGCTATTTGGAAAAAATAGATCAAGTAGGAGTCCTACCAAATTCCTTTTATAACACAAATATGGTGCTGCTATCTAGACTAGGAAGACCAATTTCCATAGTGAATATTGATACAAAAACTTTAAATAAAACATTAGCAAAGTGATTCTAGCAATTTATCATGAAGATAATACCAGATGGTATTTATACCAAGAATGTAGGGCTGGTTTATCATTAAGAAAACTTTCCAAATGACCGTATCAAAACCAATAGAAATCATATAATTCTATCAATAGATTCAGGGAAAAAAAACCTTTTGGCAAAATACAACACTTATTCCTTTTAAAAACACTAGAGAGAATAGGAACAAATGGAACTTCCTTTAAAATGATAAGTAGTAACCATCAGAAGTTATGAGCAAGCATTATCTGCAATGGAGATTAGCTAAAAACCTTTCCATCAAGATCAGGAGTGAAACAAGGATGTTTGTCATCACCACTATTTTCCAATTAGTTATTAGAAATGTTTGCTTTAACAAAAGAAGGAAAAGAAATAGAAGGAATTAGACTAGGCAGTGAGGAAATAAAACTCTCATTCTTTACAGATAATATAGTGGTATACTTAGAGAATCCTAGAAAATCAACTGAATTAGTTGAAATTAATAATTTTAGCAAAGATCCAGGATATAAACTAAACCCACATAAATCATCAGCATTTCTTTATATTATTAACAAAGCCCAGCAGCAAGAAATAGAAAGAGAAATTTTATTTAAAATAATTGTAGACAATACAAAATATTTATGTGTCTTATATGCCAAGACAAATCCAGGAACTATATGAACATAATTACAAAATACTTGCCACAGAAATAAAGTTAGATTTAAATAATTGAAAATATATCAGTTGCTCATGGGTATGCCAAGTCAGTATAATAAAAATGACAATCCTGCCTATATTAATTTACTTGCCATACTAATCAAACACCAAAAGTTATTTTAAAGAACAAGAAAAAATAACAAAATTCATCTGAAAGAACAAAAGATAAAGAATATCAATGGAATTGGTAAAAAAGAATTCAAAGGAAGGTGACTTAGCAATACCAGATCTAATCATCAGAACTATTTTGCACTGGCTAAGAAAAGGAGTTGTGGATCAGTAGAATAGTGTCTACTATTTAATGATCTACTATTTAATAAACTCAAAGACTCCAGCTTCTGGAATAAGAATTCACTTTTTGACAAAAACTTCTTGGAAAACTGGAAAATAATGTGGCAGAAACTAGGTATAAACTAACATCTCACCTCAAATACCAAGATAAGATCATAAACAAATTAGGAGAGTAGGGAATAGCTTGTCTGAAAGATCTGTAGAAGTGAGAAGAATTTAGATCAAACAAGAGATGGGAAACTTTAGGAAATGCAAAATGGATAACTTTGCATTAAATTAAAAAGGTTTTACACAAATAAAACTAATGCAACCACAATTTAGAAGGAAAACAGAAATCTGGGAAACATTTTTTCCTGCCAGTATTTCTGATAAAATTCTTATCTTTCAAATAATATATAAAGAAGAGTCAAATTTATAAGAATACAGGTCTTTCCCCAATTAATAAATGGTCAAAGAATATGAACAGTTTTCAGATGAAGAAATTAAAACTATATTAATATGAAAAATGCTGTAAATGCAAATTAAAACAATTCTGGGGTACTTCCTCACTCCTATTAGATTGGCTAATATGACAGAACAGAAAAATGATAAATGTTGGAGGTAATGTGAGAAAACGGGACATTAATAAATTGTTGGTGGAACTGTGAACTATTCGAACCATTCTGGAGAACAATATGTCCAAATGACAATCAAACTCTGCATGCCCTTTAGATCTATATTCCAAAAAGGTCACAAAAAATGGAAAAGACCTTTATGTGCAAAAGTATTTATAGCAACTCTTTGGAAATTGAGGTAATGCCCATCAGTTGAGGAATTGCTGAACAAATTATGTTATATGAATGTAACAGAATACTATTGTGCCAGAAGAAATGATGAACGGGCAGGTTTCAGAAAAACCTGGGAAGACTTTCATGAACTGATACTGAGTGAAGAGACCACAAGCAGGAAAACATTGTACGATGATCAATAATAATTGACCTAACTCTTTTCTGCAATACAAGGATCCAAGATGATATCAAAAGACTCATGATGGAAAATGCTATCCACATCCAAAGAACTATAGAGTTCGAATGCAGATTGAAGCGCACTATTTTTACTATTTCTGATGTTTTTGGTGACCCTTCTCTTTTGTTTCTCCTTTTACAACATGATCAATATGGAAATATATTTATAAGATTACAAATTTATGATCTATATCAAATTGCTAGCTGTCTTGGAGAGAGAAATAGGAGAGAGGGAGAAACCAAAATTTTGTAAGAAAAGAATGTTGAGGGGCAGCTAGGTGGTGCAGTAGATAGAGCACCAGCTCTGAAGTCAGGAAGATCTGAGTTCAAAGCTGATCTCAGACTCTTAACATTTCCTAGTTGTATGACCCTGGGCAAGTCACTTATCTCTAATTGCTTCAGAAAAAAAAAAGAATGATGAAAACTATCTTTACATGTAATTGGAAAAAAAATACTATTTTCCAAAGCAAATAGACTAAAAATTTTGATCAACTCTGATCAAAATACAATGAACAACCATGATTCCAGAGAACTGATGATGAAGCTTGCTACCCTTTTCCTAAAAGAGAATGGTTTCAAAATACAGAATAGGACATGGTCAATATGGGAATTTGTTTTTGTATGGCTAGGAATATTTTTTTAAAAAATTTTTTAACCCTTTAATTGAGTGTATATTGGAAAGAAAATAAATGTTTGTTAATTGAAAAATACAATTTCAAAATTTTATCTTAAAAAACAAAAAGGGAATGGGAGAAGAGGGTAAGGAATAGTTGAGAAACCACAAAAATGGCATTAATAATAGGTAATGTATTTGTACTATTAGGTCAATGGCACCAACTATCCGCTCACAAGTATGGGTTTGCATCTCCTCGTTGTGGATGCCTGTAGTGTTCCTTCCCGAGTATCTGAAAACAAATTATTCTCTTTTACTGAAGCTGAACATTTGAAAGAGTATTTAAAAACATCAATTCCTATGAGGTATGTGAACTTTTTTAAAATAATTATAATAATGTACCTTAAGGTTTATAAAATGCTTTCCACACAGCAAGTAGTATTATCTTATTTTACTGATGAGGAAACTGAGGTTTAGCAACAGTGACTTGTCCAGGGTCAAACAGCTATCAGAACTAAGATTCAAATTTAACTTTGTTGGGTCTCCAAAATTCACTGTTCTCTCTACTGTGCAAGGTTATCTGCCTGTATTTAAGGTCTCAAAGTACTTTGATAAGATTAACTCTCTGAGGTTTTGTCTCCCTACTCTGATATTTTAACAGTATATGCCTTTTCACACTATTTCTCCCTCTACTTTCGTTCATCACCAATTTTTATCCTCTATAGAGTAGTTTCTTTGATTATTTTTCTTTGAGGAGTGATCCTGAGTTGTTTTCAGTTCAACAGACCTACAGAGGAGCAAATGAGACAGTGTTGACACTTTGCCAACCATAAAGCATGACAAAGGCTAGTATATCATCATCTTTATTAGTCTACTCTCCATGGACTTTTTGTCAAAGGAGGGCTTGAATTCTGGACATTTCTCTATTGTTATAAAATCTCTTAGGAGAAGGAAAGACACATGAGAACTTATTATTAATGCTTTCTGTTATAGAGATTTGGTTATACGTGGATGCTATCTGCACAATCTAACCATCATTTTGAATAAAATGAACAAGTCAGACTTTTGTTGTTGTTTTGATCATCCTTACATAGATTTTTGTCTTTGCGGAATGGTCTAAATCTTTTTTTTTGGAGGGGGGGGGGCGGTACTCTCAGGAATGCTCTCAAAGTCTCAAAGTCTCAAAGTTCAATAACTGTGATAAGGACTATCATATTGACTATTGCTGATGGACATGTACACATACCTTTGTTGAGAAAAGCTCCCCAAATGAACATTTTATTTTGCAAGCCTTTTTCATTTCATTATATCTTGCCATTGTTTTATGTAGACATAAGAAATAGATCTTCACAATATTCTGATTTTCGTTATTCAGCAGATTATTTGATCTTTCTTGTTCTCTCTCCCTTTCCCTATTATCATCTTTCTTTCTCCCTCTATCTCCATTCCCCTAACCTTCACGATAAATATCTTTTCTACTTCATTCTTTTCCTGTCTTAGATTGCACGTTTGGAAGAATCCTTTCCTGGTCCTTATTCATTAAAGTTTTGACTATTTAATTATAAAACTCCAAAGACTTCAGCCTGTAATATGAATTTTGTCACATATATTCAAAATAGTCCTTTAAACTCACAAATCATTCTTCAAACTTACAAGACTTGACTGAGAAAATGAATACTTTCCTGGGGCTATTAGAATTAGCTTCTAGAGTTCTTAACATGTGCCATGGACCCCTTTCACAGTGTCGTGAAGTTAATGGACTCATGATTAGAGTAATGTTTTTTTTTTTCCCAGAAAAATATATAATTGAAGATAATTCTGAATTTTACTTAGAGGTTAATGAAAATTATGAAATATGTAAATATACATTTACATTCCCATTTAAGTTCACAATGCCTAAAACTTATCCACAGATAGCTTGGGAATCCATGGACTACAGGTTAGGTCCTCTTTTTAGAGTGACCAAGTTCCCTTGCAAATGTTGGGTAGACATTTCAAGGGACTGGGCTGGTCAGCTCTCATCTGTTCAGAGGTAGTAAAAGCTTCAGGATATTTGGGATTTCAGTGCTTTTGAGGCATCCTGCTGCTGAGATTCTTTAGCCTGTGGAAGGGAGTCCTGACATACATTGAATCTGTATCTTCTATTAAAAGAGTTAAACCCTGGGGCCTTCAGTAGTTTAGTTTATCTAAAATATCTATGGCTTATTCAAGTTTTGATTTTGTTTTTGCTGGGGATGGTTTATGAGAAGGAAAGGGGATGAGGTAGGAGAATATAAGGGTCATGGAAGGGAATTTGTATGTATATAACAGATACATTTCACTTAATGAAAATGAAATTTTAAAATATAGGTCAATTGTTCTGATGAGCACAAGAGGAGAAATTAAAAATCTGAATATTTCTGAAGCATTAATGCCTCTGGGATTAGCCAAAGCAGCTCATCTTCAAAACAAAGGTTGGTATTTGCATTTTTGTAGATAACCCTTAAATGCTGATGCTCTGGAGTTTTTACATGTTCACTGGGTACTTTAACTTGTGAATGAATGAAAAAAAGAAAAATTAAAAGATACAACCTCTTTTTTTCTGCCCTTTTTATCATTAGCTTCCCTGTGAAAAGGATCTTTTTTATTTAATATTTTATTTTTCTCCAATAACTTGTTAAAAAGTTTTCAACATTCATTTTTAAAATTTATTCCAAATTTCTCTGTTCTCATCTCTTCTATTGAGAAGGCATATGATTTATACATTATAGTCATAGGAGACACATTTCTATATTATTCATGTTGTAAAAGAAAACATAGACCAAGATAAAAAACCCAAGAAAAATAAAGTTTAGAAAGTGTATTTTGAATCTATATTCAGACTTCATCAGTTCTTTTTCTTGGAATGGATAGTATTTTCCATCATAAGTCCTTCAGAGCTGTCTTGGATCATTGAAATGCTGAAAATACCTAAGTCATTCACAATTAATCCTCTTATAGTATTGTTGTTTCTGTGCACACATCCCCACAATTTTATTTTGGTTCATCTTTCTTTTCATTTTGTATTAGTTCATGTAAGTTTTTCTGAGAGCATCTAAGTCATTTCTTGTAGCACAATTAATATTCCATCACTATCATATACTACAACTTGTTCATTCAAATTCCAATTCTTTGCAACTAGAAAAGTGCTGCTATAAATATTTTTGTATGTATAAGTCCTTTTTTTTCTTTCTCTTTCTCTTTCCTCCTTTCTTTTTATTTAAATCTCTAGTTCCCAGTAGAAATATTGTTAGATCCTGCATGGTTTATAGCCTTCTGGGGATAGTTCCAAGTTGTTCTACAAATCGTTGAATCAGTTCATAACTCTACCAACAATGTATTAGTGTTTCATTTTTCACATAGCTTTTCCAACATTTGTCATTTTCTTTTTCTATTCTATTTACCATTCTAATAGTTGTAAGATAGTAATTTGCATTTTAAGAAATAGTGATGCAGAGCATTTTTTTCATATGGTTATAGATAGCTTTGATTACCTCATTTGAAAACTGACTGCTGGGGCAGCTGGGTGGTACATTAGATAGAGCACAAGTCCTGAAGTCAGGAGGACCTGAGTTCAAATATGTTCTCAGACACTTAACATTTCCTACTTTTGGGATCCTGGGCAAGTCACTTAACCCCAATTGCCTCAGCAAAAAAACAAACAAACAAAGAAAAACTGATTGCTAATATTTTTGATCATTTATCAATTGGGAAATGCTCTTTTTTCTTTTTTTTAATAAAATTGACTCATTTCTCTATATTTGAGAGATGAAGCCTTTTTTCAGAGAAACATGCTTCAAAAATTTTTTTCACAGTTATTATTACTATTTTCCTCCATTCTATTTCCCCTCTCCATTTATTCTACTCTATCCTGTCCTTCCTCAAAAGTGTTTTTCTTTTGACTATTGTCTCCCATAATCTGTCTTCTCTTCTATAAGCACCCTCTCTATCTCCTTCTACTATTACAAAAATGTGGAATGCTTCACAAACTTACTTGTTATCCCTGTATGGGTTTATGCTAATTTTTCCTGTATTGTTCCAATTTAAGTAAATATGCTACTAAAGCAAACACATGAAAAGGATTTTAATGAGATATCATACTTTCCAAGAGCATTTATTATATGCTCGCTATATGTTGTATACTGTGTATACAATAATATTATACACAATACAATATAGGGTTGATAGATAAAAGCAAGTAAAAAACTTCCTGTAAGACAAAACATATAGAAGAATAATAGTTGAAGAGTAGTATTTTGAACAGGGCTTTCAGAAGGAATGAGGAAGTGGTCTCCAAATGAAGGCTACTATGCTGGAGTGCAAATTTAAAAATGAAAGGACTTTTTAAAAGAAATGTATGGGGATGTATTTTGTTACTTGGTATAAGATGTGGATTGTAGGAGTCAGTTTGCTTACATAAAGGAATGTGATTTTTATGGCTATCTCTGGCTTGACCCTCCTCTGGTCTTACATGGAACTTTGTAGCTAATAACTGTGCTCTTATGTTGCAGGGAGCATGGTATTTCTGGGATTCAGGGGAAACTTTAAACCAGCATGGACTAAGCTGTTTACCAGTCCTGCTGGACAGGGCTTAGGACTGCTTGAAAAATACATACCTTTACAGCTGGAAGAGTATGGCTGTGACAAAGTCTACAGTATCCGAAGAAGAGATTTTGAACTTTTAAAGAGAGCTTCAAGAGCACATTAGAGACTAAAATGTTAACTTGTGCTAGGGGAAAATGTGAACTAACTTATTTAATTTATGACATTTTAAATGACACTGTTAAAACCTGAGGAAATCATTTTGCTGTTTGTGACAGGAAAAAGCCTGAATTTACAGCTTCATTGCCAGTCTGTGCACCTTCTCATTGTATACAACGTTAAAAGAATTTATACAGAGTGTCTCTTCTGTTCCTTTAATGCTTTCCCTCAACCTCCCCCCTCAATTCTAGTTTGTATTTACTATAAACAGTTTTCTATTTTTTGTATTGTATTGTATTGTGGAGAAACCTGGGGTGTCCACAACAATGTGCCTGAGAGTATTTGGAGACAAATCTTGTTGCACCTTGGATTACTTGAAGTCTAACATTCAGTTATGTGTCTTGCAGCTGTTTGATCTTATCAGGTGGCACATGGATATGATTCTTTTATGCCTGCCCCCAGGCAGACTGAAGATTTTACATGTTAACGACTTTATTTTTGTTGTTAGTTTCTAAGTGGCAGCTCAGGCCTGGCACCTGTCCTTGTCTGGACATGGTCATTTTGTTCACTTTTACACTGAGTTTGTGGAATGTATATGTGTGTGTGTTTGTGTATGTATGTGTGTGTGTTCGTTCAGTTTTCAAATAGTGAAATTAATTTGGAAAAGAGGGCTATTTTTAAGGTATAAATTTTTTAACCTATGACCCTCAGGAGATGTTTTTAAAATTCCAGTATTAAAGTTTGAAGTTGATAGGGATCATGCAGCTTTAATCCTTAGCCTGCTTTAGCTATATATTTGTGTCTTACATGCAGTGCTAAGCTGGATTTTTACATTTGTTACTCATATTTAATAATGAGGCTCTTTTCCTTTAAGCCTTTCTGCTCATAAATCTGCCTGAACATCCTAGGAAGCTAGCTACCTCCTGACATAGTTATTCCCAAGACTATAAGGGAATGAACTTTTGGATCTGTTCTGAAGCCCCAGATAACATGGGAGAAATATAGAAATGGACTTTTTTAAGGTCTAGGGAGAGTAGATTATCCTGATTTATCACAGTTTTGAAAGTAAGTTGAACAAAGTGGTGATTGTACCCTATTTCACTCTCCAGTTATATTCATGGCATTCCAGTGGATACTAAGGAGTGCTCCATGCAGCCAGGGAAATGGCTAGACCCTTTAGACAACAGATTATAGCAAACTTGATTTAGAACTGGAAGGAACTTTAGAGATGATTTAATCCAAATCTTTCCTTTCATGAATAAGGAAGGTGAGAAATGGGGTCACTTGCTGATAGTCATAGAGATCATAAATGTGAGAGCCAGGATTCAAACCTGCATCCTTTGCCTACAATCTAGTGTTCTTTCCACTGTGTTATACTGTTTAATTCAATAGGAAAAAAATCAATAGGTGGATAGCTAGATCCCTTGTCACTCAATTAATCAAATTTTATAAATAAAATCAGTGAGGGTAGGGGTGGGTTGGGAGAGCTGGGGAGATGGGATTTAGGGGAAAGGGTTGAGCATTAATATATACAATTTCACTTTCTTCACCCATATGCAGAAATGGGCATGACAGTGCTTGTGAATAAAGGGGAAATTGATGAGCAGCTCTGACTCTTTTTATTATTTTATAAAGTGTGCTACCTCAAAGTGCTACCAATAAAACTTTTCTAATTGTAAAGACTCGTGCCCGATTTTGTTTACTAATGAAGTTTACCTTGAATGGAGATGAGATATGTTATGAGAAATGAGACAAAATGAGATACCTGTTATAAGTTGTGATTGGGGTTTGACAACTCTGCTTTGGGAATAGGCTTTCATCCAGATGGACAAAAAGAACTACCCAATGGGACTCCACAAGCTTTCCCTGATTTTTTGATGCTAGCAATCCACAAGTGACAGGAGTCAGAAAATCATGGGTACTTCAAGAAACTTAAATAAGACATTACAGAAAGAAAGGAGAGACAACTGTCCACAAAGGAGAACTTTTATTAAGTAATAATAGAAACCACATTTGATCTAAACCACAAAAATACCCATGATACCCTAGTACTGGACAACAAATATTTCTTTGTGATTAAAATGAAGTTACAGTAGTTTTGCTTTTTTATAATTGAACATGTCACATTCCTTTATAATGCTTATCATAAATCAAAATAGGGTGTTATAACAATTTATTTGGATAATCTTACATGGATAGTCTTAGCCACTACCTATTAGCTTTAAAAAAAAAAAAAAGTTTAATGGGTAGCTCTCAATCAGATGAGGTATTTAGTTGATTCCTGCCCCTCTCTCCCCTAAAAAAGAAACTGTACTATAATGAAAAATACAGTGATCTCAAATGTTCTTAGCCTCTGTTTTAAGGTTTTGTTGAAAGATTCCCTTCTCACCATCTGAAAAATGCTATATCAAACTCTGTTTCCTTGACATTGGGATGAGAAATGAAAAACTGAGTCAGTTCCTGTGATATTTGGACATCAAGGTGTCTCTGAACTGATGTTTGAAATGAACACTTTGTCACCCCATAAACTGGATATGTTGATTTAGAGAAAAGGGTTGGTTTAAAGATACATGGTGAGGATTGAACATCATGGGGAGAGAGAACAGATCTTGAATGACTCATAATTAAGCTAGTGATTAGAAAATATCATCATTGGCATCATAGGATCATAGATTTAGAACTGGAAAAAGGTCGTAAAACCCATTAAACACCTCCAGGCCTCAATTTGCTCATTAATATGTGACATTCTGTGTTTGACTAAACATGAAATAATAATGCTGCCTGGGATGTTGACAGCTGAGGCAGAATCCCAAGCACCTCTGCTAACTCTGGCTCAAGGCACACCTCATGGACAATCCCAGATTTTCATTAGAGCCAACTATTCCCTTTGGTTCTTTGTCAAGAAATTAGTAATAAGTTAAACTCACATGATGAGGATTAGGGTTAGATGGGATCTTGGATCATGCCATCCAAATTTATTTTTTTCAAATGGGAAAACAGGTTAGTAGTCTTTCAGGTCCTAATTGTCTTCACTAACCCTTTGCACTCTATATTTTCTTTAGGAAATGCTTATAGGAAAAGGATAGCGAGGAAAGCAGTCAAAATGTTAAACTAGCATTAAGCAGAGCCAAGTCTAGAAATGGGCAAAGTTGAAACATGAAGGAAGAATGACTTGGCTATTCCTTATCCTTTTTTTCTCTCCTATCCTTCTTTGTTTTTGATAATAGTCCCCTCTCTCCTTTCCAGAATAAGCAGATCCCCAAACTACTGGTTCTTTTCTATTTTCCCCATTCGAAATCTCTATTTGCTACATTTAGACTTGGCTTCATGCTTAGTATAGTCACTTTTTAGTTACAGAGTCTTTTTTTTTTCCTTTTTATTCTTTATTTTTCCTTATATAAGGTCTTACATGCAGAGATAATTTGAAACAACCATTTTTTAAAAATTTGAATTCCAAATTTTCTGTCTCCCTCCCAGATTATTTTTCCTTTCACACCAACCTTGAGCAAGAATTACTAACCTCATTTTACAGATGAAGAAAAATGCTGAGAGGGATGAAGTGATTTGTTCATGGCCATATAGCATTAAGGAAGTGAAGTGGCAAAATGGATAGACTCTAGATGGCTAGAGTCAGGAAGACATCTTCCTGATTTCAAATATGACCTCAGAAACTAGCTGTGTGACCTTGGAAAAGTCACTTACCTCTGTTTGCCTCAGTTTCCTAATCTGTCACATGAGCTGGAGAAGGAAATGGCAAATCACCCCAGTATCTTTGCCAAGAAAACCCCAAATGGGGTCATGAAGAATTGAGCATGACTGGAAGATGATTGAAGAGCAACATAGCAATAAATATCAGAGCACAAATTTAAACACAGGTTATCATAGTGTTAAGTATAATTCTTAACAAAAAAAAACCAATACAATATTTCCATAGTTGATAGTGAATTAATATGTTTTTCCTTCAGGCAAAAGGCTAATATGTTTCCTTGGGAGACAACATGGCAAATGGACAAAGTACTAGACTCAAGTCCAGTAGAGTCAAAAACTGTATTCAGATAATACTGCTACCTGGAGTCAAAAGAACTAGATATAAATACTAAATACCTCTGATTCCTACTATCTTTGTGACTCAGAATTATAATTCTGTAGTTCTAGGCCTAGCACCTTTGCACCAGGAAAACTCTTCAAACCAATGTAGCTGTTGCCACAACACCTTTCCAAAAACTGTCGCTTGGAAAATCCTCTTTATTTGCAAGACCTTTCAATTACATCCTGTTAGATTTATTTCAACAGCTGAAAGGAAGGTAAAGTGACCCACAAAATGGGTTCATGACCTAGGCATAAAGAATGAGATTATAAATAAATTGGAAGAGCATAGGATAGTTTACTTCTCAGCCCTATGGAAGAGGGAGGAATTTATGACCAAAGAAGAACTAGAGATCACTATTGACCACAAAATAGAAAATTTTGATTATATCAAATTGAAAAGTTTTTGTACAAACAAAACTAATGCAGACAAGATTAATAGGGAAGCAATAAACTGGGAAAATATTTTTACAGTCAAAGGTTCTGATAAAAGCTTCATTTACAAAATATATACAGAATTGACTCTAATTTATAAGAAATCAAGCCATTCTCCAATTGATAAATGGTCAAAGGATATGAACAGACAATTCTCAGACAAAGAAATTGAAACTATTTCTAGCCATGTGAAAAGGTGCTCCAAGTCATTATTAATCAGAGAGATATAAATTAAGACAACACCGAGATACCACTACACACCTGTCAGATTGGTTAGAATGATAGGGAAAGATAAGGCAGAATGTTGGAGGGGATGTGGGAAAACTGGGACCCTGATGCATTGTTGGTAAAGTTGAGAATGGATCCAACCATTCTGGAGAGTGATTTGGAATTGTGCTCAAGAAGTTATCAAACTGTGCATACCCTTTGATCCAGCAGTATTACTACTGGGCTTATACCCCCAAAGAGATTTTAAAGAAGGGACAGGGACCTGTATGTGCAAGAATGTTTGTGGCAGCCCTGTTCCTAGTGGCCAGGAACTGGAAACTGAGTGGATGTCCCATCAATTGGAGAATGGCTGAATAAATTGTGGTATATGAATATTATTGTTCTCTAAAAATGACCAGCAGGATGATTTCAGAAAGTCCTGGAGAGACTTACATGAACTGATGCTGAGTGAAATGAGCAGGACCAGCAGATCATTATATACTTCAACAACAATACTATAGTGATGATCAATTCTGATGGACGTGGCCCTTTTTAACAATGAGATGAACCAAATCAGTTCCAATAGAGCAGTGATAAATTGAACTACCTACACCCAGCGAGAGAACTCTGGGAGATGACTATGAATCACTACATAGAATTACCAATCCCTCTATTTTTGTCTGCCTGCATTTTTTATTTCCTTCACAGGCTAACTGTACACTATTTCAAAGTCTGATTCTTTTTGTACAGCAAAATAACTATATGGACATGTATACATATATTGTATTTAACATATTTAACATGTATTGATCAACCTGCCACTTGGGGGAGGCGGTGGAGAGAAGGAGGAGAAAAATTGCAACAAAAGGTTTTGCAATTGTCAATGCTGAAAAATTACCCATGCATATATCTTATAAATAAAAAGCTATTAAGAAAAAAAAGTCTGGGAGGTAGGTGTTATTACTACCCCCAGTTTACAGTCAAGGAGAGTAAGAGAGATTGAGACTTTGTTTTTTTAGCTAACTTTTATATGGCACTTACTATTTTGGGGAAGCTACAAATTTTACAGGGCAGATGTGAGGGAGTGTCTTCCAGACAGAGGGTATTAACTGTATTCTTAGGGGATCCAAAATCTAATTTTTTCTAGTCTTTCATTTCCCAAGATTGAAAAGATGAAACCTCCCATAGTTTCCATGATTAAAAATATTTTTAGGCCATACAATTTTTTGAAAATCTTTATTCTGGGACAATATGGAGAACAAGAGAGTGACTTTTCTAAAGGCTACATAGGTAAAATAGTGGCTAAGCTAAGACTAGAATACATATTTCCTGGATACCAATCAGTGTTATTGCTAATAAATTCAACTGCAATCCCCTAGGTTAAAGGATGTCCATCCTAGTATTGTGGATAAAATGATTACTTAAACCACAGTTTTTCCACCTGCTTTACATCCACCCTTCACCTTCCACTACCCCCTGTATCAACTGTATATTTCTCTCAACACTTTATTTTATTCTGCAAATACTGATACCAGTTGCCTGAACTTTCCACTTATACAAAGTATGAGTCAATTTCAGAGTAGAAGGTATGTGCTTTTTTTGTGTGCATACTTATCAACACATGGGCCCCCTCTGGGGCTAGAAGATAAACCAACTAGCAAGGATAGAATCAACATCCGTGTGTGCTGAGCAAATCAAAATGACCAAAGAGAGCATTATGGCACTGGATTCATTTAGTGTCAAGGCATAAACAAATGAGAAAGATTTCTCACAGTACTACATGAATGGAAACTTAGAGTCCCCAGTTTCTCTTGTGCAATCTTCTGCTGAACATTTGTCTGTTCTGATTCAGGGAGAGACAATTGTTCAAAAGGGAGATCTCTGGACAGCCTGGCTGCACTGACAAATTTTCTTAGGAAAATTTCCATAGGCATTCTAGGTCCAGAAACAAATAGCTTAGAGGAATGTTCTTTGTGCTGAATAAAGAATCTAGTTGTGGCCAGCAGTCCAAGCCAAACCCAAGGAATTCCAAAACACACAGCAGTTTTTTGAATTGCAAGTCACTTGTCTGCCGACAATGCTAATTGTTTCACCTCAGCAACTTGGTATATGTTGTACTGAAGGAAGTAGACTTGAGGTTTCAATAGCTTGTTTGTTAAACCAACTGCCTCCCAGTTCTTTTTCTATAGAGATCACAGTTAGAAAGGATGGCAGCTGGGGAGACAACTAAAGTAAACATTGCCTCTATCTCTCTGTATCTTAAATTGCTTCCTCTTCCCTAGCAGTATTTTATTTTCTGATTATAAATCTGTGTGATCTGCAGTTTTATTTCCTGGAATGGAACCCTCTGTCCTTATGATTAGTAGGCATCAACATACCATATTTTAAACAAATGGCATAGGGGAATTTAGGTGGCACAGTGGATAGAGCACCAGCCCTGAAGTCAGGAGTGATGAGCTGCGAGAATTGAGGACAGATCACCTCTGATTCATGTTGCAGATTCTTTGCTTAAGAATTCTCAAACCCAAAGTTTGTGGCAAAAGGGGACTTATTTATACTAAGAAGACAAGAATCCTATTAGGATAATTTTGCGAATTGTCTGGGCATACAATGCTAGATATATTGGAGTTTCTTTTGGCTCCAAACCAGGGCCAATTTCCAGATGAATGAGGGACTAATCTCCAGTTCAATAGAGGGCTGTGGCTATGCCTCAGGCAGAGATTTCCAATTGAATAAGATTACTTATCTGGGTATTCTGGACAGAAGGGTGGGCCACTCCCAGAGGCTGGGAGGGTTTTGAGACTCAGGACCATCCTTCCCCCGCCCCCAGTTTATATCAGGGGCCCCCAAAATATTAAAGGGGATACAATTTACATCATTTTACCCCCTTAAGTACATTTAAGCTCATACTCAGACTGCCTCCCCTGTAAATCCTGGGGATATGGTATACTTGAAATCTTAGAAGCCTCAAAGTGCTGACCCTCTAGGTGTAAAGTGGAAAGACCCATACAAGATCATTTTGACTACTACAATTTCAGTCAAACTGGAAGGGTCCCCCAACTGGATTTATATTTCTAGGATTAAAAATGCTGCTTCTGTTACCTCTCCTTCAGATATCTCAGAATATTCCTGTGAACCCATAGAGGACCTGAAGTTTCTCTTCTGCAAGACCCCTGAAAAAACTCTGGAGAAAGGGTGAAATTGTCTTTCACTATAATCTCCTTCCTTCCTTTCTCACCATGAGAACTTTACTCCTAATACTCTCTCTTCAGCGTTCTTGGTGTTACTCTGTGAGCCCTCCCTAGTGAGGAGATAACTTCCTATGAAGACCAGGGAACTGTGCAGGTAATGGGGGGATTCAGGATTGTTGAGTATCCAATTGTGTGGGTCAGAAACCATTTAATAAAAAAAGACTGGAGAGATCTCTAGAAGCAAAGCAATACGTTCTCATGAGAATCTGGTGTCCCACCCATCGAGCAGAGAATCAAAGGGAGGAAGCACCATAGGGGGCAGGGTCAACGCTTTTAATCCCCAACACAAATTCCCCCTCCCACCACTGACCCTCACATCCTTATTAGCTGAGGATCTTACATTCTAAACTCGGGAACTACCCAAGAAATTGAACTTGATCAATAAGTACAAAGTTTGGTTGAAATCGGGAGGATAACAAGAAGGGGGATAACAGGGAAGGGGCTTTAAGTATGTCCTTAAGAGGATAGCAGGGAGGAGACACTTTAAGTCCTTGACTTAATGCTTAAAGTCCTTCAGGCCTACTCAAACTTTAAAATAGATGAAGCCTAACTCGATTTTCACAACTGTCTTGAAAGATCTCACCTTATCTCGTTCACAATCAATACCCCCAAGGTGGCCCAGAGATGCGACCTAATGCATTTTTTACAAAGATCCCATTTCCAAATGTTGCCATCTTCACCCTAGAGACCACTCCATTTGTACTAGCTACTCCCCGAGGGAACTACTTTGATCTGATTATCCCTCTTTTCTTTCCCAGCACACCTACATATTACCACACCCATAACAGTAGTTGTTGTGGCCCATAATAGCCATGTTTCTATCCCTGACGTGAGGATGCTGATTTATACCACCAATACTGTTGGTGCAAGTGAGTGTGACTCCTCTCAGCAAACTGTACCAGCTGCATAGGTAGGTCAAGGGCTAAATATACCTATGACTATGGACCACCTTGAAAAATAACTGTAGGGTATCCATTCCAAGATTATCCTGGCAAACTCACTCATCATGCTTTCATACCATTTTCTTTGATACTTCTTCATAACCTTCTGAAAACTAACATTCTGATTGATAGAATGTCAAGTAACTACAATCATCCTTGGGGACAAGTGTGTGGGTCAGAAACCATTAATAAAACAACTGGATAGATCTCTAGAAGCAAAGCAAAGTTTATTATACGTCCTTGAGAACGGGCTGTTCCAACTATCGAGCAGACAATTGAAGGGAGGAGGCACCGTAGGGGACAGGGTGGACACTTTTAATCCCTAACGCAAATTCCCCTCCCACCACTGACCCTCATCCTTATTGGCTGAGGTTCTTACATTCTAAATGCAGGAACTATTCAAGAAATTGAACTTGACCAATAAGTACATAGGTGCCCATATTTGGCTGAAATAGGGAGGATAACAAGAAGGGGACTTAAGTGTGCCCTTAGGGGGATAGCAGGGAGACTTTAAGTATGTCCTTAAGATAGCAGGGAGGAGACTTTAAGTATGCCCTTAGGAAAATAGCAGGGAGGAGACACTTTAAGTATGCCCTTGACTTAATAAAGTCCTTCAAACTTTGAAATAGATGAAGCCTTACTAGATTTTCACAACTGTCTTGAAAGATCTCACTTTATCTCGTTCACAAGCAATCAGGAAACTTGCTACAAAACTTGACCTCAGATACCATCTATGTGCCTAAGGGATATGCTGTTCTCTGTAAAGTAAGTTCTCCATTCTATTTCAATGTTTCTGAGGGACCTGGTTTTTTTTTTTTTTTTTCATAATTATAATTTTTATTGACAGAACCCATGCCTGGGTAATTTTTTACATTATACCTTGCCCTCACTTCTGTTCCGACTTTTCCCCTCCCTCCCTTCACCCCCTCCCCCAGATGGCAAGTAGTCCTATACATGTTGAATATGTCACAATATATCCTAGATACAATATATGTGTGCAGAACTGAACAGTTCTCTTGTTGCACAGGAAGAATTGGATTCAGAAGGTAAAAATAACCTGGGAATAAAAACAAAAATGCAAACAGTTTACATTCATTTCCAGTGTTCTTTCTTTGGGTGTAGCTGCTTCTGTCCATCATTGATGAATTGAAACTGAGTTAGATCTTCTCTGTCGAAGAAATCCACTTCCATCAGAATACATCCTCATACAGTATCGTTGTTGAAGTATATAATGATCTCCTGGTTCTGCTCATTTCACTTAGCATCAGTTCATGTAAGTCTCTCCAAGCTTCTCTGTATTCATCCTGCTGTTCATTTCTTACAGAACAATAATATTCCATAACATTCATATACCACAATTTGCCCAACCATTCTCCAATTGATGGGCATCCATTCATTTTCAGTTTCTAGTCACTACAAACGGGGCTGCTACAAACATTTTGGCACATACATCTGAGAAACCTGTTAAGACGTATGCTCTGACTGGAACCCTCCCCAGCCCATAATTCTCTCTACCAGACACTTAACCTGTTCTAAGCTCTATGGGTCTTGCAACCTAGGTTACCCTAAGTGCTCCTTTCACTGTATATAATGCCACTACCTCAAACACTGCCCCCATCCCTTCAAGGAGACAAAGACAGGGATTTGGGGAAAATGTTCTTTGGTATTTAAAGAAGGGCACAGCAATGCTTGGTTTCCTGGGTGGGATACTTAGATGAAAACATCCTCTCCAACCTGACGGCCACAATCAACCAGCTAGCCAATGAAACAGCACATTTTCTCCAGGAGATCCAAGAATCTTTGGACTCTTGCTAACATGGTTTTAGATAACTGAATGGCCTTGGATTATCTCCTTGCCTCAAGTGGAGGTGTTTGTGTCCTGGTCAATTCGTCCTGTTGTATGTACATCAACAACTCAAGGAAGATTGAGCTCTGTACTGAGAGAATCTTAGAGAAAGCTGGCCTCACACACCCCCAGTCTTCCTCGGGTTCAGGTTCCTGGTTATGGTCTCTACTAACCCCTATACTAATTCTACTTCTAATTAATAAATAATTAGAATTTTTTACTCATATTTGGCCCCTGTATTTTTAATCTGTTTGTAAGATTTGTTTCCTTTAGGCTCCAAGTGAACTTCTAACTACTCTCAGCCTGAAGATCATGGGACACTCCACATCTCCTAGATGCTGTTGCTGCTATCTTCAGATCTCAAACTTCCCCTCCTGTCCTGAACCCCATTGAACAGAAGGACAACTCTACAACACTTATCAGCTTGAACCAGCTATAGAAAATGACACCTTTGTCCCTTTACCCCAAATGAATTTGGGGGGGGACTGTTTGAGGTGGGGAATGATGTAAAATGTTTCCCCTTTAATCTGTGGGGGAAGGGTTAGAAGGTTCCCTGATGTGAACTATGTCCCCTTTTGAGGGAAGAGTGCTCATGACTCTCAAACCCTCCTGCCTCTGGGAGGGGCACCATCCTTCCCAGACAACTCCCAAGATAAATAATCTCATTCAATTGAAAATCTCAGCCTGGGGCATAGTCACTCAAACTGCTACCCAACTCCAGGCCAAGACTAACCCAATATAACCAAGGGTTTGTCAACCCTTATTTGTTAAATGCCTTTCTGGACTTAGTCCACTGATGAAGATATTTTCTTCTCAGTGTAAACCTATCTTTGCTAAATTCCTAATCAGGAGTATGTCCACTAAGAAAACTATCTTCTTAGCATACGGTTTTCTTAGCATAAATAAACCCAGTCTTTGCCATAAATCTTGTGCCTATATTTATTGGGGTTTGTGAATTCTTTTGCAAGACCTGTGCAACTGGCCAAGCGGATTCTATTGCTATTAGGGGATCTCTTACCCTCAATTCTCACACTTCATCAGGAGTATACCTAAGTTCAAATCTGATCTCAAACACTTGATATTTCCTAGATTGTGACCCTGAGCAAATCACTTAACCCCAATTGTCTTGTTATACCACAGTTCTCTTTTATTATCCTGACTCAGTTTCCCTAATTATATACCATGTACATAGTTATTTACATTTTCTCTCCCGATGTAAGCTCCTTGAGGGCAGGACTGTTTTGTACCTTTCTTTAATAGCCTCATTGCTTGGCATAGAGCCTGAAATAGAATAGGTGCTTAATAAATGTACATTCACTGACCAGAGGCAGGAATCATATTTTTCATCCTTTTGCAATGTCCCTATCTCTATATGATACTTGCTTTTTATATCATTTTTAAATATGTGATGAAAGAAATTATAGTAAATTGTTTTTCTGATGAACAGAAAGATTGGTAATAGAACATATCCATATATGTGTGTATAATGTACATATGTACACAGTGCTTATTTATAGTTATGTATATTAATATGTACATAATATTTACATGTGGATATGATGGGCGGAACCCTGAAACTTTCCTGACTTTGGGAGGGAAGAAACTCTCCTTGAACTCTTGAGAAACTCTTCTTTGGGAGAGCCTCATCTCAGGGAATCAAGATAAAGTGGTTTCATTATGTTATGTTGGTGGGACTAGTTGCACCCTCTATTGAGTTGAGTCCAGGCCCACTCCTACTTAGACTTAACTTAAGTGGTCTCATTACCTGGAGCTATGGACCTGATATCTCTATTGAGCTGAAAATTGACTCAGAATCACTCCCAGTAAGTGGTCTCATTAAACCAGAAATCTTTGCCTGGGGGCAGTGACAACATTGAAGGAATCTCATTCAACTGAAACCTTAGTCTCAGATTTTCTTATAAAAACATGCAATTTTAAACTCATCATTTGCAGAAGGCCTGAAGTAGGAATCATGCCATGCCAAGGGACCTCTCTCCCCTTAGCACAGCTGCCTACCAGGACCCCTGCCCACTGTGAAGAGACATTGTCTTCTCAGTGATAAACATGTTATCTCTCTGCCAGGATTTCTTTGCTAGTACCTTTATCTCTCTGCTAGGACTTTGTCACTTGGAAGTCAGTCTTCCTGGCAAAAGCTGGCTTCTGTAGTGTCAACAATAAACTGCCTTTTGCCTGTCTAATATTTCAGGTTTGTGAATTCTTTCATGTTGGACCTGTGCTGACCAAAGAGGGGTTCCCACAACTCTCTGCACTGCCCCTAACCTCATCAGATAACATGTGAATTCCAGGCATGAGGAATGGTTACTGAAAAGGCAGTGGAATGGAAAATTTATTAGCTGTGTGACACTGACAAGTTAGTATCTATACCATATCCACATGTAAATATTATATATACATTTATATGTATGCTCAGAGAAAATAGACTCTCTTTTTTCAGTATAATATTAACTGAGATCTTCAGAGAAAAAGATGGGGACAGCAAATTATTTGCCATTCTTGAGACTTTGGAATAGTCACCTTAAAGAGAGAAAGAATCAACTAGAAAGGAATAACATAACTATCTTGTTGCAGATCAGAGAATCAAACATTTATTAAAGACAAGAGGGTATGATTAAGGGTAAATGAAGAGATGGCTTTGCTAGAGAGTAAACCACCTCATCTTTGGAAACTGGAGTAAAGTAGGAGAGAATTTAGAATGATGTTAAGGAGTTATGTAATGTGGAGAAAAGGGATCTTAGAGGCTATTTCCAACTCTGAGATTCTGTAATTAATGAAAGCGAAGTGAATTCATTTTATCTTTTTGTTGAGGTATGAAAAATGAGGATGAGAAATCCCTTGGCTGGTGCTGCAGGTTCTTGGGAAAGAATTCACAATCCCAATTCAGTGAGATTTGTGGCAAAAATGGGTTTATTACACTGAGAATTTTCTCAGTGGGCTAAACCCTGAAAGGAATTTTAGCAAAGATGGGTTTACACTGAGAAGAAACAACTTTTCAGTGAGCCAAATCCTGTTGGCCCAAAGTTAAGGATTGATCTCCAGATGAATTTGAAAATCTAATTTTCAATTCAATAAAGAGTGGTGATTATACCTCAAGCCAAGATTTCCAATTGAATTATAGGTGGAAATCACCATCTGGGAGTTTCCCCTATGAAAAGGGGCCTCTTCCAGAAGCCAGGAGGAGTTGAGATTTTAGGGTTTCTCTAACCCAGGTCCACTCCCTCCCAAAGATCAGGGGGACACAGTTTACATCATTTTTCCATTTTATTCAAGGACCACATGGTAGAAAATGATAGTACCTTGGAAGTGTTGAAATATCTCTTTGACACTTGATTTGCAATCTCTGGCTAGTGAGAGAAATATTACTAAATCCTGAATTGCATGTCTTCTTCTTCTGCAATATGATATAATAGAAGAGATCCAAGGTTTTGAAACAAAAGCGAAATCAATGTATGCATGATTTATTATCTAAACCAACAATGAAAAACTAAAATATCAGTGAATATACTGATTTTTTTTTTTTTTTTTTTTTTTGGCTACTGAGTGTAACTACTGAACCTGCACTCCTTTAATCAAGCAGCTCATGGTAGGTTATAGTAATATCTTGAAAGTGATGAAATAACATTTTGATTTCTGGGTTTTTTGGATAAATGAGTTTATTTCCTGTGGAATATTTTTTGTGGTCTTTTGATAGCATTTGGTGTGAAGGAGTTAAGTTGGTGATTGTACTCTAAGGTTTACCCTTATCCTTAGGAGAAGTGTGTAGCTGGTAGTGTAGTTTAGAGTGAAAACAGGAAATCAGGAAAACCTGAGTTCCAATTCAGTCTCAGACACTTAGTAATTGTGTGATCTGAATAAGTCATTTAAACTCTTGATTGTCTCTGTTTTTTTCAAGTATAAAATGTATATAATAATAGAACCTATTTCTCAGGGTTCTTTTGAAGATTAAATGAAATAATATTTGCAAGAGAGCTTAGCTTAGCACAGTGCCTAATACACAATTGTTGTTGTTGTGTTCATTCATTCCCTTTTCTCTCCCCTCTCACCCTTAAGAATGATCCAGGAAGTGGATTTGCTTCTGAGCGAATTCTGTATTCCTAGACCAGGAATGTTTGAAGTGTAGACAATAATTCTAACCCAATATCCTTTTCAAAAGTTGGGCAAAAGAATTTCTAGCCTGTCTGCCCTTTCCCTTAGCTAAAATTCTGGCAATGAGATGGCTTTCCACTCTACAGAGGTGAGATGGGTTCTACACCATATTTTTACATGGTACTCAAGAACAGCATTTATACATTTAGACAATCTATTTTGACATGTACAGCCCTCTCTTATATATGCATACCATCTTATTATACATTCTAATCCTGAATCTGAGTTAGGCTTGATTCAGAAAACTGCTCTGTGATATATCACCTTGATGGGGGAACCCTGATACTGTCCTTCCTGACTTGGGGTGGGGTAGGGGAGAAATGAAGTGAAGTGCTTCAGAAACTCCTTGAAGGGGAGGAATGCTCCTTGAACTCTGACCTCTGAGAAAGACCCACCCCAGGGAATCAAGATAAAGTGGTTTCATTCTGTTATTTTGGTGGGACTGGTTGAGTCCAGGACCACTCTTACTTAGCTTGAACTTAAGTGGTCTAGATTTCTATTGACCTCTATGGATGTGAAAATTGTCTCCGAATCAATCACTCCCAGTAAGCTGTCCCATTCTATTGGCAATCTAGGCCTGGGAGCAGTAAACTTATTCAGTTGGAAAATTTCTATTCAATTTGAAGATCTTGGCTTGAGCTGCCCCCAACCCCCAGCCTCCAGCTCTCAGCCAAGATAAAGTGGGTGTCTGCTTGCTCAATTCTTTGCAGAGGGCCAAAAGCAGGAACATGCCATGCCAAGGAACCTCTCTCCCCTCTCCCCTCTTCTCTCTTCTTCTCCCCTCTCCCCTCTTCTCTCCTCTTCTCCCCTCTCCCCTCTTCTCCCCTCTCCCCTCTCCTCTCTCCCCTCTTCTCTCTCCCCTCTCCCCTCTCCTCTCTCCCCTTTCCTCTCTCTCCTCTCTCCTCTCCCCTCTCTCCTCTCTCCTCTCTCTTCTCTCCTCTCTCTCTCTCCTTGGCATAGCTGCCTGTGAGGACACCCTGCCTTCTGAGAAGACATTCTCTTTTCAGCATTAACCCCTCTTTATCTTTCTGCCAGGATTTCTCTACACCCCTTGTTTTTCTCTCTCTGCTAAGATTTCTCTGCTAGGAATTTTATCTCTCTCCGTCGACACCTTACCGCTGAGGAAATCAGTCTTCCTAGCAAAGGCTGACTTCTCAATACCAACAATAAACTTTTTTTTTTTTCCCAGTCTAACTTTCCAGGTTCGTGAATTCCTTCATGAAGAACCTCTGCACCAACCAAAACAAGTTCCCACAGCTCTCTGCCCTGCGCCAAACCTCATCAGCCTCATCTTATAAGACATTTGATTCTGAAACAGAGGACTTGGGTTCAAATTCTAGATCATTTGCTTACAACTACTTGTAAAACTTCAGGTAAGCCTTTTTGGGCTTCCATTTCTTTTTTAAAACAAAAGGGTTGAAAGGGATGATATCTAAGCTCTCCCTTCCACCCTGTGATTCTTTAAGACCCTGTGGTCTTAAAAGAACTTTTGACCTTCCCTCCCCATGCCCAACTTCTGCTCATTCATCTTAGAAACCAAAACCTTAGATTTCTTTACTTTTCCCTTAACTAAGGAGGAAGTAACAAGGAAATATGCTAACACTGCAGAATTACTAACGCCCAACAACGGAAACAGAGCTGACTCTGATGACGTTTTAGAGTTGGGGCATGCTAAGGCAAGGAGGAATAAAACTTTTTTTTCTCTAGCACAATCATGCAGGAAACAGCTCAATTGCAAATAAGGATAGCAGAACACATAGTTCACTGAGAGGCTGTCCCTGAAGTAAAAACACATTGGGAACAACTCATCAGATCAATTTCCTTCCTTTGTTATGCTATAGCATCTCACTGGGGTTCAGTGATAAGTTATGATTCAGTTGTTCTTTACTTCATGCTTCCTCTGATTCAAAAACATATGTTCCCATTCTTATATATACAACTGTGGTAAATACAAGTCATCTTTCATAAATTTCCACATGAATTTGAGGATTCATTCTGATGTAATAGGACTCTGTCCCCTGATCTTTGTGGAGGGTGGGCCAGCTGGCCTGGGAAAATTCCTAAAAATGATTCCCACCTGAACCTCCTGGCTCTGAGAAAACTATCTGGTTCCCACCTGAAACTCCCATCTCCAACTGATCTGGGAATCACTTTGGTCCAGGAAATAATCATTACCCTGATTGAGTTGGAAATTAACCCCTAATCCCTCCCTAGCCCCAAACCATACATAGAAAGTTAAATGAAAAACAAGACTCTGTAAGTAATCAGGAAGCAGCCCACTGAGAACTGGGCTTGCGAATTCTTTCTCAAAACCTATGACACTGGTCTGGGGACCCCCATCACTGTTGGGGTATCCTCATCCCTCAACAATTCTGCCTGGGAATTAAAGACAATCTGATACATATTCAGGATAGATTACTTACTTCCATGTTCCATAGTTTCCCATAAGTTTCATAAGCCCCAAATCATAAAGATAGCACTTTTTCCTTGCCTAGATAGATATATTGAATTATTTTTTAACCTCGAAAATATTTCTTGTTTTTATTCTTTATAAAACAATAAAGCTTCATTGTATTGAAATAATTTTGTTTTCCTAAAAGCATTTTTATTAAAGGGAAATAGATGGAAGAGGAATAAATAACAAAATTCTAAAACATTCATAATGCTTAACTGGGGTAGTTACTTTCTATCCCATGGAAGACATTTGTCTTTGCAGAAAGTACTGAATATGGGCAATCTAGATGAAAAATTGGGTCAGCACTTCTTTTCAAGAGCTACTTCAGCAGAGAAGGAAAACATAATGTCACGCAAATATGTTTCTCTTTTCTACTCCTATTTCAGATAAAGCAAGGATTTCAGAGTGCTCTATCTCACACCAGAATCTATGAGCCAAGCCTGGTCATGGACTGCCCCCCAGCTGGTGACTCTATGAAGATAAAAGCACTTTCTTACTGCAATTTCTGACATTAGAGCATCACAGATGTGTCCTGATCTTCAAGGATCTCAGATGATAAGATACTTTGGTCCTGAGCCAGTGACCAAAGCCTCACTTACTGAGTAAGGCAGAAAAGCTGATCAAAATCAATGGGGGTGAGTTGCCCACAGTTTCAAGGCAAGTGTATTTTTTAAAAAAATCATTGCAGTGTTTATTTTTACATTACATACATTTACAGATCATTCCCACTTTATAAGACATGTCTTGTAAGTACAAAATACAGGATTTAAATGAGTTTTATATTAAACAAATTGTAAAATCAGTGACTTTCCCTGAATTGTATATGTATACTCAGCATTTCACATCTGTAGCTCTTCCCAACACTCTCTCTCTTTTTAAATTAACATTTATTTTCTCTTCCTCTCATTTCCCATCCAATTGGAAAAAAAAAAAAATTCTTGTAACAAATGTATATATTTAAGCAAAATAAATTCTCTCAAAGGTCATATACAAAAATAAATTTGTCTCATACTACATCCTAAATTTATTATCACTCTGTAAGACATTGCATGTTTCATCATTTGTCCTGTCCGGCAGGACATCAACAGTGGGTCATCGAGTGGAGCCGGGGCGGAGGGGGAGCAAAGGCTCTGTAAGACAACAGTCTGTAAAACACGCCATGTTTGGGAACAGGATCGGAGAGACAGAGAGGCAACTCAAGATTTAAGATGGTGAATGTCTCTGTTTAATGAATGAAGAGAGTTTAATTAAATAGGATTTCTGAGTGGGGGGTTACAATGAGAAGAATGTCGGACCATAGGTGTGGCAGAAATCCTAGAGTATACTGTTATCTAGATCTTGGGCGGAGATGACCGATTTCTTGGGACACACATTATCTAATCTTCAGGAATTTAGGGTGTTTGCTAATCTTCTTAGCTCTTTGTTTCCTGCGTCCAAGGACATGGTCTCTGGCAGTGTTCAAGGACATGGTCTCTGGCATATCTTCAAGAGCATGGTCTCTGGCATATCCCCCTTTCTTTATTTATATATAGGTGGGAGGCCTGTCTTAGGCTATGTGGCCGGCATCCATATTCAGTACCCAAGTAATCCGACCTTAAAAGGCCAGAAAAGGGCAGGACCCCTGTCTTAGGCTATGTGGGCGGCATCCGTCCCAGCACCCCAGCATCAAACTTCCGGGGTGTGCTTCTGGAAAACGGGCCCACAATAATCCTGTCATTGGGTGTTCCTGCAGCCAGAGGGTATGATGACCCTGAAATATGGGGCCACAATAATCCTGTCATTGGCTCACCCACAGCTTATTTACTGAATGGGGGGGGGGGGGGGAATACCTGAGACCAGACCTTGTATGGATATGAGGAGGAGGTGGGGCAAAAGTGCTTAAGGCAAAGTGAATAGGAGCTAAGAGTTCCCATTCTTTCAGGTATATTGAAAAAATATACCAGTTTCCCCAATGTTCTATCTCTACCTCCCCTTTTCAAATGACCATTCCCCATATAAATCCCAAGAGCAAATCAAAATCCCTATACATAACAGACTAATACAGTAGCCTTTCCTAAAAAGCCCTCAAAACATATCAGCAATGATTACATAGTTTTAACAAATCCATATCAAATCTTAAACACACAGTAATAGATGATCCAGGTAAGGTTTAACAGTCAGTCATCAACCATTCCCAAAGTCCCTCATATCAGTTCAAAGTATACTCGATGCAGGATCAAGTCCATGGTCTCATTTTAAAACTGCTGCTTCAGGCTGTGAAGTGATAGGAGGCTCTCATTCCTTGCAGAGTGGGTGTGTCATGCTGGCAATCAAAGCTGATCAAAGCTGATCCAGGTTCCAGAAGCAAACCAATATCTGTAATTTGACCAAAATCTAGAACAAAAACACAAATCTAACACAAAGATTAGATCAGTCTTAGATAGACTCAGTTCACCAAACTGTTGCAAAACATGAGGAGGCCAAAATAAATTGACGAGCAATTTCCTATGTGAAGAGATGAGTTTGCTTTACAGGCCAAGCAAATGGCTGCAGTCTTACAGACCCCTGTTAATTGTCCACTTATCATGTAGAAATCTTAAAGAAACAAAACACAAATATCCAGTAACAGACAGATGACCAGGCGAAATCCTCAGTTGCCCAAGCATTTAGGATACAATGACTACATATGACCAGACTGAAAATAGCAAGGCATGACATAATTGAATTGCAGTAACAGTTCTATTGACCATTGCTCTGATCAGAGAGAGATCAGTTACAGAAGAAAAAATGCAAGAACATAACTATAACATAACATAAGCAGTTGTGTTTTAACAGCTTATCAATCAATTGTCCCAGTAACTGTCACAGGGTGGAGCTTTAAAACTCCCAAATAGCATTAGCTAATTAACTCTAAGCTCAAAAACTTTTACCTCCAATAACAAATGTCATTAATCAAATTTCTGATAAATCTTAAACAGTTACCATAACCTTACAGTAATAACAGAAAGAAATTTCGCCTCAGTTAAGTTCACAACTTAGAACAATTATCATATCTAAGTAGATGTTACATGAGTGAACATTGTACATACAAATCATTTTGCTTTTAAAATACCCAATACATAGAAAAATATCCCAAATTGCATATTGTCCATAACAGAAACATTTTCAAAAGGACAAAGAAAAAACCATTATGTTCAGGGGTCCTTTAAATAACCTCAGAATGACCCAATACAATCAATTTAGTCTTATACAAAACACCCAATTCCACATAAAAGAATTCAAGGGTTTTTTAACATAGCAATTAAACTTTTAGAAATACTCAGACCAAAGTATGGATCACATTTATGACCATATCTCTTAACCAAGCAAACCTTTATGAAGAAACAAATACTCAAACAATTAATCTAAAAGAAAAAATTTCCCTCAGGTTCCCCACTCAATTTCCTACATGGGGATCCTTTTCAAGATTTAACCCATCAGTTTCCCAATATCAGGTTTCTTCCCAAATCCACCCATTTCCAACTTTCTCTTTTCCTCTGACTACATACTTAAACAATCTCCTTAAAGAACTTTCCTTCCCAGATGCTCCTTTGGTAAAGTAGCAGAAGGCAGTGGAGGTGGGTGACTCCTTCCCCCACCTCTTCACCTACTCCCAAAAGTCTTTCTTTCACCTTCTTAACACCATGCGACCTTTAATTTCCCTTGCAAATCAGTCCTTCCTAACTCACCTGCATTCCTCTTTCCTTTTCCCATCAAAAACCTGTAAGATTCACACTATAGTGAATAGTAAACCTCCAAAAACCCACACATGTCCAGCAGAGCTGGTTTAAAAGTATAACTTAAGTTAACAAATTTCAGAAGGTGACAAACTGAATCAAACTAATACAGCTTTTTTTTTTTTTTTAGTTTTTTCTTTTACCACATTTCTTCTAACAGTGATTAGCATCTTATCTCTAGAGCTTTTTATTGCCCAGGCCAGGCTAAGCTTGAATTTTATTGCTCTTTACTCTAGTAGGCTTGTCCTTAAAAAGCTTTTTAAATCACTAGCAAATTTTTCAAACAACTAATCCCCAAGTTTCTTAATCATTGTTCTTAAAACTTAACAAAGCTTTTAAATCAGCAAAAACAGATTAGGGGCTTTTTCCAGGATTCCCCACCCTCAGAGAGAGGTTTTGTTTCCTTTTTCCCTTATCTCCCTTCTCACAGGCTGCTGCAGTCAGCCAGAGACAGAGAGAGAGAAAGATTTTTCAAACTTCTTGATATTTTCTAAGCCTGCAACACAGAGGCTGAATTCTTATCTCTTACAAGCTTATTTTAACTTTTAACACAGACACACACAGACAAACATGGAGCTCCAATTTACTATGCACAGTTGCAACGTTGTTTTCCAACCAACAACATAACAGACAAACCACACAGAACATAGAACATATATCACACAGACTACACAGTTATACAGATTCCATGACATTCAAGATTTTTTAAAGCATGAGAACAACAATTTTCTCAATCGTTGACACCCTGTCTGTTTCAGGAGCTATTCAGTGAATTTGAGTGTTTCGATCTTCTCTTCAGGTTCCAAGGTGTCTTGGTCTCGTAACTGATGATAGAAGATGTGTCTTTTTATGATCGCAGAATCTACTTGAGATTTAACGAAAGTGGTTAGTTTATTAAAGGCCCAAGGGCCAAAAGAAAGGAGGAGAAGGAGTCCCACAAGAGGGCCGAGAATACTAGGGAGAAGAGTGGATAGCAAGGGGGAAGTGGAGAACCAGTTCTTATACCAGGATTCATTTTTTACTCTTTCCTGTTTTCTTTTTTCCAGACTGTCCCTAACTTTTTGTAGGCTGTTTTCAACAAGGCCAAGTTTATCTGAATAAAAGCAGCATTCCTCCTTGAGGGCTGCACAAAGACCTCCTTGTTGTAAGAAGAGAAGGTCTAAGCCTCTTCTGTTTTGCAGGAAGACTTCAGCTAAGGATGCTACTGAGTCTTTAAGGTGTTTAAGTCCTGCTTGCAATTCCTGTAAATCCTTATCTATAGCAGCGCTCAATTGGGAATATTGTTTGTCATTTTGTATAAGGGAGGCTATACCCGTCCCCGTTCCTACCGCTCCTAGGCCAAGGAGGACGGTCAGGGTTAATGCAGTAAGGGGTTCCCTCTTGGTCCTAAAATTGCCAGTACTTTTTCTTTCCCAGATATCAAGGAAATCATCGGCCTGTTGTATATTAATATGAGGGAAGAGAAAGACAGAAACGCAGTAATCGCGTTTTTTGATAAAAGATCGGGCATCCAGAAATGTAGTAAGGCCAGCAGAGCAGGCAAAATACGAGCCGTCAGGAGCGGCCACATATTTGCCACGTCAGGTTGACAGGTATGGTGTGGTTGCAAACGCCTTCAAGCTGTTTGGGAGGAAGCATGTTAGGTCCTAGGAGACAAATTCCAATGAATTGATCAAAACTGTTCTGTTAGCCCAGTGGGGTCTTCTATCAAGGACCTCATTTCCTTCTTAAAGGCCCTGACTTCTGTGGTGCTCAGGGGAGCGTTCACAAATCCTATACCTCCCTGGGCCGAAGGAACCTCTCTTAAGGGATATAATTTAGGACTTGGGGTTTTAGTTCCCGGCAAAGGATAATTTCGGATATCTCTTTGAATTTGATCTAATTCCTTCCTTAAAAAGGAGAATGACTCTTTTTGGAGTCCAGGTGGGGTCAATCGAATTAAATCCTCCCGTGCCCTGAGGGGCCCAGGAGGAGCTGATGGGATTAAGTCCTCACCTTCCCTTTCCTAAAACCATGGCTTCTTCTGGGGGTGGGGATAAGTATGGAGGACGGAGAGATAACAATGGGTCCCATTGCTGGGTCTTTAAAGTTTCCTCCTTCGTGTCCTTTACACTTGGGACTCTTACTCAACATTATAGAAGCCCCGGAAAGCCATAGTCCTGCATATAGAACCTCCTCTGGATTAACAGGTTCTTTGTTATTAACACACAAATTCAGTATTTGGCACACCCAATCTTCAAGGGAGCCAAATTTAGGCCAAATAGTGCCTCCACCAATGTCTTTGTCACCCCAGACAAAGCAGCAATACCTTATCATCTTTTTCTTGCTTTTTCCTTTATATTTTGGCAGTTTGTTCCAATTACTTAATTTGTTTCCCAAGGGACTATCTACCGATATTCTCTGATCATTTTTCTCATTTCTCTCCGCGAGGGCTGGCTGGGACTGGGCCACACCCATTGAATTTGGACAGAATCTAAATTCCAAAAACACCCAAACACGCCCATTGTCGCCAATTGACTCCAGTCACCCTAGAAGGCCTAGCCAAGCCTACCTGTCCAGAGACCTAGAATTTAAGACTCAGGGCCTCACAGTGTCCTATGAGCGACAAATCCCCCCAAGACTGCCAAGAGTCTCCTAGCAAGCTCAAATTAGCAGCAACCATAGTGTGGCCACAAATTAAAATAGTTATTTAAGGCAGTTCTACTTCTGGTCTATGCAATCACACCTGAACTCAAAACTCCCAGCAAATATTAGCTGCAGTCCCAAAGGATTTTATCTTCTACATCAGTTATCATTAATCAAGGACTTCAGATAAAATCTAGTTCAAGAATCACAGTAAAGGGTTTACAGCTTATACAGCTATCTTTCTTATCTAAGTAGACAGTTTTAAATTAAACATTACACAGATCTTGAAGTTCACAAGTAACTGAACCAAATTTCATATAACTTATTGCCCAACAGAGATGACAAATTTTAAGGCATAACTCAGTTACAAATTACCCAATACCTCTAGAAAACACACCATCTAAGTAGGAAGGTAAACTATCCCATCTTAGTCCCTCAGCATCTCAAAGAATGAGAGAGGGAAAACAGGGAACAAGTCTAGAGAACATGAGAAAAGCACACGGGAAAGACAGACTTCTTTCCTAAGGGTATTCACCGAATTCTTAAATGGCTTCAGTTTCTCTCATTTACTCATTTCTTGCTGCAGTCAAGGAATGAGGGGAGAAAGGAAATAAAAAGCCATCTTCCAAAGAATTTAATTTGCCTTAACCTGAAATTTTATTCCCCAGACATCATTCCAAAGGTCTTTCTTGAAGCTGCAACCTGGCCAGGGTTGGAGCCCAGGAAAAAATCCTTTGTTGGCAGGGACATAGAATGCCAATCCAGAAAAGAATAGAACCGAGTGTGCTAAGAGCAAAAGGTTTTAGGACTAAGAAAATTAGGAGCAAAAAAGAGTTCCCACCTGTAGGGTTAGGTAGGAAAGTGTGAGACAGACAGACCTAGCCTGGCTTACCTAGATTATCTCTCCATAAGCAGCTAAGAAAGTTTTAAGTAGTGCCCTGAAGCTAAGAAAAAAAAAACCGAGAGCAGTTTAAAATCCCATCTTTGTAGACAGCCTTGTGAGCATGCGAAAGCGTAATTCTGAGGCTTCTACAGACGCAGGATGACCAAATCAGGGAAACTGAGTCCCGTTTAAATGTATAGGACGAGCACACGTCCTGAGGGCTAGAAGCTGCGGCTTTAAGAGCCAGGTAAAGGTCTGGAAGGGGCGCGGCCCACTTGTCCAAATTGCTAGCAAATTTCTATTTTAAAAGTTGGTGACAGCCTTTCCGGAGATTTGAGAAGATTTAGATTGAGTCCCCAATCTCCCCACTGTACAGTAACCCCAAGAAGGGGACAGGATAGGAGCATTTAAATGGCAGGTTGCCAAGCCACATGGGAGAGGTCCGAACCAGGCCTCGAGTTCTACACTCCCCACTCCATGGAAGAAGGGGGAGGAGAGGCCAGAACGAGGGTGGGGGAGGAAGAGATGCCATCTTACCCAGCGCAGTGCGTCTTGAATGGCAAGGGCTCCTCTGGCGATTCCACGCTGGAACTTGAAGGCAGGGCAGCTCATCTAAGTCCCCAAATCTTACTGGGAGAGCAAAACCTGAAGGGAAGACTGCTTACCCCTGTCCAGGGAGTAGCTGCCGTGGGCAGAGACATTCTCTAAACTCACCCCAATTTAGTGACCTTTCTCCTCGTGGCTACAGCCTGACCATTAGAGACTCCATTGCACTTAACAGTGGCATGGGAGAAGGGCTCAAACACAGCTCCTCTTACGTTTCTCCGGCTATCTCCCCAGAACAGAGCAAAGAGAGCGCTGGCCTGGGACCCCCGAGAAGGGTAAGGTCCCCAGAACGGCCACATGACCACTCTTTGGTCTGGGGTGGTGTTAAAGAGACACTTCCTCTCGTGTCTCAACAGTTCCTGCTGGAGAACAGGATTATCTGGTGACAGAAAAAAAAGATTAGAAATGCATTGAGATGCAAAGGAAGGGCCTTTCTCTCTCTAAAGGATTTGGACAGAGGGAGTTTCTTCAAGCAAAGCATATTCTCCCTACTACCTTTAGAGATAGAGTGAGACCAAAGAAAGAACGCAGATTCTTCCCGGAAGAATACTGCTTGAACAGCTCAAAACCCAGATTGGTTCTGAGTGTGCCCCGAAAAGGTCGGGGTCCAGTTTGATCGCCAAATTATCTAGCTTCCGGTGTTTGTTTCATCAGGGAACTAAATGTTGAGGTCTAGCTTTGGGGTACCTAAATGAAATTAGGGTTAAGGTCTAGTGGCAGGTTTGGGGTATTTCAAGCGAAAAGGATCTATGGACTGCGCAACATATTTTCTTTGGAAAGGGGCCACTGGTCAAACCAGACTGGAGTGTTTTGATCTTGTCCGCCTGCAGGCTGGGCGGACCAGTGGCCCTTATAAAAAATGGTTCTGAAAACCAAGGCCAGCACGGCCAGGGTACGGCTGTACTTGTAAAGGCTGATTGATACCTTGGTTATTTTTCCCTAATCCTTGTTGAGGGAGAAAACCCTGGCTTAGCATTTGTCTTGTGACTACAGAATTGGGGCTGTACATAATAATACCCATTTGTGAGAGAATATCTCTTCCCCATAGGTTAATAGGTAGATTAGGAACTATGTAAGGGCCGACAGTGCCCGTATTTCCCTCAGCGTCTTCCCAAGTTATCTGAGGACCCCGGGGGGGTAATTGCCGAACCTTGCCGTTGTTAGAGGCTCCTTCAATGACTTCATTAATTAATGCCCAGAGGGGGAAAACATTTACAACGTTCGGCCCTTCTTGTTTTAGGTCTCGGCCAACCTTCTGCCATTTCCCGGGGTGTATTTCAGGGCCATTTACAATAAACCAAGGATGGACCTTATCTATGTATATAAAGAATTTTATAAGGTCCTTCTTTTTTACTTTTATGCCTCTTTCCTTAAGATTTCCTTTAAGATCTTTAAGGAATATTTGTTCTTTAGATAAATACGATCCCATAGTACCGACAATCGCGAAAACTTACCTCTACCCTTACGGGAGACCGTGAGTTCTCTCGCGGAATGCTCGGGAGCGATGTCGGGCCGAGGTCCACTTAGAGCCCCACGGTTGGGCGCCAGTTGTCCTGTCCGGCAGGACATCCACAGTGGGTCATCGAAGGGAACCAGGGCCGAGGAGGAGCAAAGGCTCTGTAAGACAACAGTCTGTAAAGCCTACGGCTTGGGAACGGAATCGGAGAGACAGAGAGGCAACTCAAGATTTAAGATGGTGAATGTCTCTGTTTAATGAATGAAGAGAGTTTAATTAAATAGGATTTCTGAGTGGGGGGTTACAATGAGAAGAATGTCGGACTATAGGTGTGGCAGAAATCCTAGAGTATACTGTTATCTAGATCTTGGGCGGAGATGACCGATTTCTTGGGACACACATTATCTAATCTTCAGGAATTTAGGGTGTTTGCTAATCTTCTTAGCTCTTTGTTTCCTGCGTCCAAGGACATGGTCTCTGGCAGTGTTCAAGGACATGATCTCTGGCATATCCTCAAGAGCATGGTCTCTGGCAATCATTGGTCCTCTACAAACTTGAATGGCTATTTTATTGATCATAGTTTCAAGTGCTATGGTCTTGCTAGGCATTCACACTATAATAATAATAATAATAATTTATGTAGTTCTTTGTCAGCTAGGTAACACAGTGGATAGAGTGCCAGGGCCAGAATCAAGACTCATCTTTGTGAGTTCATGTACTTTATTTGTGAATTCATACTTAAGTGTAAGTCACTTAACACTGTTTGAGTTCGTTTCCTCATCTAGAAAATAAGTTAGGGAAGAAAATGGCAAACTACTCTAGTATTTATACCAAGAAAATCCCAAATGGGGTCACAAAAAATCACACATGACTGAAAACAAAACAACAACCACAATCACCACAACTACCATCACTACCATCTCAATCTTCTCTGATTTGTAAAGTGCTTTACAAATATTATCTCATTTTATTTACACAAAAGTCATGTACGGTATTATTATTATCCCTATTTTATAGAAAAAAGTCAAGTGATTTCTCCAGGATAACACTGGTAAGTGTCTAAGGCCATATTTGAATTTAAGACTTCTTGATCCCATGTCTATGCTTTACCCACTGTGTCACTGAGCTGTCATCATCATAATCATCTTTTTCATTATCATCACAAAACCTCTCAATTCCTCAAGCCAACTTCTTCTTCTTCTTCTTTTTTTTTTTAATAGCTTTTTATTTACAAGTTATATGTATGGGTAATTTTACAGCATTGACAACTGCCAAACCTTTTGTTCCAATTTTTCCCCTCCTTGCCCCTACCCCCTCCCCTAGATGGCAGGATGACCAGTAGATGTTAAATATATAAAAGTGTAAATTAGATACACAATAAGTATACATGACCAAACCATTATTTTGCTGTACAAAAAGAATCGGACTCTGAAATATTGTACAATTACCCTGTGAAGGAAATCCAAAATGCAGGCAGGCAAAAATAGAGGGATTGGGAATTCAATGTAATGGTTCTTAGTCATCTCCCAGAGTTCTTTCTTTGGGTGTAGCTGGTTCAGTTCATTACTGCTCCACTGGAACTGATTTGGTTCATCTCATTGCTGAGGATTGCCATGTCCTTCAGAATTGATCATCATATAGTATTGTTGTTGGAGTATATAATGATCTCCTGGCCCTGCTCGTTTCACTCAGCATCAGTTCGTGTAAGCCTCTCCAGGCCTTTCTGAAATCATCCTGTTGGTCATTTCTTTCCGAACAATAATATTCCATAATATTCATATATCACAATTTATTCAGCCATTCTCCGATTGATGGGCATCTACTCAGTTTCCAGTTTCTGGCCACTACAAACAGGGCTGCCACAAACATTCGTGCACATACGGATCCCTTTCCCTTCTTTAGCATCTCTTTGGGGTATAAGCTCAGTAGAGACACTGCTGGATCAAAGGGTATGACAGTTTGATAACTTTTTGAGCATAGTTTCAAATTGCTCTCCAGAATGGTTGAATGTATTCACAATTCCACCAACAATGTATTAGTGAACCTGTTTTCCCACATCCCCTCCAACATTCTGGATTATCTTTCCCTGTCATTCTAACCAGTCTGACAGGTGTGTAGTGGTATCTCAGAGTTATCTTAATTTGCATTTCTCTGATTAATAATGACTTGGAGCATCTTTTCACATGGCTAGAAATAGTTTCAATTTCTTCATCTGAGAATTGTCTGTTCATATCTTTTGACCATTTATCAAGTGGAGAATGGCTTGATTTCTTATAAATTAGAATCAGTTCTCTATATATTTTGGAAATGAGGCCTTTATCAGAACCTTTGACTGCAAATATATTTTCCCAGTTTATTGCTTCCCTTCTAATCTTGTCTGCATTAGTTTTGTTTGACCAAAAATTTTGCAGTTTGATATAATCAAAATTTTCTATTTTGTAGTCAGTAATGATCTCTAGTTCTTCTTTAGTCATAAATTCCTTCCTCTTCCACAGGTCTGAGAGGTAAACTATCCTGTGTTCCTCTAATTTATTTATAATCTCATTCTTTATGTTTAGGTCATGAACCCATTTTGATCTTATCTTGGTGTATGGTGTTATGTGTGGGTTGATGCCTAGTTTCTGCCATACGAGTTTCCAATTTTCCCAGCAATTTTTGTCAAGCAGTAAGTTCTTATCCCAAAAGCTGGGGTCTTTGGGTTTGTCAAACATGAGATTGCTATAGTTATTGACTGTTTTGTCCTTTGAACCTAACCTATTCCACTGATCAATTAATCTATTCCTTAACCCAATACCAAATGGTTTTGGTAACTGCTGCTCTATAATATAATTTTAGATCTGGTACAGCTAAGCCACCTCCATTTAATTTTTCTTTTCATTAATTCCCTTGAAATTCTTGACCTTTTGTTTTTCCATATGAACTTTGTTGTTATTTTTTCTAGGTCACTAAAATAGTTTTTTGGGAGTCTGATTGCTATAACGCTAAAGAAATAGATTAGGTAGTATTGTCATCTTTATTATATTTGCTCGCCTTATCCAAGAGCATTTAATATTTTTCCAATTGGTTAGATCAGACTTAATTTGTGTGAAAAGTGTTTTGTAGTTTTGCTCATAAAGTTTCTGATTTTCCCTTGGCAGATAGACTCCTCTCCGCCATCTTAACCGGAAGTCTCGGCAGATAGACTCCTAAGTATTTTATACTATCAGTATATACTATATATAATATACTCTCAAGTGTCAAGCCTACTTCTTAAGACAATAAGGTAAGGTTCTGATCATAGGCCAAATATTTTCCATGTTTTTTTAATTCTATTGCTACTTGTTATGCCACAGTTCCCTTTTAATGTCCTGACCCAGTTTCTCCATTGTCCTATTTAGTTACTCTGCCTCAGGTTATAACCTTTCCCTTAATGTTGATGAGATAAAGGTTTTATATCTTTAGGCTATAATCATTCCTTCTTAATGTTTGACAGGATAAAGGTCTATCCATTTTAGACATCATTAGAATATCAGTAACCTCTCCAGTACCTCCCTCCATTGTGTCATCCTAGGTGCTTCCCCACATTAGGTTATCCCCATCCAGGTACCTTCCCCATTAAGTCATTGTTCTTGTTATCCTATAAAAGTCTTGTATCTGATATTCACTGTTGGATACTTTGAGATGAGAGTCTGATACAGTCAATTGATTTACTCTCCAATAAATTAATAATCAAATTGTTCTCTAATCTATCCTTCCTCAGTTTCTCCAGCATTACAAAATCTCTTTTCTATGATTCTACAATACGTTTATTTCTGCTATGTTCTACTGCCTCTTACTCATAAGGCAATTGATCATTTTTCTACTCACCTGTGGGGTCTCCTGTAGCACTTCTGGAAAGGGGCAAGTGAGAGAAACCAACAGCTATCTGTTGCTCACTAGAAACTGAGCTAAATGCTCTGGAGTCCTAGGCATTAATTCAGCCTGCTTTTTGGATCATATAGGTAGTGCAGTGGTCAGGACTCTGGAATTTGAATTAAGAATACTTGAGTTTAAGTTTTGTTTCAAAAACTACTTGTATAGTCTTAGGCAAATCACTCAAACCCTTTCAGCCTCATGCATGTCTTTATTTGTAAAATGGATATAATAAAAACACCTTTCTCACAAAGTTGTTGTGAGGATCAAATGAGAAGACATATGTAGAGTATTTTGCAAATTTGAAAGTTCTATATAAATGCTAACTTATGGTAGTTATTGTTAGCAGCAGCAGCAGCATCATTACTATTAGATAGGTAAATTGACTCTCACCATGAAAATCTGAAAGCGATAGGAACAAAGTCTATGATTTTATTGATTCAGAATTCCCAGAAGGGGAAAATACAGGTCAGGAACTTTTTAGTAATTTAATCATCAAGATTTCCCTAAAGCATCAAGGCATTGAGTAATTTTGGATTATATTGCTAGCATATGTTAGAAGCTGGATTTAAAACCAGGTTTTTCTGGGGCATATTTGAGGTCATATTTTCTTTTCATTATTCTAGACTAAAATCAGTTCTAAAAGAGCAGCAAAAATATCATCCTATGCTTATTAGTTTTCAGTAAAGTCCAGGGGTCCTCAAACTACGCCCCGTGGGCCATATGTGGCCCTCACTCAGGGCTATGAAATTTTTTTATTTAAAGGCCCACAAAACAAAGTTTTGTTTTTACTATAGTCTGGTCCTCCAGCAGTCTGATGGACAGTGAACTGGCCCCCTATTTTAAAAGTTTGAGGACCCCTGATCTATACATTAATTGTTTGAGGAACTTCTTTTATTGGATTGATGTGAGGCATATTGACAGGTGGCAGATAGAGGATGAGTTGAGCTGGGAACTGAACAAAAGGAAGAGCTTGAAAAGGACTGAAATTGGAAAACTTTATTGTTGCCACAAATGATCATTTATTTAGCACTCCAATTATTCTAGTGCTTCTCTGTGTCTGTGACTCATGGAATATCATGAACTTGGGAGAAACAAAATTATAAAATGACCTAAAGGGTAATGGACAGATGTGGGGTCCTCAGCTAGTACAGACCTGTTGACACCAGCTGGTGTCTGAGCACTTATCCAATTATCGTAGCCTCTACGCCCTTTGGATAATCTCTGGATACGACAGAGCAGTTCTGACACCCTTTATGCAGTTAAAGAAGCTTTATTGCTTGGTTACATCATCTTGTCTCTCCTCCTGCTTCCCTGCTTCCTCTCTCTCGCTCTGCTGTCCTGTACTTATATCCCTCTCATCTCCCTTGCCAATGTGACCTAGCAACAAGTATGTGTTTAGCTTGTGTATCCAGGAGCCCAACTCATGAGACGGTGGGGACAATCTCGATTTGGTGCATGCTCAATGCCTGTCCTGGTGTGTCTACAGGTGTACCCTGCACCTGTAGCCAGTGAGACAGAACTCACACCGGAGGCCTTAACATCCATTCCCAAGAATGAGCTGACTGAGATCCAACCAGCCCCAAACCACAAAGGTCAAGTTTGCTGAAGACTTATCTTTGCTTAGACTTGTTGCCTGTGCAAATGGGACATTGTGTGCAAGTTATATGATGAAGGGTCTTAAGATTAATGCAGACTCTTGTTATTCTGTTCCCTAGCAATCTTGTTGCTAGGTTCCCTAACAGATAGACATATGGGAAATGGAAGCGTAGTATAAAATCTTACCAATAAAACTTACACTTAAGGAATTTCATAAAAACATTATATATATATATATATATATATATATATATATATATATATATATATATATATATATCTCCATTATTTTGTCCAATGTCATTATGACATTATGACCAGAAATAGCATTTTGTAGCTAATAGAAATCTAGCCTTAGTCAAGAGAACCTGTACTCAAATTCAAATTTTATTGGTTATGTGACTCAGGTACTCTAAGTTGAAGATAAGTGGTGGCTTTTAATAGGAATTTGTCTACTTGGACATTCTCAATTTTTATGAAATTACAGGACTTCCCTTTTATCAATCAGCCTTTTATCTAAAAGAGATTTAAGACAAAAGGAAAGGTGCTACATACTAAGAAATGTTCATAGAAGCATTTTTTGTAGCAGCAAAGAATTAGAACCTAAGGTGGGGTACACATCATTTGGAGAGTGATTAAAAATTTATGGTATACAAATCAATACAATATTGTGGGAAAAGAAATGACAAATGGGACGATTTTAAACTTGCTGAGGAAGATTTTTATGAATTGATATAGAAGGAAATGAGCTAAATCAGGAAATAATTATAGCAACCCAAGTAAGGAAAAAAAAAACTTTGAAAGACTTGAGGATTCTGTTTAATGAAGGATGTACAATAAAGCATGCTACTGATCTCTTCAAAGGTGATAAATGTCTGTGATGAAACAAAAAATAACAATTTAAAATGTGCTCCACATGGGAATTTATTTTACTTGATCATACATATTTTCTGTTAAATACATTGTTTTTTCTTTTATTTATAGTTGGTGGGTTGGGAGAGAAGGGTAGATAGCCAAAAAAGTAATTTAAAAAAAAATGAAAAAATCACTGAGATGTCTTAGAAAGAGATAGAAAGAGACAGAGAAAAGAATAAAGGCCAGAATGGCAGGACAGCTTTGAAAGTTACATATTGAATTTGTTACACACACAAAAAAGCAAGCTATATATGAAAGGTCTGCAGTTTCATGTACAATTCTCTTTTTCTGCATACACACACACACACTCACACACACACACACACACACACACGGAAATATGAATTTAGCATTAAATTCAGAATAAAAATGGATTTAAAAAAAAAAAGAAATACAGTCTTTATGTTAAAGACCAGAGAAAGAACTTGTAGCAAGAAAGAGACAGAACATTTTTCTTGACTATACATATTTGTAATAGGTTTTGTTTTTTTTTCTTGTTGGTGGGTGGAATAGGATGTGGGAGGAAGAGAATTCAGAACAGAAAAAAAATAAAATGGAATTTTTTTTTTTTAAATTGAGATACAAAACTTCTTGGCACTCTCATAGGTAAAAAAAAAAAAAATTAGAGAATGGTTTCTACTCAGTTGGATCATAATTGACATTTATATGATTGCTTTATGGCTGGCATAAGTCAAACATTCAAAGAAAAATCAGTTCCACTATTCACAAATCGTTGCATAAATCATGAAATAAATGCAAAAAAGGAATCCCATCAAATACAAATGGCACAGATATGGCCTTAATATATAAATCAGGAAGAAAACTATAGACCAATATTTCTAGTGAATGTTGTTGGAAATTTTTTAAAATCAAATATTATCTAAGATACTAACATAATATGCAACAAAGATTACGATTAATCTCTGACCACACTTGCATAATTTTCATTTGACCATTAACCTCAAGTCTGTAAAAGATTACTATCAGTTCCATTTTACACATGAAAAAACAGACTCAGGTTAATCAGTAGTTCATAGGATCATAGGTTTAGAGTTGGAAGAATCTTAAAAAGTCCATAATTACAAATAAAAAGACTGAGGTTCATTGAAGTATAATAACTTGCCCAACGCCATTCAAATCAGATGTGCTAGAACCAGGTTTTAAATCCAAATTTAGTGGAAATCCACTTCAGGTAGATTGTCTATAGAGGGTTCATGGGAAAACATGAACACAAGTTACACAAAATAAAAAGTATGGAAGGACTTGTGGATAAAATCATAGATTCTTCAAAGTATAAAAGTGCACACTTGGAAGGGACCTTCAAGGCCATCTAGTGCCATTGCCCTCATTTTAGAAATGAGGAAATTTAAACCTAGTGAGGTACCTGATTTGAGCTAAAGTCATGCAGCTAGTAAATAATCAAGTCAGAATTTTCTCAATTTCCTTATCTGTAAATTCAGAGTGCCGGACTCTATTTCTGTGATTCACTAACTCGAAATTCAATGTTCTTTCCTCTATACTAAATGTTTAAGGTAAGAGAGAGCATTGTAGTTCAGTGTAATTGAATTCTAGAACATAGTCAAGCCAAAAGAAACTCTTCGGTATTTGTACACTACAGTAATTTTCTAGGATGGGATTGTGCCTCCAAGGACTGCCAAGTTCTCCTCTAAGAGGTCATTTTAATCATAGTACTTGTGCTCACTAAGAAATTAAAATGAGGAAAAAAGAACTGGAATAACCTTGGGTTGAAGTAATACTAAGTAGCCATTTTGTACGGGAAAGAAATATCAATCATTGTCACTCTGGGAACTGAAAAGGATGGATTTTGTCTGGGGTGTGGAAGGAAAAGAATCAAGGAGACACTGTGAATGACTTTGAAAATGAGGAGATTTTCCACAGTTGGAGGAGTCTACTCCATGTCCTGAAGTTCACTGCCAGCAAAATCCCAAACAGATGTCCCAAACTTGTGGTGTTGAGGATGTTTGCTACAGGGGAATTATTAGATACCTGTGCCAAGTAGACCTCGGACACCACCTTTTAATCAGTATCAGCTGGACAAAGTTATGGCAACTACACAAACTATATTTTGTTCTCACTTGCTAATTAGGGTAGGAACCTTTCTGAAACTACTAATTATTATTATTATTTTTAAATTCTGCTAAATGCTAGGAAAATGTGTGGAAATAAAAACAGGCCTCCTGCTATGACATTTCTGAAGAGACATCAAGCCAGATTGTGAACAACCAAATTATTCTGAGTACTATAAACGCTTAAATTGTAAATGACTCATAAAGGAATTTACAATTTATTTGAGCATTTATAGTACTCAGAATAATTTGGTTGTTCACAATTATTCTTTAAACAATATTGTTGTTACTGTATACAATATTCTCTTGTTTCTGCTTATTTTACTTTTCATTATTTCATATGATTTTTTCTATATTTTTCTAAAATTAGCCAGTTCATTATTTCTCTTTTTCCATTTCATCAATTCTACTAAGTAATTGTTTTCTTTAGAATATTTTTTTCCCCTTAGCTTCTATTATTTCTTACAGCATAGTAGTATTTTATCACAATTACATATCACAACTTGTTTAGCCATAGCCCAATTGATGGGCAACCTCCTCAATGTCTAGTTCTTTGTCATTAAAAAAGATAGGTGCTATAAATATTTTAGAATGTATAGATTCTTTTCCTTTTCCCCGATTATCCTGGAACATAGGACCAATAATCAAAGTATATACACCATTTTATAATTCTTTGGGCATAATTCTAGCTCACTTTCCAAAAGATTCTGTGACTCTTAAAATACCATAAGAATGTCAATTATTATTTAGCCTCTTAAAAGGTAGTCTGGTGTGAGTAGTTGATGGAATTTTGGGTTTAGGGTCAAGAATACTCATGTTCAAATCCCTGACTTTGATGGTTAATAGTTGTGTGACACTGGGCAGTCATTTAACTCCTCAGTGCTTCTAACAACTGTACTGTCATAAAGACTCGTTGATCCTCAGTGGGGAAAGATCTCTATTCTAGAAATCACAGATTCAGAATCATTTCTAACCTTCTCCGACCTCTTATTCTACAATTATATAGTTGAACCTTCATATTGCTGCCAGAATGCTTCACATCCATGTGTACTCACTTTTTCATTGAGCAACTTGGACTAGATCAGAAGTTCTTGGCCTTTTCTCATGTCATAGCAGTCTGGTGAAGCTTATCACAGTATTACAAAGGAAACCAATTATATTGAAATACAATTATAACTGTACCCTTCCTCCCAAATTTATGATATAGCACTATAATAACTACTAGTGTTTATATAGGTCTTTAAGATTTGCAGCATTCAATATGTAAGTTGGGCAGGTAGGCCTGGAGTCAGGAAGACTCATATTTCTGAGTTCAAGTCTGACCTCAGACACTTACTAGCAGTGTGACCCTGGGCAAGTCACATAATTCTGTTTACCTCAGTTTGCTCATCTGTAAAGAGAGCCTGAAAAGAAATGGCAAACCATGCCAGAATTTCTGGCAAAAAAAAAAACAAAAAACAAATAGAGTCATGATGAGTCAGAGATAACTAAACAGAACTGAACTAAAACTTAAGATGTGCAGGACAACTGACAGATATTTCAGCTTCTCCCCTTCCCTCCCCACCGACCCTGGAAAGTATGGACTTTATTATTCCTATTTTACAGATGAGAAAAAGTAAGATGGAAAAGTCTGATTTGCTCAGGGAAACACAGCGGGGAAGTGTTTGAAGTTGGAATTGAATTTGTCTTTTTTCTAGGCCTACTACCCTATACATTGAGTTGCTGAGTTACATATATATATATATATATATATATATATATATATATATATATATATATATATATATATACACATACATATATACGCATTGTACTAGAGACTCAGGTCCTTTCTTGAGCTGAACTGCTAATCACTCAAACTTTACCACAACTCCAATGGGTCAGCTACATTGCAATCTTTCCCCTTCTCATCCTGCTGAAAAGTGAGTCTGGCTTGTCTCACACCACCCTCTAATCCTTCCTACGATTATCTGTATACACCAAACATCGAGCTATCACAGAACAGTGAGAAGGGCCATTTTCTCAAACATATGCTAATAGAATCATTGTCCAATAGGTAATTAGACTTAAGTGCTTGGTTGTTTGATTCAAGCATACCTTTTAAGAGTTTCAGCCCTTTACACCATATGTGTATATATATTTCTTCATTAATGCATGAAATTTAAGTATTTAAAATAGGTGAGGTAAAGTTAAATTTTACATTTTAAAAATTATATCAGTATGAAGACTATTCTCATTTAGCTCTAGTAAAGTCATGAAATTATAGGTTGATCTTTGACAAGGGCACATAAATGTGTTTATTGAGCATTTAATCAATTTTCAACTATTGATGATAAAGTTCCAAAATACTGATCTTATGTTTTGTTGCCTACATTCATTTTTTTTTAATTTTATTTTTTTAAATTTTTATTTAATAATTACTTTATATTGACACTCGTTTCTGTTCCAATTTTTTTTTCCCTCCCTCCCTCCACCCCCTCCCCTAGATGGCAAGCAGTCCTTTATATGTTGGATATGTTGCAGTATATCCTAGATACAATATATGTTTGCAGAATCAAACAGTTCTCTTGTTGCATAGGGAGAATTGGATTTAGAAGGTATAAATAACCCGGGAAGAAAAACAAAAATGCAGATAGTTCACATTCGTTTCCCAGTGTTCTTTCTTTGGGTGTAGCTGCTTTTGTCCGTCATTTATCAATTGAAACTCAGGTCTCTTTGTCAAAGAAATCCACTTCCATCAAAATATGTCCTCATACAATATCGTTGTCGAAGTGTATAATGATCTCCTGGTTCTGCTCATTTCACTTAGCATCAGTTCATGTAAGTCTCGCCAGTCCTCTCTGTATTCATCCTGCTGGTCATTTCTTACAGAACAATAATATTCCATAACATTCATATACCATAATTTACCCAGCCATTCTCCAATTGATGGGCATCCATTCATTTTCCAGTTTCTAGCCACTACAAACAGGGCTGCTACAAACATTTTGGCACATACAGGTCCCTTTCCCTTCTTTAGTATTTCTTTGGGATATAAGCCCAATAGAAACACTGCTGGATCAAAGGGTATGCACAATTTGATAATTTTTTGAGCATAATTCCAGATTGCTCTCCAGAATGGTTGGATTCGTTCACAACTCCACCAACAATGCAATAGTGTCCCAGTTTTCCCGCATCCCCTCCAACATTCATCATTATTTTTTCCTGTCATCTTAGCCAATCTGACAGGTGTGTAGTGGTATCTCAGAGTTGTCTTAATTTGCATTTCTCTGATCAATAATGATTTGGAACACTCTTTCATATGAGTGGTAATAGTTTCAATTTCATCCTCTGAAAATTGTCTGTTCATATCCTTTGACCATTTATCAATTGGAGAATGGGCTTGATTTCTTATAAATTTGAGTCAGTTCTCTATATATTTTGGAAATGAGGCCTTTATCAGAACCTTTAACTGTGAAAATGTTTTCCCAGTTTGTTGCTTCCCTTCTAATCTTGTTTGCATTAGTTTTATTTGTACAAAGGCTTTTTAATTTGATGTAATCGAAATTTTCTATTTTGTGATCAGTAATGGTCTCTAGTTCATCTTTGGTCGCAAATTTCTTTCTCCTCCACAAGTCTGAGAGATAAACTATTCTATGTTCCTCTAATTTATTTATAATCTCGTTCTTTATGCCTAGGTCATAGACCCATTTTGATCTTATCTTGGTATATGGTGTTAAGTGTGGGTCCATGCCTAATTTCTTGTTGCCTACATTCATAATTGAAAGAGATGTTAAATTTCAGTTAAAGTTAGTGAGAATAAAGATGTAATTTTCTTTCCTTTCTAAGTTCATACACCCTGAAACCTATCTATGGAACCTTTAGAGGTCTGTAGATCTCTGGTTAAAAACTCTTAGACTAGATCATTTCTTAAAGCCTCTTCCTGCTCTAAATCCTATGGCCCTTCCTATGCATGGATCAAGTAATGTTCTTTCTCTCTAAAAAAAAAAAAAAAAAAGTTCATTTTCTTCTAAGTGAAATTCAAACTCTGTTGGTCAACATTCAAGGAATTCCTCAATATAAAAATGTGCCCCAATATCTGCCCAGGAAGAACCATTCTAACTTCTCAGTTTTATTTCGTATTTTGTTTTATGCTGAAGTCAAACAGTGCTACTCTCTCTTCCGAACCCTGGCATAATGCTCTTCTGTCTTCTTTCTGGGATCATGGTTGAACACTATTCTTGTAATGTCCTCCTCTGTACTCCTCCCTTCATGAACTCCTATTTGTCCTTTAAAGTTCAGCTTGTAACATACCTCTTTTCAGAAGCCTTTTTTGGTCTTTATTGGTAATGACCTCCCCTTACTTCCATCTCCCAGAGTTTGCTTCATATTTTCTCTCATTTCTAGTGCTGTGCAAGCTTCCAGCTTTGCCCTATTATGACACCATTGAAATCTCAGTGCTACCTCAGGTATCCCACTGTTAGAACTGCATAGGGACCTTTGAGAAAATTCCCATCTTTAGTATATCTCCCTTTGTCATTTTTTCCCCACTATTTTGATTATAAGCAGATGCATAGAACAGGATGGAATTTATATTCTGGTATAATGATGACTCTATAAGGAATCCTCTTTACTATAAATTTTTGTTTTGTGTTGGAAAAGTGATTCATGCAGTAGTAGATATATCTAATTTGTATATGAATAAATGAACAAAAATTTTGTGGTAAGGGGATAAAATCTTTTTTTAAAACATTAGAGATACAGAATCAAAATTTTGGAGACCATAGCTCTTCATTCTCTTTGTGCTTAATAAATGTGGAATTTAGGTCCTAAACAATACAAGTAGCAAGTCAAATGGGAGATTTAGTCTTAATCCCAAGCATAAATAAAGAAATCAGTGTTTATTAAATTTAGTGTATACTGTGCTAAGATATCAATCAATAAATGAACATTTATTAAATGCCTACTATCAGCTAGGCACTGTGCTGTGTTTTATAAATATTAATCAATAAAAATGTTTATTATGTTTTTGTTGAAAAATCCTAATTTTTTGAGGTCCCATTTAAGGTTTTCTTGGTAAGGATTAGAGTGGATTGTCATTTCCTTCTCCAATTCATTTTTCAGATGAGAAATTAAGGCAACCAAGGTTAAATGACTTGCTCAGGGTCATACAGCTAGTCAGTGTATGAGGTCACATTTGAACTCAGGCTACAGTGTTCCTGACTTTAGGCCTTTCACTCTGTGTACTATGGTGCCACCTAGCTGCTATGTACCAAAAAACGGAGGTGTTTTAAAATATCTGATTTAATCCTTTCAATAATCCTGGGAATATAAGCACTATTATTTTCTCCATTTCACATTTCAAGACACTGAGGCAGACAGGGTTCAATTGATTTTGCCAGAAACACTTAGCCAGAAATCCTAAAGCTCATATCTTTCTGACTTCAGATCTAATGCTCTATCCCTTATTCTACCTCACTGCATAAAAGAAGCCCTTACTGATAGTTTAACTTCATTTTGTAGCTGAGTATCTCATAAGATACTGTCAGCTTTTTACAAACCACAGTCTTAGTCCTGTTTTGTTATTCATCTCTTTTATTATTGTGGCAACGCTTCATGTAGCATTTTCTGCTAGAAAAGTTTTGTTAACATTATTTTATGGAGAAATTGCCTGTGATCCCCGCCTGAAACCCCTATTGTGCCCTTAAGAAAGTTGAATAACCTTCTGACATCTCAGTTCCTACCTGAAAAGACTGCTATAAAAGCTCTGTAAACTGCATATCAATTTGTGATATTCATGCAATCAGGTTAAGGGGAAAAAATCAAGTTTTCATTATTATTACTATGTTGATTCTAGGAAGATCTTGTGCCTGAACTCTGCTGGTTGGATTTTGCAAAGATGAAGATTAATGAATCAAAACTTTAAATGTCCATTCTTGCATCTGGTATAGACTTAGAAGTCATCTGGTCCAGTATTGTCATACTCAGAAGCCTATAGGGTGCATGCTGACTTAGAAAATTAGACATTAATATTATCTATGTTATCTTGCATTTTTATTAATTGTGTTAATTATTCCCCAATTACATTTTAATACAGTTAATCTGGCTATAATTGGAAATATTGTAGCCACATATTGGACACCTCCAAATACAAATCCCTCTTTTTATAGAAGAGGAGCCTGAAGTCCAGAGAAAATAGGTGCCCAATATCTGCCCAGGCAGAATCAGAATTTAGGTTTGGGTCCTATGAACACCAAGATTATTGTTTTTTCCACTGTGTCATGATAACTTCCTCTCTCCTCCCTACATCCCATCATAGAATAAAGGTAATATGTCCTTATAGATCACTTACTCCAATCTCATTTTATAGGTTGGGAAACTGAGACCTAGAGAGAAGTGACTGACTTAGTTACATAACTAATAAATGACAGATCTAGTATTCAATTTCTCATGGATACTACTATTATCTCATTTAATCCTCACAAGAACTCTGAGAAGTAAGTGCTATTATTATTATTCTCATTTTACAGATGAAGAAATTGAGATAGAGAGAAATTAAGTGACTTGACCAGGGTCATGCAGCTGGTAAGTATCTGAGGTTGAATTTGGATTCATATAATTCCCAGACCTTTATCTTCTCTGACACCTATCTGCTTCTTTTTACATTTCCTTTGATAATTTTTTTTGGATCTGGAAGTGATAAAGATCAACTGATTTTCACTTCTATAGTTCAAGAAGAGATCTTTTAAATGCTACTTTCCCTACAGTATACTCTTCTATGTTTTAAACGAAAATGAAAACTTCCTTTTAATGACCTCAAGGGGAAAAATAAAGGCTCCAATAGGTGTCAGCAGAGGTTTTTATTTTCTCAAAAAATAAGTTAAAATCATTTTGTCCATTTTTATAAGAAATCTTTTATACTAAGAATCAACTCTACTTGGATATTAATTATAATTAATTAATAAATAATAATTATTCTTTTAACAAAACAAACAAGTTTGCTTATTTCTTTATATTTCTGAATCACTTGAGCACATACAAATAAAGCTCCCTTTTGCTTTGCTGGGAAAGAATAACTCTTATGTGGAATTGAGGTATGCTGACAGTTTACTTAGGTCACAATGGAATCTTCTAGGAGTTGGGGCAGAATCTTTCATTGTAAAAGACAAGGGGGTTTTTGTATTCATCTCAAATAGAAAGCTAAATGCTGAATATCTCTAGAAATTAAAAGAATTTTGTTAAGATTCTTGTATTTTGGAATAATTACCTGGTTTAGAGGCTGAGAATATCTTTGTTTATTGCCTTCATTTAAGAATGAAGAAATAATCTTGAGAAGTTATTGAGGGCTTGTACATCACTTACTCTCTTGATCCAGCATCAGGAAGTTAGTACTGGCAGAAGCAAAGGCAGGATTATACTCTTTCAGAGGACAATTGGACACATGTCTGGTAGCCTTTGGAGTGACACACAGGAGCTCAGGGGGATAGACCAGTGACACTGCTCTTTTGACTCTAAACAGAAATCATATTTGAGAATAGAAACATTCTCAAACATCTAAAGATGTTCCCATTGCAGCAACTAAAGATTTTTTAAAATGCTAGCCAGTTTCATGTTGAATTTTCATTAAAGCATCTAATACACTTCTCTTAGAGAAATGTCATTTGTTTCAAATGTTCTCATTGCTTACTGTCTTAGCATCCTGCTCCCTGTTTTTGCTTCTTTCATCTAAGGCATCCCTTCTGTCTAAACATGCTTTATCAGCAACTTTATCTATATAATTCTGTGTGATCCCATTTGGCCTTTTCTTGGCAAAGATATTGGAACAATTTGCCATTTCCTTATTTAACAGAAGATAAAATTGAGGCAAGCAGAGTTATATGACTTGCCCATATTTACACAACTTCTGAGAGCAGATTTGAACTCAGATCTTCCTAATTTCAGGCCTGCTGCTCAGTTCATTGTACCAGCTAGCCGCCCTCCATTTCCTTAGAGGACATGTAAGGTGGAACTTGTTGTAGATTACAATAATGCTATCTTTTCAAAGAGATTTACATTCTATTAAGGACTTTTGACTTAACCCAATAAATAAATTGCCAATGGCAAATTTTTAGGTAGCAAGTCATGTAAAAGAATGATTATAAAAGTAGATTGGAGATAATGGTGATGGGAGTTGAGAAACTGGGAAACCAGAGTCATTAGAAGGAGACCATGTATAAACATGAAGAATAAGATTCACAAGCCAGGTACTAAATTTATTAAGGAGGTAGTTCATGAAAGACAATCTTAAAGATCTGTATAGAATGTGAATGTCAAAGGATGAGAAGCAGTTTCTAAATGATAATGTTAGAAGGAGAGTTTGAAAGTGGCAGTAAAGTACAAGGAATATGTCAAGTTCTTTTCTTGGCCTTGAACATTGGAGAATATAAGAGAAGGAGCAAGAGACCTTGGAGAGAGTGCCAGGAGATTTAATATTTCCAGGGGGGAAAAATAGGTTTCAGTGAGACAAAAAGGATGCAAAGATCAGAGGAAGAGTTTCAGGATGAAAGGGAGTTTATCAGTAGAGGATGAGTCTAGGGGGAACAATGAAAGGAAAGGACGGAAGAGGATAGGGGCTTAGCAGAAATAGGGTTAATTACAACAAGGATTAAAGTCTAGGAAGAGAAAGTAGGGGAAGGAATTTTCATTCTAGGCAGAAAGCACTTTGGAGTATCAGCGATTAGAGAAACAGGGAAAGGATTTTACTAGTCTTCATGCCTGGGCAGTATTAAGAATATAAACTTTAGAACTATTTGCATTTTTTTATTTTCTTCCCGAGTTATTTTTACCTTCTGAATCCAATTCTCCCTGTGCAACAGGAGAACTGTTTGGTTCTGCAAATATGTATTATATCTAGGATATACTGCAACATATTTAACATGTATAGGACTGCTTGCCATCGGGGGGAGAGGGAGTGGAGGGAGGGAAGGGAAAAAACGAAACATAAGCGAGTGCAAGGGATAATGTTGTAAAAGATTACCCTGGCATGGATTCTGTCAATACAAAGTTATTATTAAATAAAATAAAATAAAAAAAAAAAAGAATATAAACTTTAAGTGGGTTCCAAGTTTCTAAATAGAATGATTTAGAAATACCTCTACAAATCTTTAGCTGAGATGGAACCACTCAGCTGATTATGTGGAGAGAAAGGTAGATTATCTGTTGAAAAGAAAGAATGTCAAATGTTATCATTATAAAAAACTTATGAGGATGAATCCCAGCATGTAATACAAAATTGTATTAGTGAAATTTTATCACTCTTCATCACAATTTTTTAAGCTTAGAACTTATATTTCAGTTCACTAAATCCTATTTATTTAATAAAATTTAGAAAATCCCTTCCCACAGGAATTATTTATATCTCTCTAATAAAATCCCCAAATTCTTAGAATTAAATAAATATTTATTAATAAATGAAAATTTATTAATAATGAAATAACAACAAAGACACAAATATTTATAAAGTTTAATTGGGAAAAATATTACAGTAAGTTACCTCAACCTATCAGTATAAATCCAGATGATTTCTGTTTTCTCTTCTTAAAGCAGTAATAAATCACTTAGTTCACTCAAGATAGCAAATAAAATTCCTTTTTAGGCTCATCTTCAACTTCTTCACAAAGTTATAATGGTTGTATTAAAAAAGGAAGATCCCTCCATCTTTTTCTTTCTTTTCCAGATATTCTGCAGTTAGAACAAGAAAACTATGTCCTCAGTTTCTCTCAAGCTCTCACTTTAATAGTATCTTACTCTTCATTACATTAGTTTCTTTATAAATTAACAGATAAGATAGTTTCCTTCTCTTCTCCACTGGTTCTCTTAAATTATATATAATAACTCTTTCTTCTCCATCTTTCTTAACAGTGCCATCTCTCAACTGCCAAACACATTACATTAAGTCTGACTCAACAGTTAGCTATAACATCTGTAGGACAGGGTTTTGAAACTGATGTTATAATACTTGACAAACATTTATTGAGTTCTTGTTATGTAAAAGGACTGCTTATGCTTGATGCTAGGAGGACTGAGTTAGATGCTACACTTCTTGTCTATGTTTCTTTCTGATCTTTGGTACTATGATATAGTAAAAAAAAAATATTTATTGACATTTTCCTTTTCTTTTTTTAATCACTATAACTAGTCACTAATTCTTCTCTTTCCCCCAAATAGAATCCCTTTCTTGAAACAAATAATTAAAATCAAGCAAAACAAATCAACATATTGACATGTCAAAAAATATATCTCATATTGTACTTTTAATCCATCACTAAGTCATGACTGGTCATTGCATTGGTTTTAATTTCAATGTCTTTCTTAATTGTTTTCTTTGTAGTAACTATATAATAGTAGTTCTACTTAACTTTACATCATTTCACGCAAGTTAGGTCTTTTCTTCATTGCTCTGAGATTTTGACACTTCTAATGGTGTCTTAGAGCCATCTAGTGCAAATCTCTAATTTTATGAATGAGGCAATTCAGTTTCAAAGAAATTGTGAACGACCCAAAGTCATATAATTAGTAAATGTCTGATGCTTGGTTTGAATCCAGGTCTTCTGGGTTCAAAGTTCAACACTCCATGTAACATGCCACCCTGCTTCCTACACCAAGGACTAGTACCCACATAAGCCTGATCACTAATTGCAGAGGCTGTGATGGAGCATTTGGGGACACTTGCTTTTTTACTTTTCCCACATTCCTTAAATTAAATTTACCTTAGGAGCAAGAATCATAGTGGAACAATGGGACACAATGGATAGATAGCCAGTTTTGAAATCAGGAAGACTTGGATTCAAGCCCTTTCTCTAACACAGACTGATGCTGAGGCCCTAGATAATTCATGATACTTCTTTGATTACTTGCAAAATATCTAACTTTGCAAAAAGCCTTCCCAAAGTCAATAGATTTTATTTAAGTCTCTATTAGCAGAGTCATTCCTTGTTCACAGAAAATATGAATTCCAGTCATTCCAAGTTCTTATCATTGGACAGTTATGGAATGGTGATAGAGAGGAAGGAGATAGTGTCACCTGAGGTTCACTTGTATATGTAACTCATACATATCTTGCCCCACTGCCGAATGATTCTTGTCTTCTTTCTCTTCTAATATAAACACAACTCATCTGGTACTTCATTTCCCCTTTTAGGTTGCTATTGATGGCCATTTTAATTTGATTTCACCTTATGTGATGACCGCGTATTTAAAATCAGCCGGAGTCAGGAATTCAGGTTAAGGGAAAAATCTTCAATCTTTATTGAAGTGAAGCAGTGAAGAAGGATTGCAATAGCAATATGGGCAGACAGGAAGCCAGCTAGCAGAGGGGGATCGGAGGTGAAGGGCTGTTGCGATAGCAATACGAGCACTCTGTCAAGACCCCAGCCAGCAGTCTCTCCTTCTGCTTCCCTTTCCACTCCCTTGCCTCCACCCACCAAAATCATCATTTCCTATACAACACATCAGGACTTGTACAAAGAGTGGGCGGGGGCCATTCTTTCTCCAAACTTATATATTAATAGAGTATGGTCCAATTACTATTTAGCCTCACATGCTTGGAACCTCAGTGCATCAACTTAAGCCTCAGCCCATTACAACCTTAAAATACCAAAGGAATCTTGAATTCCTGGATGGACTATTTCCAGATTTATACGTCCAAAATGGCTGAGAAAACTCCAACAGATTATTTAAGCAAATAAGCAAATACTTATTAAATATTATGGACCCCGCAAAAATAATAGTTTATGCCCTCAAGGAACTTAGATTCTAAATATTCAAAAATACATATTTATATAACCATGTGCAAAATGTAGGAATAAGGATTGTGTCTATGATTTTGATGATATAGGGAATTTCTAGATGAGGAAACCCTCTTACCTTAGTCAATACCTTTTTCTGTAACTTGTAGAAGTCTTTTTCTTTTTTTTAAATAATTATAGCTTTTTAACATATATAGGACTGCTTGCTATCTAGGGGAGGGAGTGGAGGGAGGGAGGGGAAAAATCGGAACAGAAATGAGTGCAAGGGATAATGTTATAAAAAAAATTACCCTGGCATGGATTCTGTCAATATAAAGTTATTATTAAATAAAATAAAATATTATAAAAAAATAATTATAGCTTTTTATTGACAGAACCCATGCCTAGATAATTTTTTACAACATTATCCCTTGCACTCACTTCTGTTCCGACTTTTCCCTTCCCTCCCTCCACCCTCTCCCCCAGATGGCAAGCAGTCCTATACATGTTAAATATGTCACAGCATATCCTAGATACAATATATGTGTGCAGAACTGAACAGTTCTCTTGTTGCACAGGAAGAATTGGATTAAGGAGGTAAAAAATAACCTGGGAAAAAAAACAAAAATGCAAACAGTTTACATTCATTCCCCAGTGTTCTTTCTTTGGGTGTAGCTGCTTCTGTCCATCATTGATCAGTTGAAACTGAGTTAGATCTCTTTGTCGAAGAAATCCACTTCCATCAGAATACATTCTCATACAATATCGTTGTTGAAGTGTATAATGATCTCCTGGTTCTGCTCATTTCACTTAGCATCAGTTCATGTAAGTCTTGTCAGTCCTCTCTGTATTTATCCTGCTGGTCATTTCTTACAGAACAATAATATTCCATAATGTTCATATACCACAATTTACTCAACCATTCTCCAATTGATGGGCATCCATTCATTTTCCAGTTTCTAGCCATTACAAACAGGGCTGCCACAAACATTTTGGCACATGCAGGTCCCTTTCCCTTCTTTAGTATTTCTTTGGAGTATAAGCCCAGTAGTATCACTGCTGGATCAAAGGGTATGCACAATTTGATAACTTTTTGGCATAATTCCAGATTGCTTGTAGAAGTCTTTAGTGTATGCACTAATATCTATGCAGAAGTGACTTGAAACTTAAAGGGATCTCAGAGATGACTAGTCTCCTTCTCTTGCTAACTTTGCCCAGCCCCAATGCAAATGTGGGGCATTGATCTCTTTCAATAAAGAGAGAATCTTATACTAATGGACTTTGGGATTGAGTTTAAATAGAATTTTGGAGAGTTGCCTGATGCTGAGAGATGAAGGGAGTAATTTTTTTTTTATAGCCCATCTTGAAGATGGGGCTTGAACTAAATCTTTGTGACTCCAAGGCCAGCTCTCTATAAACAATGCAAAATATACAAGTATGCAAAATGTAAAAAAGTACTTGGGGTAGATGGGAAAGAAGTGAAGGAAGGGCACTGGTAACTGTTTATATTAGTTTCTATAGCTGCCAACCAACCATTTATTGTTGTTCTCTCACATATAGAGCCCAGAACAGTTTCCATAGTTTGATATTCTTTCTTGCTTTCTTTTGGGCCCTCAACTCATTCACCTCATCTTCCAATATAGCATTTCTTCCTTCCTTTATATCCCATAACTATGACCTAAAACTTCCATAATCTCTAAATATTATTCTTGAGGAAGAAATTGTCCTCATGGAAAGTTTGTTTTCTCATTTTCACAGGTAAAAGGATTATCTCTGGTGTTATCATGTCTGGTTCTCTTTCCAAACACTGTAGCCAAACACTGTAGTGTTGTAAACTACAGCCCTGGGTTTCAGTAGAGAGCTCAGCATATAATCACATATTTGGACTGAAAAAGAAAGGCTAAAGTGCAGCTATCCTAGCTGATGGAAATTCAGTTGTGAATCAAACTTTTCTGAAGTAAAAAAATTTTTTTTGAAACTCACTTTGCAAACCTTAAACTGCTGTATTGTTATTATTTTATTATTATATTATAATTGATAATCAGTTATTATTATTGATATTATTATTAACCTTTTCATCATTATTATTATTAGTTTACAATCAACAGGTCTCCTGTCTGATGATGACTTCATTTCATGAGCCTTCTACTGCCCTCCTTTTGAACTTCAGATATTTGTAAAGTAATATAGGGATACATACACTGGTAGGTGTTTTACAACTGGGTTCTTCAGGAGAAAAAAAATTTGTATGCACACATACTTTTGAATTTAATATTCACTTATGAATACTTTCTTAAATCCAATTCTATTGGCAAAACAAAAATAATAAATCAATAAAAGAAAATAATAAACCAAGCTTCAAATTGTAGTGATGGCTGATTTGGGAGATCTAAATGTTCACATTGAAAATTTAATAATTGCTCCAGTTAGGGCTGGCTTCAGGACATACTTGTGGCAATTCAAAGACTAAAACTGAGCAAATTCTGCCTTTAAGGAGTTTGCATTCTAGTATATGCTATTTACTTAGATAAATAGATGTGAAGTAAATATAAATTGGCTCCCAGAAAGAGATAGCACTAATGTGTGTATATGTGTTTATGTAGATGAAGGCCTCATATAGGGGTTAACCTGAGCTGAGATTTAAAAGAAACTAGGGATTCACTACACCAAACATTAAATATCTACCATGTATAAAATTCTATGGAACAAAAGGAAAGTTTGAAATACATTTAATATTTCCAGTTTGAATAGAATTCATAGAATATTAGAACTGGAAAAGCACCTCAGAACAAAGAATACAATGTAAAAGTTGGGAAAAATAAGAAAATATAGAACACCAAATTTGGAAGGAGCTTTACAAGTCATTTCATTCACAGGTTTTTTACTTTTTTTGTCTGTGTTATGGACTCTTTGATTATTTGGTAAAAATGATGGATTCTTCAGAATAATATTAAAAAAAAACATTTTTATAGTATTTTATGTTTCCAAATATATGCAAATATTGTTTTCAACATTTACTTTTGCAGAATCCTATGTACCAAAATTTTCTCCCTCTTCTCTCTCCCCCACCTCCCAAGACATCAAGCAATCCAATATAGGTTAAACATATGTAATTCTTCTAAACATATTTCCATATTTGTCATGGTGCCCAAAAAAAGCAGACCAAAAAAAAGAAAATATAAGAAAAAAGAACAAGCAAACAAACCACAACAACAACAAAAAGTGCAAATGCTATGGTTTGATGCACATTCAATTTCATTCGTTCTCAAATTGGAGAGAGATGAAAAAATGGCTTTTTCCTTCACAAATCTATTGAAATTCATTGAACTACCTCATTGTTGAGAAGAGCTAAATCCATTACAATTAATTATCACATAATTTTGTTGTTACCATGTACAATGTTCTCTTGGTTCTGCTCCCAGCAATTAGCATCAGTTCATGTAAGTCTTTTCTGAAATCAGCCTGTTCATCATTTCTTATAGAACAGATATTCCATTACATTCATATATCATAACTCAAAACATTATTTTTTGCTAGGGTATGCTTTGGAATACAAAGACCACTTTGACCACAATAAGTTTTGCAGAAACACCCTTTTTGAGCAAGGAGCAATGATTTGTGATCATAGGAATGGGTTCAGTCTGAGGGTCACAGCTAGTTGCTTGTAAGCAGGGATACCTTGACAGGGCTTCTCCTTGGTGAGTGGGTTGCTAAATTGCTGGATTAGCTCTCCTCCCATTGGCAGATACCATACAAAATTCACGACTGTGTCTCTGAATGGTTGAAGATTGCCTACTGTTCATGCACTGATCATGCTTTAAAAAATGGCTGTACATTTTTGTAACAAGGCTATATAGCATAATAAATTGGAGCTCTTTTCATACTCTAAGAGTCTCTTGCCTCATTCATTGCACCTCTGAGATCAAAGGGCTTATGTAATTTGAGCTCTTAAAATTGCAACAATTTTTAAATGCACAAAAGAAAATATATAGGATTATGAAGTAAGCAAATTATATTGAAGTGAAAATATAATTTTATATTTCTGGGTTCATGAATTCTTTGATCTCTTAGATTCCAGAATAAGAACCACCTAATTTGGTTTTTTAAGATAAGAAAACTAAGCCTATGATGCTTTATTTATACTCCTGGACCCTATCAATAATTTACAATCTTGGCAAAGTCCCATATTCTTCTGTGGTCGGAGATGGCAAAATGCCATTTATTATTTTTTCTTCAGTTGTTTCAGTTGTGTCTGACTCTTCATGAATTCATTTGGGACTTTCTTAACAAAAATATTAGAGTATTTTGGTATTTCTTTCTCCAGCTCAATTTACAGATAAGGAAGTGGGTTAAGTGACTTGCCCAGAGTCATACAACTAGTAAGTATGATTTGAATTCAGGAAGACTCATCTTCCTGACTCCAGACCCAATGCTCCATCCACTATGCCACCTAGTTATCCCCATTTTTAATTAGACCACAAATTAACATTATCTGTTATATTGGATTTTTATTTATTTTGTTAAACATTTTCCAATTATATTTTAATCTGATTCAGGTAGCATTTGGGAGGCTTCTTCATTCATGGCTGACTGGGTTACATATACATCTCTTTATGGTTCTCATGAAGTAACTTTGGGTAGTAGAAGACATCAAATTTAGAGTCAAAAAGACCTTAATTTCATACATTGTTCCAGGCAACTCTCCGAGACTATGTATGGGACAGTGACCTGTAATGGGCTGAGTCTCGAGTTGATGCACTAAGGTCCCAAGCACATGAGGCTAAATAGTAATTGGACCATACTCTATTAATATATAAGCTTGGAGAAAGAATGGCCCCCACCCACTCTTTGTGCAAGTCCTGATGTGTTGTATAGGAAATGACGATTTTGGTGGGTGGAGGCAGGGGAGGGGAAAGGGAAGCAGAAAGAGAGATTGCTGGCTGGCGTCTTGACACAGCTGCCCGATTGCTATCGGGCCTGCCCTTCACCTCCAATCCCCCTCTGCTAGCTGGCTTTCTATCTGCTCATATTGCTATAGCAATCCTTCTTCATCTCTTCACTTCAATAAAGATTGAAGATTTTCCCCTTACCCTGAATTCCTGACTCTGGCTGATTTTAAATACGTGGTCATCACAGTGACCCTTATCCAAATTAAAATCAGAGACTCTCAAGGTAAAAAAAAAAAATAAAAGCAGTTTATCTTTGATGTAGAGGACTCACTGGGAGTTCTCTATATCTCATCCAAAGGAGAACAAAAAAGCCATAGAATTCTGGAAGGGAACCTTTGAGATTGTCTTTTGAAGTAGCTATATCTCCCTTGATATTTGCCTTTTAAGTCTTTAATTAACAAACAAACAAATCCAAAAAAGGATTTATTAAGCTCTTTCAAGAAAGGACAATTCCCAACAGACAAAATGACAGTAGAGGAGTACAAAGTACAAACTACAAAACACAAGGTTAAAGAGACCCTCCTCCCCCCCAACATTTTCTCCCTATTCTCTGGGGGAATCTAGGCTTACACTCTAAACGTGGAAATCTGTACCAGAAACAAAAAATAAATAACAAATTCTCAATTCAAATTTCTCAAGAAAACTTCTATACAAGCAGATATTCTTGGATGAGAGTTCTGTTTCCTGAATTCCTGAAGTCATCATTTTCTTTAAAAGAAGTACTTAAATGCTAATTAAGAGATAGGGGGAAACAGGAAGGGAAATGTTCATCCAAAACCATCGAATACCTGCAGCTTTTTACTTATACCTTAATTTGTTATTGCAAAGTCTCAAGTCATAGTTCAAGTCATTCCCATGAGAACTATTCCATTCACTAGAAAGTTAAAAAGCACTTATTCATCTGTATCAGCAGTTAGAGCTTCCTTATGGGAAAGTCCCAAATTTGCCCTCTCCCCCTTTACTAATCTTCCCCCTTCCCCCCGCCCCATCTCTCCCCAAAATAGGCCCACATAAACCTAAAGACAAGAAATCACAAGTTTGGACCTGTGACGACTGCGCTAGCACCCAGGATACCCCAGAATCAGCCGGAGTCAGGATAAGCAAAAGTCCTTAGTCTTTATTCTTGGTCTTTAGACGCAGGATTGAACAGGATGGAAGCAGAATCTCTGCAACCGCCTTCTCCCGCATCTACCGCTCAAAGTGTGTGACCTTGGCTAGTTTTACTCCATCCCCTAGTCCCTCCTACAATTCTCTGTATACACCAATCATTGAGCCAGCACAGGAAAGTGGGAAGGGCCATTTTCCAAGCATATGCCCATAGAGAATAGTATCAGTAGTCAGCCTCAAGTGCTTGGCAGTCCTGACCTCAGTGCAATGACTCAATAGTTTCAGCCCTCTTACAGGACTCTAAAAGATATCAAGTTTTACAGTTCCTTGACTTGAGAAGGATTCCTTGACAAGGCATGGGCCTGCTTTGGACCTCTGTCAGATTCTGACAGAGAAGTAGATGAGAGAGAAAGGAGGGGGTTAATGCTGTAAAGAGAATATCTTCTCATTGGGCAGGGGGTCCTGACAGGCAACTATACCAAGGAGAGAAAGAGGTTACTTGGCATTGCATGTTCTTGCTTTGGGCCTCTGCAAAGAAATGAGCCCCAAAGTTGCGCTTTTAAAAGAGATTTGAAATTGAAGTTTCAATTGGATGACTTTACTGCCCCCAGGCCTAGATTTCTAGTAGAATGGGACCATTTACTGGGAGTAGTCCTGAGCAAATCTTCAGCTCAATAGGGGTGGATAGAAATCTGGATCTCCAGCTAAATGAGATTACTTTAGTTTGAGCTAAATAGGAGTGGTCCTGGACTCAGGATGTAGCTAGTTCCACCACCAAGATAACAGAATGAAACCATTTTATCTTGATTCCCTGAAGCAAGCCTCTCCCAGGAAAGTTCAAGGAGAGTTTCTCAAACATTCCCCCCCAAAGTCAGAGGACAGCTTCAGGGTTCCCCCCATCATTTCTGTCTCTCTTTCCCTCTCCCTTCTTTCTCTTGATTTCTTTTCTTTCTCTCTCTCATTCCCTCTCTGCTTTCCTTTCTTTTAATACCTCCTTTTTTGTGTGTGTCTCTGCTGCTCCCCTTTTTTCCCCCTTTTACTCTTTTCTCCCTCTCTCTCCTTGTACTCCTTCTTATGTTTCTGTTTTTCTGTTTCCTCACTCTCTTCTCTTTCTTTGTCTGTCTCTATGACTTTCTCTCCCTCTATTCTTTTCTAGTTGTCTTTCTCTATCTCTGATTCTATATCTCTGTTCATACTCTGCCCCCATTTAAAGACTTCCTATTACTGATCTCTGATTTGATATTTAATATATTTTAATATAATATTAATATATTTAATATGTAGCTGAAATTGCTTCTTGAGCAGGATGGCTCCCTTATTGTGGAGCAGAACTGTGCATGTAGGTGTAACATGCTTACTTATTAGCATTAACTATCATACAATGTTGTAGTGCCCAGGGAGAAAATAAAACAACCCCTGTAGATAAACTTAATAATTGTGCAACATCATCATAACATGGCCCTTACAGAAATGAAAACACTACATGAGAAAAGATCAGGACATTCAGCCCCAATGTCTTAACCACTTCTGGATTCTCCATTGTATTCCTTCTCTCCCAGGGAAGAATCAGTCTGTTCTTAGGAAAGTAAAAATACTAAACAAGTTCAAGAAAACCAGAACAAGCCTTTACAGGGTTTTTAAATATCCACTAGTTCTCAAATCTTATTTCAAATTAAAGCTAAAATCTTTTTCTCTGTCTCTATGTTTCTCTCTCTCTCTATTTCTCTGTTTGTGTCTTTGTCTCTGTGTGTCTGTGTGTCACTCTGTGTCTGTCTATTTATCTCTTATCTTTCTCTCTTTGTCTCTCTCCTCCCACTCTCCAGTCTTCCTTTTTGACTTTTGCCAGATAATTTTGGATTGTGGAGTACTTCAGTTGTAATGGAAATAGCTCCTTGTTTCTTTAGCAGCTCCTAATTGCAGACCTTGGGTACACATGAGTGGCCTGGCACTGTTCTTTAGATAATTGTAACTGTCCATGCCCACAGATGAACTAAATCAGCAGGCTAAGTAACAGAATGGAGACCCTGGGGCTGGACATTCTAATGCCTGATTTATTGCTCATTGACTTGGTACATGGGTTTGCCTTTTCAGATTTCTCTTTGTGAAAAGGAGTAACCAAAGGATTAGCTCCTGTTCTTAGTCCCTGGCTAAGTTTCAGAAGCTCTTATGCTGGCCTACCCACTACAAAAGAGGCATTGCCTCATCCAGTAAGAGGGAGCATCTGTGATCATATGTACTGGAACTGTGTATACACTTTGCCTCCAAAGCCACATGCTTATCTCTGGCTTTTTGACCTTTGAATAAAAGTTCATCAATGGCAAACTTCTTGCTACACTCCTGGTTTGGTAATAAGAAATGCAGTTTGGTGAAGACTGGAGCATCCTGCAAATACTTTTTAGAGAAGATTTTGACTGGAAATGAAGTAAATCTGATTCTTCTACTGAGAGTCAACAAATGCTTTCTTATAGCATTTAGGAGAGAAGTTTGTGCTGTAGGAAATGAAGAAATGGATGATTTCATATACACGGAAAGACTAGGAAAAACTTATATGGAGGAAAGTGGGAAGAAATCAAAGAACAATTTATGCTATAACGTTAGTATTATAAAAAAAACAATTTTGAAGATTTGTATAAACTGATGAAGAATGAAATAAGCAGAACCAGAAGAAAAATTTGGGTAACAGCCTAACAAAATAATAGACCTAACTGAAAGGCTTAAGAATCCTGATCAATCAATCAGACAATGCCATGATTACCATAATTCAGGAGAACTGATAATAAAGTACACTATCCACCTCTCGAAAAAAGAGATGATGGATTCAGCATGCTGAATAAGACAGATTTTTTGGACATGGACAAAGAAGGTACCTGTTTTGCTTGACTATGAATATTTACATAATATACAATAAATTTTTCTTTTTTCCCCAATGGAAAGTGAAATAAAATAGATTCGTATTACTTAAAATATAATATTTAGTGTAAAATAACCAAATAAATAATAAGGGGAGGGGGAGAAATAATCCCTTCCTCATCCTCCCTACTCCCCAAACCCTGGAATGGTTTGGCACTAACCTGGAACTAAATCCTTAGTGTAATACTGTTATATTGCTGCCCTCTAGTGACCATTGTGGAAAAGAATATAACAAAATAAAACATACTAAGCTGTTTCCAAGCATTATTGAAATGAAAACTCCCTCCATTGTTGCAGAGTGTAGATCAAGTCAATCAATAATCAACCAATATTTTTCATGTACTTACCATGTAGCAGACCCAACCTGCCCTTGTTTCTCATTCTTTCTGTCTTTATATAAGAAGTTCTCCATGGAAGATGCAATAATACATTTTTTATGGCCATATATAAATGATAACATGGTATTTATCAATAACAATAGCTAAACTTTATTTAATACTTTCAAGTTCATCAAATATTTTGTATGAGATCTAAAATTATGATGAATTTCAAAGACTAATCCAACTTAATTATTTTATAGATAAGGAAGCTGATGGAGCCATCTGTTGTTCAGTCTTATAAGTGTGTCAGATTCTTGGTGATCCCAAGAGTCCGGAGGGTGAGAGGGGTGTGACCCCATTTGAGGTTTCCTTGGCAGAGTGCTTTGCCATTTCCTTCTCCAATTCATTTTTATATTTGGGGAAACAGGCAAACAAGCTTAATTGACTTGCCCAGGGTCACACAGCTGGTTAATATTTGAGGTCAAATTTGAACTCCAGAAGATGAGTCTTCCTAACTCCAAATCTGACTAGAGTTAGCTGCCCTGCTAAGAGGGTTGGGAAAAGTCCTATAACTTGCTTATTATTATGCAACTAGGAAATAAGCAAGCCAGGATTTGAATCCAGGACTTCTAATTCCAAATCTGAGGCTTTTTTTTTTGCTTACATTGTGCCTTCTACAAGAAATCTTTTTTTATTATTTTATTGTGACCTTAAATATTATTAACAAACACTTAAAAATACAAAGAATATTTCAAAACAATATTGTATATAAATATAGACATACTTTCTATTACATACATTATATATATATATATATATATATAATGGGAAAATTAGATGGCAGAGTAGATACTGCCAGGAACAAGAAAAAAACTAAGTTCAAATCCAGCTTCAGATATTTATTGGTAGTGTTATCCTAGACATGTCATTTAACCATTGTCTGATCCAATTTCTTCATTTGTAAAACTTGAATAGTAATAGTAACTAGCTTCCAGAGATATTGTAAACATAAAATGAGATAATATTTGCAAAACACTTTACAAATATTAAAATTTCATGTAAATACTGGCTATTATCTTTATATAAATTATTAAAAAATTCTAACATAGTTTTTTATATATAGTCTTCCTTCTTAATCATAAATATACATTATATATATATATATACATACATACATATATATATATAAACACAAAATACCAAAGTCACTTTCAGTCTTTCTTTTTTTTATTTTTATTTAATATTTTCCCCAATTATATTCATAACAATTTTTTAAAAAGATTTTTATTTTTAAGATTTTTGAGTTCTAGATTCTCTCCTTTATTCCTACCCTCAATTAAGAAACCACATATGAGATTATGCAAAACATTTCTATAAAAGTTAATTTGTAAAAGAAAACAGATCTCCCACTCTAATGAAAATAAAATCCTCAAGAAAAATTAAATATAAAGAGAGAAAAAGAGAAATAGAGGATGCTTCGATCTGTATTCAGACACAATCAGTTTCTATATAAATATATATGAGTATATTTATAGTATATACTATATAAATATATATATGCTTAATTTCATACATTGTCCCAGGCAACTATATTATATAAATATATATGAGTATATTTATAATATATAATAGCCTCTTAGATAAACTTAATTCTATGAATAGGTAAATTGGTATATTTTCACTTTCAAGTAAGATATCTTAGCCAGAGGTGTGCTGTAAAATGTTTAGTAAGAGGCTCTCCAGAAAAAAAAAAAAAGTACATATAAAACACTTGAAAAATTTAATCTTCATTAAAAACATTTTCTCTATTATTTTATTGTTTATGTCAGTGATGTCAAACTCTAATAGAAAAGGGAACTATTAATCTGTTCTGTCTTAATTTTAAAACATATTATCTATATTTTGTTGTATTTTATTTATTTTATTAAATACTTCCCATTTACATTTTAATTTGATTTAGGTCACACTTGCAGTTAGTATTGGGTTGTGAGAGAGGAATGTACTGGGAGAAAGGGAAAGAAAAAAGTGGAAAAGTTAAAATTATCTGCCATAAAAAAAAAAAAAGACAAGAAAAAGCTTTTACAGTGAAGGGGAATAGGAGGAGGAGGAGAGGGTGAGTGAATGAAACTTACTCTTATCAGAATTGTCTCAGAGAGGAAATAACATATATACTCAAAAGAGATATATAAATCTACCTTACCATGGAGAAAAATAGGAGGGTAATGGAATATAGGAAGAGGGGAGTATGATAAAAGAGAGGGCACATTGTGGGAGGAAGTGGTCAGTACCAAAACACTTTTAGGGAGGGACAGGGTGAAAGAAAAGAGAATATTAATAGGTGGGGGATATCGTTAGTAAGAGTAATTGTAAAAATAATTTCAAAGCAAGCTTCTCTGATAAGGCCTCATTTCTCAAACAGAGGGAACTGAGTCAAATTTATAAAAAATAAGAGCTGTACCTCATTTGATAAATGATCAAAAGATATGATCTGTGCCCAAAGAGTTATAAATTGATATATATCCTTTGATGTAACAACACCACTATTAAGCATACATATCAAAAGAGACTGAAAAAAAAAAAAAGAAAATGACCTATTTGTACAAAAAATATTTGTAGCAACTCTCTTCTCAGGACAAAAAAAAACGGAAATTGAGGATGTCCATCAATTAAAGAATGATTCAATAAACTGTAGCACATGTTTGTGATGAAATATTATTGTTTTATGAGAAATGATGAATAGCATGAAAAAATGATGAGTAGCAGAAAAAAATCCCACAAAGTCTTCTATGAACTCAAGTAAAATGAAATGTACTAATAGAATATTCTGGCATGACCAGTTATAAATGACTTTGCTATTCTTAGTAGTACAATTATCCACAACTACCCTGAAGGCCTTATGATGAAAAATCCTATCCATACCCAGAGAAGGAACTGATTGTTTCCAAATACAGATGGAAACATTCTCTCTTTTAAAAAAAACAAAAAACAATTTTTTGATGGTTTTTATTTTCATTAGGGTAGAAAATCTATGTTTTCTTTCAAAATTTGACTTTTATATGAATGTTCTGCATTAACTGCATACCCTGTTTCTTAATTGCGGATGGGAAAAGGGAGAGAACTTAGAACTCAAAAACTTTAAAAACAAATATTAAAAAAGGGGTTTTGCATGTAATGGGGAAAATATTAAATAGATAAAATAAATTAAAAATAGAAAATTATTGTAGTACCTGAAAGCCATTATCAAAAAAGCCTAGACATAAATCTTTAAGAAATTAATACCCTGATATTCTAGAACCAGAGGATAAAATAGAAATCCATAGAATCCACCTATCACCTCTTGAAAACTATCTCAAATAAAAACTCCCAGGAATATTATAATCAAATTCCCAAGTTCCCAGATCAAAGCAAACATAGTATAAGTATTCAGAAAGAAACAATTCAAATATCACAGAACCACAGTTAAGATAACAGCATCTCTACTGAAGAATCTGAGGGCTTGGAATATGATATTCCAGAGGGAAAGGAACCAAGATTAAAACCAAGAATCACCTATGCAGCAAAACTGACTATAATCCTTCAGGGGAAAAGGTGGATATTCAATGAAATAGAGGGTTTTTAAGCAATCCTGATGAAAAGATCAGAGCTGAATAGAAAATTTGACTTTTAAATAAAAAAGTCCAGAAAATCATAAAAAGCAGGAAAGGGAAGTCATCAGGGACTTAATAAAATTAAACTGTTTACATTCCTACATGAGAAGATAATTCTAGTAACTCATAAGAGTTTTCTCATTATTAAGGCAGTTAGAAGGTGTAAATTGAATATGAAGGGATGATATCTTTTTTAAAAATTAAGGGGTGGGAGAGAAATGTGCTGGGGAAAAGGAAAGAAAAAGGAAGAATAGGATAAATTATTTCAAATAAAAGTGTCAAGAAAAAGTTTTTACAGTGGAAGGAAAGAAGGTGATATGAAGGAGAGTGATAGAGCACTATTTTCATCAGAATCTGTTCAAGGAAGAAATAACATACACACTCAATTATGTATAGGAATCTGTCTTATCTCATAGAAAGTAGGAGAGGAAGGATGCAAAGGAGGACAGACTGGGGAAGGGGATAATCATTAGCAAAACATTTTTGAGGGATAGGAAAAGGAAAAAGAGGATAGAATAAATGCAGGGGGGAAATAAGATAGAGAGAAATACAATTACCATGGAAAAATTTTGAAGCAAGTTTCTCTAATAAAGGCTTTATTTCTGAAACACACACACACACACATACACACATATAATACAGCTGGTCTAGTACAGGTAAGCTATCTTCATTTGCATTTTTTCAAATTCTTGACTTTTTTTCCAGATGAACTTTGTTATTATCTTTTTAGTTTTATAAAATAATTTCTTGTGAGTTTGATTGAGATGGCATTGAATAAATGGATTAACTTAGGCAGTATTGTCATTTTTATTATATTTGCTCAGCTTACCCATGATCATTTGATATTTTTCCAGTTGATTAGCTCTGACTTTATGTGGAAAGTTTTTTAGTTGTGTTCATATAATTCCTAATTTTGCCTTGGCAGGTAGACTCCCAAATATTTTATATTATTGTTATTTTAAATGCAATTTGTCTGTGTATCTCTTGCTGTTGAACTTGGTTGGTACGATATAAAAATGCTGATGTTTTATGTATCCTATTTTTGTTGTATCCTGTAACTCTGCTTAAGTTGTGAATTGTTTCTAGTAGTTTTTGTCAAAGCTAACATTTCTAATAAAATATTGAATAGTGGTGGAACTAGTGGGCAACTTTGTTTCACCATTGATCTTATTGGGAAAAGTTCCAGTTTGTCCATATTACATATGATACTTACTGATGGTTTTAAATAGATGCTACTGATCGTTTTAAGGAAAACTCCATTTATTCTTCTATTTTCTAGTGTTTCTAATAGGAATAGGTGTTGGATTTTGCCAAATGCTTTTTCTGCATCCATCAAGACACTCATATGATTTTTGTTAGTTTGATTTTTGACATAGTCAATTATGCTAACAATTTTCCTAATATTGAACCAGCCTGGTATTTCTGGAATAAATCCTACTTGATCATGGTGTATTATCCTAGAGATAACTTGCTGTAGTCTCTTGGCTAATATTTTAAGATTTGCATTAATATTCATTAGGGAAATTGGTCTCTAATTTTCTTTCTCTCTTTTCACCCTACCTGATTTAAGTATCAGCACTATATTTGTGTCCTAAAAGGAATTTGGTAGGACTCCTTCTTTCTCTATATTTCCAAACAGTTTACATAGTATTGGAATTGTTCCTTAAATATTTGATAGAATTCACATGGAAATCCATCTGGCCCTAAAGATTTTTTCTTAGGGAGTTGATTAATAGCTTGTTTAATTTCTTTTTCTAAAATGGGATTAAGTAATTCATTTATTTTTCTGTTAATCTGAGTAATCTATATTTTTGTAAGTATTCTTCCATACAATTGAGCAAAATAGCTTTTAATCATTGCTCTGATTTCCTCTTCATTAGTGAAAAGTTCTCCCTTTTCATTTTTGACACTAACAATTTGATTTTTTTCTTTACTTTTTCTAATCAAATTAACTAAAGATTTATCTATTTTCTAGGGTTTTCCCCACAAAACCAACTCTTAATTTTGTTTATTAATTCAATAGTTTTGGTGTTATGTTCTTCTTTTTTTTTCCCCTGAGGCAATTGGGGTTAAGAGACTTGCCCAGGGTTACACAGCTAGGAAGTCTTGTGTCTGAGACCAGATTTGAACTCAGGTCCTCCTTTCTTCAGAGCTGGTGCTCTATCCACTGTGCTACCTAGCTGCCCCTGTTATGTTCATTTTTAAAGAAGAGAAAACTGAAAACTGAGGCAAAAAAAGATCAAGTGACCTGCCCTTGATCATACAGCTAGAACTAGAATTGGGATTGAATTCCAGGTTTTTCTTCATTCATAGCGCAATGATATTTTACCACAGGATATTGATTCTTATGGTCGAGACCATCTCAAACTGTCAGTGTCTAGATTTCATGGCCTAGTGAAAGGCATACTGAACTAGAAGTCATAAGAACAAAAAATAGCTAGAAGAGATAAGAAATACAGTTCAACATTTATTTTATATTACTTATCTGTTTATTTTTTCATTTACTTTATTTTACTTTGCTTTATTAAATTTACTATTTATTTACTTTATTCATTTACATCTCTATTTTATTTATCATTTGCTCAGTAGATCTATCTATTCAATAATATCTATTTTAGAAAAATCCATCATAAAGCATCTTATTGCAATAATGTAATTTGAAAGTTTGATGTGGTGAAGGAAAAATGGGTGGTAGTGGTAGAGTGAGTGGCAGTGATAGAAAGATGGTAGCTCCTTTTAGTTCATCACGAATCACAGCAAAAGAGGGCTAGGAGTAGATAAGATAAGAGTAGATAAGAGATAAGATTATCAGGATTAAGAAAATTGAGCATGAAAACCAGAAAAGGATGAAGCTTTGATGATCAATAAAACTTGTTGAGAGCACACATTCATTTATTGTGTGGTACTTAAGCTTTCATAGTGTTGAACATTTCTAACAAGAGCACATTAAATTTTGCAATCAATTCAAGTTTTAAAAATCTAGATAGTTGTGAAATTTTTATGGTTCTTGTAAATTTAGAAGATCCCTCAAATCCATCATGAAGTCCCAAAACGGGGAAAAAAGTCAGGTATGAACAAAATAGGTAGAAATTACCTTTTGCTGTTCTGTAGATAAGACACTAAGTGACACATCCTACATTTCATGCAAAGTATCTACTTTCAAAAGAGATGAATCAACCTTTATTTTATGTAAGTTTGTTATGCCACAGTTTTCTTTAACTGTCCTGACTCAGTTTCCCTGTCTCAGTTACCTTAACTGTTCTGTCTCTGACCCAGTAAAACTAAGGATTATTCGCTCTTGGGTTATAAATTAGCAAGATAAAAGAGTAGATCTCCTGATTCTTTTATGGATTTACAATATCCTTTAGAATATTCCAAGATCAACCCATGATATCTTTACTTCTTTGTCTCTGGAATTTTTAGGTTTTATGGCTTCCCCTCCCTGATAAAAAAACTTTCCCTCCCTTTCTCTTCTTTGTCTCCAAAAAGGTATTTAAGAAGTTGGGGTTCCTCCATTCATTGCTGGAGAATGGCGTCTGGCAGCTGTATGCTGGACGATGGATTCTTTGGGTCCTCCAGCCCTGGGACCAATATGGATTCCTTGGTCCCAGTATACTTATCTCTGTCTGACTGGATAATCTGAGACGAGAGTCCTGTCCAGTCAATCTTACTCTCCCATTAATAAAATATTAAAAACTCTCTAATCTCTCTCCTGCCTCAGTTTCTCCGGCATTACAATTTGGAGGTCCCACCGAGATAATAGAAACTGAGAACTGGATTAGAGATTAGAGATCTCTGGGTCTCCACCTAGGCCTGAGGGGGGCTCAGGACCTGGCAGATCTGTTCCTTGAGAAAAGACCAGCACTCTGGCTACCCCAGAGCCTCCTAGGAAAAGGAAGCGATTCTTCAGCCTCAGTCCGGCCTACAGTGGACAATGAAATTGATTCGGCATTTGATTCGGCATTCGGGAGAGTAAGTCTGTCTGGTTTTGGTTCTGGTTCTGGTCTGTTCTGTTGCTAGCAACCTGTGGTCTCAGAATAAATACCGACGGGTTTAAAAATTCTGAGAGGGGTATTTTCTGGGACGCTGGAAAATAGCCTCTGGGTATGTTTGCTTAATGTTGTAACTGTGTAGTCTGTCATATATGTTCTATGTTCTGTGTGGTTTGTCTGTTATGTTGTTGGTTGGAAAACAACGTTGCAACTGTGCATAGTAAATTGGAGCTCCATGTTTGTTTCTGTGTGTCTGTGTTAAAATTTAGGAAGCTTGTAAGAGATAAGAATTCAGCCTCTGTGTTGCAGGCTTAGAAAATATCAAGAAGTTTGAAAAATCTTTCACTCTCTTCTGTCTCTGGCTGACTGCAGCAGCCTGTGAGAAAAAAGGAGAAAAGGGAAAGGAAGAAAAAAGGGAAAGGAAGAAAAAAGGAAAAAAAATAGATTGAAAGGGATTTGAAAGTTCGGAAAGTTATAATATATATAGAGAGAAAAGAGCAGTGTGCTAACATTTTAAAGGAAAGAAGTTTGAATGGAATATCTAGGCATTCTCTGTGAAGGCAGAGGAAAGCGCTAAATGGGCTTCCTTGGAAGTTCACAGAAGCCCCTTTGGATTCTGGAAGGGAAAAAGGAAACAAAACTTCTCTCTGAGGGTGGGGAATCCTGGAAAAATCCCCTAGTCTGTTTTTGTTGATTTAAAAGCTTTGTTAAGTTTTAAGAACAATGATTAAGGAAAATTTGCTTGTGATTTAAAATTTTTTTTAGGAAAAGCCTACTAGAGTAAAGAGCAATAAAATTCAAGCTTAGCCTGGCCTGGGCAATAAAAAGCTCTGGAGATAAGATGCTAATAGCTGTTAGAAGAAATGTGGTGGAAAAGAAAAAAAAAAACTTTTAAAAACAGCTGTATTAGTTTGATTCAGTTTGTTACCTTCTGAAATTTGTTAACATAAGTTATACTTTAAATCCAGCTCTGCTGGACATGTGTGGATTTTGTGGAGGTTTGGGTTATTCACTATAGGGTGAATCTTACAGGTTTTTGAAGGGAAAAGGAAAGAGGAATGCAGGTGATTTAGGAAGGACTAATTTTTAGGGGAAATTAGAGATTTGCATGGTTTTAGGAAGGTGAAAGACTTTTGGGAGTAGGTGAAGAGGTGAGGGAAGGAGTCACCCACCCCCACTGCCTTCTGCTACTTTACCAAAGGAGCATCTGGGAAGGAAAGTTCTTTAAGGAAATTGTTTAAGTATGTAGTCAGGGGGAAAGAGAAAGTTGGAAATGGGTGGATTTGGGAAGAAACCTAATATTGGGAAACTGATGGGTTAAATCTTGAAAAGGATTCCCATGTAGGAAATTGAGTGGGGAACCCGAGGGAAGTTTTTTTTCCTAGGGGGTCAGGAGTGGGGGAAGGGTGGCCACGTGGAATCCTCTCCTCCCCTCTCCTCTCTAAGTATGTTCCTGCCGCTTTTTTTCTTATCTGATTGTGGCAGTGCAGCAAAGTGTGATTTTTAAAGACATGCTTATTTTTAGGTTAATTGATTGAATATTTGTTTCTTCATAAAGGTTTTCTTGGTTAAGAGATATGGTCATAAATGTGATCCATACTTTGGTCTGAGTATTTCTAAAAGTTTAATTGCTATGTTAAAAAAAAAAACCCTTCTTGAATTCTTTTATGTGGAATTGGGTGTTTTGTATAAGTTTAAATTGATTGTATTGGGCCATCCTGAGGTTATTTAAAGGGCCTCTGAACATAATAATTTTTTTCTTTGTCCTTTTGAAAATGTTTGTTATGGACAATATGCAATTTGGGATGTTTTTCTATGTATTGGGTATTTTAAAAGCAAACTGATTTGTATGTATAATGTTCACTCATGTAACATCTACCTAGATATGATAATTGTTCTAAGTTGTGAACTTACTGAGGCGAAATTTCTTTTTGTTATTACTGTAAGGTTATGGTAACTCTTTGTTTAAGATTTATCAGAAATTTGATTAATGACATCTGTTATTGGAGGTAAAAGTTTTGGGGCTTAGAGTTAATTAGTTAATGCTATTTGGGAGTTTTAAAGCTCCACCCTCTGACAGTTACTGGGGCAATTGATTGATAAGCTGTTAAAACTCAACTGCTTATGTTATATTATAGTTATGTTCTTGAATTTTTCCTTCTGTAACTGATCTCTCTCTGATCAGAGCAATGGTCAATAGAACTGTTAAATGCAATTCAATTATGTCATGCTTTGCTATTTTCAGTCTGGTTATATGTAATCATTGTATCCTAAATGCTTGGGCAACTATTTCTCCTGGTCATCTGTCTGTTACTGGATATTTGTGTTTTGTTTCTAGGTTTCTACATGATAACTGGACAATTAACAGGAGTCTGTAAGACTGCAGCCGTTTGCTTGGCCTCTAAAGCAAACTCATTTCTTCACATAGGAAACTGCTGGCCAATCCATTTTGGCCTCCTCGTATTTTGCAACAGTCTGGTGAACTGAGTCTATGAGACTGATCTAATCTTTATGTGTTAGATTTGTGTTTTTGTTCTAGATTTTGGTCAAATTACAGATATTGACTTGCTTCTGGAACCTGGATCAACTTTGATCAGCTTTGATTGTCACCACGGCACACACCCACTCTGCAAGGAATGAGAGCCTCCTATTACTTTATAGCCTGAAGCAGCAGTTTTAAAAATGAGACCATGGACTGGACCCTGCATCGAGTGTACTTTGGACTGATATGAGGGACTTTGGGAATGGTTGATGACTGACTGTTAAACCTTACCTGGATCATCTATTACTGTGTGTTTAAGATTGTTAATGTTAAAACTATGTAATTATTGCTGTTATGTTTTTAGGCCTTTTTAGGAAATGCTACTGTATTAGTCTGTTATGTATAGGGATTTTGATTTGCTCTTGGGATTTATATGGGGAATGGTCATTTGATAATTCCTTTCTGTGAGAAAAAAAAGGGAGATAGAGATAGAACATTGGGGAAACTGGTATATTTTTTTCAAAATACCAAAAAGAATGGGAACCCTAGCTCCTATTTTGCCTTAGGCATCTCTGCCCCACCCCCTATCTCACTAGTTCAGATTGAATTTGGATGCTTTAGTTTTAGAATCCCTTATTTTGTTAAAAGTGCCCTGGCAGACTCAGTTTTTGGGATTATTTTTTTAGAAAAGTTTTAGAAATCAGATACCTGTCCTGACACTGGCAGTCTCTCTGATCTATTTTTCCATTCCTGTAACCCCAGTTCATTACGTATTTCAGCATTTCAAAGGACCTTGAAGTTTGGCTTGAGGCACCTAAAAAGTTTGGAGTTTGCCTGCCTTGATGGTCTAACTGCATAATCTGCTCAGAAATCTGTATTCTAATAGCAGTCCTGTTTCTCTGGGTGGGGACGGGTGGAGCTACTACAAGCCTCATCCTTCCCCCATGGAGAGGGCTACCTCTCTGAATGGGCCTTGGACCCTGCTGCTCTGTAAGCAGAGACTGAGTTAAGTGCGCAAATGACCACAGACCTAACTGTCCATCTAAAACTGGATTCTCTGGCTGAGGTGGTGCTCCAGAACTGGAGAGGGCCTGACATGCTTGCAACAAGGGAGCCTTTGTACAGCTGTTAACTCTGGGGTTATCAGGGAGAGACTTGCTCTTGCCATATGAGTCCTTACATTTTTTCTAGTTTTATTTTTGGCTCATTTGCTTTACATAAGGTGGGACAAAGACCTCCTGGGTATCTAGAGGAAGGTGCTAAGATTCAAAGGTTTGAATATTTAGGAGAAAGAGTGTGGAATGTTATGCCACAGTTTTCTTTAACTGTCCTGACTCAGTTTCCCTGTCTCAGTTACCTTAACTGTTCTGTCTCTGACCCAGTAAAACTAAGGATTATTCGCTCTCGGGTTATAAATTAGCAAGATAAAAGAGTAGATCTCCTGATTCTTTTATGGATTTACAATATCCTTTAGAATATTCCAAGATCAACCCATGATATCTTTACTTCTTTGTCTCTGGAATTTTTAGGTTTTATGGCTTCCCCTCCCTGATAAAAAAACTTTCCCTCCCTTTCTCTTCTTTGTCTCCAAAAAGGTATTTAAGAAGTTGGGGTTCCTCCATTCATTGCTGGAGAATGGCGTCTGGCAGCTGTATGCTGGACGCTGGATTCTTTGGGTCCTCCAGCCCTGGGACCAATATGGATTCCTTGGTCCCAGTATACTTATCTCTGTCTGACTGGATAATCTGAGACGAGAGTCCTGTCCAGTCAATCTTACTCTCCCATTAATAAAATATTAAAAACTCTCTAATCTCTCTCCTGCCTCAGTTTCTCCGGCATTACAAGTTAAACTAAATTATGAGACTAGGACAGTGAGTGTACTCAAAAAGATTAAGGAAAAAACTGGGGTTATTTAGCCAGAAAAAAAATTAAGAATATTGATGAAGACATATCCTCAAGTATTTGAAGAAATGTGAAAATGTCAGGAGAATTAGACTTGTTTTGCTATTGCAAATTGTCAGATTTAGGTTTGATATAAAGAAAAACTTATTAACCATTGATGTTGTCCTAAAAATGAAATTAATTAATTCAGGAGGTAATGGGTTACTACTCAATGGAGATCTTCAAGCAGGAATGTGGCTGACCTCTTATAGAAAGGATTGAGGCATAACTTAAAGGAGATAGCCTCTGAGGTCTTACTCTAAGAAGAGGAGATTCTGGAATCTTCCCCCCCCCTCTTCCATTAACTAATTTTTACCTATTCCCTAGATATCTTTTTTTTAAATTTGATTTTAATTTTAATTCATGGAATAAAATAATCATAGATGATTACACATGAAATTGCAAATTTACTATGTACAGCTTGCTATTCCTTTCAAATATACAACAAAAGGGGAAGAATCCTGGGAAGATGGTGGAGTAGGTTGGTAAATTTCAAACTCTCCAGATTTCCCCTATAAATAGAAGAAATTTGTGCCTCATAGACTGGTGAAAAATCAAGAAGACTTGGGGCAGAACAGGGGTCCTCCTGCTCAGCCCAAGAAGATGTGAAGAAAGTCCCTGGGCTTGGGATTTACCCTTGTGAAGGGCAAACACCTCTGGACTAGCTCATCAGAAACATTAAATGGGGAGCCCTAAGGCTAGCTGGATTTGGCTGGAAACTTCCGCAGAAACTTTCACCTCCTAGACTGCTTGAGGAGTCAAGGTCTCACTCAGTTTGGAAAGAATGAATGAATCTCGGTTGATAAGGAACTTCGGCCCGGTTGTGATGCAGGTATGTGGCCCTGGGCAAGAAAGAACCAGTATACCTTGGTGAGTGCAGGATCAATGGGGCAGGATTGCCGCTGACTGTGAATGCTTGCTGGAGGGATGAGCTTTTGCTTTGGGATTCCTGGTTAGTGGGGAGAGCTGAAATGAAGCTAGAGACACCATCTTACCACTTACAATTAGAAATACTTACATTAACAACTTTTATTTTTAAAAAAATGAACTGGCAAAGAAGAAAGAATCCCAGAAACTTACTATAGGAGCAGGGAAGACTGGGATTCATCTTCAGAGGAGAACATGAAATAAAAAAAGCTACTATACCAAAGAGTAACATGAAATGGCTCCCTACCCACAGAAAATTTATAGAACTCAATAAAGAATTTAAAAACCAAATGAGGGACATTGAAGAAAAATTAAAAAAAAAAATAAAAACCATCAAAGAAAAACAAATTATGAAAAAAAATGTTAACTAACTAGAAAAGGAGATAGAGTCTCAAAGATGAAAAAAAATTTTTGAAAATTAAAATGGGGGAAGTGGAAGTCAGTGAAGCTAGGAGAGATCAAGAAATAAAATAGATTATGAAGAATGAGAAAATAGAACAGAATGTGAAGAATTTATAAGAAATATGTAAGATTTGGAAAACAAATCAAGAAGAAAAAATATAAGAATAATTCTACTGCCGTGACAAGAATCTTGACACAATAATGCAAGAAATAATCCAAGAAAATTGTCCTGGAATGATAGAATATGAAGGGAAAGTAGAAATAGAAAAAATCCACCGATGACCATATTATCAAGAACTTCAAGAAAACACACAGAAATATTATTGCCAAATTTTGAAACCCCCAGATCAAAGAGAAATTTTTGCAAGAAAAAAAAATTCAAATAATTTTTTTAATATCCTTTAGAATATTCCAAGATCAACCCATGATATCTTTACTTCTTTGTCTCTGGAATTTTTAGGTTTTATGGCTTCCCCTCCCTGATAAAAAAACTTTCCCTCCCTTTCTCTTCTTTGTCTCCAAAAAGGTATTTAAGAAGTTGGGGTTCCTCCATTCATTGCTGGAGAATGGCGTCTGGCAGCCATTCAGATACAATTAGATTTATTCAGGACTTATCAGCAGTTACAATAAAAAAACCATAGATCCTGGAATCATATCTACTGACAATCAAAAGGTGTAGGCCTGTGGCCAAATATATCATATCCAGCAAAATCATCTATAATATTGAATAAGAAAAAATGGACTTTCAAAAAATTTGCAGATTTTCAGGACTTTCTATTAACTAAACCCAAATTTAATAGAAAATTTAACATGTAAGAGCCAAAATCAAAAATTATTTCAAGGAACTCAACATGGACAAATTGGTTTTTTAAATATGGGAAATATATACTATATGTTCAGGATTGACATCAACAATATAATAGTTCAAAAGAAAGGCTGGGGCAGAGTTAAGGTAAAAACAGTAATTATGTCACAGAAATGAGGAACAGAGGACGAATAGATACAGAGGCATTAGAGGAGTGAGAAGAGCTCATAGTTCTGAAAACTATTCACAGCAGGAATGGGTTAAACAGGCAACATATATATCATGAAAGATATAGCACCTTCCAAAATCTATAAAGAAATAAAAGACACATATGCATCAAAATTATCATGTACATTTCTTTTTCCTTTTTTTCTTCTCTCATACACTCCCCCTTACTCTAGAAATTGCTACTATTAGAAACAAATAGGAATGTATGTATATATAAAAATATATACACGTATAGATACATATACATATGTGTATATATATGTGTGTATATATGTAAAATTATATTTCTATTTTTCAGTTCTTTCTCTGGATGCAGATAGTTTCTTCATATGTCTTTTACAGTTAATCTAAATCTTTATAATAGTCAAAATAAGTATTCATTCAGTCATTCTTAAAACAATATTGTTGTTATATACCTCAACAATGATACTGTTTGAGGATGTATTCTGATGGAAGTGGATCTCTTCGATAAAGAGAGCTAATTCTGTTTCAATTGATCAAAGATGGGCAGAAGCAGCTACACCCAAAGAAAGAACACTGGGAGATGAATATAAACTGCTTGCATCTTTGTTTTTCTTCCCGGATTATTTATACCTTCTGAATTCAATTCTCCCTGTGTAACAAGAAAACTGTTCGGTTCTGCACACGTATATTGTATCCAGGATATACTGTAACCTATTCAACATGTAAAGGATTGCTTGCCATCTGGGGGAGGGGGTGGAGGGAGGGAGGGGAAAAATCAGAACAGAAGTGAATGCAAGGGATAATGTTGTAAAAAAATTACCCTGGCATGAGTTCTATCAATAAAAAGTTATTAAATAAATAAATAAATAAATAGAGTTGAACTCTAAAAAAAACCAAAAACCAAAAACCAAAAAAAACAATATTGTTGTTACTATGTATTCTTGGTTCTGCTCATTTTTCTCTTCCTTGTTTTGGGCAACTCTTTCCATGTTTTTCTAAAATTATTGCGCTCATGTGTGTCTTAGCTATTCTCAACAATACAATGATCCAAGACAACTTTGAAGCATACAATGATGAAAAACGTGAACTATCCCCAAAGAAAGAGCTGATGGTATATAAATACAGATTGGAGAATACTTTTTTAAACTTTATTTTTCTTAAGGGTTTGGTTTTTTTTTTTTTTTTTTTTGGTTTATGATTTCTTTTGCAACATGACTAATAAGGAAATGTTTTCTGTGATGACTGTACAGCCCATATTGAATGGTTTGCCTTTTCAACGGCGGTAGGGTATGGGGAGGAAAGGAGAGAATTTGGAACTCATAAATTTAAAAATTAAAATTACTAAACTTGTCATTTCTTTTAGCAAAGTAATATTCTATCACTACTATATACCAATACTTGTTAAGTCATTCCTCAATTGATAGGCATGCCTGTAATTTCTAATTCTTTGCCACTACAAAGATATTATAAATTTTTATTTATATTATTATATTAAATATTAATATATTAAAAATATATATATTTTAGAATACATAGATTCTTTTCCTTTTCCCCTAATGGTCTTTGGAGACAGACCAAGTAGTGGGATTTCTGGGTCAATGGACATAAGTAGTTTAATAATTCTTCATGCTTAATTCCAAATTGCTCTCCAAATTGGTTAGATAAAATCACAATCACACCAAAAATTAATTAGTGTCCCAATTTTTCCACATTCTTTAAATATTTGTCACTTCACCCTTCTGTCATTTTAGCCAAACTGCTAAGTATAAAATGATATTTCAAGGAAGTTATAATTTTCATTTATTGCAATATTTTGTACCATCAAGAATGATTTAGGGTACTTTTTCATATAACTGCAAATTGTTTTGATTTCTTTATTGGAAAACATTCTGCTCATATCTTTTAATCATTTATCAATTGGGGAATGACTTGTATTCTTAAAGATTTGACAAAATTTTTATATATTTCAGTTATGAGACCTTTATCTGATAAATTCTCCATAAAATCCCCTCCCCAGTTTTCTGCTTTCCTTCTGATCTTGGCTACATTAATTTTATTTGTATAAAACCTTTTCAATATAAAGTGATTGAAATTGTACATTTTATACTTAACTTTGCTTTCTAGCTCTTGTTTATTCATAAATTATACCAGACATTCTGCTAAGCACTTCATGATCTTTATCTCATTCATTTTTACAATAACCCTGGGAGGCAGGTGCTATTATTTTTATTACCATTTTATAGAGGAAGAAATTGAAACAGACAGAAGTTAAATGTCTTGCCTAGGGTCACACAGCTAATATCTGAGATTGGCTTTGAAATTAGATCTTCCTGATTCTAAGACCTGGTATTCTATCCACTGGGCAACATATGTACTCTCTAGTTAGGAGCATTGGGAGGTTCAACTGTAATAATTTGTTAAGTATTTTGCAAACTTTAAAGCATTATAAACATGCAAATATCATTACTATAATTATTGTTACTGTGACTACTAGTCTATAACTAAGAAAGACATTTGGAAAGACAATTCATTTCATTCTTATTATTAATGGCACTATCCGCAACTTCACCAAAGTTTTAGCCTAAATGGATTTTCATTCTCTATAAACTTTAATTTTACTGGGTTCTATATAAATTCAATGAAACATTAACTTATCACTGCCAATCAATGTGCATTTATTTATAAAATTTTTGTTATGTTCCAGGAATGGAAATAAAAAGACAGAACTGAAATTCTCACTGTCTTAAAGGAGTTTATATTCTAGTGATTTGGAGAACAGGACAAGACAACAAGATACTACTGACAAAAATGATCATCTAAAGGATGGTGTATGAGGGACTCCAAGAGGCAGATGTAAGAAGAGGGCACAACATAGTTCGTGTAAAGGCCAGAGATGGAAGACCGAGAGCTGTATAAAAATAGCAGTTGGCCATCCTGAAGAGTGTGTTAAAGACAGCAATATTAAGTAAGATTTTGAAGGACTTAAAATGCTAAATACAGAATTCAGTCCTAGAAGTGACATGGAAGTGACATGGACAGATCTATGATTTGGAGTCTTACTGGGATGGAGTGAGCTTTAAAGGAGAAAATACAGTTGCAAAATGATGGTGAGAGGTGATGAAGTCCTGAATCAGGATCATAGTTTGATTGGCAGAGAGAGAGACCCAGATTCAGGAGGTGTTGCAAAGAAATAAGATTTAGCAACTGGCTAGCTACTCTGCATAATGAAAAGTAGTGACGCCAAGGTCATGTTAGAATTGAGATACCTATGGGACATATAGTTCAAAATATTTCATTGTCAGTATTATATGTGTTATAAGATTAGTCTAGCAGTCTTGAGGTTACTATGACAGCCTAGACGAAGGATGCAGCTTATAGAATTTATATGGTCTCTCCATAGAGGAGGCTTATAGAACATAGAAAAAACATACACCAGGGAAAAATTTTATAATTATATTTTTCAAACGTTGATATAGCAGTGTCCCCCAAAATAACATTTTGTCTATCATCAATTTGTTTTTCTTCCTGATATGCAATCCCCCCCAACATATTTTATCTACTACCAGCTTGGTTTTTATTTTTTTTTTTGTCTTGTAACAATCATCCTCCTCAAATAATATTTTGCCCCAACACCTGACATGCAAATCAGTCAATTCCAGGGAAGCCATTAAAAAACAGAGTATAAAAATCCCATCCTCAGAGGATACTTCAGAGTACACTTTCTACTCCAGCAGAGAAACTTTTCTGCTGGAGAACCAGCCCTTCCTACAGAATGGACACATGTCTCGGAATTTCTAATGTACTCTAACCTGAGGTGTATTCTATTATCTGACTTCTCTGTCAGGTCCCTTTTGCTCTTTCTCTTTCCCCTTCTTCCTTATTGTTTACAATAAAGCTTTACATTGATCTGATTCCTGTTATTTTACATATCCACAGCAACTAAACTCATTAAAGAATTGTTTTCTCCAACATTTCTGGATGGTCTGAGAGTCTTTCCTTAGATATAGCTATAATCTGGGTACCCAGACAAAGACTTAACCTATTGACATTCACACACTCAGAGAATAGAGTGCTGTGAGCTCAGTTGTAGAAAGCCAGAATCAATAGAGGAACCCTCTGTCCTCTTAGGAGGGACTCCCTAAAGCAAGTGAATTGTTACAAAACAATATGTAATTATTACTATTCTGCTATATGGCAGATTCCATTGTAGGCACTGGGGATACAAGGACAAAAAATCCCTTCCCTCAAGGAGCTTTCATTTTCTTGAGCAAAACCAACAATAACCACAGCACACACACACAAACATTCACACAAAATACAAAAATAAAAAAATGCTTTCTAGAGGAGTGAATAATCAGGAAAGGAATCCTGTAGCATGTGGGGTTGATCCTCCAAAGAAGGTTGAAAGAAGCTAGGGATCTTAAAATTCAAATTCTTAGAATTTTTTGCAATGTTATACTTTTACTTGCACTATTTAATTAATAATAACTTGTTTTAAGCTCTGAGGTAGTTAGTATATATAGTTTTCCTTATAATTTATAGATTCATAAAATGATGTTTAGAAAAGTTAAATGACTTGTCTAAAGTAAAGTCCCATGGCCATTAAGTGACAGAACTGGAAAAAAGCCAGGCATTCAAATCCTTTGCTAATTTCACTTTGCCATGATACTATATTATCTTCTGTGTTATAGTGGGAGGGAGTAAGGAGAAGAAAAAGTGTAACCAATACACATATCTCTACAATACCAAAACCAAGCCTCAGTGCCTGTGATTTTGGTCTCTTTATATCATTAGATTTGTCTTATACAGTAAATAGTCATTGGTTATAAATCATTACGATTTTAAATTTTAAAAATTAGTGTGAGAGCTTGAATTGGGAAGGGATATTAATCCGAGTATTTGGTATTAAGATGAGAACAGCCCTGCAGGAAACATCCTAATGGAAATGTCACCAATAGTAATTACCCCTTTCCAGCTAGGCAGCTCTTTGATTTCCCTCCAGCATTCAGAGAACAGTCAGCCTGACAGTCACTGGGAAATAAGAAGGATGATTCAGAAAACTATGGAGTCCAGCAAGCTGGCTGGGTAATTGGAAGATAGCAGTCTAGTTCAGTATTTGAATTATCTGAGATACTAGTCAATTATATTTCAGATCTGTTAAATAGACACTCCATGGGGCAAATGGCTGTTCAAAAATGACAGCTAATAGAAGCAAGATAATAATAAAATATGAGTAACTGGTTAATCATAATTGGATATTTGCACCAGGAAGCAAACTAGTTAAAGAGACCTTACATACAGGTGAATAATTTTACCTCAGATAATAGGACCTTTCCCTTTTCTATCTTGTAAAGGAAATGAGCAGATGAAGGGGGTAGTGAACCAATTATCATAGAGGAAGGCAGAGGAAGGACTTAGTCAAGTTTCTTTTAGATAGGATGAAGAGTGTGTAAGACAATGACCATAATACAAAAGTCTAAAATAAGCCCTTATTTGTGTAGTGCAAAATAGTGTAATTATACACACATATACACATATATTTATATATGTATGTGTATACATATATATGCTTATAAATATGCATACACACATTCATATATTTTTTAAGAACCTGTGATCTAAGTGGTATCTGTTATCCTATTCCTTCTATCCTGTCTATCTCCAAATGTAGGGCCTTTGGCTTTAATGTGACATGGTGGAAAAATCACTAGTCATATATGAGTCAGGGGACAGAGGTTCTGGGCCTGACTGCTCCCAACCAGAGATGTGACCTTGAACAAACCTGAACTTACTTGGAACTTAGAGTTCGCTAAACTGCAAAATGAAAGAGTTGGACAAGATTTTTTCCAAGGTCACTTCTACATCTAAAGTTAGAAAGGGATGGTAGAACTACATTGTCTCCTTAGTTTTCATGACCATTGCATTGTACTTTCATCCTGTGTGGTTCTTGCAAATTAAATGCAGCATGGTGGCTTAGTAGATTTCTCAGCTTCGAGTCAGGAAGAGCTGAGTTCAAATATGATCTCAGACACTAGTTGTAAGACAAGTCATTTGGACAATTTGCTTAACTGTAAAATGGAATTGTAATATCACCTATACCCAGAGTTGTTGTGAGGATCAAATGAGATAACATTTGTGAAGTTCTTAGCACTTAGTCTGGTACATAGTAGGTATTTAATAAATACTTGCTCCCCTCTCCTCATGAGGTAAAATGATCAATAATTCCTAATGAATTGCATAATCCTCTTTCCTTTTCTTCTTGCATGTGTCCAAATTGAAACTTTGCAGTGCTTTAATGCTCTTGTCAGCTTACTGATCTCATGCATCCGTTGCTTTTTCCTTCCCCCATAAAATTATAATATTATTTTCTATTCAGGAAGAACAGATCAAATCGATTTATAAAATTAAAAAATTAAAGTGCTAGAATTTATTTTAGGATCTCTCGTAGAGGTAACATTTTATGATTTTTTGAAGGGAAGGGAGAAAAGGGATTCAGAAGAGGATTTTTTTGTTTTTTAGTGAAATGAGCACATTTATCTAACAACTTTAAAAGGTTCATAGATTTGGAAGTTAGAATTCTTCCAGTTATTCCAAAATGAATATCTCTCACTTGCATATGAAAGAAACAGACCCATAGAAGTGAACAGACTTGCAGGTTTTGAACTTAGGTCCTTTGACTTCCCTCCTCCCCCCAAAGCATCCTTTTTCTCACTGAATCATTCTGCCATATTAAGATGATACTGATTGATGTTGAGACAAATATGTATATTTGTACTTTAATGAATCTGTGAGCTTATTATCAATAGTAGATACTCCTGCAAATGTATAGATTGTAACACATCTATCCTTCATCCATGAATCTTTTGCCCATGTTATCCCATGAATACTCCATGGGAGAGTCAATCAATATTCTGGAAGCTTCAACCAGACTTCCTGTATTATATACAGGTACAGATGCAGAACAAAGACTGTCCATTTCTCCCTTTCACTGTTCATACTTGACATATCCTTTCTGGTCATTTATTTAATAGTTGCAACTTTGTTCTTTATGTATAATTTGATATTGTATGCCCACCATGTATTTCTTCATTGTTATTTGTGTGATCTATAATTTTGGATCCTCAGAGATTTTGGTATTCCTTGATTCTCAGTCATATAACATCACCAGAAAAATATCTTCAGACATTTTTTTCCTTCCTTTTTCACTGTTGACTCTCTCATGCATAGTTCTCATTTCCTTTCTCATTTTTAAAATCTATCTATCTTATTTGTCTGTTAAAGTCCTTTATAAGCATTTCCAAGAAAGCTCTTTGGGTTTGAGACCAATTTCTATCACTCTGAGATTTCTTCTGTGGACATTTTGTCCTTATCTGAGTTTATTCAGATTGGAAGCTTCTTTGGAACTTCTAGTCTTAAAGAGTTATTTAGGACACTGAGAGTTTAAGTGACCTGTCCAGGATCACACAGCCAATATGTGTCTGAGATAGAACTGGAATTCAGTTGCTCTTGGCTCTGAGGCCAGATCTCTCTACATTTTGTGACAACACCTCTCTGTGTATGTATTATGTATGAGTATACCCATGCACACACATATATGTATATGTATGTATATATATATATATATATATGCTTATCCATATTTAATAGCTAACATTTACATAGCATTTTAAGGTTTGCAAAGCACTATATAACTATATAATCTAATATCATCCTCATAACCACTCAGTTAATTGCTATTATTATCCCCATTTTACCAATAAGGAAACTGAGGTAGGTTAAATAACTTACCTAGGGCTATACAGTTAGTATGTGTCTGAGATACAATTTGAACTCAGGACTTCCTGATTCCAAGTCCAATGCTCCATCCACTACAGCAAGCTGCTTCTGTGAGTGTAAATACATGTGTATATTATCACGTTCATGTATATTTGTATATTGTACATATACTCATCTATACAAATATGTATGAGAGAGAGAGCGAGACTAAGAGAGAGAGAGAAAGAAAAAGAGAAAGAGAAAGGGAGGGAAGGAGGGGGGGGGAGAGAGAGATACAGAGAGAGAGTGAGAGAGCACAAAATGAGATAGATTTTTATGTGTGACTTGTGGGAGCCAATCTCATTATTTTGTATTCATACATAAGCATTCCTCAAGGGATGGTAGATGTACTTGGAGTACAGGTATGCTTCTCTGAAGTTCTGATATTTCGCCCTTGTATTAAAAATACAGATTTCAAATAGGAAGAAAGACAAAAATGAATCATGAAGATGAAAAGATGAAAATATTAGAGGAGTGGAGGCAAAGAAAAAAATGGTATCTGCCATATCTAAAACTATACTAACAATATTTTATTTTGCCAATAGATTTTCATAGTCATTTGGTGTTGTTTTTCCAAAGATCAGACAGTAGGAATATTGTTTAGGATCTATGAAGGTTCTGACTTGGGGGTAATTCAAAGGTTTGCTTTTGCAGCCTCAGTATTCTTCACATATAAATGAAACGGTAGATATTTTTAAAACAATTAAATAATGCATGATATGATGGGATGAGGAAAGTATTGCTAAAATTCACATCAAAAAGCACACTGTATCACATGGCTTGGTTCTCAGAACTATTTCATTAGTCCACCTTTAACATGTAATATTTCCCAATTAAGTGTGTTGGTAAGAATTAATCATGTTAATAATTGAAAAACTTCCACAGCTCCCTGAAGAGAGTTACCATGGAGGCTCAGTCTCCCACTGGGAATATTCACAGCATGCTAATGTGCAGGATGAAATGACACTTGAATGCCAGTGTTGCTGATGTATCGGAGTCCCTTTTTAGGTGACTAGCAACAGAAACTTAGTTGTGGAAAGAAATTGCGATATGCTTTAGATTGGTTCTTGGAGTATCTGGATAGAACAGACACTAATAAGGTGATTTCTTATCTATAATTGTAACCGTATTTGAAATTTCATTAAGCACTTTTAGTCTATATGTTTACTCTGATTTTTTTCCTTCTTCAAAATTTCCCCCTTTTATTGTATCATGGTTATTCACACTTTCCCTTTGACTATAAATTATAAATTCCTTCAAAATAGGACTTGCATCTTGTTATCTTTAAGTATCTTTCTCATTCCCTAAATAGTTCAAGACTATATTATTTAGTCAGTGTAGGAAATCTGTCCACCAATCAGAATCCTGATGGATCTATCTATAACTTTGTTTTAGGGAGTGATGTGACATTCAGAGAGATGAAGAGGGATGAAGTGATATGCCTAAATAGGATATGCCTAAATACACACAGCTAAATAGCAAAGATGGGATTTGAACCCAATTCTAACTGAGCCCAACTTTAGCATTCTATATACTCTGCCTGGCTTCCTCTAATGTAGAATTTCTTGATTTTTTTATATTATTGATCCTTCTGACATCCTTTTCTCAAATAAAATGAGAAAAAAATATAATTTAAGGAAATGTTTGATTTCAATTAGAGATTAGTAAAAATAGAGATGTGATTTTTTTCATACAAGTTCACAGATCTCTTGAAATATATCCACAGATTCCAGACCCCAAATTAAGAACCTCCTGCTCTACTACCAAATACATAATAGATACATAACAAATGTTTGTTGAATTGAAACAAACTCTGGGGTTATTCTGAGTTAGTTCAATATTTCTGATTTGGGACTAGAACAAAATGAGATACTTCTAGATTATCTAATATTTAATAAGTAGATTTACATGATAATACTGGAAAGATCATTCAGCAAGGACACAGTATTGTATCCAACGGATGGGATTCCCTTGCCATCATTTGGCATCATGGAATAACTTGTCAGCAGGGTGTCAAGTTTAAGGAGCCCCTAAGTTCTTTCTAAGAAGTTATGCCAACAGTTAGTGTGAGTCACCTGGACCAATTAAGGCTTGATTATGGTTTTATTGACTGGAAAAAAATTAGCAGACATCTAATCCAACCCTAAATCAAAAAGGAATCCCTACTAAAACATATTCAAGAAATTGTCATCCAGCTATTATTTGAAAAGCCCCAGTGAGAGAAAATCTACTAATTTCTGGGGTAGCCTATTTCACTCTTAGATAGCTTGAATTGCTAGGATGTTTTACCTGATACCAAAATGAATTTTGCCTCTTGACAATTTTCCCTCCATTGCTCCTGCTTTTATTTTCTGATGCCAAATGGAATCTTTAAATATTTAACTATTTTAATTTGGCTATCATGTCCTCTCTTCCTCATAAGACAATTACATTCTTCATCCTGGTTGCTTTTCAACTAACTGAAGCCATTTCTAAAAAAAAAAAAAAAAAAAAAAAGACGTTTAAAAATAACATTTTATTTTTTCTCCAATGATATGCAAAGACAGTTTTTAACATTCATTTAAATTTTTTTGAGTTCCAAGTTTTCTTCCTCCTTTCCTTCCATTCTCCACTTGACATAGTAAGCAATTTGATGTAGGCTAAACATGTACAATCATGAATAGCAGATTCCATCCCAAACATGTTGCAAAAAGAGAAACGGACCAAAAGAAAACACACACACACACACACACACACACACACACACACACACACACTCAGACAAATAAGTGAGAATTAGTAAGCTTTGTTCAGTAATTAGACTCCACAGTTCTCTTTCTGGAAATGGGTAGCATTTTTTATCATGAGTCCTTTGGAATTATCTTGGAAAGTGAAATGATTTTTAAATCATGTCTAATAATCATAACCCTATGCACTGGATTAATTTCAGTTCTTCCAAAGGCTAACATGGAATTGTACAAGTTTAAATTAATTTTAATTAAAAAAAAAAACTTTGCCCTGGGGTACTTTTCAAAAAACAAGGGTGGTGTCACAAAAGCAACTACAAGAAAGTGCTAACTGGACTTATATTGGAAGGATGGTAGCAAGCATGTTGAATTTGGTCTCTCCTATGCAGAGGTACTTGGTGTCTTGCAATCTTTCATTGGATATGAAAATCTTATGTGATATCTCTTTTCTAATCATACTACAGTGATTCTCATAAGTGATCCTTATCTCATATACAGTTCAATTCCCACTCACACATCAATTGTGTGACCTTGATCTAATTAACTCATTGTCTTTTAGATTTAGTTTCCTCATTTGTAAAGTAGGACTAGTAATGCCAATTACCTCAAACAATTTTTGTGAAGATCAAACGAGATAATGAATCTAAAGCATTTTGCAAATTTAAAGTAATACATGTAAGATATTGTTATGAATAATGATAATAGGTATGTGACCCAGTGTCTCCCAAATGTCTTGGTGCAGTTTAAAGGTTTTAAAACTTGAAGTTTCAAGCTATTAAAATTTAAAACTACACCAAAACTTTTGGAACATCTTTTATAATGAAGTATAAGATGTGGTAACTGATGAGTTTACACTTTAGTACTACTATAAATGCAGTTATTAGGTATAAGAATCAGTAGATTGATATTCTAATATTTCAATGCATTTGAGGTGGTACATCAGAAAACAAATTATTTTTCAAGACTCAATTAGTGCCACTGCGAGAAGACGTTTCTGGAACTACCCAATTGTTAGCAATCTCTAGGTCTACTGCTACCTCCCTTTTGAGATGTAGTTGCTTGCTATCATGAGCAGATTTCATAATCATTAGGCTCTACTTATCCATATAATCTGTAGATCTATGATTTAGTTTTCAACTCACACATACCAGGATTGATCATGGAGGTGGCCCCAAAAGACCACTATTTTTATTACGCTTTTTCCTCCCCTTAAGCATAAGCATTCAAATAACAATAGTATCTGATGGACAACTTTTATTTCACCTGACAAAAAATATGCACGATGTAAAAGATTCAGAGCAGTGCATAAACAATTCTAGAAAATGCAAAACCAAATGCTAAATAGTCTATGAACAGTAACTTTGAATCAGGCTATCTTTTTTAGGGGCCTACAAGTGAGGTATAACCTAGGGAATTCATAGCCTATTTAGTCTAATCCATAACTGAACATGAATTTTTTTCTATGATAATCTAAAAAGTAGTCATCTCAACTTTTCTTGAAGAAGTATGGTGAAAGATAAAATAAAAATGGGTCCATGATTTAGGCATAAAGAACGAGATTATAAATAAATTAAGAGGAACATAGGATAGTTTATCTCTCAGACTTGTGGAGGAGGAAGAAATTTGTGACCAAAGATGAACTAGAGACCATTATTGATCACAAAATAGAAAATTTTGATTACATCAAATTAAAGAGCCTTTGTACAAACAAAACTAATGCAAACAAGATTAGAAGGGAAGCAACAAACTGGGAAAACATCTTCACAGTTAAAGGTTCTGATGAAGGCCTCATTTCCAAAATATATAGAGAATTGACTCTAATTTATAAGAAATCAAGCCATTCTCCAATTGATAAATGGTCAAAGGATATGAACAGACAATTCTCAGATGAAGAAATTGAAACTATTTCTAGCCATATGAAAAGATGCTCCAAGTCATTATTAATCAGAGAAGTGCAAATTAAGACAACTCTGAGATACTACTACACACTTGAGAGACTGGCTAGAATTACAGGGAAAGATAATGCGGAATGTCGGAGGGGATGTGGGAAAACAGGGACACTAATACATTGTTGGTGGAATTGTGAATACATCCATCCATTCTGGAGAGCAATCTGGAATTATGCCCCAAAAGTTATCAAACTGTGCACCCTTTGATCCAACAGTGCTACTACTGGGCTTATACCCCAAAGAGATACTAAAGAAGGGGTATGTGCCAAAATGTTTGTGGCAGCCCTGTTTGTAGTGGCTAGAAGCTGGAAAATGAATGATGCCCATCAATTGGAGAATGATTGGGTAAATTGTGGTATATGAATGTTATGGAATATTATTCTGTAAGAAATGACCAGCAGGATGAATACAGAGAGGCTTGGAGAACTGATGCTAAGTGAAATGAGCAGAACCAGGAGATCATTATATACTTCAGCAACGATACTGTATGAGGATGTATTCTGATGATAGCCATCTATACCTAAAAAGAGATCTGTGGGAACTGAGTGTGGATCACAACATAGTATTTTCACTTCTTTTGTATTTGTATTTCTATTTGACAAAGAGATCTAACTCAGTTTCAATTGATCAATGATGGACAGAAGCAGCTACACCCAAAGAAAGAACACTGGGAAATGAATGTAAACTGCGTTTTTGTTTTTCTTCCTGGGTTATTTCTACCTTCTGTATCTAAGATATACTATGACATATTTAATATGTATAGGACTGCTTGCTATCTGGGGAAGGGGGAGGAGGGAGGAAGGGGAAAAATTGGAATAGAAGTGAGGGCAAGGGATAATGTTGTAAAAAATTACCCTGGCATGGATCCTGTCAATAAAAAGTTATTAAAAAAATAAAATAAAATGAAAAAAAAAAAAAGAAGTGTGGTGAGAAGGACGTCACTGCCTTTGGAGAAAGATAATTCTACTCTTGTATAGCTCTAATCCTTAAGAAGTTCTTCCTTGTCCATATGTGCAAAAATGTTTGTGGTAGCTCTTTTTGTAGTGGCATGAAACTGAAAACTGAGTGAATGCCCATCATTGGGGAATGGCTGAATAAGTTATGGTATATAAATATTATGGAATATTATCGTTCTATAAGAAATGATCAGCAGGATGATTTTAAAGGGGTCTGCTAAGTGAAATGAGCAGAACCAGTATTTCATTATGCATGGCAATGGCAAAATTATAAGATGATCAATTTTGATGGATATGGTTCTTCTTAAAATTGTTATGATTCAGGCCAATTCTAATAATCTTGTAATGATGATAGACATCTATACTTAAAAAGAGATCTGTGGGAACTGAGTGTGGATCACAACATAGTATTTTCACTTCTTTTGTTGTTGTTTTAATTTTCTTTTCTTTTTTTATTTATTTCCCTTTTTGATCTGATTCTTCTTGTGCAGCAAGATAATTATATAAATACGTATGCCTATATTGTATTTACACATATTTTTTTTTTACCATGTTTAACATATATTATATTACTTATCATTTAGGAGAGGGTATGGGAGGAAAAGGGGAAATCAGAACACAAGGTTTTGCAAGGGTTGATGATGAAAAATTATCTTTGCATACATTTTGAAAATAAAAATCTTCAATAAAAAAAGTCCTTCTCTACATCAAGACTAAATTGGCTTCTCTGCAATTTTAGCCTTTGCTCTTTGCTTTCCCTTATGGAGACCAAGCAAGACAAATCTTCCCTAAGGACTTAATTTCTATTTGTTCAAGGCACTTACTTCAACTGTCTTCCAATTTTCTTTCATTAGAGAATGAACTAGAAATGAAAATACCTGAGGCACTAATCATTACTCACATACCAAATGATTGAGGTATTTTCCAAAATTGAGGGTCTGTCTTTTAACCTCCAAAGTGATTTAGAGAGAAGGGTTGATCAGGCATTGATGTTTTTATTTTAATTAAGAAGATAAATGCATACCTGTCTGTATATAAATAAACCTATGTATATATGTGATAAATATATAGATAGATATACATATATGATATACTTATACTTTTATGCATATATATTTATATATTTATATACACATCAACTTGTGTTGTAAGGGGCAAAAAATAAGGTAACTCCTCACTAGAGATATATTTATTTTATGATTAGAATTAAGAAAGAAGATATTTTCAAAATTTTCTGCCTAGTCTTATAAAATGGCAATGGTCATTTCAAATTTGAATAAGCAGTGCCAATCATTAATTCTAGGTCTGAACCTAAGAGGAAACAATAAAAGGATGGTGGGAAAGATAGAATCTAGGGAATAGAATACTTTATATTTGAATGGTAGCAATGAGATAATTTAGGTAAAATAATTTAGGCAAAAATGCTAGTGGTTCAAGGGGTTTTCCTTACATTAGGACATAGCCAGAAGCAGGATTTCCTTAATTATAAGAGATATGATTATAAAGAGATAGAAGAAGAATATTCGATCTCTTATCATTACTGTGGTCACATTTCTGCCAGTGTTGTAAAATGGTTTTGAATTTTGTAGCTAAATTAGAAATGTGACCTATGAAGTACTATATAAATATGAGCTGTTTTTTCATATTACTGTCCTTCACATTGCACTTTCATCTTTAAAAATATATAGTTTTTTCCTACTTCATTTTATAAGAGATAGGGTTAGAATCAAAGGTGAATTTAGAGTTAGGGCTTCATATATATATATATATACATATATATATATATATATATATATATATATACATATATATATATTTACAAATAATACTATAATATATTTTGATATATAGGAGTTATTACAAATAATTCAATTATACAAAATAAAATCAATAAGCAAAAAAAGGAATTTTTGAAATAGCCTTGATTTCCTTAAAAGAATCACATTTCTTGGTTTGATCGTCATTGTGTGATCTTGGGCAAGTCAATTCACTACATTAAGTTTTAGTTTCAATATATATAAAACAAGATATTTTAATTCACTCAATTCAACAAATATTAATTGTCTGTCAAGTGTAAGGTTCTAGGGTACAAAGATAAAACATTACTTTTCTTATTGATTGAAGGAGCTTTTATTATATTAAAGGGATTCCATATGTGCATGGATAAACTTACAAGATAATTTGATGAAGGAGAGACTTTAACAACTAGGCATATTGAAAAAGTTTTCCCATAATAGATGACATATGAAGGGGTGGGGGGAGAATTCTAAGAGTTAGAGATGAAGTAGTCCTTTTCCAAGCACAAGAGACAACTTAGACATAGTCATATGTTGGAATCCTTACAAAGTATTAACTCATTAGAGTTGATAGAGATAATAATTATCTAATTTAGCATGGTACTTAGCAAATTCTCTAAGTCACTAATGTATTTAAGTATTCATTGGAGTTCACAAGTATGGGAGATTCACAAAATTAACTTTGTAACTTTGTGAATTCACACCTCCCTTAATCCCTTCCTCAGAGGAGCAGTTAACCTTTGGGAGATCATATATAAAGAAGCTCTTGGAGCTTCAGGTGAGTTAGTTCAGAAGAATGACAGAGAGGGGAGCACTCTGACACAGACACAGAGGCACTCTGGGACAGACACAGGGGCACTCTGGGAGATTGAGAGCCAGAAGCCCTCTCTCGGAGGCAAGACAGATTCATTCCAACTTTCACCTTGGTGCTGGCTGGAGACCTTTGGAAGAAGAGAAGCCGAAGCTGGCAGAGGCAAAAGATTAGCAGCAAGAGCTCTTGGAGCCAAGGAGAGATAGGCCTCTAAGAAAGCTAACTGGATCCCAGGAAGAAGATTCAGAAACTGGAGATAATAAAAGATTTGAACTTTTAACACATGGCTGCATTTGGGGTGATTATTGATTTGAACTGATACTAAGGCTGCCTCCAGAAAACCTCCTCAAGAAACCTGATCTCCCCCAGAGAACCATTATATTTTAAAGAAGAGAACATCACAGTCATAGAGATGAAAGAAAGTATGTTGTCTTTAAGGTTTGGCTGGAAAATAAAGTACACAAGGAATAAAAATATGAAATAAATTTGGAAATGTATATAGAAGCACAACTGGGTCAGACCAGAAGGTTTATAGCAACCTTTCAGATCTCTGATTTTATTATTTTAGGTAGATGGAAAAGAGGCAAGTAGGTGGCATAATGGATAGAGTACCAGGTCTGTTGTCAAAAAGACTAAAGTTCAAATCCAGCCTTGGGCATTTATTAGCTGTGTGACCCTGGGCAAATCACTTAATTCTGCCTCAGTTCTTCATCTATAAAAATGAGCTGGAGAAGGAAATGGCAAACTAGTCTTTACCAAGTATCTTTGCCAAGAAAATCCCAAATGGGGTTATGAAGAATTAGGCATGACTGAATCACAACATGTGGAAGCATCAGAAGCAATTAAGGTTGTACTCCAGAGATGAATATGAGCACAGGAGTGGAAAAATCCCACTTTCTTTTGTTTTAAAACATAGGTGGTCATGCCCTCCCTTACTTCTCAGGACGAGAGGTGAAAACACCAAAAAAGAAGGTGATCATGCCTTCCCTGACTTCTCAGGAAAGTTGAGAATACCAAGCCAGATGTTGTTAGCAGATAGAGTTTCCTCTGGATTGAAGGATTTTACTTGAAACAGTTGTACATAAATCCATCAGCATGGGAGGCATTACACAAGTATATAGTAATATAACACAGGCTAGTAGTGATGTAACAAACAACATGAATCAACATGAGAAATTATACATGTCTGTAAATCCTAGAGATAGTCCAAAACCAATCTATTGTCCATTACTTCATGTGTCAGGGAATCCAATGATTTCTGCAGATTTTGAAGTCTTGCAACAATCTCATCATATATCAGGGAATCCAATGATTCCTGCAGATTTTGAAGTCCTGTAGTAGTCTCATCAACAATTTTTGATGTTCAAAAGTCAATTGCCATCTGATATTTCTTGGGTTTCTTCTTTTCTCTCCAATGGACAAGGCAGATACAGCTTATTGGCACCCATCTGATTCCTTCTCCATCTGTAGAGATATGAGCAAACCCTCTCCCCCAAGCAGTTAACCTATCTGGTCCCTTCTATTCACCACTTTCTGGATTTCTCCACATCATCTGGCAATTATCTAAAGATAGTGGAGCTGCTCACACTGGACACTGCTCTTCCAGTTGGTTATAAAACCTGTCTGCCGGAGCCAATGCATCTTTATCAAAAATAAAAAAAAATTAATGGTGTAAAGAGTTAAATTTAAAAGTTCTCTAGGGTTACCTGTGGCTCTCCCTTTCTTTTGTTTTTGGAGTAGTGTCTTCATGTCTCTGTTTCTCCTCTCTATTATTGGCTATTCTTGAGAATTAAAAGATATGCCAGTGGTGTGTAAAATCTGATACTGTGCACAAAAGTGTGCAAAATGTTTAGAGGTATATGCAGGTCCATTATCTGTTTTTATTGCTTATGGCACACCCATAATTGCCAGTGCTTGTATAAGGAATTCAGGGACCAGTCAGGCTATCTCTTTTGCTGCTGGTATTGCAAAAGTGAATCCTGAAAAGATGTCTACTATAACATGGATAAAAGACAGACAAACAAAAGATTTATAATGGATCACATCCATTTGCCAAATTTCATTGAGTCTTAAACCACGAGGGTTCTTCCCTGGAGGGAGTATAGGAGCATGGAAAGGAATGCAAGCTGTACAGGCTTTTACTATGCTCCTACCTTCCTCTTTTGTTATCCCAAATTGCAAACATAAAGCTCGAGCAGCCTGATGATATTTAGGATGAGATTTTTGGACTGCCTGAAATAAAGGAGTATTGGCTAACATGGTGAGAAGGTGATCTGCTTTTGAATTTTCATAAAAAATAGGACCTGGAAGTCTACTATGAGAGTGGACATGCAAGATATAAATCATACCTGGGTGCTTTCTCACTTGCTCTTAAAGTTCTTTAATGAACTGATGTATATTGGAAGCTACAAATTTTATTTAGCAGTGGCAATTCTTTGTACCACACCTACTGAATAGGCCAAATCAGATATATTTACATCTCCTGGATGATAAGAGCTAGCATGAATGCATACAATTCATTCTGCTGAGTGGACTGAAAAGGAGTTCTGACTACTCTCTTTATAGTTAAGTCATGAGAGTATACAGCACAAATGGTATATTTGGAAGCATTTGTAAACATAGTTGGTCCTTTAAGAGGAACCTTAGAAAACTTTTCTTCAAAAATCCATTGCCAAGAGAAGATTAGAAGGGAAACAATAAACTGGGAAAACATTTTTACAGTCAAAGTTTCCGATAAAGGCCTCATTTCCAAAATATATAGAGAATTGACCCTAATTTATAAGAAATCAAGCCATTATCTGATTGATAAATGATCAAAGGATATGAACACACAATTTTCAAATGAAGAAATTGAAACTATTTCTAGTCATATGAAAAGATGCTCCAAGTCATTATTAATCAGAGAAATGCAAATTAAAACAACTCTGAGATACCACTACATATCTGTTAGATTGGCTAGGATGACAGGAAAAGATAATACTGAATGTTGGAGGGGATGTGGGATACATTATTGGTGGAATTATGAATACATCTCAGTCATTCTGGAGAGCGATTTGTAATTATGCTCAAAAAAGTTATCAAACAGTGCATACTCTTTGATCCAGCAGTATTACTACTGGGCTTATATCCCAAAGAGATCTTAAAGAAAGGAAAGGGACCTATGTGAGCCAAAATGTTTGTGGCAGCCCTCTTTGTAGTGGCTAGAAACTGAAAACTGAGTGGATGCCCATCAATTGGAGAATGAATAAATTATGATATATGAATGTCATGGAATATTATTGTTCTGTAAGAAATGACCGACAGGAGGATTTCAGAAAGGCCTGGAGAGACTTACATGAAGTGATACTGAGTGAAATGAGCAAGACCAAGAGGTAATTATATACTTCAACAACAATACCATATGATGATCAATTTGGATGGATGTGAGTCTCTTCAACAATGAGATGAATTTGTTCAATAATGAAGAGAACTAGCTACACTCAGCAAAAGAACTCTGGGAATTGAGTATGAACCACTACATAGCATTTTCAATCCTTCTGTTTTTGTCGGCTTGCATTTTTGATTTCTTTCACAGGTTAATTGTACATTATTTCAAAGTCCAATTCTTCTTGTACAGAAAAATAATTGTATAGATATGTATACATATATTGTATTTAACATATACTTTGACATATTTAACATGTATTGGTCTACCTGTCAACTGGGGCAGGGGATGGGGGGAAAGAGGGGAAAAATTGGAACAAAAGGTTTTGCAATTGTCAATGCTGAAAAATTATCCATGCATATATCTTGTAAATAAAAGCTACAATAAAAAATAAATAAATAAAAAATTTAAAAAATCCATTGCCAATTATGTAATAGCTGGATTATCTTTAATGGAGATACATGTGCAAAATTTGAAGCCATAGCTAAGAATAATTGCCACTCTGGAATGGTTCATTGCTCTAAAAGGTATATATCTTGTCAGGTTTTATCCCAGATAATGGTACTGCTCACTTAATGGCCTTTAATAAAATTATAGCCACAAGTACTGAGTAAGAAGTAAGGCTTTGTTCTGGTTGTGCTGGGAAGTTCACCCACTCTATCACACTGTGTCCTTGATGAAGGACTGCTGTGGATGCCTCTTTTGTAGCAAAAACTGATATTTTCAAGAGTTTTTGAGTAAGTCTTTTAACCACATTGGATAAAGCCAGTTCAACCTCTCTCAAAACCTCTTGAGCTTCTTTTGTAAGCTGAAGTGGTGAGTTTAAAGCAGTGTCTCCCCTTAAAATGTCATAAAATGGTTGTAATTGATAGGTAGTTAAGCCTAACACTGGACACTGGACGCATCCATTAGATATCACCTTTTTTTTAAAAAAAAAATAATTATAACTTATTATTGACAGAACCCATGCCTGGGTAATTTTTTACAACATTATCCCTTGCACTTACTTCTGTTCCAACTTTCCTCCTCTTTTCCTTCCCCCCCCCCCAGTCCTATATATGTTAAATGTCACAGTATATTCTAGATACAATATGTGTGTGCAGAACCAAACAGTTCTTTGTTGCACAGGAAGAATTGGATTCAGAAGGTAAAAATAACCTGGGAAGAAAAACAAAAATGCAAACAGTTTACATTCATTTCCCAGTTTTTTTTCTTTGGGTGTATCTGCTTCTGTCCATCATTGATCAATTGAAACTGAATTAGATCTTCTCTTTGTCAAAGAAATCCACTTCTATCAGAATACATCCTCACACAGTATCGTTGTTTAAGTATATAATGATCTCCTGGTCCTGCTCATTTCACTCAGCATCAGTTCATGTAAGTCTCTCCAAGGGTATGCATAGTTTGATAACTTTTTGGCCACAATTCCAAATTGCTCTCCGGAATGGTTGGATTCGTTCACAACTCCACCAACAATGCATTAGTGTCCCAGTTTTCCTGCATCCTCTCCAACATTCATCATTATTTTTTCCTGTCATCTTAGCCAATCTGACAGGTGTGTAGTGGTATCTCAGAGTTGTCTTAATTTGCATTTCTCTGATCAATAGTGATTTGGAACACTCTTTCATATGAGTGGAAATTTCTGAAAGTCATTTAAGGTGTTCAACTTCTTTGTTCTTAAAGAAAGTTCTTGCATTGTAAGTACCTTAGGATATACTTCATATCCTAAATACTGAAAAGGAGTGTGTCTTTGAATTTTTTCTGGAGCTATCTGCAATTTGTAGTTCCTTAGTGTTTCTATGGTCTTTTATAGACATGCTTCTAACATTTGCTCCTCAGGTGCACACCCCAAGATATCATCCATGTAATGTAACAACATAACTTTTGGAAATGCTTTTCTTACTGGAGTAAGAGCAGCAGCAATATACATTTGACACATAGTAGGGCTTTTTTCATTCCCTGTAGCAAAACTGTCCATTCATATCTTTTATAAGGCTCAGCTAAGTTAACATTGAAAAGGCAAATCTTTTCATATCTTCCTTATTTAGTGGGATAAAATAGAAACAATCTTTAATGTCTATCACCAAAAGAGGCCATTCTCTAGTTAATTGAGTAGGAAATGGAAGTCCAGGCTGTAGAGTTCCCATAATTTCCATCTGTTCATTTATTTTTCTTAAATCAGTCAACATCCTCCATTTTCCCTGATTTCTTTTTTTTACAACAAATACAGGGGAATTCCAAGGACTTAGAGAAGGTTCTAAGTGTCCTTGGTCAAATTGCTCTTGTACTATATCTAATAAGGTCTGAATTTTTTTGCTTGTTAAAGGCACTGTTTTACCCACACTGGTGTATCAGTTTTCCATTGAATGGGGACAGGTGAAAGTGTTGGCAGGCCTTCAACAGCAGCCCTGCCTAAAAAGCCAATGTATTCAATTATAATCCTAACTGTTATAAGATGACTCTTCCCCATAGATTGATGGGGATTTTTTTCTACTACAAAAACTCCTGTTTCACCTTTCAATATCCATCTCAAAGGGGTAGCACTAACTTCACTGCTATTGATCTCCTGTGTCAGACATATAGATGTCTTTCTTAATCTTTGGCCAATGATTGGGCCAATTGATACCCCTAATGACTGTACGATCTGCACCTATATCTACCAACTCTTCCAGTGATATGCCATTATATAATACCATTATATAAATAGCATAGAACGGTCAATTATAACAGTTGCGGTCCAGAATATTCCTGGATTCTGCTGTTGGGTGTCAGAATCTGGGCAACTATCACCAGATTACCTATTAGATCTGTATCAGTAAACCTGACACTACTACTTCTCTTCCTCGTTGATAAACCACACATTGTCTATCTGTATTAGTGACTGGGATATTAGCTACACATTCCCCAGTTTCCCATATCAGTGTATGGATGGACACTGTAAGTACAATCAGGGGTGAAATGGTCAAGCCTACTGTGCTTGGAGTCAAAGGATTCATAGGCCAGACAGGAACAGATTTCACCTCTCCAGGGGATATCTCAGTAGTTTCAGCTGCATACAACTCTATTTTCCCTAATTGCAATCCCTTTTTCTCATCTGATTGTTTCTTGGCTGATTGATCATGTAATCCCTTTCTTCCATCAGATTGCTTTTTGGCTGATTGATCAACTCCTAATATTGAACTTCTAAAGACTCTCTGGGTGTAACTTTAGCTGCCATCATGCCCCACCTGGTTTTTTGCCTGGGGCCCTCAAGCTGGGCTTTGCTTTCCATTTCCCTGAGTCAATCTACTTTCGGAGACCCAAAGTAAGCCTCTGTTGCATTTTGGACATAGGGTTTTAGGTCTTGTTCTCTCACCCTGTCTTCTCACTCTTATATCTTTGCCAACATCGAGCTTTCAGATGCCCTACTTTACCACATTGAAAGCATTGCGAATCTCTCTGGAAGTCCTTTCCCAAAGGAACCCTGTCTTCCCATGTTCTGCATCATAGCCTGGGTATAAAAGGCATTTGTGCCCACTGTGGAACAGCATTTTATGATCTCCTCTAAAGGAGCATCCTTATGTAGTCCTTGAATAATTCTTCTACAAACCTCATTAGCATTATCTTTAGCAAGTTGTTTTATCATTATTCCTGTTGCTGCACCAGTAGTTCATATAACAGCTGTCTGCAGACATCCCATAAAATCAGGAAAGGGCTCATTTGGACCTTGTTCTATTTTCGGGAAGGCTTCCCTTCTATTTTGCTTTCCTGGGAGGGTGCCCCATGCTTTGATAGCAGCAACAGCAATTTGATCATATACTATCAAAGAGTAATTAATCTGTGCTAAAGTGTCTGTATATTGTTCTATACTGGCTAGTTGATCAAAGGTGATTGATATATTAACTCTAGTTTGCCTATTTCATTGGTCTTGTATTCTACAGAGTTTACTATACTCCAAAAGCCACAACAAGTTTTGTTTAGGTTCTAAACATGTCCTTGCCATAGATTTCCAATCACTAGGGGTTAAATTTAATAAGCCAAATTCTCTAAAAATATCTTAATGTAAGATGATGTAGCCCCATAAAGAGTGCAACCCTTTTTCAGATCTTTGATAATTTCCAGATCAAAAGGAATGTATCTTCTCCTTTCTTAACCTGGAGAGTCAAACTCTTGAATAACAGGGTGTGCTTCTATCCTTAAATCAGATATATCCTATCCTTTTTTTTAGCTTTAACTAGTGCCTTTTGTAATCTTGTCATAGGGGATGGACAAAGCTGCTTCATGGGTGGTGCTGATTGTATCACTGACCCTCCCCCTCCTTCTTCTCCCTCTACCCATGACGAGTTAATTAAGGGGGGTAGGATTAGGGGATGGGGAACCTCCTAATGGCTCCTGCGTGAAGCATCACACTCTTTAATTTCATCAACACTGTATTTAACTCCTTTCTTGTCTAATTCTTCATTTTTTTCAGTTGTTTTTTCAGTACTCTCCCTCTCCTGATCTTTCTTCTTTTTCCTTATTCTTATACTTTTGTAATTCCTTAAAGCCAATTATATTTAGTTACATATATATATATATATAGAATGTTTCTTTAGGAATTGAATCAGGACCATTATCATTGTAATATTAAATTAGTTGCTCTCCTACTAGTTTCCAGTTGTCTGACTCTAATTCTTCTTCCTTAGAGAACCAAGCAGATGTGTATTTTAATGTTTCAAAGAGTTCAATGATTTGCTTCAAAGTTACAATCAAACCATGTATTTTTATTAGTTTAACTATGTATTCTATGTACTTCCTTTGGGATGGGAAAGGTTCTTTTCTAAGCATTTGTCCCATTTCAGCTGAAACATTAGTTTAGCCCTTAACAAAGTTTTCTGCTTCTCTATTTTTGTACTCACTCTAATTTCTGGGTCATGGAGATTTTTCCACCGAACTCAGATTTGGGTCAGTTTGGACTGCTGAGTGTAAATCCTTATTTTCACGTTCAGGCACCAAAATGTAATGTTCTGGTTTAGCTTTCTGGAGGTTCCCTGGAATAAGCCTTGGATTCAGTGGAGAAATGCAGGAGGCAGGAGAGCAGCCACAAGTCTCTATCTTGAAGTCTGTCTGCCCTCCCAGATCTCTTAGCTCTTATATACTCTATTATAAATACATCATCTTAGGTGTCAATCTTGTACAATAGGTGTCAACTTGTAGAACTATACAAAGTGCTAGATAGTACTTATAAACTAACACCTTGTTTTAGGATTAAATCAATCATACTGAACTAGAGAACTCACATGCTAGATAACCATTCTTTTGTCAATTCAAGTGAGTTAACACTTTGTTGTAGGATTAAATCAATCATACAGAGTTCCTGTGCTTTACAATTTCACTTAGTATCAGTTCATGTAAGTCTCTCTAGACTTCTCTAAAATAATCCTCCTGAGCATTTCTTGATAGAACAATAATATTCCATAAAATTCATATATCTTATTCAGCAATTCTCCAACTGATAGGCATCCACTCAGTTTTCAGTTCCTTGCCACTATAAAAAGGACTGCAACAGACATTTTTGCATATGTAGGTCCCTTTACCTCCTTTAACATCTCTTTGGATTACAAGCCCAGTAGGGCTTGCTGGGTCAAAGGGTATGTATAGTTTGATAACTTCTTGAGGATAGTTCCAAATTGCTCTCCAGAATGGCTGAATCCATTCACAGTTTCACCAACAATGTATTAGTATTCTAGTTTTCCCACATCCCCACCAACAGTCATCATTATTTTTTCCTGTCATCTTATCTTATATCAGAGGTGTGCAGTGATGTCTCAGAGTTGTCTTAATTTGCATTTCTGTGCTCAATAGTGATTTAGAGCATGTTTTTGTATGATTAGAAATGCCTTTAATTTCTTCTTCTGAAAATTGTCTGTTCATATTCTTTGACTATTCATCAATTGGAGAATGGCCTGAATTCTTAAAAATTTAAGTCAATTGTCTATATTTTTTAGAAATGAGGTTGTTATCAGAACACAGATCTTCTCCAGGGATCTGAGAGAGAAACTATCCTATGTTCTTCTAATTTGCTTATAATATCACTCTTTATGTTTAAATCATGAACCCATTTCAACCTTATCTTGGTATGTGGTGTTAGGTGTGGGTCACTGCCTAGTTTCTTCCATACTAGTTTCTAACTTTCCCAGCAGTTTTTGTTACGAAGTTCTTATCCCAAAAGCTGGCATCTTTGGGTTTGTCAAACACTAGATCGCTATAGCTATTGACTATTTTGTCCTGTGATCCTAACATATCCCACTGATCGACTACTCTATTTCTGAGCCAATACCAAATGGTTTTGATGACCACTGCTTTATGAGGTAGTTTTAGGTCTGGCACAGCTAGGCCACCTTCAATGGCTTTTTTTTTTTCATTAATTCCCCTGAAATCCTTGACCTTTTGTTCTTCCAGATGAACTTTGTTATTATTTTTTCTAGACTTGTAAAATAATTTCTTGGGAGTTTGATTGGTATGGCACTAAATAAGTAGATTAATTTAGGTAGTATTGTCATTTTTATTATATTCGCTCAGCCTACCCATGAGTACTTGAAATTTTTCTGACTGATTAGATCTGACTTTGTGTGGAAAGTGTTTTGTAGTTGTGTTCATATAGTTCCTGACTTTCCCTTGTCAGATAGATTCCCAAATATTTTATACTATTGACAGTTATTTTGGATGAAATTTCTTTTTGTATCTCTTGCTGCTGGCTTTTGTTTGTAATATATAAAATGGTGATGACTTACGTGGATTTATTTTGTATTTTACAACTTTGCTTAAGTTATGAATTGTTTCTAGTAGTTTTTTAGTTCATTCTCTAGGGTTCTCTAAGAATACCATCATATCATTTGCAAAGAGTGATAATTGGTTTACTCATTGCTTACTTAATTCCTTTAATCTCTTTTTCTTCTCTTATTGTCAAAGCTAACATTTCTAATACAATATTGAATAGTAATATTGATAGTGAGCAGCCTTGTTTCACTCCTGATCTTATTGGGAATGGTTCTAATTTGTCCCCATCACATATGATACTTGTTGATGGTTTTAAATAGATGCTACTAATTTAAGGAAAAGTCAAGTTATTTCTATACTCTCTAGTGTTTTTAATAGGAATAGTTACTTGACTTTATCAAATGCTTTTTCTGTATCTATTGAGGTAATCACATGTTTTTTGTTAGTTTATTTATTGATATAGTCAATATAATTATTTTCCTAATATTGAAGCAGCCCTGTATTCCTGATATAAATCCTACTTAGTCATAGTGTATTATCCTGGGGATGACTTTCTGTAATTTTGTTGCTATATTTTATTTAAGATTTTTGCATCAATATTCATTAGGGAAATTGGTCTATAATTTTCTTTCTCTGTTTACATCTTAGGGTTAGTTATTGGCACCATATCTGTGTCATAAAAGGAATTTGGTAGGATTTTTTTTTTTTACCTATTTTTCAAATTGTTTATATAGTATTGGAATTAATTCTTCTATAAATGGTTGGTAGAATTCACATGTAAATCCATCTGGCCCTGGAAATTTTTTCTTAGGGAGTTGGTTAATAGCTTATTTTATTATTTTTTTTAAAATTGGACTATTTAAATAATTTATTTCCTCTTCTGTTAACCTGGGCAATTTATATTTTTGTAGATATTCCTCCATTTCACTTACATTATCAAATTTATTGGCATATAGTTTGGAAAAACAACTCTTAATTAATGCTCTAATTTCCTCTTCATTGTTGGAAAGTTCTCCCTTTTCATTTTTGAGACTAACAATTTTATTTTCTTCTTTCCTTTTGCTAATCAAATTATCTAAAGGTTTATCTAATTGGTTGTTTTTTTTTTTTAATAAAACCAGGTCTTAATTTTATTTATTAATTCAATAGTTTTCTTATTTTTTATTTTATTGATCTCCCCTTTTATTTTCAGAATTTCAAATTTGGTATTCAATTAAGGGTTTTTAATTTGTTCTTCTTCTAGCTTTTTTAGTTGTAAGTCTAATTCTTCTAATTCTTCTTTTTCTCTATTTTACACAAGTACACATCTAGAGATATAAAATTTCTCCTAATAATCGCTTTGGCCGCATCTCGCAAATTTTGGTACATCGCTTCATTATTGTAGTCATCTTGCAGGAAATTATTATGATTTGTTGTTTTTGCCCATTCATTCTTTAGGATTAGATTATTTGATTTCCAATTAACTTTTGATCTAATTTCTCCTGGACTTATATTGCATGTGATTTTTATTTCATCATGATCTAAAAAAATGCATTTATGATTTCTTACCTTTCTGCATTTGATTTTGAGGTTTTTATGCCCTATTACATGGTCAATTTTTGTATAGGAGTTATGAACCACTAAAAAAAAAGTAAACTGCTTTCTTTCTCCAATTTTCTCCAAAGATTGAGCATATCTAACTTTCCCAACATTTTGTTTACCTCCTTAACTTCTTTCTTATTTATTTTGTGGTTTGATTTATCTAGTTTTGAGAGAACAAGGCTGAGATCCACCACTAGTAAAGTTTTGTTGTCTATTTCTTCTTGCAGCTCTCAACTTCTCCTCTAGGAATTTGGATGCTATACCACTTGGTACATATATGTTTAGTATGGTTATTGCTTCATTATCTATGGTACCCTTTAGTAAAATGTAGTTTCCTTCCTTGTCTTTTTTAATTAGACCTATCTTTGCTTTTACTTGATCTGAGATCAGGATTGCTACCCCTGCTTTTTTTACTTCATCTGAAGCATAATAGATTCTGCTCCTGCCCTTTACCTTCATTCTGTATATACCTCTATGCTTCAAATGTGTTTCTTGTATACAACATATTGTAGGATTCTGGCTTTTAATTCAGTCTCCTATCTATTTCTATTTTATGGGAGAGTTCATACCATTAACATTCACAATTAAAATAACTAATTCTGTATTTCCTGCCATCTTATTTACCCTAAGTTATGCTTTTCTCTTTTCTTTCCCCCTTCCTTCCTCCCTATTATTTTGCTTTTGATGACCAATTCCCTCAACCAGCCCTTCCCCTTTAGATGTTCTACCCTCTTCTTTTACACCTTTCCCCTAATATTTCTGTTTTTGCTTCCATTAGTCTTTCCCTTTCTTTTCTCCTTTTCCCTCCCACTTCCTTTTAAAGTGAGACAAGTTTCTCTGTGAAACCAAATATGTCTGATATTTCTCTCTTTGAGCCAAATCTGATGAGTGTAATTTGGACACAATGCTCATTTTCCTCCCTTTTCCCCCTCAATTATAATAGGTCTTCTTTGCCTCTTTGTGAGATGTAAATTCCCTTATTTTACCTCCTTTTTCCTCTTTTTCCAATATGATCCCCTTTCCACTTCTAGTTTCTTTTTCATATTATCATAATAAAATTAAATTGTACTCTCAGTCTCTAAGTATATCCATAACAGAAATATAGTTCTCAAGAGTTCTGTGTTTGGAGATCAAATTTTTTGTTCAATTCTGGTCTTTTCATCCAAAATAGATGAAATTCACCTGTATCATTGAATGTCCTTCTTTCCCCCTGAAAGTTAATGCTCATTTTAGCTGGATAGCTTATTCTTGGCTGTAATCCAAATTCCTTTGCCTTTCAGAATATCAGATTCCAGGCCCTTTGATTCTTTAAGGTGAAAGCTGCTAGGTCCTGGGTAATACTAATTGTGGCTCCTTGCTATTTAAATTGTTTTTTTCCTCTGGTTGTAATATCTTTTTCTTGGTGCGATAGTTTTGAAATTTAGCTACAATATTCCTTGGAGAAAAACTTGTAGTCTTAGAAAGATAAAATTACATAATGTAGTATTTTAAGAATGATATTCATTCAATTATTGTTCTATAAGAATTGATGAGTAGGATGATTTCAAAAAGATCTGGAGAGATTCAAATGATCCAATGTTAAGTGAAATGAATAAAGTCAAGAGAACCTTGTACACAGTAACAACAAGATTATGTAATGATCAATTGTGATGGACTTAGCTTTTTTCAACAATGAGGTGATTCAGGCCATTTCCAATAAACGTGTATTGAGAGCCATTTACATCCAGTTTGGGTACTGAATGTAGATTATAGCATAGTATTTTCACCTTTTTTGGTTGTTGTTTGTTTGCTTTGTTTTCTTTTTGATTTGGTTTTTTCTTGTGCAGCATGCTAAATGTGGAAATATTTTTTAGAAGAATTGCACATAATTAACTTATATTGGTCTAAGAGGAGGAATGGGAGAAAGGGAGGGAAAAAATTTGAAACACAAGATTTTGCAAGAGTAAGTGTTGAAAGAACACTGGGAAATGAATATAAACTGCTTGCATTTTTATTTTTCTTCCTGGGTTATTTATACCTTCTGAATCCAATTCTCCCTGTGCAACAAGAAAACTGTTCGGTTCTGCACACATATATTGTATCTAGGATATACTGTAACCTATTTAACATGTAAAGGATTGCTTGCCATCTGGGGGAGGGGATAAAAGGGAGAGGGGAAAAATCGGAACAGAAGTGAGTGCAAGGGATAATGTTGTAAAAAATTACCTTGGCATGGATTCTGTCAATAAAAAGTTATTAAAAAAAAAAAAGAGTAAATGTTGAAAATTAGCTATCTGTATGTTTTGAAAACAAAAAGCTTTAATAAATAAGGAAACAAAGAATGATATAGCATATCATTCAACAAATACATATTAAGTAACTCAAATATATGTTCAAAGCTATATGTAGACTTGTACAAAGTTTAGTGCTTGCCCTCAAGGAATTGACAATCAAATAAAGGAAAAATGTTGCTTGATAAGTAAATAAAAGAGGTGAAAAAATGGTATGTAAAGTCTGAAGGGAAGTACTTTTTACATTTTTGTATGCTTTATTATTAAGTGACTCAAAGAGGGCATTGTGGGACATGTTACATTTTGGTTGAGCTTTAAAAAATGGATAGTAATTGAAAGGAGTAGGAAGGCATCCTGGGATTGGGAATATGAACAAAGAAACATAGGTAATAGGGCACATGGCATAATCAAGGCACAGTCTACTTTGGTTCGAGCATAAAATATGGAGGATAATAATAAAATAATAAAATATGGAGGGTATGGTGAAAAGATACACTGGTGCCAAACAGTTAGGGCTAAAGTGTTTGAACTTTTTTCAGTTCAATAGGAAGCAGAAAAGTAATGCAGATTATATTGGCAGAGTTGTCAACAATGGAGTGTATATACAGAGAATGGAAGCAAGAAGGTTCTTTAGGAGATTAATGCAGTCATCTAAGTGGATGGTAATGAGAGGTACTAGAGTGGTTTAAGTGGGAATATAAAGAAGACATATATGCACAATGTTATAGAGATGGAATTGGCAATTGATTGATAATTGATTATGTATGAGAAATGAGGGAAAAGGAAGAATGTCAATGTCAAAATGACAGAAGTGGAGCTTGGTCAGCCAGCAAAGATGCCAAAGTGCATCTATTGCCAAAGTGCATCTATTGCAGTATGGACTATCTCCAGTCATCCTGACTTTCAATTTGTTACTGGAGTTACAGAACTCTGGAAGAGAGAGGGAGGTTAGTAACTTTGTATAGACACACACACACACACACACACACACACACACACACACACACACGTATACATGCATACACACATGAACAATACACATTTTATCTACAATAAACTGGAGACAATCTCAGAGGAAAGGCTTTAACCAAAAAATACTATAAGCATGGAGAATCCCAGACTTCTTAAGATCCTATAACTGCTTCTTCTGATTATGAAAGAACCTCTTTCCTTGTCTCTCAGGTACTTAAACCACTCAGATCTATAGATCATAAATAGTTAGCTATATGCACATAATCATTAGCTGACCTTAAACTCAGAACTGTCATCAACAACTTATCAGATATCTATGGAGATGGTAAGTGGAGAATGTTCACAGGCCTTTCCTGGGTACTCTTTATTATTCTGAGGCCAGCTGAAGTAAATGGAAAGTAATGGACTTACACTAGACAATTTCTGGATGACAGGAAGAAGGAGCTGGTATATAAACAGTAGATAAATCAGTAGAATGTAGGCTTCTTGAGGCAGGGACTGTGGACCCTTCTTGTGACCTTTGGACAAGATACTTAACCTCTACTTGTTTCTGTTTCCTCATAAAATGGGAATAATAGTAGCATCTGCTTCTCAGGGTGGTTATAAAGATATGAGATATTTGTAAAGCATTTAACACAATGTGTGACATGTAGTTGGTATTTAATAAATGCTCAGTTGCTTTTTTCTTCCTTTCTTTGGCAGAAAGGTTATTTATCTACCAGCTTTTTGGGAAATTCAAGTTCCCTCTTACTAGTGTTGTCTGTTGAGATTAGGCTTGGGACCTCTTTTCCAAATTCCTAAGGAAAGGAAAGGAAGAAAACTAGAATGAGATATGTGGGCTTAGGTATCCTCTCTGTTCCTGTGTTTGTGTGCCTATGTGCATATAAGTTCATGTGTTTATATGTGGATCTGTGCATATATGTGCATGTATATAGGTATGTGTATACAAGTGTATATATATATATGTATATATGTACACAATATATCATAATATGATATATGTGTATGCATATATATGTGTATATGTATTACACATATGTATATGTATGTACATTTATATAAGTATGTATGTATATATGTGGGGTGTGTGTATATATATGTATGTGTGTGTAAGTGTGTTTGCAGTATTCATAGGTGTCTGAATTCTTGTCCTGTTCCCCTATAATATTCTTATACACATCTAAATTGAGGAACAAGTGACATTGAAAAAAGGGGTCAGACACATTCTAGCAAGGCTTATCCCAGTTGTATCATCTGGGTTTATTTCCAATGTCTAGTCTTTTTTAGACTTCCTTAGAAGCAGGGATGAGAGAGAGGAAAGCAGCAAACAGGACATTTTTTAACCTGGATTGCCACTGGAGCAGAAAGAGAGCTTGAAAAAAAGTCTGTCCTCACTGGATTAGCCCTTTCCCTTACCCAGTGTAAAGCAAAAACCAAAGATCTGGCCAAGTAAAACAGACTTCTGTTGTCATTTCTCCTGCCACTATTCTCTCTGCTATTAAGGACCTTTTTGGTATGTATGTAGGGCTCTGCTTTTTTTTTTTTTTTTTTTTTTCTTGTCATGAATACTACGTCTCTCCTCTCCCTGTCACCTTCCCATAATACTTCCTACCTCCAACAGGTTATCAATCTGTGGCATTTGGGTCCTATTGTTACAGTTGTTCTTGCTGATCCTGCTGTGCAGTGCTATCCCATATGCCCAATGTGAGCAGGGATTCTTCGTTGTTATAGCAACTAGATTTCCAGCTCTCTTCTTGTAATTAGGAAAGACATTTATTCTAGGAAATGAAGTTAAGTTGGAAGGTATATTCTTCTCCCTTGTCTCTTTTCATTATTATACAGGAAAGAAAAGTACTCTGAAAATTACAGTATAAACAAAGACAAAATAAACAAACTTGTGAAGCAGAGGGAAGGCAATTGATTCTCCAGGCTAATGGATTGTCCTTATTTTCAAAACTGATACTTTTACCAACAAGGAAGGTAGCTGGTTTAAAAAAGGCAAAAACCTATAAGCTATTTTTCTCCTTCTGAGATGAGAGGGGGGATGTGCTGTGCTATGCTAGCTTTAAGATTATCATGTGGGTATTGTACACTTGGGTATTGAATCTAGTTAAAATATGCCTCACTAAGTGTGCTGTCCCATATTTTTTTTTTCACTTCAAAGTATGCACCACTGCACATTTTGCACCTTGAAAGAACGTGACACCATCAATCAAATCTAGAAGCCCCAGGCACCTGGAGATAGAACATAAACTCCTTGAGAACAGAACTTTAATTTTTCCTTTTTAAGTCTAGCATCTAGCACAGGGCCTGACATATTGGCAATGCTTAACAAATGTTCTTTGAATTGGAATCAGTTTAAATTGAGGTTAAGATTCAGAATGGTGTTAAATTTGCTATTAGTATCTACAACTGTAAATTACTTTTGTGTTTCTTTACAATGATTGTTATCTTTTAGTTCCACAATTAAGTTGTGTTAGTGTGAAAGCAAGTTTCACACCTCTTTACTCAGATTACTTAGATTCACAATTCCTATCTTCTTCCTTCCAAGATCAAGGATTCTTAACCCTTTTTGTCTCATGGACTTCGTTGTAGTCTAGAGCAGCCTGTAGTCCCCTTTCAGAATAATTTTTTTAGTACATGTGATAAAATACATATGTTAACAAGGAAACCACTTGTATTGAAATGTATTGAAACACCTTTCAAAATATTTCTTTGAGCATATGTGATAAATTATACATTATCTAGGAAATCACTTATAATAAAATTTTTTAAATTCAGGGGATCCAGATTAAGAGCTCCTTTCTTATGAAGTCTGTCACTTTTTGCTTATTTCAAAGAATCAGCCCAGAAAAGCACTAGGTTTTTTTCAACAAAATACTTTTAAAGCACAAAATCTTTGGGGGTGGTAAGAAAACTTTTGTAATTAGAGTTCTTATCTAGGTCTTGCTAAGTGGAAAATAATATAAACTGGCAATTGCTATCCATTTGTATGTTTACAGAATAACTTATAATTCCTTATTAATTTATTTTTTAAAGCAAGTCAAAATCTCATTAGGCTTTCTTCAGGTAAGCAAAAATGAAAAAGTGTGTGATATTTATTATTGTCAGTGTATGTTAAGTACTTGTGAAATTTGCCAAGTTACTAGGGTTTAGATAAATTGCTAATGCAACTGTGGTTGGGGCATTATTGGATCTTAGGTAACAAAAACAATACATGGAGCTAAGCCAGATCAGTTGTACCAGGCATAGTCTCCCTGGGAAGACAAAGCATAGAATGTTTGCTTGTGAATGACCCAGAGTAAGAAGTTTTGCCAGAGATATGCTATTAAAAATACTTCTCTGCTTTTCTAGAGTGCTATCAGAGTGTTATCATAGAGAATGCCTACTTTAAATTGGATGAGAATGTAAATGGTGCCAATGTGTTTGTGTATGTTTATGAGAGAGGTTAATAAAGCTCTTTAGCAAGTAACTGTACTATTGATACATTTTTGAAAAGCCTAATTCTGGATCCATTGGCTGAGATCTATTTTTACGGGTCTTTCCTTTGGTCTTTCAGATCCAGAAGCCCTATGTGAATTTGGCAGTGGTAATTTTGATATCTAAGAAGGAGGAATCAATTATCATATTTTATATCATATTGATTTGTTTTGTTATCATTTATATTGTCTATATGTGTATCATATTTTATACATGGAATTTTATTCATTATTCATAGGTTTATATTAAAATTAAGCAGGGTGGGTGATAGGTAATACTAATAAGAATTTAGAAGCAGATTTCCCAGATAATCCTCTAGAGCTGACAGTATGTGTATGTAGATGGTATATGAACTCAATATCCATCTGTTAGGTGAATTCAACATCCTTTATTCTTATCTGACCTTGCCCACAGTTTGGAGGTAAAAGAAACAGTTACATAGTAATTTAAAGAACTATTAAATAGTATTATTTAAATATATTCTATTGCTAAAATATCTAAAATAAAATTTTGCAGATTTCATAGATATTATAAAATTGTTACCCATTTCAGCTAGAAGATGGTATGTATGCCTGTAAGTTTTACAACTTACAGTCTTACTTACATGAACTGATAATGAGTGAAATGAGCCAGACCAGGAGATCATTATATACTTCAACAACAATACTATATGATGATCAATTCTGATGGATGTGGCTCTCTTCAACAATGAGATGAACCAAATCAGTTCCATTTGTTCAATAATGAATAGAACCAGCTACACCCAGTGAAAGAACTCTGGAAAACGAGTGTGAACCACTATATATAGCATTTCTAATCCCTCTATTTTTGTCCTCTTGTATTTTTGATTTCCTTCACAGGTAAATTTTACATTATTTCAACTGCATTGACATGTATAAATATTTTGTATTTAACATATACTTTAACATATCTAACATGTATTGGTCTACCTGCCACCTGGGGGAGGGAGAGGGGAAAGAAAGGGAAAAGTTGGAACAGAAGATTTTACAAGGGTCAGTGCTGAAAAATTACCCATGCATATGTTTTGTAAACAAAAAGTTATAATAAAACAAACAAACAAACAAAAAACCAAAACAACTTACAGTCTTAGACAGTTATCTGGAAGTCAGGGAGAATTTAATTGACTTACCCACATTCCTACAACCATATGTGGGACTCAAGTTTTTCTGAATATAAAGAGCAAGACAAAAAAATCCCCACCAGCAGCAAATTCTGAAATCTATAAAACTGAGAATTTCATGAATCCTACTAATTATGAAACACAAACACCAATATTAACAGCAGAATTATAACCACATGACAGGAGATAAAATATAGCAACAAATTGTACCTGAGGAGGTAACTTTTGGATTTATCTACCAAATAATTTCAAATCCAGGAATCTCATGACAGAAAGAAACTTTAAAAGGAGCAAAAGACAAAAGACTAGAAAAGGAATAACTCATTTATGTTTTGTTGTAAGGATATAACACTAATATGATTTAAAGGAGAATATCTTATATACATATCATGAATAGCATCATAGCATCCATGATATTTAAACTTGGGCTATTTTTAAAAAATAACTTTTTATTGACAGAACCCATGCCAAGATAATTTTTTACAACATTATCCCTTGCACTCCTGTTCCGACTTTTCCCCTCCCTCCTTCCACCCCCTCCCCCAGATGGCAAGCAGTCCTTTACATGTTAAATAGGTTACAGTAAGTATATCCTAGATACAATATATATGTGCAGAACCGAACAGTTCTCTTGTTGCACAGGGAGAATTGGATTCAGAAGGTATAAATAACCCGGGAAGAAAAACAAAAATGCAAGCAGTTTATATTCATTTCCCAGTGTTCTTTCTTTGGGTGTAGCCGCTTCTGTCCATCCTTGATCAATTGAAACTGAATTAGCTCTCTTTATCAAAGAGATCCACTTCCATCAGAATACATCCTCATACAGTATCATTATTGAGGTATATAATGATTTCCTGGTTCTGCTCATTTCACTTAGCATCAGTTCATGTAAGTCTCGCCAGTCTTCTCTGTATTCATCCTGCTGGTCATTTCTTACAGAACAATAATATTCCATAACATTCATATACCAAAATTTACTCAACCATTCTCCAATTGATGGGCATCCATTCATTTTCCAGCTTCTAGCCACTACAAACAGGGCTGCCACAAACATTTTGGCACATACAGGTCCCTTTCCCTTCTTTAGTATCTCTTTGGGGTATAAGCCCAGTAGAAATACTGCTGGATCAAAGGGTATGCACAGTTTGATAACTTTTTGAGCATAGTTCCAAATTGCTCTCCAGAATGGCTGTATGTGTTCACAATTCCACCAACAAAGTATCAGTGTCCCTGTTTTCCCACATCCCCTCCAACATTCCGCATTATCTTTCCCTGTCATTCTAGCCAATCTGACTAGTGGTATCTCAGAGTTGTCTTAATTTGCATTTCTTTGATTAATAATGATTTGGAGCATATTTTCATATGTCTATAGTTTTAATTTCTTTGTCTGAGAATTGTCTGTTCATATCCTTTGATCATTTATCAATTGGAGAATGATTTGATTTCTTATAAATTAGAGTCAATTCTCTATATGTTTTGGAAATGTGGCCTTTATCAGAACCTTTGACTGTAAAAATGTTTTCCCAGTTTATTGTTTCCCTTCTAATCTTGTCTACATTAGTTTTTTTTTGTACAAAAACTTTTTAATTTGATATAATCAAAATTTTCTATTTTGTGGTCAATAGTGATCTCTAGTTCTTCTTTGGTCATAAATCCCTTCCTCTTCCACAGGTCTGAGAGGTAAACTATCCTATGATCTTCCAATTTATTTATAATTTTATTGTTTATGCCTAGGTCATGAACCCATTTTGACCTTATCTTGGTATACAGTGTGAAGTGTGGATCAATGCTAGTTTCTGCCATACTCACTTCCAATTTTCCCAGCAATTTTTGTCAAATAATGCATTCTTATTCCAAAAACTGGGGTCTTTGGGTTTGTCAAACACCAGATTATTAAAATTATTGGCTGTTTTGTCCTTTGAACCTAACCTATTCCTTTGATCAACTAGTCTATTTCTTAGATGGTTTTAATAACTGCTGCTTTATAATATAATTTTAGATCTGGTACAGCTAGGCCACCTTCATTTGATTTCTTTTTCATTAATTCCCTTGAAATTCTTGACCTTTTGTTTTTCCATATGAACTTTGTTGTTATTTTTTCTAGGTCATCAAAATAGCTTTTGGGAATCTGATTGGTATAGCGTGAAATAAATAGATTTGTTTAGGTAGTATTTTCATCTTTATTATATTTGCTCGCCCAATCCAAGAGCATTTAATATTTTTCCAGTTGGTTAGATCAGACTTAATTTGTGTGGAAAGGGTTTTGTAGTTTTGCTTATAAAGTTTCTGATTTTCCTTTGGCAGATAGATTCCTAAATATTTTATACAATCAGTAGTTACTTTAAATGGAATTTCTCTTTGTAACTCTAACTGTTGGGTTTTGTAGTGATATATAAGAATGCTGATGACTTATGTGGGTTTATTTTGTATCCTGCAACTTTGCTAAAGGTGTGGATTGTTTCTAATAACTTTTTAGTAGAATCTCTGGGGTTTGCTAAGTATACCATCATATCATCAGCAAAGAGTGATAATTTGGTTTCCTCATTGCCTATTCTTATTCCTTTAATCTCTTTCTCAACTCTTATTGCCAAAGCTAGCATTTCTAATACAATATTAAATAGTAATGGTGATAGTGAGCAACCTTGCTTCACTCCTGATCTTATTGGGAATGGTTGCAGTTTGTCCCCGTTACATATGATGCTTACTGCTGGTTTTAAATAGATGCTACTGATTATTTAAAGGAAAAGCCCATTTATTTCTATACTCTCAAGAATTTTTAATAGGAATGGAAAACTTGGGCTATTTCACAGCAAGCTGACATATAACAGGAAACCCAGATAAAATAATTAAGAATGATAAGGATGCAGGTGGACAACTGCAGAAAAAAATTTTTTAATGCATTTAAGTGCAGTCTGCAAATAAGCATTTGTTAAGTACTTACTATATATCAGGAATTGTTCTAAATAGTATAGATACAAAGAAAGGGAAAAAAATTCAGTGTCTTCCCTAAGGAGCTCATAGTCTCATGGCAGAGACAACATGCAAACCACTATGTACAATTATGATATGTACAGCATAAATTGGAGATGATTGCAAATGGAAGGTTTGACATTAAGCAGGAATAATAAGCTTTCTTATAGAAGTGCACAAGATTGTAATGTGATACATTCCGAATTTAATATTCATTCATTAGTCACAGTGACTACCTTTCACCACCTAAAAAGCCAGGAATACTACTTTTCCAAGATCACACAGCTTGTAAGTATATGAAGCTGGATTTGAACTCGGGGGGGGGGGGGGACTTGACAGAAGACAGGGAATCCAGGAGATAGAGATGAATTAGGAGTGTATTATAAACATAGAGATTAGCCAGTAAAGATTCTTGCTTAGGAGATAAACTGTTTTGAGCAAGTGACAGCAAAGAGTCCAGAGATACTTGGATTATAGAAAACACAGAGGAAGAAGATATGAAGACACTCAAAAGGTCAAAAGTGCCTGGGTTATGGAGTGATTTAGAAGCCAAATTAATAATTATTTTCTGATCCTAGAGGCAATGGGGAGTTTATTCAATGAGGGAGAAGCAGAGTGGAGTAAGTGACTTAGTTAAACCTGAAATTTGGGGAAATAAGTTTGATAAAATAAAAGATAGATTGAAATGGGGAAAACTTTGACATCAGGAGACCAACCAGCTAGATATTGCATTAGTCTAGATGTGAGAAAATGTACATCTACATTTGGTTGGGGTTGGTGATGGTGGGGTTGTAAAAGCAAAGAAGGAAGCATACACCAGAGATTATGATGACAGAAATTGGAAAGTGATTTGCATATAGGGGATGAGAGAGAGTGAAGTACTTAGGATGATACCCCGGTTGTAAGTATGGGGAATTGGAAGGATAATAGTACCTTTAGGAAAGTTAGGAAGAAGTCATGCTTATTAACCAAGCTAGTTTCCAATCTTAGGGATTTTGAGGAAAACCCAGATACTCCTGGGCAGGAATACAAAATCTTGATACTTCCTTACTTCAGAACAACATGAATATTTTTAATGAGACACTAGCAGTTTGGGAGAAAGAGTAAAATGAAGATTTTTTTTCTGACTATAAGAATTGGCCAACTGAAATGTCAGCTATTGTTGACTGTCATACATAGCTATGACTCTACATAAATAATAAATATATATTTCCCCTTGGCTAGCTTAGGTGAGGTTGTTGATATTTCATGGTAGCATTTATTTAAGTAATTATGACATGGAAGTAGATTGGACTTTTCTCCTCTGTGAGACAATAAAGTCATGATCCTAAATATTATTATCTTTAAAATATTGGTTGTGAAATTTGATCCAAAATATCAGTCTAATGGAACACAAGTTATCAAATAAAACTTGTTTTTTTCCAGGTGTATATCTATGAGAGGCATCATGGTGTGGAGGGTAGAGAGTTGGCTCAGGAGCCAATAATATGAGTTCAAGGCTTGCCTCTGACAAATACTGACTGTGTAACTCTGCACAAATAATTCTTCCTTAAAATCACTTTGGCAACTCTCTAAGGTTATAAGTTGCAGAGAAGATGCTATTGATAATGGTAAAGGAAATCTTCCTACTAAGTATTCCCAATATGAATGAAATTCATAATAATAACAATAGGCAGAATTCTGGACTTCGATCAAAAAGAACTAAATTTGAGGCAGCTAGGTCACGCAGTGGATAGAGCATCAGCTTTGAAGTCAGGAGGACCTGAGTTCAAATTTGATCTCAGACACTTAACAAGTCCTAGCTGTGTGACCCTGGGCAAGCCACTTAATCCCAATTGCCTCAGCAAAAAAAAAAAAAAAAAAAAAAAAAAAAAAAAGAAAAGAAAAGAACTAAATTTAATTTCCATTTCTCTTGTTAACTAGCTATGTGATTCAAGAAACTCTTGCTTTTTAGTTATTTTTAGCCATGTTTTACTTTTTGATTGTGTCTAGGATTTGTTGCTTTACCCATTTATTCTTTAGGATTAGATAATTTAATTTCCAATTAACTTTTGGTCTATTTTCTCCTGACATTATATTGCATGTGATTTTTATTGCATCATGATCTGAAAAAAATTCATTTACTATTTCTGCCTTTTTGCATTTGATTTTGAGGTTTTTATGCCCTAATACATATTCAGTTTTTGTATAGGTTCATAGAACTGCTGATAAAAAAAGTAAACTGCTTTCTTTCTCCATTCAATTTTCTACAAAGATTGATCATACCTAACTTTTTCAATATTTTGTTTACCTCCTTAACTTTTTTCTTATTTATTTTGTGGTTTGATTTATCTAGTTTTGAGAAAACAAGTTTGAGATCCCCTACTAGTATAGTTTTGTTGTTTATTTCTTCTTGCATCTTTCAACTTCTCTAGGAATCTGGATTCTATATGACTTGGTACATATATGTTTAGAATTGATATTGTTTCGTTATCTATGGCACCCTTTAGTAAAATATAGTTTCCTTCCTTGTCTTTTTTAATTAGATCTATCTTTGCTTTTACTTGATCTGAGATCAGGATTGCTACCCCTGCTTTTTTTTACTTCACCTGAAGCATAATAAATTTGCTCCAGCCCTTTATCTTCACTGTGTATGTATCACTCTGCTTTAAATGTATTTCTTGTAAACAGCATATTGTAGGATTCTGGCTTTTAATCCAGTCTGCTATCTGTTCCTGTTTTATTTGGGAGTTCACATTTACAGTTAAAATAACTAATTCTGTATTTCCTGTCATCTTATTTACCCTAAGTTATGCTTTTCTCTTTCCTTTCCCCTTTCCTTCCTCCCCTTTAGATATCCTACTCCTTTTTATAGCATTCCCCTAATACTTGTTTTTGCTTCTATTAGTCTTTCCCTTTCTTTTCCCCTTTTCCCTCCCGCTTCCCTATAAGATGAGACAAGTTTCTCTGTGAAACCAAATTATGTCTGATATTCTCTTTGAGTCAAATCTGATCAGAGTAATTTGCACACAATGCTCATTTCCCTCCCTTCTTTCCCTCAATTATAACAGGTTTTCTTTGCCTCTTTGTGAGATGTAATTTCCCTTACTTTACCTCTTTTTTCCTTTTTTTTTTCCAGTATGATCCTGTTTCTACCGCTAGTTTCTTTTCCATATTATCATAATAAAATTAAATTATACCCACACTCGCTATATACCTATAATACCTATAATAGTATATAATATATAATATTATAGTACCTATAATAGAAATATAGTTCTCAAGTGTTCTTTCCTTTTTACCTTTTTATGTTTCTCTTGAGTTCTATGTTTGGAGAGCAAATTTTTTGTTCAGGTCTGGTCTTTTCATTAGAAAAAGATGAAATTATTCTATAACATTGAATGTCCATCTTTTTCCCTGAAAGATAAAGCTCATTTTAGCTACATAGCTTATTTTTAGCTGTAATCCAAGTTCCTTTGCCTTTCAGAATACCAGATTCTAGGTCCTTTGACCCTTTAAGGTGAAAGCTGCTAGGTCCTGTGTAATCCTAATTGTGGTTCCTTGCTATTTAAATTGTTTCTTTCTATTGACTCTAACGTATAAGAAATCAAGCCATTCTCCAACTGATAAATGGTCAAAGGATATGAACAGCCAATTTTCAGACAATGAAATTGAAATTATTTCTACTCATATGAAAGGGTGTTCCAAATCACTATTGATTAGAGAAATGCAAATTAAGACAACTCTGAGATACCATTACACACCTGTCAGGTTGGCTAAAATGACGAATGTTGGAGGGGATGCAGGGAAAACTAGGACACTGATGCATTGTTGGTAGAGTTGTGAATGGATCCAACCATTCTGGAGTTCAATTTGGAACTATGCTCAAAAAGTTATCAAACTGTGCATACCCTTTGATCCAGCAGTGTTACTACTGGGCTTATATCCCAAAGAGATTTTAAAAAAGGGAAAGACACCTGTATGTGCCAAAATGTTTGTGGCAGCCCTTTTCGTAGTGGCTAGAAAGTGGAAATTGAATGGATGCCATCAATTGGAGAATGGCTGAATAAACTGTTGTATATGAATATTATGGGATATTATTATTTTGTAAGAAATAATCAGCAGGATGAATACAGAGAGGCTTGGAGAGACTTACATGAATTGACACTAAGTGAAATGAGCAGAACCAGGAGATCATTATATACTTCAATAACATGAGGATCAATTCTGATGGAAGTGGCTACCTTTGGCAATGAGAAGATCCAATTCAGTTTCAGTTGATCAGTGATGAACAGAACCAGCTACACCCAGAGAAAGAATGCTGGGAAATGAATGTGGACTGCTTGCATTTTTGTTTTTCTTCCCAGTTTATTTTTACCTTTCTAAATCTAATTTTTTTTGTGCAGCAAGAGAACTATATAAATATGTTGTATTTATTATATTGTATTTAAGATATCTTATTTATTGTATTTTGTATTTAAGATATACTTTAACATGTTTAATGTATGAGATTACTACTCTCATACTTGCCATCTAGGGAAGGGGGTGGAGGGAAGGAAGGGAAAATTTGGAACAGAAATGATTGCAAGGGACAATGTTGAAAAATTACCCATGCACATGTTCTGTCAATAAAGAGCTATAATAAAAAAAATAAAAATAAAAATATTTTTTTCCTAGCTGCTTGTAATATCTTTTTCTTGGTGCGATAGTTCTGAAATTTAGCCACAATATTCTTTGGGGATTTAATTTTGGGGGTCTCTTTCAGGAGGTGATGTGTGATTTCTTTCATTGGCTATTTTACCTTCTATTTCTAAGATATCTGTGCAGTTTTCCTTTATGATTTCCTGTAAGATAATTGGACTTTCAAGAAGTCCAATAATCCTTAGATTGTCTCACCTAGATCTATTTTCCAGCTTAGTTGTTTTTCCTAGAAGGTATTTCATATTTTCTTCCATTTTTCCATTTTTTTTTTGGTTTTTGTTTGACTAATTCTTGAAGAATTATTGAGTCATTCATTTCCATTTGTTCAATTCTACTTTTTAGTGTATTATTTTCTTCAATTACTTTTTTTAGCTCCTTTTATAATTGGCCAATTGAATTGTTTTGTTCATTACAATTTATTTCCATTTCACAAATTCCTTTTTTCAGTGAATTGGTGTCTTTTTCATATCTATTTTGTAGGGCATTATATGCTTTTTCCATTCCTTCTTGCAAGGATCTCATTTCCTTTCCCTATTTTTCTTCTAACTCTCTTTTAAGATCCTTTATACAATCTTCCAAGAAAACCTTATGAAATAAGCACCAGCTCATATCTCCCTTTGGGGCTTCATCTGGAGTTTCTTTGCCTTTAGTAACTTCAGGATTTGAGATCTGTTCTCTCTTTCTCCATAAAAACTGTCTATGGTGAGAGTTCTTTTTGTTTTTTTATTCATTTTTTTAAGGCTTGAGGTACAAAGAGCTACAGCTGTTTTAACTTTCCCTGGGGCAATTCTGCTAATTGACTTCTGGTGTTGGGTAATTGTGGCCAGGCCCTGCATTCTTCCAAGGCTCAATGGTTTACAATTTGCCTTTTGTAGCAAATCTGTCAAACTACCTGCTTGCAAACAGGACAAAGTAGCCTAAGAGGCTCACAGAAGATTCCCAGGTGCATGGAAGCTGCAATGCTCTGATTCCTCATCCCAGTTTCTTACCCCCGTCTCCCTGTGCTGTGGTCTCAGCTCGGCAGACTGTCCAGCTGCCTGTTTGAAACATACTTGTTTTGAAGTTCTTCCAAGATATCTTCTTCTGGCAATTTGTTGTACTTCAAATATTTGTGGATTCTTTGACTTCAAAACCAAGTTAATGGCTTAAACTACTCTTGGTTTGAGAGAAGATCAAAAGAGGTCATAAAAAGTTGTGTCTGCTCTCTGCCATCTTGGCTCTGCCCCCTGAATGATCCTGCACCATTCCTGCTTGACCTGGTTCAGTCATACCATACATATCAATTCTTTGGTGTAGAATTTGCTTTCCCCAGAGGTAAGTAATTGGTAGAATGACAATTTAATCCATTTTATTCCCTCTATCCTCCTGCATTCCAAGAAGTATTTATATAAGTCATATCCCTTATTAATATCCTAATCTGGCTTAGACTTTTCCATAGATACACTTCCAATAGAATATCACAGGTAGAAGGGACCCCAGAAATATTTCAGTTTATGCCTAAGCAGTAATTTTCTCTGATATGCTCATTCAGCTTCCCTTTGAACACTTCTGATATTAGGGAACTTATTAATTCTTGAGGTAGTATACTCTGTTTTGAGAAGGTGTCTAATTCTGTTGGGGGAGGAGCCACATGGTGGAAAGATTGTTGGAAGAAAAAACAAGATATGGTGACTGATTAAGGAAAAAATGGGATTTGAATTTGAAGGAAGAATTCCCTTTTTCCCCATGCCAAGAGAAAGTGTCTCTTGGATGGAGTGTCCTAGAAAAAGAAATAGAATCTTTCATGCAATTACTAAGGGAGAAATGAGGTCCAGAGAATCTGGTTGGGGATGTCATAGAAGTCAGAAGGGATCAATAAAATTCAAGAAAGGTCTTAGTTAGGAGAGGTTCAGGGAAAAAATTAGAAATGATTGATCAGAGACTTTAAGGGGAAACTGCAACATTGAAATGATTGATGGGACAATTCCTGGATGGTAAGAGGGATAATCTTTACAAGAAAATAACTGATAAGGGAGCTAAGGAGGACCAAGGGTCTGCAGTAAACTGAGGATGACTGAATGCTTGTGAGGAAAGATAACTGTTCATGTTTAGGAGGACTGAAAAAGCAGAGATCAGGGGACCAGGAGATTGTGTATGGGTCTTTAAGAAGGACACTGGTGGTACAGAGTTTTCTATCTCATCCCTAGTATTATTAGAGTGCTATGTCAGTAAAGCTGTCACAATTTATTCCTTCTATAGCATGTGACCAACCCTTTGGTCCTGAGATTATTTTCTTTCTGACCCTCAATAATCCTAATGTTAGTGCCACAGAGCTGAATACAAGGAGGCTTAGTTGGGAATTTAGATCCTAGTTAGTAATTGGCACAAGATTTAGGGCACAACTACTATGCTATCCTTTAAGAACTCCATTATCCTAGACTTATTCCTCAATGTTGTGAGCAATAAGCTCATTTGCTAGAAAAATGATTAGAATAAAAGTAGTGGCCTCCTCAGGGGCAGTTAGATGGAACAGAGGATAGAGGACTGCAATCAATAAGACTCATCTTCCAGCTTCAGACACTTAGTAGTAACGTGATTCTGGGCAAATCACCTAACCTTATTTGGGGAAGGAAATGGCAAATCACTGTAGTATTTCTGCCAAGAAAACCCCAAAATAGGATCACAAAGTGTTGTGATATGGGAGCCACTTGCCAGTGGCTGCTGGAGATCTTACTCAGACCTGTAGAATGGATCTCTTCATATGAGAGGATGATGATGATATTACAAAGTGACTGAGAGGCAGTTGAGTTGTCTGATTTCTCTCCTTTTCCCTTGTCTCCAATTATTTCATTTCCAAACTACAAGGAACATCTGCCAAGGCTGCTTTGCAACTCCTTCAGGTTTATGGTTCATAGCTGTGGAGGCTCTGGGAGAATTGACCTGCCCCTTCACCCAGGTATGGTCCTTAACAACAAAGATTCAGACATGACTAAAAAACAGCTGAATAACATAACAAGAGACCTTACCCATTTTTGTCACAATAGGTAAGGAAAAATGCTTGTAAGATTATTTGAAATAGTTCCTGTTCCTGGATCTCTTTGAAGATTATCTCAGATACTGATTATAACTCTCTTCCTCTCTCTGTAATTTCATACCAGCTCAAGAATGCTTAGAATGCTCTTAGATTAAACTTCTTTCTCTTGGTTTCCTTCTTATTCAATTCAAATTCTAGTTCCTGGAGGAAGCCTTTTGCAGCTGTTAAAAACCTCCCTCTGAGGCTACCTTTCATAAACTCTGTATGTAGCTTACATGAATCTAATTATTTATAGGTTATCTTCCTGGATAGAATGTTAGCTCTTCTTGAGAGAAGGGACCATCCTATTCTTTCTTGTAATTCTTGGTGCTTAGCACAATGCTTGGCATACAGTAAGAGCTTAATAAATGTATATTAATTAATTATGCTTCCTCTTATTGTTTCTGATTTATATTTAGTGTTCAAAAAGAAGACCCTTTTAGTAAGGTGGATAGAAGCTAGCATTAGTCAAATTATGTGTGTGTGTGTATATATATATATATATATATATATATATATATATATATATATACATACATACATACATATATATGTATATTTTTTCACTCTCTCTTTTATATATATAAAAGAGAGAGTGAAAATTATACTTTTTTCAACCATTTTCAAGACAAAGAGGAATTCCAATTATGGCTTCTGAGGCCAAAATTTAAGTGTCAGAAAACAGAGAGTCCTGAGAGGCTTCAGGAGAAACTGTCTTGTAAGCAATACCAACATGCCTTTCTGACGTCAGGAAGCAGCATCTTCATCTCATTTCTAGGTTCCTGGCATTCACATACCCTACAGGTTCACAGAGCTGTTATGTATTTATTCATGCATAAATAAGAAAAATGAACTATTAAGCAGCCACCAACTGTTTTATTATATTTGTCACAATTGTGAAGGCTCATATTTCATAGTTAGAGTAAGTAATGAGCCTTATGGAGAACAGTTCTGTGCTAAGGAAATGGTATGCTTCCCCATGATCCCATAAGGAACCCTAAACAAAGGGTGCTTATCCTATAAATAAGATTTATATCAGGAAGTGTTCCATGCAAGTATTAATAATCAATAAATTTCACAGTCTAAGGTGAGGGCTGGGGATTCTCTGTATCTATTTGGGCAAATCTTTAAAACACCACTCCTTTTCCCTCAGGTGACAGGTGGCAAGCACTTTATGAAATTTCTCATTTTGCTTAATTTGTTTTCTTCTGGTGTTGATTTATCTCCATAGTTGCCACCGAGGCACTGGGGTTTGCTCTAGGAATCAGCTTATGGCACCCAGTGGTTAGTCTTGCTTTCCTTTGCACACTCCCCATTCAGGTTGGAAACGTTAGAGGAGAGAGCACAGCGCAGGCTGGTAAAAGCAACCTGTAGCAGGAGAGTGATGCCTGAACTCTAAAAGTGCTGTGAGTCCCAACAACAATCAGCTTAGGCTCCTCTCACCCCCTCCCCAACCCTGTGATACCTGCTGCTGCTGCTGCTGCTGCTGCTGCTGCCGCTGCCTGCACCTGTCCAAGCCTCTGCTCCTGGCAGAATGTTCCAGAGGAGACATCTGGATTCCTGGTAGTGAGTGCATCTGGATGAAGGTTGCCCAAATGAAAAACAAACAGACAAATCTGGTAAGTTGCTCTGCTTTCTATTAAGTTTCTGGAAATGCAAATACTAACTTGGTTGGGTTGAGAAAATGGAAAGGAGACCCTTTTAAAATCAAATCTTCTTGCTCAAGTGAGCTGAGGGTATTGGTTTTCTCTGGAAATATGGTTAGGAAACTTTCAAGGAAGTTATAGCAGAATGCTAGTATGTTTTGAAGTCATCAGAATTGGCAAAAAGCCTTTATTAGAACTCAAAACCCCCTCTTTCTATTTTTCTCTGGGTTGGATATGGTATTGATTTTTGAGACTGTGTGTTTTTTAATGGTACAATGAATGAGATGAATAGTTTTTAAAAATGTTTCTTTAAAAAAGGAAAATAGAATTTTAAGGTAAAGTATTGGTTAAACATCCAATTAATTGGCAAATATTTAATTGGGGGAATGGTTCATGATGGTGGGAAAAAATGCAGTTTGAAGTTTAAAGCTTTATTACATTAAACAAATTCTTCCTTATTATGAACTGATCTTCACTAAGGAAACATTTCAATACACAGAAAAAGAGCAAAATAGAGGATGATGTGTGAATTTGGAAACTTCTGTTATACATAGTTTGGCATTATTACTTTAAATATGTTTTATAACATTTGAAAAAGTAAAATTAATTTTAGAATCCAAGTAAGAATTTTTTCTGGAAACATAAAGCTAATTACATATAAAACAATGAGTTGACTGATTGATTGCATCGACTTCAAAAATAATTTACTTTTAAAATTATTTATTTTGGTACATTTGACAGATACTTGTAGTAGATATGTTTTTATTGTAGCATTCTTTCCTTTATTTTTAAAGATCATAATATTATATATGAACAGTTGTAAAAATGGATTTTATGAGATTTAAATTTTGTATACAAAGGGAATGCTAACATTTCCAAATAAATTACCTACCTTTTGTATTACAAATTGTTGTCAAAATAAGCAAGCTATTTCTAGCTTAATAGTGACATTTATTTGAATCTACTCTGATGGACAATTTTTGACAACAGCAAAGGGGAAGTTTTTTTTTAATTTTTAATTTTTTAGCAATGAATGTGAAAGATGTTTTTGAGTTAAATAATATGTAAAGGTTGAAATGCCAAAATACTTTCGACCATCCTTTCAGGCATCTGAAAAACTAGACTGATCAAAGGAATCCATTTCATCTCTACATGAACCCTAACTTCTTTTAGGTTTCACTGTGATCCTTTAATTCATTTTTTAAAATAGTCCCTGAGATGCCACTTCATCAACAGGTAAGTTTCAAGACATTATCACCAGAAGGTAGGTCTGTACTACAAAGAATATGCAAGAAGAATCCTTAGTTGGAGGGAGTGCTGAGTTTCATTATTGGGGTACTTAGTCCTTTTCATGATTCTGTCACCAGGTTTCCAAATTATAGTCCCTAAGTGCTTTTTTAAGGCATCACAATCATCTGATTTAAAAGGAAAATGAATGTAAAGGTAACTACTTTTGTAACAATGGTTATACTTTCTAAACTAAGCTGCACATAGTAACTTTTGAATTTGAAGCTACATATTCCTTTTTTTCTGAGGTTGATAGCAATAAAAGAAATTTTCTTTTTACCTTATTTTAGTATAAAATATTAATTCTTAATTGCTATGCAAAAAGGTCTCCACATTTAGCGTTTAAAAACTACTGTGTATGTTTGCTAAATTGTGTAATGATACATGAAGGTTTTGACAAAATTCTGAATATTTTTCCCTCTGTAATATCATTCCATACTTTCTCTTAACCTTGGTCTCCCTAGGGGAAAGCTCTGTATACACATTCTTCTTACCTCTTTAATCTACTATTGCCAATAATATTTTCTATATTAATAGAAAACTATTTCTGTATATTTTATTGGGGATATATGTCTCATAAATTTCATATATCTCTCACATAGTGTAATTGATGCTCTTGAAATTACATTTAGATAGTTATTTTTAATCCAAAAATTCTTTTAAAAAAACCAATCATTTCTCAAGTAGATGCTATAAGTGGCATGATTTTACTTGTTATAGCTTTGTGTTTTAGATGTGGAAAATCCCAACTCACTGATATCTATGCAACGTAGGTACCTTTTACTCTGCTAAAAAAAAAAAAAAGAAATCTTTCATAATGGAAATGTCTATTAGATGACTTTTCTATGGCATATACATTCCAACTTCAGTGATGCAAAACTTAGCAGAAATCTCTCCTTATCCATAGCTGAATCCTCAGGGATTCTTACACAGTTCATTAAAAAATTGAATGAAGCCTTTAAGATCTCATAGAAATACTTTTGCAAAATAGTTTACTGTGGAAGTTCTTTATAATATTTATTTCTTCAAGTTTTATATTTGAAAGAAAATAGAATACCTTGTTTTATGAGTATTCCCCTGTTGCTTTTGATATCATAACCTTCTGTAACCCAACAGCTGAAGATTATAGCTTTGGTTAGAGCACATAAAAACAGCAAGGGATGATAGAATCTTTAAAATGAAATTATCTTGTTTTTAGTCACTCTCCCAACCAATGAAAATGGAACTTCCCTTTGCTGCTTTAACTTTAGTATTTGTCTCAAGGAGTCTCTGAGGTTTTCAAGGTCTAGCTGTACCCTTCAAATATATCTATTCCATTCAGTTAGCTCTCAGGTAAGATGAAGAGATGTTAGCAACAGGAATTATTTAAAAAAAAAAGAAGAAATCAGCTTCATTCATGCAGTGCATATTGGATTATTAACTCATCAGTTGATATTTGTCTCTTTTCTCATCCCCAAAGACAGTGGCTGGTTTATTCCTTGAGTGTAGTGCTAGTTTACCAAAGGCAGGTCATGTATGTGTTAAGGGAAAGAGAGATGCTATTCCTGGTTATGGAGACTTTTCTATGAGGAGATACAGTCTTCACTAGACAGCCACAATCAAGTCCATAATTGTGAACAGTATTTCATTGCAAATTTTTTCCCCTGTGGTGAAGGAAGTTCAGAGGGAAACTCTGTGATCTAGCAGGGCAGTCCTATTAATGTTTTTAATTGTGTTTTCAAGATATAATACACCCAGGGAGATTTGTTCCAGATGGATGCAGTACAAAATGAAAAATAAAATAAAACGATCTCCAATGACAATATTGTTCTGAATTTTTTCTATGAGGCATCAGCAAGTTTTTAAATCACTGGAAGTCTCGTCAAGGGGGCAGCAATGATTTCCTGCACATTATTGTACTATTTCCAACTGTTTGCATCTCTGGATTCTGAAACTAGTACTCTGGCTTCTTTTGTGTCATTAAAAGATTCAAAAGAATAAAAACTATTGTAGCAAGGGACAAAACAACATATCTTGTATACACGTTATCCATATCTAACTAAGAATACTAAAAGTTGATTTTGTTTTATGTGCTGAGGGGTTTTTGTAAGCACACACATTCCCGGATCACTCTGGATCTCTCTTTTGTACTGACCATATTCTGCTTTAGATCAGACCTGTTATTTACATATTGTGTCCTACATGATCCTAAGATAGGAATTTTTATTTTTCATCTTTGCATCCCTAATACAGAACCATAGTATTTTGTACATAGTAGGAATTTCATAACTGTTAATTGAATTCTCTTAACTATTTTTGTGTATATGAATGTATGTGTTGATTACAAAGAGAAAATCATATACAAATACCATGTTTAGGATTATATATTTCAAATGTTATATATGCATATGGTGAAGCATAGTGTTATACAGACTCATCTGACTCCCATATCTGTGTGCAATATGTGTAAATAAATTATAAAATTGAATTTGGATAATTAGATTAGATGCTAATAGCTACTCAGGGTGAAAGTAATTAGATTCTTTCTAGTGTACAAACTACAAAGTAGGCTTGGATAATATTTTCAAGGCCTTCATATTTAGTAAATGAAATCAAAATTAGATATATCTTTAGGGTAAAGGGATATGAGTTCAAGTAAGGGGATATAGTATTTTATAGTGATAAGTATCATTTGCACTTCAGTTCCTTCATTGGATCACAGTGTCTTTCATTATCCCTCAGACTTTTAAGATAAGAACAGATTATTAGCATTTTCCTTTGATATCTCAGAATGCTAATTCTTTTTAACCTTAAGATCTCAGGATACTTAAAAGGTGGCATATAGTTCCAATTTTCTTATAACATCTTTTAAAAAGATTGTCTATTTTCAAGTTATATCTGTTCCTGTATATAATTTCTTTCCATTTTTCTATGTTGTAAGCCACTTTTGTAACAAAGATTAAGAAAGAGAAAAGAAACCATAGTTGAGCAAAACTAACCAAACACATCCCGCAGGTCTTTTTTTTTTTTTTTTTTTTTTTTTTTTTTTTTAACTTTTTATTGACAGAACCCATGCCAGGGTAATGTTTTACAGCATTATCCCTTGCACTCACTTCTGTTCTGATTTTCCCTCTCCCCCCTTCTACCCCTCTCCCCCAGATGGCAAGCAGTCCTTTACATGTTAAATAGGTTACAGTATATCCTAGATACAATATATGTGTGCAGAACCGAACAGTTCTCTTGTTGCACAACATCCCCCATGTCTTAACAGAATATAAAATATTTCATATCCAAAGTTTAGAGAAGATGTAGAGAATGATATATAAATGTAGAGAAAATATATTTTCTCAAATTTTCCCATTATAATTATGGAGTACTCAAGTTTATTGTTCTTTTTTTATTGTATCTTAGAAGCTAAAGAAAAGATATAAAAAGGAATCAAAGGTCTGATAAAATTCATTTTATTCCAAGTTAGTTTTTGAAGTGGTTGATATGTGCAGTGGTCAATAGATAATACAGAAGCTCAGAAGCTGAACTAGTCAAAGAGAAAACATAGATGTACTGAATGGGAAGCACTTTATAATGATCAAAAATTTCAAATATTCAAATGGATTGATGAGCTTATTAATTTAGGAGTTCCTTCAAATAATAGAGATAGCAACCTGTGCATTCCTGTCCATACTATGAAACTCTTATCCATGTCCTTTAAAAAAATTTCATTACAACCTTCTGGAGGCATTTCTTATTTTCTCTTCATATTTTGAGGATACAAATAGATTATTTTGACTGTTTTCATATCATCCTTCATTTACGTCAAGAATGAGGGATGATGCCTGATTTTTTTTTTTTATTCCTTCCTTATTGGTTGTGTGTTGTACCTTGTTCACATTCATTCTGTATCCCTCCATAGTCCTCTGCATGATAATCATTTTTCATTCTATAGAAAAATTTTGTTCTATTACTTGCTGTTTTACAGCAATAATGGTAGAACATTGGTACTAAAAATGTATTCTAGTGAATCAAGTATTTTTTGTAATCAACAAAAAGTACCACTTAATCTTATATGCTTTATACCTCTTACTTATGAAATAGCAAAAAATGTAATCCACTGTTGAAACTTATTGTTCCTACTAATATTCTCATTAAAGATGCCCTCAATTCCGACAGATGAGATTCCTATGGAGATTTTTTTTTCATTTTTATTTTTTATTTTAAAGATTTTGTATAGCTGGGAATGTAAGCATATAAATTAGTAGTCTAGTGTCCTGGCAGCTATCTCTCTTTAGTAAGTCAGATATTTGTTGACTAAAGGACTTTCTAGTCTTTTGGGGTCTCTTTGTGATCATTGGATAAAATTATGATAGCTTGTATTGATGTAATTTCTTTCTTTCTTTCTTTCTTTTTTGCTGAGGCAATTGAGGTTAAGTGACTTGCCTAGGATCACATAGCTATGAAGTATTAAATGTCTGAGACCGGATTTGAACTCATGCCCTCCTGACTTCAAGACCAGTGTTCTATCCACTTTGCCATCTAGCTGCCTGTTGTAATTTCTTTTGTCCATTTCCCACTTCTGATTTTTAATTATTTGTTTAAATAGTTCATGGTTAAATTGTTCCATTTGAACATGTTGGAGTTTTTTTGTTATTTTTTCTTTCTTTTAAAAAATGAATTTTATATATTATACAGCCATATTTGTGTCAAATAGTGGTTTTCTGTAGAGCAGAGTAGGAAGGGAGAGAGTGAGATACTTTAGAATTTAAAATGTAGCAAAAAAACAAATAAAACTAAATAAAAAAAAATCTGACCTTAATTGACTCAGGAGTAATTACTGTATCAACAAGAAATTTTTCCTATCTATTTAGATATATCTATTTTTATGACGTTATTTGTCATTTATTGTGTCCATGGCCTACTAATTTCATTTATTTATTTTTATTATTAAAGCTTTTTATTTACAAAGCATATACATGGATAATTTTTCCAACACTGACCCTTACATAACCTTTTGTTCCATATTTTCCTCTCCTTCCCCTTACCCCCTCTCCTAGCTGGCATATAATTCAATGCATGTTAAATATGTTGAAATACATGTTAGATTCAATATATGTATACATATTTTATATATCTTGTTGCACAAGAGAAATCAGATCAAGAAGGAAGAAAAGAAAAATGAGAAATTAAACAAAATGCAAGCAAATAACAACAGAGAGAGTGAGAATGCTATGTTGTGTTCTACACTCTGTTCCCATGGTTCTCTCTCTGGGTGTAGATGGTTCTCTTCATTACTGGAACTGGTTTGAATCATCTCAATGTTGAAGAGAGCCACGTCCATCAGAACTGATCGTCATACAGTCTTGTTGTTGCCGTGTATAATGATCTCCTGGTTCTGCTCATTTCACTTAGCATCAGTTCATGTAGGCCTCTCCAAACTTCTCTGAAATCATCCTGTTGGTCATTTCTTACAGAACAATAATATTCCATAGCATTCATATATCACAATTTATTCAGCTATTCTCCAATTGATGGGCATCCATTCAGTTTCCAGTTTCTTGCCAGTATAAAGAGGGCTGCCATAGACATTTTTGCACATGTGGGCCCCTTTCCCTTCTTTAAGATCTCTTTGGGATATAAGCCCTGTAGAAACACTGCTGGATGAAAGATTATACACAGTTTGATAACTTTTTGAGCATAGTTCCAAACTGCTCTCCAGAATGGTTGGATTCGTTCACAGTTCCACCAACAATGTATCAGTGTGTCCCAGTTTTCCCACATCTCCTCCAATATTCGTCCTTATCTTTTCCTGTCATCTTAGCATGGCCTACTATTTTTAAAAAAGAAAATACTCATTATAAAGAGATGTGAGGCTTCTGTGAAATATTTTAGTCTTTGTGATGAGGTCCTCAGCAACTGGGTGTGGTTGGCCCAGAGGGACTGGAGTTTGATGCAATTGTTCCCTGGGGCAGGCAGGGAAAAGGGGTCTGATAGGAATTAGTTTAGCTTTGTGGTCCCATCTTTTGTGGAAGTCATGGGAAGACTCACCTTGTTATGTCCTATCAGAAATCTGAGTTATCAGTTTCAATTGATCAAGGATGGACAGAAGCAGCTACACCCAAAGAAAGAACACTGGGAAATGAATGTAAACTGCTTGCATTTTTGTTTTTCTTCCCGGGTTATTTATAGCTTCTGAATCCAATTCTCCCTGTGCAACAAGAGAACTGTTCAGTTCTGTGCACATATATTGTATCTAGGATATACTGTAACCTATTTAACATGTAAAGGACTGCTTGCCATCTGGGGGAGGGGGTAGAGGGAGGGAGGGGAAAAGTCAGAACAGAAATGAGTGCAAGGGATAATGTAAAAAATTACCCTGGCATGGGTTCTGTCAACAAAAAGTTATTAAAAAAAAAAAAGAAATCTGAGTTATACATATATATATATATATATATGTATGATGTGGAGCAGGAATCCTGCCTCCATTATCAGAACTTTAATCACCCAACTTGGTCCCATAGTCATACACTAAGGTAGACCAAATCCCTTAGGACTATCTTATTTGCTCCCTTCTCACTGTGTAGCAGATGGGCTTGTGAGTTTATTTTGGGATTGACTCCTCCCTAACTCCTCCCCAACTCTTCCTTATTTCCTCCCTAACTCCCTAGATCCTCTCTTTACTTCCCTCCCCTTTGTCACTGGAAATACATTGCTTAATCATATTTGATTTAGCCCATGGGCCCTTTTCATGTCAATAAATGGCACCTTGGTGGCTGTGATAAATGCCTCATGTCAATGATTCACATTGAGAACTGTGTGTGTGTGTGTGTGTGTGTGTGTGTGTGTGTGTGTGTGTGTATGTGTGTGTGTGTAATAATGTGTTAAGGATCTCAAATTTAAAGTATTAATAGTCAAACTGCAGTTCCGTTAAACTGATAATCTAAAAACCAATTCCTAATAGTTTTGGTGCCCTTTTCTTTTATAAAAATTTTTAGCTTTTTATTTTTAAAATATATTCATAGTTTTCAACATTCGCCCTTATAAAACATTGTGTTCCAATTTTTTTCTCCCTTCTTTCCCCCAACTCCTTTCTTAGACAGCAATATGTTTCTATACATATTTCTATAATCATCATGCTGCACAAGAAAAATCAGATCAAAAAAAGGAAAAAAATGAAAAAGAAAAGAACAAGCATGCAAATAACAAAAAAGGTGAAAATATTATGTTGTGATCAAGACTTAGTCCCCACAATCCTCCCTCTGAATGCAGATGGCTCTCTCCATCACAAGTCTATTGGAATCATCCTGAGTCATTTCATTGTTGAAAAGAGCCACATCCATCAGAATTGATTGTTGCTTAATTTTATTGTTGCTGTGTACAATGTTCTCTTGGTTCTACTCACTTCACAGCATCAGTTCATGTAAATCTCTCCAGGCCTTTCTGAAATCATCCTGCTGATCATTTCTTATAGAATGATAATATTCCATAACATTCATATGTCATAACTTAGTCATTCCCCTAAAGATGGGCATCCATTTAAGTTTCCAGTTCCTAACCATTACAAAAAGAATTGCTACAAACATTTTTAGTCCATTGCAAGGGCGAATGTTTCTTTTCCCTTTTTTTATGATCTCTTTGGGATAAAGCCTCAACAGAGACAAGGCTGGATCAAAGGGTATGCACAGTTTGATAGTCCTTTGGGCATAGTTTCAAATTGCTCTCCAGAAAGGTTAGATCAGTTCACAACTTCACCAACAATGTATTACTGTCCCATTTTTCTCACATCTCCTCTAACATTCATAACATTCTTGTCATGTTAGCCAATCTGAAAGGTTTCTAGTAATATTTCAGACTTGTCTTAATTTGCATTTCTCTGATCAATAGTGATTTAGAACATTTTTTCATATGACTAGAAATAGTTTGAATTTCATCTATGGCAGCCCTTTATGTAGTGGCAAAAAACTGGAAACTGAATGGATGCCCATCAATTGGAGAATGGCTGAGTAAGTTATGGTAAATGAATGTTATGGAATATTATTGTTCTGTAAGAAACTACCAGCAGGACGATTGCAGAGAGGCCTGGAGAGACTTACATGAACTCGACTGATGCTAAGTGAAATGAGCAGAACCAGGAGATCATTATACATGGCAACAATAAGATTATATGATGATCAATTCTGATGGACATGACTCTCTTCAACAATGAGATGATTCAGACCGGTTCTAACAGTTTAATGATAAATGGAGTCATCTATATACACCCAGAAAGAGGACTGAGTGTGGTTCACCACATAGCATTTTTACTCTTTTTGTTGTTGTTGGCTTGCATTTTATTTTGTTTCTCATTTTTTTCTGGTTTGATTTGATTTTTCTTGTGTGGCAAGGTAATTGTGTAAATATGTATGCATATTGGATTTAACATATATTTCTACCAGTTTAACATATATTGGACTACTTGCCATCTAGGAGAGGGAGTGGGAGATGGAGGGGAAAATTGAAACACAAGGTTTTGCAAGGGCTGATGTTGAAGAATTGTCAGTGCATCTGTTTTGAAAAATAAAAAAGTTTTAATAAAGGAAAAAAATTAAAAAGAGGTGTTAGACTCAGAGTATAGACTAAAACAAACAAACACACAAATATACATACATATAAAAAAATGTCTTTATCTGAAAATTGTGCGTTCCTATCTTTTGACCATTTATCAGTTGGAGAATGGTTCCCTTTTCTCTAACTCTACTAGTATCATTGCAAAAGTATAAGAAGGCTATATAAGCTTAAGGATCACTTTCAAGTTTTTCTTTGTCTTATGGACCAAAAGAAACAAAAACAAAAACAAAAACATTTTTATGTGATAACCATCTCCACAGTTAACTAATGATTTCTCTAAAAACATATCCATAAATGGATAGTATTACTATAGCCTTTGTATCCAATGACCGCCATACCACAGTAACACATCTGATTAGGACTTTGTTCAAGGTTCATAATAGAAATAACACAAAATACAAATTGCATTTTATAAAGAAAATAGTAAAACATATACTCCTCGAAGGCAAGGAGATTCTATTTTGGTTTTCTATTCCCAATACTTAGCCCAAGGCCTTGTACAGAGTAGGTACTTAATAAATACTTGTTGAATTGAAAGTTAAAGTGCTATATAAATGTATTCTAGGCTCAAGAGGAATAAGTATTAGGTTATATGCAGATTAATCAAGAAATAGAAACACCTAATATAAAGCCAGTGGAAATTCATAGAATATTTTATCTTCTCTGAAAGGTGTGATATTTCTAGTTAGAAGGGCTAATACAAATTAATACAGTACCAGACTAGTCCTTCTAACTAGTTCTATTTATATAGCACTCTAAACTTTCAATTCAACAAGTATTTATTAAGTACCTACTCTGTACAAGGCCTTGGGCTAAGTATTGGGAATAGAAAACCAAAATAGAATCTCCTTGCCTTCGAGGAGTATATGTTTTACTATTTTCTTTATAAAATGCTTTCCTGAGAAAGTCTGTTAATGGAAATATTGCAAATATGCCTTCTTCTATTATACAGATAGACAACTGAGTCTAAGTGAGACTCAGTGTTTGGTCCACAGCCACATAGCTAGCTGATGCTGACCTGAGACTTACAATTTTTCTCATTTTAAGTCTAGTACTTTCTCTACTATACCCAGTAGTTTATCAGTTTTTGTGATATATCCAATTAATAATAGATAAGGTACCCATTTCTAAGTACAAAGAGACTAGTTAGACTCCAAAGGTACAGCATGAAAGTCCAAAAATGTGTGTTCTATTTGATGTAGAGAATTCAGACCTATCGTTTTGCTTCTAATTAGTCTTTATGCTTGATTCTAGACAAGTTCTTTCAAGACTTAGAGCTTCAGTTTTCTCATCTGTCAAATAGAAGAATAATATTTACACTATCCAAGAATGTTTGAAGGAAAGCCCTTTGTAAACTTCAAAGAGCTAGAGAAATAAGTTATTCAGTTCAAGATGAAAAAACAACATACAACTAAATACAATATCAACATCACTTACCAGAGCCTTTATTTTTGCTTTGAGCATATGGTTGAATAATTCAATGTCACTCTTCACAAAGATATTTAAAGGCAATTACTTACTTGAATTGGCTTAGAAAATGCCATCAGAAAATTGGAAATGATTTTCTCAGCTAGATATTCTATTTTAAATACAATTCATTCTCTTCTCTGAGAGAAAATGTACTACATTACTGGTTATTTCTTTATCTTGCTATTTAGCAGCTTATAGTCATTTTAAGATTTTACAATAGAGAGTGATTATGATTAAATAGAGTAAGGAAGAGAAAGGGAAGAGAATAAGCATTTATATATAACCTACTGTCAGGCAATGAAAGTTTTTTTCCCATGTAGATTTTCAGACTGAACAGATTTTAATAGCTAATGATGATAAATAAATTTTACCTTGCTTTTACTATGTGCCAGACTGTGCTAAGCACTGTAATGCCAATGAAACTGAGGCAAGATAGAGATTAGAGAGTTTTTAATATTTTATTTGAGAGGGAGAGATTGTGCTGGGGGAGAGAGGATATTGCCCCCAGGGCTGATGTCTCAAAGCATCCAGCATTGAATGTGAGTTTCCCATGAAATATATATGACTCTAAGCTTGGGGAGATACACAAAGGCAGTGGGGTGGAATCCAAACTCTGGTGAGCGGAAATATCCAGGAAGGGACCATCAATCTGGTTCTGACAGGTTAGGGATACAACCATAAATTCTTACAAATTGGGAAGATTTAGGAGGTGTCCAACTAGAGCCAGGAAGTCTGGGAATTACAGATACCAATTAGGTATCTGAGAGTTTTATCTTTTGGAATGCCAGATCTCCACAGCCCTAATTATCTCAGTTCTAATGAGCAGAAAAGGGGAGTTGCAACCAGGGGGATTGAGGCAGAACAATTCAAGGGACTCAGTCAAAACAATTAAGGGAAACTGAGGCAGGACAATTTAGGGAAACTGAGTCAGGGAATTGTGGTACAACAGCACTTTATAATTATTATCTTATTTGATTCTCACAACAACCCTTGGATATAAGTACTATCATTATCTCCTTTTTACAGATGAGGAAATTGAGGCAAATAGAATCATATAGCTAGTAAATATCTGAGACTGGGTTTGAACTCAGGTCTTTCTTCAGGCATTCTAGAACCAACACTCTATAGTAGACCCTATTATACTACTTAGCTGTCCCATAATATAAAAATAACAGTATTTGGTTCCAGAGAAAGTAATAATAAATCTTAAAAGATTTTAAAATATGTACACTCTATTCCACAACTAAAGATTAACATCAACAATTTAAACATGTAAATGGATTTTTCTCCCATTTGAAAGGGAATCTAAGCCAATTCAAATTTAATCTAAGCATTTTAAATGGCTAATATATAATACTATAAGACATTATCCTAAACACTGAAGGTAAAAAGAAAAAGTAAAAAATGATCCTTGCCTTCCCTTTTACAATCTAGTAGAGGGATACAGTTTGTAAACATAAGTATATACATGGTAAATTGAGACAGAAGAGAAAACAAGTAGGACAAGAAAGACTTCCAGTTGGAGGAAACAAATGAATTGAACTTTGAATAAAGAAAGGAATTCTAAGTGATAGGAGTAAAAAGAGAATGCATTCCAGGTATGGAAGATAGCCTATGCAAAGGATATGGAAGCCAGGTTAAGAGAATAATTAGGCCTGTTTTCCTGGAACATTAGAATGTGTGAAGAGTAGTAATGTAAATTAAATCTGAATTTCTTTAGATGCCAAGTTGCCAAGTTTATATTTTTTTCCTGGAGGCAATGAGGACCCACTGAAGACTCTTAAAGATAGGAGTCGAAGGAATAATCTTTTAAAAATTTCTGTTGATTTTTCTTGAGACCTTACATGGGATCTTTGAATATTAGAAAAGAAAAAAAAAGAGAGAACACCACAATTAATGATGAGGAATATACAGAAAGTTTTAAATGAAAATTATTTCTAGATGAAAAATTTTTAGAAGAGAATATTACTAAGATATTCTATAAGTCAAAGTTTACAGAACACTTTCCTTTCAATAACCTTGTTAAGTGGGTAGTAATAGTATTATCCCCGTTTTACAGACAAGGAAATTGAGATTTAGAGAAATGAAATAATTTGCCCAAGCTCACATAGAACTTATAAGCAACTCAAGTAGCAAATATTAAAATTAGCTTTTACCACTTCAAATTCAGTGGGTATTTTTTTTGACTATTTCATACTGATTTTCATCTTCTACAATCTTGCTAATTAAGTACTTCAAATGATATATTTGAATTCCTACCTTTGAATCCTAAAGTATATAGAATCTAATTACATAATCACATATACATGACTAAGAAATTCTTATGCTTATGTGTATATTATTATACATACATGTGATTCCAGGTAAGTCTTATGCATCTATATAGACACATGTATATATTCATGCATAGATGTATGAGACATGCCCAGAGACAGGTCTATATATAACTTCATGTATAGATATTATATATAGATATATAAATATATAGGTGTTTAGAGGCATATTTTATATATATATATGTATATATATATATATATATATATATATATATATATATACACACACACATACTTATGATGAGGGAAACTATCCTGAATGTGGGGGAGAAGACAGGGGGTAAAAGCTCCAGAAACTCTTTGAAGGGGAGAAACTCTCCTTGAACTCTTGAGATCTCCCCTGTGAAAGACCTGCCCCAGGGAATCAAGATAAGTAGTTTCATTCTGTTATCCTGGTGGAAACTGGCAACACCCTCTACTAATTACACCCTCTATTGAGTTGAAGATTGCTCCAGAACCACTCATTCAATTGGAGATATCCATCTGATTTTTCAACTCAAACTGCTCTTAGCTCCAGGCCAGTATCTGCCCATAAAACTAAGAACTGTCACCAAACCTCTTTACAAATCTCTTGATTATATTAGGGGTTTTCTGCTAAGATAATTCTTTTCTTAGTGGAAAAAAAAAAAAAAAGCTTTCCTTTTATTTCCACAGATACTCGGGTTCATGAATTCTTTTCATGTGGACCTGCATCTCTCTTTCTGAACCCAATCTCATACCTCATCACTTGTACACACATTTATATATATGTCCATGAAAATTGCTGAGTCATATGTATGTGTGTATATCTTGCCTAATTAAGACTTTCAGATTGTTTCATGCATTTTTTAATATAATACATATACAGCAAGTTCGAAATGCCACAAAAACAGATTTGTTTTTTTTCTTCCTGTTGATGAAGTCTTGAGTAACCAGGCAGAATCAGTAGAGAAATCTGAAGTACTGACAAGATTATTGCCTGAGGCAAGCAGAGAAGGGTACCTGCTGTGGAGCTCATGGGTAACCCCACCTTGGGTGTCCAGTCAGAAATCCAAGTTATGTCAAACTCCTGAGGCTAAATTTGCTCTATAAATCCATCTATGGCTCACATCATTATTGCTGAATTTCTTATGGGTTACACTGCCATGGCAGCGTTAATGGTGTCTTTCCTGTCATCCCCCCACCACGCCTCATGATATAATCTCATTCTTTATGCCTAGGTCATGAACCCATTTTGACCTTATCTTGGTGTACAGTGTTAAGTGTGGGTTCATGCCTAGTCTCTGTTCATACTAATATCTAGTCTTGGGGTTTGTCAAACACTAGATTATTAAAGTTATTGACTGTTTTATCCTTTGAACCTAACCTATTCCAATGATCAACTAGTCTATTTCTTAGCCAATACCAAATGGAAACCACTTTATCTTGATTCCCTGGGGTGGGTCTCAGGGGAGAGCTTCTCTGAGGAAGTTTTTCAAGTGTTTCCCCCAAAATCTGAAAGAGAGAGAGAATGAGAGAGAGTTTCGGGGCTCACCTCATCAATACTATTTCCTTTAACCAGATAGGAAAAACTGTATATAGATTGAAATTTATCATGGAATGGCAAACACAGGCTTCCCTTGCAAACCCAGTGAAATATTGCTAGGTCTAAGCTGACAGTTAGGCTGAAATGAGAATTAAGTACTGTTTCAGAAAGGTGCCATCATCCAATGAAACTATTTCCTATATGCAAATTGGTAGTATGGATAGGAAGATAAGACATTTTTGAATAAATCTTTTATGAAAGAAACAAATTAAATGATTACATTAAAAAAAACAAACCTTGCTATCTTATTTACACATGTTTTCCTATGTTGTTAGTCAAATTACTATTTTATACCAGGAATCTTTCTGTTGGGATGGCAGGGGCAAGGTAATAATTGCATGATAACAGCAGCAATAGCTGCAACCTAGAAACCATTCTCACATATGTGGCCCTGGTATACACAACAGAAAGAATGTTAGGATATAAAGAAGACATGGAACCTGTCCTCAAAGAACTTTCTGTCTATAAAAGGGAAGGAAAGGAAAAAGAGGATCAGGAAGAATAAGAGGAAGAAGAAGGCTGATATGAAATTTAGAATTTATAATGGAAAATAAAAAATGGGTTAAAGTTTGTGAACTACACCCCCCCACACACATACACATACCCCACAACAGTAAAACTCAAATTTGAGTTTTAATCTTATTAATTTTTTTATTATTAACTGTTGATTTTAACAATTGTTCAAACATTAAGATGGCAGGGAAAAATAGCAATTGACTTTGGTCCTCAAAAAGTGAATATACACATATGTAATCATTTTCCTCTCAACCTAAACAAATGCAATGAAAGCAGTAGTCGTTAATTAAATAAGCAAACCATTTGTTTAAGAAATAGACTATTATTTTACTGGTTGATAAATACTGGGTAGACTTTAGTTTCGCATCTATATATGAATAATTGAATAATCAAGTTAAGGCATCCTATATGTACATTGGAAAGTGAATGGATTTTAAAAATATCATTTCTTTTTATTAGACTATGGGGAGCCTGTCATTTGTATATAAATAAATGAGTAAAAGTTTTGAGAAATTCTATGAAAATTTAGTGCTAGAATATAGAGTAGCTTTTTTCAAGGTGATTTTAAGAAAAATTAAGCTGTAATCTTTAACTGAGAGCAGGGCTTGTCTAGTAAAAAGTACTTTCACAATTTGGTTAGATTTTATTTAAATTTTTAGAACTTGGACATTCATTAACAGAAGGTGTAGACTCAAAGGGTGTTTGCTTTGCAAGTACTTCCTATTGAAGACAGCCTGGAGATGAAGTTCTACCATACAGCCAGCTTTTGTGCTAGTAGATCTCTGCCTTCCTTTGGTAAAAAAGGAAGGAAGGAAGGAAGGAAGGAAGGAAGGAAGGAAGGAAGGAAGGAAGGAAGGAAGGAAGGAAGGGGCAAACCATTCTCCAATTGATAAATGGTCAAAGGATATGAACAGACAATTCTCAGATGAAGAAATTGAAACTATTTATAGACATATGAAAATATGCTCCAAATCATTATTAATCAGAGAAATGCAAATTAAGACAACTCTGAGATACCACTACACAGCTGTCAGATTGGCTAGAGTGACAGGGAAAGATAATGTGGAATGTTGGAGGGGATGTGGGAAAACAGGGACACTGATACATTGTTGGTGGAATTGTGAACACATCCAGCCATTCTGGAGAGCAATTTGGAACTATGCTCAAAAAGTTATCAAACTGTGCATACCCTTTGATCCAGCAGTGTTTCTACTGGGCTTATACCCCAAAGAGATACTAAAGAAGGGAAAGGGACCTGTATGTGCCAAAATGTTTGTGGCAGCCCTGTTTGTAGTGGCTAAAAGCTGGAAAATGAATGGATGCCCATCAATTGGAGAATGGTTGAGTAAATTGTGGTATATGAACGTTATGGAATATTATTGTTCTGTAAGGAATGACCAGCGGGATGAATACAGAGAGGCCTGGTGAGACTTACATGAATTGATGCTAAGTGAAATGAGCACAACCAGGAGATGATTATATACCTCAACAATGATACTGTGTGAGGATGTATTCTGATGGAAGTGGATCTCTTCGATAAAGAGAGCTAATTCAGTTTCAATAGATCAAAGATGGACAGAAGCAGCTACACCCAAAGAAAGAACACTGGGAAATGAATATAAACTGCTTGCATTTTTGTTTTTCTTCCCGGGTTATTTATACCTTCTGAATTCAATTCTCCCTGTGCAACAAGAAAACTATTCGGTTCTGCACACGCATATTGTATCTAGGATAGTAAAGGACTGCTTGCCATTTGGGGGAGGGGGTGAAGGGAGGGAGGGGAAAAATCAGAACAGAAGTGAATGCAAGGGATAATGCTGTAAAAAATTAACCTGGTATGGGTTCTATCAATAAAAAGTTATTTTAAAAAAAGGAAGGAAGTGGGGGGGGGGAAGAAGGAAGGGAGGAAGGGAGAGAGGGAGGGAGGGGAGAGTTAATGTTCTGTTGTAACAGGCCTAAGATGGGATGGAGGTACTAACAAACAATACATCTTTATATATTCTACAATTTATTTACTTAAAGCAGGAAATGTGGAGTTGTGGAACAAACTCTTGACTTGGGGTCTAAAGATTTGGATTCAAATTCCATATTTGCCACTTAGTAGCTGTGTAACCCCAGATAAGTCTTAGGATCATAGAATTCTCAGTTTGAAAAAGACTTTAGAGATAATTTATTCTAATGTCCTCATTTTGCAGATAATGATTCTGTTAAGTGAGCAAATCATTTAACTGCTATCTGCCTCAGTTTCCTCATCTGTAAAAGAGGGATAATACTTCTCTGGGTTATTGAAAGGATAAAATAAGATAATAATTGGAAAGCATTTTACAAACCATAAAACAAAATATAAATGCTAGTAATTATTATTATTACTACTCTTGTTGTTGTTCTCTTCTGCCTCTTCCTTCTCTTCCTTCTCTTCCTCCTCCTCCTCCTCTATTGTGAGACTGAGACCCATACAATGTAATGACTTATAAATAGTAAATCTAGAATTCAAACCTGAGTCTTTATGTACAAACATTCTTTCTATAATACCATAGTTTCACCTTTCCAGACCTCAGGTTCTTCTCTTTTGAAAATGAGGTTTTAAATTTCATGTTAGATCTAAGATCTCTTCATGTTCTAATTTCTGTGATTTGAAAGAAAAATTTATATCTTCTTCAGTTCACAAGCAAATTTATATTTATATGAATGCACTTATAAACAAATGGAAAACTTTTCATATTCAAAAATTATCTTTGTATGGAAAATGCCATAATTACACAATGAGGTGAAGGAATTTCCTGATAAAGCTGCTCGAGTAGTTTTATCCCAAGTTTTTGTTGTGTTGATTGAGAAAAGTAGACATGGTTACATAACTGGGTTTGGGAAAGAAAGAATGCTTATGTACTTTTTCCAATTTTTTTTCCTTTTAAATTGATTTTATATTGTTTTCTAAGCTAATTTGTACTTTGAGTTTGAAACTGAAAAGTATAATTGAGCATCTCAGAAGAGACTGATATTTTAGAAGAACAAGATATTTCTTGCTGGTGCTTTCTTAACTCTCTTCTGATTTTTTGATTTCTTCCTTTTGCAACATTGTTTATAGATAAGGAAAACAGTGAAAAGAATATGGGACTTGGAGGTAGGAGACCAGGTGTTGAGGAGTATTGAAGATTGAAAGGCTTTGAATCTCTGCTTATATACTAATTGGTTTCCTGATCCTGGGCAAACTGTTCAATTCAATTGTTTAACTCAGTTAGTTTCTACAGACATTGTAATGCCAGAGAAACTGAGGCAAGATAGAGATTAGAGAGTATTTAATATTTTATTTGAAAGGGAGAGATTTACTGGGACCAAATGGATCTATGTTTTGGTCCCAGGGCTGAATGAGACTATTGTTTCCAAGAATCCAGCAAACAATGACATATATATATGATAAGTAGGGAAGGGCTAGAGTCATGATGTCTAAGACAGAAGGTCTTTTATCCTTATCAAATATTCTGATTATTAGGAGGGAGGGGTGCTGTGGCAGGACTGACCAGAACAATTAGGAACTGAGGCAAAACAATTCAGGGAAACTGAGGCAGAAAAATTTAGGGAAACTGAGGCAGGATAATAAAAGAGAACAGTGGCACAACAACATTAATTAAGCTTTTATTTTGGGCAAGGGATCATATCTTCATCTTTGTAAAAGATGAAAATTTAGAAATATAAATCTAGGTTTCATAGAAGGAGTTGTTGAGATCTTTCTAGATCATTTGAGGTCATCCTTAAATTTTACACTTTGGGAAACTGAGGCTGGGGTGATTGTCACTTGCCCAAAATTACATAGATAATAAATCCTAAGGTGTGAAATTTGACCTAGACTCTATTTTCAAAAATCTAATGCTTTTCCCACTGTATGACAATGTCTTCCAGGCTTACAAATTATAGGAAGGAATATAGAATGTAAATTAAAATTAGGTACTGATTAGCATGAATAATGATTATTATAAAATGGTCAAATTCTTACTATTTTAAGTTATAATTTTGTAAAATATATAAATTGTTTTAAGTCAGTGAAAATATGTGGTGTGAATTAAAATAATTTAAATGTTTCATGAGGTTTATTATTCACACTAATGAGGACCTGGCTACATACAAATAAGAATAATTCAAAAGAGGAAGTGATACAGACAAAACAGTGATTCAAACAAAATGTTTAACCTCTCTGAGAGTCAGTTTCCTCATTTGCAAAATGGTGATATTATTTGTACTGCTTACTTCAGAGGGTTGTTGTCAGGACATGCTTTTGAAACCTGAAAGTATTATTTACTTATAATTTATTTCTATCCTTACATTGAAAAAATCTACAAACAGCTACAAATAATTTTGGAAACCAAAAGTAAACACTTTCTTGGACATTTTGCTTACATATTATTTGCTACTTTTAGCAAATCCTTCAAGATTGTAAAAATAAATAAACAAAAATACAATCTCATAGGTGTGGAATGCATACATAAATCATTAAGCCTTTTAGTTTGAAAATTCTAACTCTCCACTTGGAACCACAGGCAATGCTAGATTGACCTTCCTTTGCAATCATTTTATTCTAATCTGTTTTTCCCTAATCAAGAGTTATAAGTACAAGATAGTATCAAGTATCAAGAAGAAAATATTTTTAAAAGTTTGTCAAAAGTCAACAAACTTTCAGAAGTGGCTCACCTTATTATAACCAGAGATCACTAGGGACTTAGAAGGAAATGGTTGCTAGGAGACGTCAAGGATAATTGCTTGTTCAAAAAGGTGTCTCCCATTTTCATTTGATTATTTAGAAATTCATTTGGGTTACCAATCTCCTCTTTTGAAAAACTGGTATTGAAGAGGGGACCCTGAAATTCTAAACATCCTTGAAGGAGGGAAAATCTCCTTTAACTCTGCCTCAGTGAGAGACCATCCTTGGGAACCAGATAAAGTGGTTTACCTGTTTGAGTCTTGAGCTAGAGAATTCCAATCCTATTTAAATGTAGATCTTCCATTCAATTCAACTCAAGCTGTACTCCAGAGCAACCCCCAGCTTGTAGCCAACTTGAGCTGTCCCAGCCTCCACTAAGACATTCAATATAAAAGAGCCAAATTAAAACCCTCTCTTTGCAGAGGTTCCAAACATGCCAGATATGCCAATCTTGGGATGCCAAGGAGCCTCTGTCCACTAGAATATGCTTTCCAGTGTTATCCTGTCTTTATCCTCACCGTTTTCCTAACCAGACTTTATGCTTCTCTGTCAGGATTTCTAATCCTTCCCTCTTACTTCCATTCCCTCTAATAAACCTCTTTTATCAATCTAGATTTTCGGGTCTGTAAAGGGAGTCCCCAAAGCTCCCTACCCTTGCACCAAATCTCAAGGGGTTGCAGGAAAACCAAACCTCTCCATTTGGTTCCCTGAACCCCAAACCTGCCACTAGATCTTATCATTTAACTCCCTGACCACCAGAAATCCTAATCTCATTTTGGTTCCCTAAATCTAAACCTTATCAGTATCATTTGGAGATCTATGGTTCTTTTATCATTAATATTGCAAATTAGCAACTATTTATAGCACTAATTATTGTGACTACATTAGTCTTCTTAGTTTTGCTCCTGATTTTCTGGACTTAAAGCCATGACTTTACTGCTGTTTCATTCTGGAATTTGCCTCTGTACCTCAGGTTTCTTAACCTGGAACATTCTATTACCTTTCCAGCCTTCTTATCCTGAAATATTCTCTACCAGGTTTACCTCCTCCCATTAGCAGATTTCTCCACTGGCCTCCACTTTAGGGAAGGGTCCAGGATCTGCCAATCTTCATTGATTTTCAATCTTTTCTATGAGTTTTCTGGACTTCAAACCCATGTCCCTGAATGTGTACCTTCATTTCCCCTTTGGTACCTTCCCAATACTTTTCAGTTCTTTTTTTTTGAGTGGCTTCCCCCATCTGAACGAGTGCAGCTTATTTTGTGACCTTTTTTTTTTTTTTTTTATGTTCCCAGAATAGTGTCTGGAGTCTCATTTGAATGATCTTTGATCTCTTCTCAGGTTACAATTGATCTACTCCTTAGGTAGATCCTGGGCAGCTACTAATGTACCCACATATTTGACTCGTCCAGCAGGTCACTTACATGTGGGTCTCGAGGTGGACAATGCCTGTAAGGCTAATGCCTGTAAAGGAATGGGGTTAGAAATGAGGAGGGAGACGAGTTGAAGTAGAGCAGGGTCTCTCATTTATTGAACGAAAAGGATATTAGTTATATATGATTTCTGGGTAGGGTGTTGCAATGTAAAGAGAAGAATGTCAGACCACAGGTATGGCTGACATCCTGGGGCATACTCGTTATCTAGTTCCTGGGCGGAGATGGCCAATTTTCTGGGACACACATTATCTTGTCTCAGGAATTTAGGACGTATTGTTTGTTCACAATAAGGTTTTAGCTAACCGTATCAGAGTTTACGCACAGGTAGTCACGTTCTTCTTGGCTCTTTGTTTCCTGGGGTGCCCGTAGGCACTAAGGTATAGGAGAGTCTTTTATACATGGTTTCTAGCACATATTAAGCCTTAAGGAATTCCTTAAATGACAAGCTGTAAAAAAATAAAAGCACCTGAACATTTTGTGTTTTTTTCCCAAGTCAGATATCAACTGATAACATTTTAGCATGTCTTCATTTGTGAACTGAACCTTTTAAAAGCTAAATATACTTAGCTCCATGATTTGTTACTAGTTATTCTAAGGACACAATATTTGCAACTTGGCAATCATGAAATTCCAAACCAAATGACTAATATTTATGTTCAGGCTATCATTGTCCAATCTAATTAGATCTATTTTTAATAAGTTGATAATTAGTACTGTGGTTAGCAGACACTGGTAATTTTAGTGGGTTTAATGAGGTGGTAGAGATGTATACAAAGAAAGGCGATTGGGAAAAGAAGTATAAGGTTCACAGAGAATTTACTCAGCAGCATTTCCAGGTAATTCCTGCCCATATTTTTATTGTCTGGACTATTGAAGCTGCTTTTAGGGGCTTAGGGGTTTCCATAGATGGTAATACAGAAAAAAGCAACAAGCTTTTATTAGGACTCCCGCACAAGAAGGGTTGTGATTTAACCTGAGATTTAACACGAGAAAGGAAGTATAAGAGGATAGGGGAAAGGACACATTTGGATTATAAATTAGAGTGTAATGCCAGAGAAACTGAGCAAGACAGAGATTAGAGACCAATTTAATAGTTTATTAAATGGAGAGATATACTGGGACCAAATGGATCCATGGTTGGTCCCAAGGCTGAACGAGACCATTATCTCAAAGAATCCAGCCCTGAGTATCAGAACAGCAAGATTTTTATAAGATAACAAGAACAAATGACATAATGGGAGAGGTACCTGCATGGGGATAACCTAATGGGAGGAGGCACCTAGGATGACACAATGGAGGTAGGTACTGGAGAGGTTAGTAATATTCTAATGGATAGACCTTTATCCTGTCAAACATTAAAAGGGAACTGTAGCACAACAAGAGAAACAAGTATACAATTGGATCTCAAGACAGAACAGAATATAGTTGTGACTCAGATGGGTCTTATAATAGAAGATCTTTAGGCCATGGCAGCAGGAGGAAGGAAATTTATCCTGCAAGATATATTCTTTGAAGTTGGTAGCCAGATATCTCTAGGATCTTAACTACATGTTATAGTTTTGGGTCTATGAACTTAGGTTCCATACTTTCGACAATAGCAGCTCTGGGATGCCAACCCTTGTTGACCCCTTGATCAAGGGTTTTATAGGAACTACTGGAGTTTTATTAGACTGATTGTATTCCCTAATACCTAGATGTGATATTCTCTTCTTTAAAATATAATGGTTCTCTGGGAGCAGGTTTCTTGGGGAGGTTTTCTGGAGGCAGCCTTAGTTTCAGTTCAAATCAATAATCACTTCAAATGCAGCCAGCTGATAAAATCCAAATGTTTATTTTCTCCTTTCAAGTCTTATCTCTTTTCTTGGGTCTGGTTAGCTTTCTTAGAGGCCTATCTCCCTCTTTGGTTCCAAGAGCTCTTGCAGCTTGTCTTTTAGTTCTTCCAGCTTTTGCCTCTAGCTCAACTCCGACTTGTGGCTTCTCAATCTCCAAATGATGCTCCCCTCTCAATCTTTTCCAACTGAACTCTCCTGACTGAGCTCAGTTGTTTTTATGCTCTTTTAGAGGTGTAAACTCAAAGGTTGATTCCTCCTCTGAGAGTGGGATTATGGGAGGTGTGAATTTGAATATCTCACACTAAACCCTGAAATCTCCCAAATGTGTGAACTAATGTATGAGCTAATGTGTGAACTCTCAAAGATGTTAACTTAAGCATTGTTTCTATGAATACTAGTGACTTAACACCTTGTAAGGATTTGCTCTAATGTGTGAACCAATAAGCATTGTATCAATTCCATTGAGTTAACACTAGGATTCTAACATCTGGAATCTGAATGATTTCAGATAGAATGATGATTTTAAGGGTCAATAATTAAATCTATAGAAGTTGACATCCAGTTCCAATGGTCTTATGATGAAGAGAGTCATCTGCACCCAAAGAAAGGATTGTAGGGACTGAGTGTGGATCACAACATGACATTTTCACTTTTTTGTTGTTTGCTTGCTTTTTGTTTTTTTCTCATTTTCTTTCCTCTTTGATCTGACTTTCCTTCTGCAGCATGAAAATTGTGGAAATATGTATAGAAGAATTGCACATATTTAGCATATATTTGATTACTTGTCATCTAGGACAGAGGTGGGAGGAAAAGGAGGAAAAAAATTTGGAACATGAGATTTTGCAAGGATAAATGTTGAAAATTATCTATGTTTTGAAAATAAAAAGCTTTAATTTAAAAAAAAAGAAGTTGGCATTAATATGGTATAGTGAATAGGCTTTGGACTTGATGTCAAGAAGACATGATTTCTAATTCTGCCTCAGGCTCTTCCTAGCTGTGTGACTATGAGTAAATTACAACCTATTTCAGCATCAGTTTGCACATCTGCAAGAAGGAGGATAACAATAACAACTATTTCCTAGGGTTCTTATGAGGATTAAATAAGAGAATACCTTTAAAATACTTTATAAATCTTAAGCACATAATAGAAAAAAGCACAGAACATATACATATATGAGAATCTAGAGGAAGTAAAGATACATTATCATGAGAATTATCAAGCTCAGAAAATCAGAGGGATAGTAATGGATTTGTGAGGAAGGGCAAATAACATTATGCAGGTTCTCATTTCACTCTACTTCAGAACAAAAGTTGATATTGAGGATGCCCACCAGTTGGGGAATGGCTGAACAAATTATGGTATATGTATGTTGTGTTCTTTTTTTTTTTTCTGTTTTTTTTAAAATCATAGCTTTTTATTTACAAGATATATGCATGTGTAATTTTTCAGTATTGACAATTGCAAAACCTTTTGTCCCAATTTTTCCCCCCTTCCCCCCACTCCCTCCCTCAGATGGCAGGTTGACCAATACATGTTAAATATTTTAAAGTATAAGTTAAACACAATATATGTATACATATCCATACAGTTATTTTGCTGTACAAAAAGAATCAGACTTTGAAATAGTGTACAATTAACCTGTAAAGGAAATCAAAAATGCAGGCGGACAAAAATAGAGGGATTGGGAATTCTATGAAGTGGTTCATACTCATTCCCTAGAGTTCTTTCGCTGGATGTAGCTGGTTCAATTCATTACTGCTCTATTGGAACTGATTTGGTTCATCGCATAGTTGAAGAGAGCCATGTCCATCAGAATTGATCATCATATAGTATTATTGTTGAAGTATATAATGATCTCCTGGTCCTGCTCATTTCACTCAGCATCAGTTCATGTAAGTCTCTCCAGGCCTTTCTGAAATCATCCTGTTGGTCATTTCTTACAGAACAATAATATTCCATAATATTCATATACCACAATTTATTCAGCCATTCTCCAATTGATGGGCATCCACTCAGTTTCCAGTTTCCAGTTATCTTTGATAATTGATTAGAAGGAGTTCTAAAATGATTATTATATAATTGGAGATACTTGATACTGACAATCTCCAAAATTTTGTTTTTGTTAAGCTGTGAAAGAAGTACTGCATAAAATATAATGAAAATGGCTGTCATAATGAAGAATCTGGATAAACTTTTCATAGGAGACTAAAAGGGTAATGAATTTTTTTTTAAGTTCTGCTACTATTGTACTATTCTCTTTATATTAGATTATATTGATATTACAAAATTATCTGAAAAGTTAGTTGGCTCATGCTCTATTAAAGAACATCTCCATATCTAAGATGAAAACAATTAAATGAGTAATTTACAAGATGATTTTTTTACAAGTGTCAGAACTAATGATACTCATATAGCTATCATATGTAGATAACCAAAAAATCAATGACTTTATAATTACACTTTACTTGGCATAGGCAGACTTAACCCACAACTTCAAAATCTTTTCTTTATTTTAGTACCAAACTAGTAATTTTTCACAAAAGTCCATAAAATGTTCAAATATAATATATCATTAGCTTGTGAAGGTTATAGTAGGTTTGTGTAATAAAATATAAATTACTACCTTTCCCATACTATTTGAATAGAAGTTTGAAGGTAAATGGAATAATTTGATGACAATAAATGAGCTGGAATATAATGGGCAGGGGGAAGGTCTATTGGAGACTTGCTTACTCATATAGATTTCCCCTGATTTGCTACTTGTCAGTTATCTGGATTTATAGGATTTTAATTTTAAAAATTAATGCATACATATAAGTACACATGATTTTTATGGAGTGTCTTAATATACTGATTCTTTTATATAAGTTGATACACTTTACTGTGGGATTCTCAGTGTCTTGGCAATATCTTTTATGTTCTACTTTTTTCCTCCATTCCACTCTAGTTTAAGACATTTTCATCTCATGCTTTGAAGTATTTCTATAACTTCCTAATTAGTCTACTTGTTTCTGTTGTTTTTCAAATCATAAATGATTGTCAGTTATGTGACCTCATTTGGGGTTTTCTTAGGAGAGAAATTGGAATAGTTTATAATTTCCTCTTTGGAGCATTTTACAGATAAGGAAATTGAGGAAATTAGAGTTAAGAGATTTTTCCAAGGTCACACAGCTAGTAAATATCCAAGGCCAGATTTGAACTCAAGAAGTTGGGTCTTCCTAACTCCAGATCTGCCCTCTTTCCACTGTTTCACCTAGCTGTCCTACTTGCCTCTAGACTCTCCTTATTTAATATATTCTGTGCAATACTATTAAATGGATTCCTAAAACATCAAAATTCCTGCTCAAGAATATCCAAAGACTCATCATTGCCTACAGTTTAGAATCCAAGGAGTTAAATTTCTATACTTATTCAAGGTGCTTCATAATTTGGCTTCACCAACCTTTCTCTCTGACACAAACCTTTTCTGAAAACAAACTCACATACTATTGGTTGGCTCCCATCATGCCTGTATTTTTTATATTTTCTTCTATTTTTTTTTTGTTTTTTGGGTTTTGTTTAATTGATTCTTGATGTCTCATTGAGTCATTCACTTCCATTTGTTCAATTATACTTTTTAGTGAATTATTTTCTTCAGTTAGCTTTTTAAACTCCTTTTGCATTTGGCCAATTAAATTTTTAAATGAATCTTTTTATTTAATGTATTTTTTTTTCATTTCACAAAATCTGCTTTTCAAGGAGTTTTTTTTTCCTTTTTTGTCAAATCTATTTTGTAAGGAGTTATATGATTTTTCCATTCCACTGAATGTATTTTATAAGGAGTTTTCTTTAGATACTTTCTGTGTTTCTTTTTCCAAACTCTCCTGTAATCTTCTCATATCCTTTCTCCATTTTTCTTCTCTCTTTTAAGAATCTTTTTGAATTTATCCAAGAGAGCCTTGTGAGATGGGAACCAACTCATATCAACCTTTGGGGCTTCATCTGGAGATGATTTGCCTTTAATGTCCTCAAAGTCTGAGATCTGTTCTTTTTCTTCGCAAAAGCTATCTATGGTCAGAGTTCTTTTTGCTTTTTTCCCCTTCATTTTTTAAAGGTTGAGATGTCTTCTTAAGGCAAAGAAGAGATTGTCCTAAGCTGCCCTAAACTGGTGCTGTTGACTTCCAGTGCTGGGTGGGCATAGTCAAGTCCTGTATTATTTTGAGGTTTAGAGGCTTACTATTTGCCTTTTGTATTTGAGTTGGATGTCTTACAGCTAATCTGCTGATCTCCTGGCTTCTGAACCAGAGGAACAGCCTACCCCACTGTATTTTGTTTAAGAGCTCCCCAGCATATTCCCTGATATGGGGACACCACACTGCCCTGGGTCCCTGCACTACACCTGTGCTCTGCCACTTCCCTGTGCCCGATTAAAACAGACCTTTTCTAAAGTTCTTCCAAAATACCTTCTGTTAAAAAATTTGTTACACTACAAATATTTGTGGGTTCTATCACTCCAAAACCAGTTGAGAGGTTTGATTTGGTGTTGATCTGAGGGATTCTAGGAAGAGCTCAGATAAAGACCTATCTACTCTCTGCCATCTTGACTCCCCCAAATGCCTATGTTTTTCTAACTCTATGAATTGGGTCACTTTCTGAGATGCTGTCCTCTATCCTTTTGACTTATTCAATTTTTAAACATCTTTTAAAGTCTTCTCAACCTTTCCCAGTCTACAGTGATCTCTGCCTCAACTGAACTCATCACATACCATTTTGGCACTAATTTGGCCATTATAAATATTACCTTCTGCTCTGTGGAAGCTCCTCTATAGGGGCTTTATTGTGAATTTAACTTTTTATTACTCATATTTATTTATACTGTTATTGTTTTTACTTTATTTTTCCTTGATTTATAAACTACTCTAAGGCAGACCATGTCTTATTGATCTTTGCCATTCCCCTTAATGATCAACACAGTACCTTGCATGCAGTAGGCACTCAATAAATATGCATTAATTTTATTTAATTTCAATTAAAATCAATTAATATAAATTAATTTCGAGAATTACCACAAAAAGATGATCACAATGTTACTTTATTTATACTAAGAATAACTAAGAACATTAAGATCTGTATTTAATTTACCTGGCCATGGGCAAGTTATTTAATCTTTCAATATTTTAAGCAACTAGTTTTGTAAAAGTATGAGTTTTAGTGAAGGTGCCTATTTACATTGAAAGAGATAATTTCTTCCATGGAAGCTCCCATGAGAAAAGAAAAATTTAAAAATTATCCTTAGGCTTATGTGGCCCTCTTTTATTTCTGCAATGATACAAGCAGAATTAGAGAAAAGGGAACAGAAACTACTAAGAAATGGTTTTTAGACTATCAATAACCTGCAGTTTGTGGTATTTTAGAGACCATGGAAGTCACCTTCCTTTCATAACTAGCATTGGATTCAACTCGAGAGCATCCATTCCCTGTATTTCCTTCTTCTTTTTTTCCTTTTCATCTATCCTCCCACATTGTAATACGGAGTCTCACAAATGAACCATTCATCATTAGTCAGAGTTTCTCCATATTCTGGCCATGATGCTCCCAGTTTGCCATTTCACTATTGCCTTTGTCAGATTTTCATTTTCAACTTGTGTTTCTTTGTATGTCTTTACAAAAAAGTCTCTTACTGATTTTTCTGTTATTTCTCTATTGCTGTTGCTATGTGTATTCTCTTTTTGTACAGTTCTGTTGTTTGGGGTTTTCAAGACCTTCAGTTCTTCTTCTGGTTTTATTTATAAAAATATTTTAAACTATTCTTTATTTAATAATATATGACATTTTGTCATGTATTATTAAGCTTGAATGTGTAGGATAGGTTACCTTGGGTTGTACTTTTAGCTCCAATGTTCTTCCAAACACTTTATTCCATTCTCTTCTCCTTTTTCTAGTGGGTTTGTGAAATGGTTGTGCATTCTTTCAATGTCTTTTCCTTTGTATTTGAAAATTTTTTTCCAGATGGCTTGCAAAACTTGTTTCTGAATTGAATTGTTAAATTTAGCCACTGGGTATTTTAGCATTTGCAGATTTTAATTTTTTTAAATTTTTTTTCTCTAAAAGTGGTCTATGAATTCTTTCTATTGAGATATCATTTTCTCTATTCAACATTTATGGATGGCATTCTTCCATTATCATAATGTTAAAGATTTTTCAGCTGTCCTATCATGTTCTTCTAGGAGACCCCTGATTCTTACATTGTCTCTATATAATCTGTATTTGAGATCTATGTGTTTTTCTTGCATGGTGTGCATATTTTCTTTTAATGTTTTTGATTTTTGCTTATCTTCTTTTAGATTGTCTTTTACTTCTCTATATTTACATTCCCAATCAATGGGCATTTGTTTCTATGCTGAAGCTTAATACATATTTCAGTTTTTTATTATTATTATTATTCTTGCTGTGCAAAACATAAATTTTGTTCTCATATATTTAATTTCTCTTTTAAGCTACTTAGAAACAGTTTCGTGTAGTTCCATATTGTCAAATTTCACAGGGCCCTTTGTATTTTTAAGTTTTAAATCATCAAAGAAATACAAATTAAGACAACTCTGAGGTACCACTCTTATACCTCTCAGATTGGCTAACATGACAGGAAAGAATAATGATGGATATTGGAGAGGATGTAGGAAAACTGAGATACTAATGCATTGTTGATGATGAACTGATTCAACTATTCTAGAGAGCAAGATGGAATTATGCCCACAGGGCTGTCAAACTGTGCATACTATTTGATCTAGCAGTATCTTTACTGAGCCTGTATCCCAAAGAGATCATAATAAAGGGAAAAAGATCCACATATGCAAAAACATTTGTAGCATCCCTTTTTGTAGTGGCAAATAACTGGAAGCTTAATGGATGTCCATCATTGGAGAGTGACTGAATAAGTTATAGTATATGAATATTATGGAATATTATTGTTCTATAAGAAATGATCAGTGTTTTCAGGGAGGTCTGGAGAGATGTTAAAGCTGAATGAAGTGGTAGAACCAGGAGAACATTGTATACAGCAACAGAAAGATTATATGATGATCAATTCTGATGAACATGACTCCTTGCAACAGTGAGGTGATTCAGGCCAGGTCCAATGAACCCAGAGAAAGGACTGTGGGGACTGAGTGTATATTACAACATACTATTTTCACTTTTTTTTTTTATAATTTGCTTGGATTTTATTTTTTTTCTCATTTTTTCCCTTTTTGAGCTGATTTTTCTTGTGCAACATGATGATTGTGGAAATACGTATAGAAGAAGTGTGCATGTTTAAAATTGGATTACTTACCATCTAGGGGAGAGGGTAAAAGGAAAAAGGGAGGGAGAAAAAAATTTGGAATGCAAGGTTTTGCCCTTGTAAAAAATGTTAATGTTGAAAATTATCTATGCATATGTTCTGAAAATAAGAAGCTTTAATTAAAACAGTGTTAGATAATTTTCTTTCACTTTGTATACTCTTTGTTCATAGATGCCTTGTTTACTAGATCTGGAGGTCATATTTTCTTCCTTTCCTGTTTTTGCTATTGATTTATTTATTTCTGTTTGAAGGCCTTGAGATTGTTGGTATTTTCACACTTTTTGCCCCTACTTTGTTTTACTTATCACTCATTTCCTGACTTTATATCCTCTAAGTGTGGTTTCCTTGAGATCTAGATCTTAAAGTGTCTCCTCCCACAATGGGCAATTCATGATTCACCAAGCTAGATCTCTGTTAGTCAGAAATAGCTCCAGCTAAATGTTATGCTTTTTCTTTCAGGCTTGGTGGGGTGTTGCACAGCTCCCTACACATAGGGTTTTCTGTCCTGGTGATCTTTTCCACTCCCTCTATTCTTTAATTCTCTGATTCCACACCAACAGTTTCTGGACTGTCTTCCCTGGCCCCAGAGTTAAGAGTTTTACAATTAAGAGTTAAGTGCTTCTGGGTTACAGCCCTCATCAACAACCCTTGATCCTGAAGGACTGTGATCAAGCTGGCTATTAATACCTGAGCAAACTTCCATAGCTTAGATTTGGGGTTTCTATGGCACTGGAAAGAGGGAGGGGAAACATGCAAAGGTATATTATGATATAACCCTGTATTGTGTCTTTGGATCTGCCAGTAAGACACTACACGCTAAATAAATTGAGGGTCAGTGAGCATCACTTCCTGATTTTTTCCAACCTTCTTTTGGATTATGGTTGTCCAAGACTATGGAAATAGTTGAAATTGCTTTATCTTTCAACCATCATTTCTGTCTTCTTTGGAGAAGTTTGAGAGGTGGGAAAATACTAGTGTTCTTGTTCAAATGATCTGGAAGTTTCAAATCAATTTTTTCAAACAAATTGGACTTTAAAAGTTCCTGGGATAGATATCACTCAGGATTCTTGGAAGTAAACTGCTAAAGTTAAAGTAGGTGATCATAATTCATCTAGGATATGGGAGGTTGAAGCATGTTTATTGTAGTTTTATATTTCATTTTTATAAAGACAAAAATTACATAAGTCCTTATTATTAAGAGGCTTACATTCTATGTAGAGGACAACATGCATATTTTATATATACAAAAGATAAAATAAATACAGGGTCAGTTTGGGGGTGTGAACTAACATCTGGGGGAACAGGAAAAGCATTGACTAGGAGGTAACTTGAGTGGAATTCTTGCCAACTAAATCTTAAATTCACTTGTTTCTCTGTTGCTGAAGGAGAATAATTGCCATCAATAATTAAATTTCAATGCCATGATTTTCAATGCTTTAGTAACTGCTCTATCAGAGGCATTAAGTGACTGGTCCAGTATCATAAAACTAGTAAGTTTCAGATGCTGTCTTTCTCATATCTGAGTCCAGAACTTTTTCCATGGCACCATACCTCTATAATTTGGTCACATTGCATAGACCCAAGAATGATGTTGAAGGGAAAATGATGCTTCTTAGTTTAGTTTATTGAAGCTCTTTGGCATCCATCTGTTTGTGTCACACTAATTTATTCAGTAAATATAAACAAATTCAAATCTGCCCAGAAGACTACACGATTTCTCTCAAGGCTCCCTGCACACAATGGAAACAATCTTAAAGAATAAAGTCAAATTTAGAGAAGATAAAGAAATTCCATCACAAAAAAATCTCTCTGTCAAGAATGATACATTCTTGGTGTATTTTGGAGTTGTTTCAACTGCCAGATGGGTATATCACAAAGATGGCCAAGGCAAGTTAAATTTGTCCATTTGATCAAATAAATTCGTGGAGAATGTAAAAGCCTGAGTTGTAAAATATAAACACAGTGTCAATCATAAAAGTCAAGAATATAATATTTTATTATTGACAAAATGATCAGTTCACTATAATGATATTTAGCTCGTTATAGTAAAATCTAGGAGCCCATTCATTGATCTGATTGAGAGCATGGAAGTTCTGACGATAATGTAATTTATAACTCTTAGAGTTATAATTGTCAAGAATATGTCAAGTCTTCTTTTAATAGACCTATGAACAAAAGGATATGAGTAATAATTCACATTAAGGTTTGTGAATCACTTTTTTCTTTATATCTATATGATATTACCTACTGTGAAGTAAGCAATGTGAACATTCAGGTACTAAGAAGGGTCATTCATGTAGGAAACTTCTAGTATCTTTTTATCAGTGTGGATTGACTACTCTTCTGCATCTTACAGTCTTATTGAAGTGAAAAATATTTTCATGCTCATTTTGAAGGTGAAGAAACTGAGGTATACAGAAGTAAAGGGTCCTATTCTTTAGTAATACAGAATATATCAAAGCAATAATTAATATCCAAGCTTCTTGTTTCTAGTACTCTTTTCACATCACACTGTTCAGGCATTTCAGTTGTGTCCAATTCTTCACAATCCCATTTGGGGTTTTCTTAACAAAGATAGTGAAGTGCTTTGCCATTTACTTCTCCAATTCATTTTCTCATTTTGCAGATGAGGAGTTGAGTCTTTTGATTCCAAGCCCACTGCTCTATCTATTGTATCACCTAGCTGCCCTCATATCCCACTATTTGTTCATAAATATTGATCAGTGATGAGAGAATACTTTTGAATGAAATAAATATGTGGATGAGAGGATATTATGAATTTAGGAAAGAGAAGCGAAAATAAGGTATATTCTGTGAAGTTAGAAGCAGATGATACTTATTTTTTTAAGTCATAGAGAAATTAACTAGAATGATCTTATTGGTTTCATTCCTTTAAAATCCCAAGCCTTATTTAACTCATCTGTGAGTTTAGGCCCTTCCCAATCTCAAGGACTGGTATTATCCTGAAACAAGAAGGAATACAGAAAACCCTAGATCACCATTGGTTTCTTTTGGTTGTTTGTGTTGCGCTAGTCTTGCTTTAATTTTGGTAATTCAATCTTTCAGTAAATGCATTCTGCTTTGGAGTTCTATTTCTCAGTCCCTCACTTTAAGTTAGTTCCTTAATGACTGTGTTTTCTTCCTTGTTAACCAGTAAATAAAAGCCTGAATGGTATCCCTTCTCTTCCCGAAATGAATTTCCCATTCATGAACACTAATCTCTTCTAAACACCAAAGTGCTGCTGCCAAAGCACTTTGAAACCAACCACCTGCCTGCCTATTTTCTAGGGAATTGGAAACTTTCCTATACTTTGAGCTGTCAATTGCATTCTTTGCCCCTACTTAGATGAATCTTGCATACTGTTTGGATTTTTGATTTAAGGTTTAATTGTGACCATCCCTTCTTCTTTTATGTTTATTGATCACACCTCTTTAGCATTTAATTTAGACTTACATTTCTCTGTACTTTTTCTCTCTTTCTTTTTACATTAATTTTTGTACATTTTACATTAATACACATTAATACAATAAACAAGCATTTATATAGCATAAAACAATAAAAAGATGATTGTACATGAAACTGCAAATCTACTAAACCTAACTTGCTATTCCTTTCAAATGTATAACAAACTTAGCATATAAATTTATTTTTCTTTTTTTCCTACCTTTTCCTTTCTCTCCCTAAAGATGATTAATATCAGAGACAAATAGATATGTAAAATGTATGTGTAAATTATTCTATTCATATTTCTGTTTATCAGTTCTTTCTCTGAATACAGATAACATCTTTCTTCATATGTTCTTTATAGTTAATTTGGGTATTTATAATTGTAAAAATAACTTATTCACTTAAAGTCATTCTTAAAGCAATATTGTTATCATTGTATACAGTATTATTTTAGTTGTTTATTTTAATCTTCATTATTTCATGCAAGATTTTTCATGTTTTTCTAAGATCACTGAGCATATCATTTCTTATAAGACAGTAGTATCCTATTACTATTGTGTAACTATTATTGTAACAAGTTGTTCAACTATTCCACAATTGAGGAACATCTCTGCAATTTCCAATTCTTAGCCACCACAAAGAGAGTTGCCATAAACATTTCAGAACATTTAGTTTTCTCCCTTTATCCCTAATTATTTTTGTGATTTTGTAATTATTTAGACCTAGTTGTATTGCTGGCTAAAAGGTCATAGGTAGTTTAATAACTCTTTGTGCATAATTCTAGATTGCTCTCTAAAATGGTTAGATTAGTTCTAAAATAGATTAGTTCACAATTCCATCAACAATGAATTAGCATCCCAATTTTTCACATCTCCTACATTTGTTGTTTTCCCCTTCAATCATTTTAGCGAGATTGTTTTATTCTTTAATTTAGAGCATTTTTTCATATGACTAAAATTGTTTTGATTTCTTCATTGAAAAACTGCCTTTTCCTAACACCATCAGGTGGTCTTGCCAACAGAAAACATGCTGGATTTGGAATCAAAGAATCTGGGTTCGTATTATAGCTCTGTTAGTTAGTAGCTACCTATTCTTAGTAAGATATGTTACTTCCCTGGACTTTAGTTCCATTATTTGTATCTAGCTCTACACCTTGTGTTCTTTTGTGTTCTAGCACCTGATATTTCAAATTTTTTATGAATTTGTCTAGATCCCCATGACTCAGCTTTCCTTTGTCTGATCTCTTCCCTTATTGCTTGATAATAGTCAGTTTTATAATATCTAAGAACAAGGCTGATCCTATCAGCCGATGGAGGTAAGATTCAATTTCCAGAAAGATTGCAGGACTGCAAAGAACTCCTTGGATTACAATATATCTACATGTAATTAATTACGCATATACATATTATATATCTAATATATATTATATATAACATGTGTAACTATATACAAAAATACTATAATATAATATATACTATATAATCATATGCAATATATAATTAATTTATACCTATATATGAAATTAATTATGTAACACACATACATATTTGCATATGTGATTAATTGACACATGTATACATGCAACATATGCATATATAATTCACATATATATTTATATATATTCACATATATTTATATACTTAAATGCTGTGTATGGTGTTTTATGATTCAAATAATTCCTAGAGCTTTTTAAGAAAAAAAACTTTTTGAATCTATTTAAATTATTATGCTAGAGAAGAGAAACACATTATCTATATAATGGAGGATTACTTTATCTAATTAAACCACCTTTACTATATTTTATCATCTAAGCTTGAATACAAACTTTCTCCCCTCCTCCTCCCCTCCCCCACTGGTTAACCAGAAAGAAAACCCAATCATTAAGAAGCTGGGTTAAAAGTCAAAGATTGAGCAACAGAGATCCAAAAAGAACAGAGATCTCTTCCCAGTGGAATAATTGCCTTCACCTCTTTAGATATGATAAAGACTGGTCCTGAAATTTTCCTTATGACCCAGCTATATCACACATATAAGGTCTTTAGGAGAAGAAATAAAAGATAAAGGACTTTCCAAGACCACCTCAATTTTTAAAATTAATTTTGTTATGAATTAACTTTATTCATCAATATTGCCTCAGGATTGTTTTTGGATTGAATGAAAGGTTTCAGAGTCACAGAGGCAAGCCCCAAATCTCAGACATGGATGGGTTCTCAGCAGGAAGCTATCTAGTCTTAGAATACAAGAGAGATACATTTTCATGGATGGAGAAGCCATGTACCATAGGGTGTTTTGTCTAAAGAAATAATAAATTGTATGTGACAGTGTAAGAGTATTAAGTACCTATGGGAGATAAAGAAAGGATTTTAAAATAATAAAGTTCATCTAATCTGACCCCTTCTTTTTATAGAGTAGACTGAGGTCCAAAGATGTAATTTTTAAATTTTAAAATAGTATTTTTTCAATTACATGTAAAGACAATTTTAGACATTCATTTTAAAATAAAATTTTAAGTTCCAAATTTTTCTCCCTCCCTCCTTACCTCCCCTTCTCCCTAAAACCTACATTCATATTAATCATATTACAAAAGAAGAAAGTTTGCAAAACAATTATAGTTTGTAACAGGGAAATATCATGAAAAAATAAAAGTGAAAATAATATGCTTCTATCTGCATTTAGACTCCATTAGTTCTTTTTCTGGATGTATATTGCATTTTTCATCATAAGAGTTATGGAATTGATTTGGATAGTGTCCAAGTTGTTAAATTATTATTGTTGCTCAAAATCACTCATAGTAAATATCAGATCAGTTTGAACCCAGGTCTTCTGATCCCAGCAATCTAAATATAATGTTTTGGGATATTACTTCCTTCTCTTCATCGTCTATGAGTGAATGGGATTCATTGCTTTGCACAGTGTTTGGCACATAGTAGGCACTTATTAAGTGTTTAATGATTTGTCAAAGCCAAAAAAAAAAAAATCACCCATCTCAAAATTTCATGCATGGCCAATTCTGTAGATAAATCAGGTGTTTGTTTATGTTATAATTAATTAATAATAATGAGGTTTCTACTAAACTAGGTTTCATAGTCCCCATAGCAACACTTAAATTTTAAGATGAGTGGCTTTTTTTGTTATTTTTGAATAGACAAAATATAAAGTGAAAAAACATATTACTTTGGAACTCTGATAAGATCACATCTTTCTAAAATTACTTATTGATTGAGATGAGTTTTTTTTTCCTTTTCTCCTGCTTTATGTATTTTTGCTTCTCTAGTGATTTTTTTTTTTTTTTTTTGCGGGGGGCGGGGGGAGGAGGGAATGCTCTCATTATGTTTCAAAACCACAGACTTCTCCAGTTTTTCATCATTTTGATCACTGTTCATAAGGCTTATTTTTCTTATCTAAAGGACTTATTTTGTAAGTATAATGTGTTTTCAGATTCCTTTTGGAAATCAGGTGTTTTATGGACAATAACTTCATTTTTATGTCAAATGATCATTGATTTTGTCCTGGAATATCCACTGATAAACATATAGTCTTTGTTTTCTCTCCATTCCCATTCTTTTCAAAGGCTTCAACTCCAAGCAATAATAGCTACTAAGAATAGCTAGTATAGTATGGCACTTGAAGGTTTGCAAATGTTTTTATTTCATTTGGTGTTCACAAACATCCTGTGAGATAGATGTTATAACTATCACCATTTTATAGATGAGAACATTGAGGCTAAAAGGTTAAGGGAATTATTCAGGATCCCCCAACTAATAATAATTGTCTGAAGCCTGATTTTGGTTCAGTTATTTCTGACAATTATAGTTCCAATCAAATAATTAAAATGTTCTCTGAAGAAATTAGAATGAAGCAACATAAGCATAAACTTGATAAGGCCTTGAAGGTGAGGTTTCAGAATGAAATTTCTGAGTTGACTTCTTGACCCTTTGGCAATTACTACATTGCTTTCCAAGTATACAGATATATCAGAAGATGTGAATCTTTTCCATTTGTCCTGGGCATATGGTTGGGGGACTTGTCCTAAGTTGGGATCTTATGTTAAAGTTTCTATTTATTTGTTTAATTGGCTTTACAAACTGTTTGAGTGGCCCAAACTCCCCATTATAATAATAAAACTCATTTATATGATTCCTCTGAGTAACACTACCTTTGGGTATTTGTTTATATCTCATGACTGTGCTAAAAATAGTCTAAATTTTAAATTAATTTTCCCATAAGTATACTGTTGAAAATGTTCTATCTTTCTATATGGTCTGTTGTGAGCTCCCTTATATTATTTTCCCAAAAATATTCAATATTCTTGGATAATTTTCTAGAGTTTCTAAAAGATTCACAATAATGGAGAGAACAGATGTTTTATAAACAATTTTCCACACCTCCCCCACTCTGATATTTTCCAATTTCCATTTTCCTTTTGAAAAAAATCTTAGTGAGTCTAGTGTATTCTAATGTCTTTAGTTCCCAATAAAGCCCCTAAATTTTTAGTTAGGGTGCACCTGGCTGAAGAAAATGTCAACAACTAAAAACTGACACAGGTGCTTAATGTAAAAATGTAAATAGTATCATTGCTTAATTTACATAATTCATGGGATGTTATAAATTATTTTTATACAAGTTTATACAAGTTTTATACAAAACTTTTTGGAATGATACACTAAGTCGCAGTGAAGGCCAGCAAGTCTAGCTCCATGTGCAAAATCCTCAACATTTATTTGCCATCTCATTTACTAAAAAGGAAAAGAAGAGCAGGAATTAGTGTCAGCCTTTGAATGTGGAACATTAATACTGTAGACATGGGCATGTTGTGTTCTGCCAAATCAAACCTGAAATTCATATGGCAGCTTTTCTTTTTCTTTGTGTAAATCCCAAGACCTCCTGCCCTCCCCTTTAAAAATTTTTTTAAAATAAGCTGTACAAACAGTACATAGTGGGTAACCTGGGGAGTGTTCTCATCTGAAATATTTTCACTCATAGGGTTTACGTAACCTATTAGGAGCTTGGATTTGAAGTGCCTGTTGCAAGAAATTTTAAGCGTCACAATGTTTGTTCATAGGATTTCCAAAACCATATATATATAGCTATATAGGGGTGTGTGTGTGTGTGTGTGTGTGTGTGTGTATGTGTGTGTGTGTGTGTGTGTGTGTGTGTGTGTGTGTGTGTATAAACATATACTTATATGTATGGAAAATTAAGCATAATTTAAAATATTAACCATCACAATATTTGCTTATTAGATTTCTGGAGTCAAAGATGTGTGTGTGTGTGTGTGTGTGTGTGTGTGTGTGTGTGTGTGAGTGCGTGCATTGTCAATGGTAGTTTTGTAAACATATCTGTAAACATATATGTGTTAATATCACTATTTGCTCCTGGTTGGTCTTTTCCATTAAGTTCCCCTTGTTATGTCTTTAATGTGTCAGAATATTTATATTTTGGTGAATGTGTGGCCTCTTCAATATGACTATTCCTTTTATTAATGAAGATTATGATTCTTCCATATCTTAATTCTGTGCAATTCTTGCCTATGTCTTTCTATAAGTCTATCAAGTCAACAAGCATTTACTAAGCTCCTATTATGAGAAGATCCAACCTTTTCTCTAGACTCTCCTCTGCATTTTTTAATATCTCTGAAATTATTTTGGCTATTCATCAGTTGTGTCATTATTCCTACATGACCAGACAATCTCCTTTCCAGATCATTTGTGTTAACTAGTGGAAACTTGAATGAATCACTCAAAGAAATTATTATTAAAGTAAAATTTGTTTTGAAGGAATGCTATATTCCAAGACTGGTTCCCAATTTCCTTTCTGCCCTCTATAATACAGTGAAGTTCAGAGACTTCTGAACAATGATGTCATCTTAATATGATAATTGTTAAATCATGAGAAATAGACCACCATTCAATTCTGGTACTCATTGTCTAAAAAATGGGAAATGGGAAATTTCACTTTGAAAATGCTTTGTCAACCTGACTGCTTTCTCTGCTTCATTTTACATTCTGAGGATCACAGAGTGTAAAGAAACCTTAGAGGCCATCTCATTAAAATTATTTTTAAACAAAAATCTTATAAATAATATATATCTTTTAAAAGTTATCCAGCCTTGGAGAGACCTACATGGACTGATGCTAAGTGAGATGAGCAGAACCAAGAGATCATTATACACTTCAACAACGATATTGTATGAGGATGTATTCTGATGGAAGTGGATTTCTATGACAAAGAGACTTAACTGAGTTTCAATGGATAAATGATGGACAGAAACAGCTACACCCAAAGAAGGAACACTAGGAAATGAATGTGAACTATTTGCATTTTTGATTTTCTTCCCGAGTTATTTTTACCTTCTGAATCCAATTCTCCCTGTGCAGCGGGAGAACTGTTCGGTTCTGCAAATATGTATTGTGTCTAGGATATACTGCAACATATTTAACATATATAGGACTGCTTGCCATCTTGGAGGGGGGGGTGGAGGGAAGGAGGGGAAAAAACGAAACATGAGCGAGTGCAAGGGATAATGTTGTAAAAAAATTATCCTGGCATGGATTCTGTCAATACAAAGTTATTTTAAAAATAAATAAATAAATAAATAAATAAATAAAATTAAAAAAAAAAAAAAAGAAAAAAAAAGTTATCCAGCCTTTGCTTGAAGAATTTTAGGGTTGGAAACTTCACTGTGTCTCACAGAACTGCATTTGATTTTTGGACAGTTCTGGTTGATTGCATACAGAAATTGGAGTCAGAATACTTGGGTTTATACCCCCATCCCAGACTTATTAGCTATGTGACTGTTATTAAGTCAGTAACACTCTCTTGGAAATCAGTTTCTTTATTTGTAAAATGAGAGGATTATACTAAATAACCTATAAGATTTATTCATGCTCTAAATCTATGATCCCATTTCTTTTTCAATTTAGGTCAATCTGACTGCTCTGAAACCTACACGCAACATTCCTAGTTCTGCCCTCTAGGGTAGCACAAGTTTAGCAATGCATCTTCTATGTGAAAACCCTGAACACGTTTGTCTTCTATATTCCCCATCTCCAGTATTTCCTTCTTTAAGATGAAATTCAAAAGTCCTTCAAGTCCTAAAGCTTATAAACCTATAATTTGTTCTCCATTTCTTCTACCACTCCACTCCTCTTGAAATTATGGAATATTATAATTCAGTCACTGATTTGTTATATGAACATTGATAAAATGGTTAACCTGAAACTATCTTAGTTTTCAAATTTTTAAATAGGTTTATGACCTATTCTTTGCCTACCTCACAGAGATGAGGCAATGATTAATTAAGAATATAGTAAAATTATAGAAAGTCAGAATCTATAAATACTTTTGATTACTTAGAGATGAATTTTTTTTTTTCTGAGAACCCAGTCTGAGAATGTATGGTGTCATAAATATCTAAAGAAGTACACATCATGTTTTAGATGATTGTACAATGTGTACATATGAGAAGATCCAATTCTGGTAATTTATTTTAAGAATAACATTGATAAGTTGGAGGGTGTCCACAGGAACATCACCAGCATGGTGAAAAACCTGCAGAACTGTGTCATATGAAGAGTAATTGAAAGAATGACATTTACTTTGACCAAAGAACAGAAAACTTGTAAGGGACACTGTAGGTACTTTAAGATTACCACATGCATTAAGTTTCTTCTGCTTGAATCTAGAGGATAAAGAGTAGATATTGTAAAAGTTTTGGTATAAAGAAAAAACTTATCAATTTGATTTGTCCAAAACTAGATGAACTACTTTACTGGAAGTTTTAAAGCAAACTTTATATGATTACTTGTTGGATATGGCATAACAACAATTCTATTCTAGGTATTGATTAGACTAGAAGTCTACTGAGTTTCCTTCCAATGCTGAAATTCTGATGTTCTATGAATCCTTACTTTCTAATGTCAACATTCTCAAGTACTTTAGAATGCTATTGGGCTTTTTTCCCAGGTTAGTTTTTTTTTTAATATCAGATATCTTAAATTTTCTTTTGTTGTTTTCAGTCTTTTGATTGTTTTATTTCTTATTGTCTCATTAGATTACTGGTTTCTGTATTAGCCAGTAATCTTTTTCAATGCATCTATTTCTTGATGAAGGTTACCACTTTACTTTTTTTAGTGCTATTTAATGCTATTTTTATTTTTCCATATGCAAAGATCATTTTCAACATTTACATTTGCAAAACCTTATGTTGTAAAATTTTCTCCCTCCTTCTCAATAACAGTAAGCAATTGAATATAGATTAAACATGTGCAATAGAATGCTATTGTTGTAATGTCAAAATACTAAGGTGTTATTCATTTATGTTTAGCAGAGAAAGAATGCTAATCATTGTTATTGGTCACATATGAAACATAAATAGATAGCACAGTATAATGGTAAGAAGAGAATCTTGGGTTCAGGTTCTAGTTTTTTCACTTATGGCTATATACCCTAGACAAATCACTTCAAATCTCAGCTCCTTCATATGTTAAATGAATATAATAATACTTGTGATACCTGTCTTCTGGGATATAATGAGGAAAGCATGTGAATGGTTATGTAAATTATTATGATTAAAATTATAATTATTAACCAGAGTTTTATAGTATTATAGTACAGTAACATATATAACATTGAGTATCTGAGGGGAAAAGGGACAAAGAGAAATTTTTCTATGATCAACATTGACCAACTACAGATTTACAATGATTCATATCTGAAAGAAAATTGTGAAGAAAAAGCTTCAAATATTTTAATTAGGGAGCCTTGGGGAGTAAAAATTATAATTTAATGTTATACTCTTCTACAGAAGAAGAGATCAAAGAGTGGCTGCAAGCTTACCAGATTAAAGTTCCTAATAGGGTGGGAATAGGGGTTTTATCCACTGATGAATTTCAGGGGATACTACTCCACTTAAAGTTCAGGAAATGGTTTTATCAGGGGCCCAAGGAATATTAAATGATTAGTTGCACTTGATTATTATTCATTTATTGTGTCTTTTCTTTTAAGTTGACAACAATTAGCACAGTAGTTTCCTAGGATGCTAATAGAGTGGGTGTCACTAGAAGAACAATTGGTCCTTTTAAGGAGTGGGCTGAATTTTTTGCCTCCTACAGCTAGATTTTCTATTTGAGGGCACCATCTGCTCCATTTAGCTTTTCTATGATCTGATGCTTTCTACAGGGAGTTCAACAATAGTTTGGAAGTGAGAACTCAAACAAAGTTTGAAGCTGCTGCTGGAAACCAGATGTTAACCAGATTGTGGAGTTTTGATTTCTTTCCCAGAACCAAAGTTTCCTTTTAATACTGGATTAATTTGCAAGTGTGGCAACCCTGTGGCTAATTTTGAAGCCAACTCAGATTCCTGTTTTCTGCATGGTGTGCTTTTAAAGCAAAAGGGAGCTCTGTTTATGAGATAATATGGAAAGTTTGGTCCTTTTCATAGTTCTCTGTTGTCTATTCATCAATTAAAATTTACGTGTGATGAATTTCAGGAAATTCAAATGGATTCTCCTTGTATTGGTCATATTTTAAACATAAATCAAATATACATTTCTTTAAAATTTGAGTTGGATTTATAATCAAAAGATTTTCTATATATCTCAAAAAAAATGTGTGGAGGCAAAACATATAGAGAAAGCTCAAAAGAACTGGTCTTCTTATGCCCACAAAGGCTGACATAAGAACATATGTCATTTGTGTGAAGGTAAATCAAGGATTAAAAGATTGGATATAAAAAGACAATTTAAAGGCATGAGTCCCAGCAAAGCATCTCATAGGCTGGAGTAGGAAGGTCTGGTTTTAGTTGTGACTAGTTGATTCCAAGGTACTTATGAATCTATCACATGAAAATTATTCTTTGAATCCAATTCAGCAAACATATGTTTGGGAAAAAAAAGTTAATTATTAAAAAAAATGTATCTCATTGTTGGTGGAACTATGAATGGATCCAGCCATTCTCGAAAGCAATTTGGAACTATGCTCAAAAAGTTATCAAATTGTGCATACCCTTCAATCCAGCAGTGTTTTTACTGGGCTTATATCCTAAAGATATCTTAATCCTAAAGAGATCTTAAAGGAGGGAAAGGGATCCACATATGCAAAAATGTTTGTGGCAGCCCTTTTTGTAGTGGCAAGAAACTGGAAACTGACAGGATGTCCATCAAATGAAGAATGGCTGAATAAATTATGGTATATTAATATTATGCAATATTATTGTTCTGTAACAACCAGCAGGATGATTTCAGAGAGTCCTGGAGAGACTTACATGAACTGATGCTAAATGAAATGAGAACCACGGCAACAACAAGACTATGTATAAGATATATATATATATATATATATATATATATATATATATATATATAATATATATATATATATATGATCAATTTTTTTGGACATAGCTTTCCTCAACCTTGAGATGATTCAAACCAGTTTTACTTGTTCAGTGAGGAAGAGAGCCATCTACACCCAGAGAGAGGACCGTGGGAACTGAGTGTGGACCCCAACATAGCATTTTCACTTTCTCTGTTGTTGTTTGCTTGCATTTGGTTTTCTTTCACAGGTTGTTGTTTTTTTTCTCCTTGATCTGATTTTTATTGTGCAGTAAGATAACTGTAAAGATATGTATGCATATATTGGATTTAACACATATTTTTAAAACATATTTAACATGTAGTGTTAGACCTACCATCTAGGAGAGGGGGTGGGGGTAAGGAGGAGAAAATTTGAAACAGAAGGTTTTGCAAGGGTCAATGTTGAAAAATTACTCATGCAGATGTTTTGTAAATAAAAAGCTTTAATGAAAATTTATCAAAAAAATTAAAAAAGAAAAAGAAAAAAATTGTATCTTCTGTTTTTATTTCAGCTTTATTTTTTCTCCCTATTCCTTAGAATTATTTTAAAAAAAAGAAATGAAAATGAGGAGTTCAGTGAATTACATCTGACAATATGTTCTATATCCACAATCTCCTACCTCCTTAAAGAGGGGAGGAAGGCACATTTTTCTCCTCTTTATTTTGGGGTTAAGCTTTATCATTATAATTTCATTTGGTTGTTTTTTTCCCATTTGCATCATAGTAATCATTGTTTACTTGGATCTATTCACCTCATTCTGGATCAGTTCATGAGTGTTTATGTCCTTCCTTGTATTTATTTCAATTCATCATTTCTTATAGTTTTCAACAAACATTTATTATGTATTTGCTTTGTAAAATTAATGTGCTAGGAATTAAGACAACTCTGAGATACCACTACACACCTGTCAGATTGGCTAGAATGACAGGAAAAGATAATGCGGAAAAATGGAGGGGATGTGGGAAAACAGGGACACCGATACATTGTTGGTGGAATTGTGAACATATCCAGCCATTCTGGACAGCAATTTGGAACTATGCTCAAAAAGTTATCAAACTGTGCATACCCTTTGATCCAGCAGTGTTTCTACTGGGCTTATACCCCAAAGAGATACTAAAGAAGGAAAGGGACCTGTATGTGCCAAAATGTTTGTGGCAGCCCTGTTTATAGTGGCTAGAAGCTGGAAAATGAATGGATGCCCATCAGTTGGAAAATGTTTAAGTAAATTGTGGTATATGAATGTTATGGAATATTATTGTTCTGTAAGAAATGACCAGCAGGATGAATACAGAGAGGATTGGCGAGACTTTCATGAACTGATGCTAAGTGAAATGAGCACAACCAGGAGATCATTATATACCTCAATAATGATACTGTATGAGGATATATTCTGATGGAAGTGGATCTCTTCGACAAAGAGATCTAACTCAGTTTCAATTTATCAAGGATGGACACAAGCAGCTACACCCAAAGAAAGAATACTGGGAAATGAATGTAAACTGCTTGCATTTTTGTTTTTCTTCCCGGGTTATTTATACCTTCGGAATCCAATTCTCCCTGTGCAACAAGAGAACTGTTCAGTTCTGTACACATATATTGTATCTAGAATATACTATAACCTATTTAACATGTATAGGACCACTTGCCATCTGGGGGAGGGGGTGGAGAGAGGGAAGAGAAAAATCGGAATAGAAGTGAGTGCAAGGGATAATGTTGTAAAAAATTATCCTGGCGTGGGTTCTGTCAATAAACAGTTATTAAAAAAAAAAAAAAAGAAGAAGAAAAAAAAAAGAAATAAAAGACACAAAGTTCTTTTGAATTAAAAAAAAATTAATGTGCTAGGTCTTGTGGAATAAGGACAATAGGACCACAGATTTAAAACTCAAAAGGCCCTCAGAAATCATGAACCCCAATCTCTTCATTTTACCCATTTGAAAACCAAAGTTTAGATGTCTAATAGAATTTCTGTGCTCAAGAGCTTAAAATCTAATGTTGTATATAGTAATAGCAATATTGTCTTAAGAATCGATTTAAGAAACTTAATTAATTTAGTTAATAAATTAATAAATTAATTAGTTAATTAATAAAGGAAGTTGTTATCTGCATCCCCCCAAAAGAACTGATAAATAGAAGTATGTATAGAATAATTTTATACACAAACACCAATATATACACACATTTGTTTCTAATAGTTGCTATTTTTAGGAAGAGGAGAAAAGAAAAAAAAACCAAAAAGAAAACTACATGATAACTTTATTATTAATTTAAAAGGAACAGCAAAGGAACAGCTACATGGCACAATGGATAGCACATAGTCCCAGGAATCATGAGAACCTGAGTTCAAATCTCGCCTTAGACTCTTAATATTAGCTGTGTGACCCTGGGCAAGTCGATTAATCCCAACTACCTCTTCCAAAAAAAAAAAAAGAGTAAGTTGTATAAACATTTTTTTTTTATTATGTCCCAGGATATTGAGAAGATCAAATGAGATAATAATTGTAAACACACAGCACAACATCTGGCACATAGTAAATGCTCTATAAATGCCAGTTATTATTATTATTATTATTATTATGGCTCAATTGATTATCTCAGAAAAAAAGAAAAACTTTAATTCAAGTGGATAGTATTTGTTATTCTAAAGCTGACAGAGAAGTTGAATTGAAATATCTAATTTTCTTGGGACTGAGATTCATCAATATCGATAATTGTCTTCCATACTTTTATTCTTAGCACAGTTCCATTGTGCTTATCTACCTTGTAGAACCTAGATGGAGGGAAGTACCATAGGAATGGCTCTTAACTGGTCAAATATAAGGAGGACCACATTTAAGGTTCCAATTTGCCATTGATAGTTTCTTGCAGACAACTATTCTGAAGCTCAGAAATCTCCCAATAAAGCTCATCAGATGATGGAAATTTGTCTAATTTTTATTAACTGAGTAATGACTATAATGACAATAGCAATGGTTTTCCTCATAGATCTTCAAATCTCCATGCCTATTTATTTACATCTTTGTGGCTATTTGAGTTCCTATATGTGAAATTATGATTAGAATCTTGGTACCTAAGGCAAGGAGTATGAAATGCATCCTCAAATTGATTAAAAAAAAAACACAACATAATGTTGAGCATTATGTCTGCCAGAGAAACCCTGAGATACCATGATATCAATTCTGTAGAGGTCACCATGGAAAGAGCAGAATGAAGAGGGTTCACCAGGGTCTGTATGAAGAGTAGCTCACCTGAGTGATAGCCACAATATTCTCCTATTTTATTTAATTGCTCTTATAACATAGGCATTAAACTCAGTTTTTTCTCTCCACATCTGTCCCCTTCTCTCCATTTGCCTTATCACATCTCTTGTCCAGATTGTTGCAATAGCTTCTTGATCAATCTTCATTTCAGTCCATCTTCCAACCTTCAATTACCAAAATGATTTTCCTAAAGTGGAGGTCTGATCATGTTATTTTTCTGTTCATTAAACTCTAGTGGCTTTCTATTGCCTCTAAATGCACACTCCCCTGGTTGGCCTTTAAATCCCTTTGCAATTTTATTCCAGTTTAACTTTCTACCTTTACTATTTATTCCCTATTATACATTATCATCCAGATAAACTGTCCTTTTTACTATCTCTCATACTTGAAGTTTCATTTTTGTCTCAGAATCTTTGCACAGGCCTGAGATATGTTCCCTCTTTCTTTCTGTTCATTCTTTGTAATCTCTACTTTCCTTCACATCATGAAGATTTTCTTGAAACTGGTGGTGAACATTGGTGCTTCCCCCCCTTCTATAAAAATTGTATTAAATTTATTTAAAGTATATTAATATATTGTTTCTTTCACCTCCATTAAAATATAAGGTCTTTGAAGGTAGAGATTCTTTCACTTTTTTGAATCTTCAAGGCTAACAGGGTGCCAGGGATATAACAAGTGCTTAATAAATGCATGTTGATTGATTGAGAGAAGAAAGGAGCTCATCAGGATTAATATCTTCCCTATTTTAATTCTCTTGATTACTAATCTCCTGGTACTAATCTCAGTAGTTTCTAAACTGCTGAAGGAATAGAAGGAACATCAGCAACCTCTAAATTTCAGCATTTTAGGGCAAAGCTCCATCACTCTGCCCTACTTACAATTGTGCTTTCTTGCCTTTCTGTAGCAAACCTTTCTTACCAATCTGGCCTTCTGTAGGGAAGTTTCTTAAACTATGGCTTGCAACCTCATGTGGGGTCATGTAATGAATGTGGGGGTTGTGAAAACTTTGGCAACAGTAAAATTGCTACCAAATTTAATTCTTTATGTAAAAATAATAGAGCATATCCATCTCATTAGTATGCAAATTTGCTTCATCTTTAATAAGTGGTAAAATTATATGTATGTCAAAGAATTGCTTAAAAATAAATTTCTTTATAATTTATAATCAAGAAATGCTTTATTGTAAACCTATTTTATATATTTACATACCCAAGGTCAAGTGAAAATTTCTCAGTTGAAAAGTGGTCAGGAATAGAAAAAGTTTAAGAAGTCTTAAGAAGCTATAGATTCTATTGTACAAAACTTTCTTAATTCTTCACTAGCCACTGGAGAACAAGAGACTGCTTATCTATTTCCTTTCTCCTTCTCTCTCTGTGCCCTCTCTGTCTCTGTCTCTGTCTCTGTCTGTCTGTCTGTCTCCATCTTTCTCTCTTTCTCTTTCTGTTTGTCTCGCTCACTGTCTGTCTCTCTTTGTGTGTCTCATTTCTTTCTCTCTTTCAATCTCTTTCTTTTTTTATTAAAGTTTTTTATCTACAAAACATATGCATGGGTAATTTTTTAACACTGACCTTTGCAAAGCCTTCTGTTTCAAATTTTCCACTCCTTCCCCCCACCCTCTCTCCTAGATCACAGGTAGTCCAATACATGTTAAATATGTAAAAATATATGTTAAATCCAATATATGTATACATATTTATACAGTTATCTTGCTGCACAAGAAAAAATGGATCAAGAAGGAAGAAAAAAGAACTGTGAAAGAAAACAAAATGCAAGCATACAACAATGAGAGAGTGAGAATGTTATGTTGGGGTCCACACTCAGTTCCCACAGTCCTCTCTCTGGGTGTAGATGGTTTTCTTCATCACTAAACAATTGGAACTGGTTTGAATCATCTCATTGTTGAAGAAAGCCCCATCCATCAGAATTGATTGTCGTACTTGTTGCTGTGTATAATGATCTCCTGGTTCTGCTCATTTCACTTAGAATCAGTTCATGTAAATCTCTCCAGACCTCTCTGAAATCATTCTGTTGGTCATTACTTACAGAACAACAATATTCCATAACATTCATATATCATAATTTATTCAGCCATTTTCCAATTAATGGGCATCCATTCAGTTTCCAGTTTCTTGCCACTACAAAAAGAGTTGCCACTAATATTTTTGTACATATGGGGCCCTTTTTCTCCTTTAAGATCTCTTTGAGTTATAAGCCCAGTAGAAACACTGCTGGTCAAAGGGTATACACAGTTTGATAACTTTTTGAGTCTAGTTCCAAATTGCTCTCCAGAATAGTTGAATCCATTCACAGTTCTACCAACGATGTATCAGTGTCCCTGTTTTCCCACATCTGCTCCAACATTCGTCATTATCTTTTCCTGTCATCTTAGCCAATTTGAGAAGTATGTAGTGGTAACTCAGAGGTGTCTTAAATTGTATTTTCTGATCAATAGTGATTTGGAGCACCTTCTCATGTGACTAGAAATAGTTTCAATTTCTTCATCTGAAAATTATCTGTTCATTTCCTTTGACCATTTATCAATTGGAGAATGGCTTGAATTCTTATAAATTTAAGTCAATTCTCTATATATTTTAGAAATGAGGCCTTTATCAGAACTAACTTTCAGTCTCTTTCTCTTTTTTTTTGTCTTTTTCTCTCCCCTTTCTTTTCCCTTTGTTCCTTCTCTTCTTTCTCTTTAGCTTTCTCTGTCTCTTTTTTCTCTTTCTTTCTCTCTCTCTCTCTCTCTCTCTCTGTCTCTCTCATACACATACATACACCACTCCTTATCTCTTCCAACCTCTTCTCCAAGGGGCTACCCATCATTTTGTCACTTGCTCTAAACCTCTTAAGAGAACAGCTTTTCTTGTCAAATGAGCCATGGATTTAAAAACTGCCAAATCAACATGAATTAATATGTTTCATTTGAAAAATTGCACTCCTCTACCAAAGATTATTTTTGGGAACTAAAAAAGCATTCATAGACTTTTCATTCTGTTTTGATTTTTTTAATAGATCATTAATAAAAATATTCCCACTTTAAAGATTTTTTCTTATCTTTCAGTGTCTGCAAATAACTCCTATGTTCTTTATTCGCTTATAAAAGTATAAATTTATATAAGCTTGCATTATGTGATGACCATGCTAGTACCCAGGATACCTTAGAATCAGCTGGAGTGAGGATAAGCAAAAGTCCTATTTTATTCTTGGTTTTTAGAGGCAGAAGTGAAGGGGATGGAAGTAGGATCTCCACAACCACCTTCTTCCTTGTCCACCACAAAAAGTGACTCTGGCTTGTCTTACTCCACCCCTTAGTCCCTCCTACAATTCTCTGTATACACCTATCATTGAGCCAGCATAGGATAGTGGGAAGGGCCATTTTCCAAGCATATGCCCATAGAGTATTGTCCAGTCAGTAGTTAGCCTCAAGTGCTTGGCTGCCTTGACCTCAGTGCAACAACTCAAGAGTTTTAGCCCTCTACATCATTAGAATGATGCTTTGATTATTTTTCAAAAAGCATTTATTAAATAACTGATATGTATATATCAAACACTGTGCTGAGGATCTAAGAATACAAAGATTAAACAACAAAAAAACAATACCTTTTTCCCTTTTAAAAATTATTATTTTTTATTATTTCTATTTTCTCCAATTACACATAAAAACTTTTTTGTTATACACATGCATTCATTATTTTACATATTTCCATATGAATCATGTTGGAAGAGATAAATCAGAATAAAAAAAGGAAAAACCATGAGAAAAAAAAGTAAAAATAGTATATGTTGATCTATATTCAGTCTTAATAATTCTCTCTAGATACAGAAGGCATTTTCCATACAAAGTTTATTGGGATTGCCATGGATCACTGAATTGCTAGGAACCAAGTCTATTATAATTGATCATTGCACAATTCTGTTGTGGATACAATGTTTTTTTCCGGTTCTGCTTGTTTCACTCAGTATCAACTCATTTAAATTTTCCCAGAACTTTCTAGAATCAGCCTGTATATCATTTATTATGGAACAATAACATTCTATTACTTTCCTTTTATTTTATTTTAACTTAACAAAAATTAATAGTGTTTTATTTTTCTAAATTAGTTTCTAGCATTACCCCCTTGCAAAACCTTGTATTGCAAAATTTTCTCCTTCACTCCTGTCCCCAAAATAACAAGTAATCCAATATAGGTTAAATATGTGCAATTTTTCTAAATGTATACTAAACATTTTCATATTAATTGTACTGTGCAAGAAAAATTAGATCAAAAGGGGATGAGAAACAAACAAAAAAACCCCAATCAAACAACAACAAAGATGAAAATATTATGCTTTGATCCATATTCAGCCTCCATAGTTTTCTCTCTGGATGTGGATAGCAGCTTCTATCAAAAGTCTATTGGAATTGCTTTGAATCATTTCATTGTTGAAAAGAGCCAAGTCCATCACAGTTGATCATCTCATAATCTTGTTGTTATTGTATTCCATGTTCTCTTGATTCTGCTCATTTCATTTAATATCAATCCATTTAAGTTTTTTTCCAGGCTTTTCTGAAATCAGCCTGCTCACCATTTCTTAATAGAACAATAATATTCCATTATATTCATGTAAAATGACTTATTCAGCCATTCCCCAACTAATCCATATCCTTTCAGTTTCCAATTCCTTGCCACTATAAAAAGGACTGCTTACAAATATTTTTGCACACATGAATCCTTTCCCCTCTTTTATTATTCTTTGTGATATAGACTCAGTAGTGGCACTGCTGTATCAAAGAGTATTCACAGTTTTATAGCCCTTTGGGCTATATAATTCCAGATGGCTCTCCAGAATAGTTGGATCATTTCACAACTCCACCAGCAACACATCAGTGCCCCAATTTTCCCACATCTCTTCCAACATTTATCATTATTTTTTTCTGTCATCTGCCAGTCTGATAGATGGCAGTACCTCATAATTGTTTTAATTTACATTTCTCTAAACAAAAGTGATATAGAACATTTTTTCCATATTACTATGTAATGGGCTAAGGCTCAAGTTGATGCATTGAAGTCCCAAGCATGTGAGGCTAAATAGTAATTGGACCATACTTTATTAATACATATGCCTGGAGAAAGAATGGCCCCTTTGTGCAAATCCTGATGTGTTGTATAGGAAATGAAGTAGGGACGATTTTGGTGGGTGGAGGTAGAGGGGCAGGAAGACAGGCAGAGAGAGACTGCTGGCTGGGATCCTGTCACGGCTGCTCACATTGTTAATCCCCCTTCCCCTCCACAGAGAATAAAGATCGAAGATTTTCCCTTAACCTGAATTCCTGACTCCTGCTGATTTTAAAATACGTGGTCATCACATTACTAGAAATGGCATAAATTCCTTTGTCTGAAAAATGTCCTTTCATATCCTTTGTCCATTTATAAATTGAGGAATGGCTTATATTATTTTAAATTTGACTCATTTCTCAATATATTTTAGAAATGATGTCTTTATCAGAAACACTGGCTGTAAAAATTTCCCCTGGCTTTCTAATCTTGGCTGCATTGGTTTTGTTTGCACAAAATCTTTTTAATTTAATGTAATCAAAATTATGAATTTTACATTTCACAATGTTCTCTATTTCTTCTTTGGCCATAAATTCCTCCCATTTCCAAACATCTGATAAACTATCCTTTAATCTCCTAATCACCCTTTACACCTAAATTGTATACCCATTTTGACCTTATTTTAGCATGAGATGTGAGATGTAAGTCTATACTGAGTTTCTGACATTATTTTCCAATGTTTCCAGCAATTTTTGTCAAATAATGAGTTTTTATCCCCAAAATTAGAGTCTGAATTTATCAAACAGTAGATTACTATAGTTATTGATTATTGTGTCATGTGTATCTAACCTATTCCACTGATTTACCACTCTATTTCTTAGACAATACCAAATGATTTTGATGACTGCTACTTTGTAATAGAGTTTTATGTCTAATACTACTAGGCCATTCCACTTTTCATTTTTTCCCATTAATTCCTCAAAGGGTTTTCTTACAAGTATATGTTTCCATACAAATATCAATCAACCAGTCAATAAAAATTTATAAAATGTCTATTATGTAGTAGGAGAATAAAAAAAGATCAGCAACAAAACCAAAACAGTTCTTTGAATTAATATCCACTTTGAACTGAGATTGTTATTGTGAGTCAAGGTCATTTCAAAGTAGAACACTAACGGTGTCTACAACTGTAAGCCTCTTCCTGATGTTTTTTCTTGCTACCAGAGCCAGAATTCAATTGTAATCTTGGATGTAGCAACCAAATTTACTTATATGTATTCCCCAATAGAGTATAGTATGGTGTTGTGGATATAGTAGGTACATTATTTCCTTAAAATAACTGATTTCTTTATTGCATATTCTGTGGCCCCCTGTAATACACATTAAGGGTTCATGTGCATAATTTCCTCATTTTTGTTTACACACTGCTGTCTTGAATATATCAAGGACCTGTGATTTCATTTACTCTCTGAACTACTCTTATATCAACTTTTCAAAAAATAGTATCTGCTCCACCCACCTTCACAACTGTCCCTATGTAGTCACCCTCACTTCCTACCACCACTCCCTACATCAATGTACTTCAGATATAATAAGTATCTGTTTGTAGAAAATATATTTAGCATTTTTCCTCCAATATATATTCACCTGAACATAAAGAAAAAGTCAGTGACTTGCCCAATGAAAGAGTTAGAGTTTAGCTCTTGGAATCAGGAGACTTGGATTTGAATCCTGGATCCACTAACTACTAAATGTATCACCCTGGATGAGCTATTTAATCTTTTGTTTTTTCCTTTTACATTTTATTGTTGTCTATTGAAAAATAGGTTCATGGGGAGCTAGGTGGCACAGTGGATAGAGCACCAGCTCTGAAGTCAGGAAGACCTGAGTTCAAATCTGGCCTCAGATACTTAACACTTCCTAACTGTGTGATCCTGGACAAGTCACTTAACCCCAATTACCTGGGGGGGGGGGGGAAGGTTCATTTCTAAAGATATCCTTCCTGATCAAGTTCATCCTTCCTTTGTCCCAAGGATATATTTTCAGTAAATATTTCTTTATAAAAGGTAATTGATTATGTTAATTGGTTAAATGAACTTGGAATACTACATGTTACTCATTAAGTCAATCAATGATACTAGTGATATTGAGGAATTTGGGGTATGGTCTAACAGCACTAGAGAAAACCCTACTCCTCAGAATTTCAGGGGTAAGTTTTAGGTGTGATTTTTAGGTGCCATAGGTTTGAGCCTCCATTCTGATGTTTTCTCTTAAGTATAAATTACTAATAATTAGCACCCCAGAAACATTTGCAAGTGTCAGTTAGATCTTCCCAGGATCATTTAACCATTTGATATATCTTTGTTTGATATCATGAATAACAACTGATTTCCATTACTTTTTATAAAAAGATATTTACTAAAAAGATTTAGCAAGAACAAAGTAGAAAAACCAGGGTACATTCTCCCCTCTCCTACATTAATTCCTATGAATAGTGGTTTCAGACTTAAAGTGGTTGCTACAAAGTGTTTACCCCTACCATGTTGATTTACAAGTATGGCCTAGCCAAAGGAGAGAATCACAATCTTTTTTAAATATGTAATGCCTTAGTTGCTGGATCAATGCATTACTGAGTTGTGAAGCAGGTTACATCTTAGAGTTTGCTTTTTCCTGGACCTGGCTTTTAGACTCCTAGTAGATCTTACATTTTGAGACCAAAGGAAATAAGACAATAACGATAGGAAGCTTAACCTAGACACAGGTTTGCTGGGAAACTGTGTGTTCACTTAGCTGTCTGTGGCTCAGAAAGTGGGTCTTATAATTTGGGCCTAGCAGGAAGGAAAGAGCATGTTTCTACATTGGAGCCATTTATATACAGTCTCAGCAGCCCATCTAAAAGATTTTCGTCATTGTTTATGTAGTAACTAGACGGGAAATAAGTTACTGCATGCTTTGAAGTTGTATGCCTGGTCACATCATAATGCAATTCTAAAACCAGGCTTACAAACATATATGTGGGTCCTCTGCCCATGTGATCCAAAAACTGGGCCCTCATCAATTAGCCCCTCTCCTCCCACTGTTATATATGTTAAAGAGTTCTGGAGAGCTACTCACCAATCAACAGAGTGGATCTTTGGGGAAGAAATACTTTTATGTTTCCAGGGATGGTCTTTGTTGTATATAGGGAGGAAGTTGGCAAGGAGATTGTGAAGGATGAAGCAGACAGGTGGTGAAATAGAGTGCCAGACCTAGAGTGGAAAAGACCTGAGTTCAAATGTAGACTCAGACATGAATTAAATTTGTCACCCTAAACAAGTCACTTAACTTCTATTTGCCTTTTTTTCCTCATCTGTAAAATATAGAACCAATCTCCCTGGGTTGTTTTGAAGATCAAAAGAGATAATGATTATAAAGCATTTAGGTATGGTACCTTATTAAGCACTACATAAATATTAGTTATTATTATTATTATGTAATTTTTGTGTTCTACCTTAAAATGCCCATACTTCACAATAGCAATCTGATTTCAAAGTGAATGTTAACTCAATTTAGAAAGTATGTCCTTTTTCATTTTTGTCTTTTTATCCCCTGCCACATGATAAGTACTTTAAAAAAAGCTTGTTGATGGACATGGAAGCATAAAAGTGCAACAAGGACAGTTTAAAATATTGCAGCATCTATATACAATGCCTGGCACATAACAGGTGCTTAATAAATACTTATTTACTGTGACCAAAGCCTGAGTCTAACACAAACTGCAGAAAATTAATCTTTGCTATTTTAAGAGAACTAGGGGAGAGAGTATTATTTACAGGCATTGGAAGATACAAAACAATCTTTTAAGTGGGAATGTCTTTATTAATGATCCATAAAATTATTTGAATGAGAGGACCAGATTCTATGATTATACATTTCAGAGCAACTACCCTCTAATTGATAGAGGAACCAATATGAACTAATGAAATCACAGGTTTTATTCTCTCTCCGTCTCCTATTCTCCTCTTTGTTCCTCCTATAAGTACTTGTTAAATGTCCAACATTGTGCTAGGATTACTAGCAAAAATCAGTGTAAGATATAATAGTTCTCACCCAATAAGTTATAATCTAGTTGAGACAAACCTCATTCAGTGCTGAAATGATTCAAGAATAAGATGTCATTTAAAAAAATACTAAATTGTGCCATACAGATGATTAGAGAACAAGATATTCCATAATAAATTTCCAGTTGAGTAATGGAAGGTGACAGAAGAGGAGAGTGAAGACACTGAATTTTGTAGACTGAGCTACTTTCAGAGATCTGGGAACTTTAATATCAGGCTCCCATAAGAGCATTCTCCTTAACTCTCCCTAACCCCAAATCTTCATGTCTCTTCTCATGTATCAAGGTTATCCAACCATGAGATGGCAGCTAAATCATGGTTATGAATTATGGGAAAAGAAAAGGTAGGGTGGATAATTATGGGGCAAAAGGGATAGGAGGGCAACTCTTTTACTATCATTTGATTAGTTTAACAGAGATTACATTATTCAATTTGGTCCCTTCACAAAATGGCTGCCATATATCTGGGGTAGATCCAGGAAATACTTACCCAAGCTCACTATTTCTTAATTGTTTTTTTCTTTTAAATTAAGAGCTGTAGTATGTTTGAAAGAACACTGAACCTTCTGAAGTAAGGAGACCTGAGTTCAAATACTGGATCTGATTTATACTAGCTATCTGATTGTTGACAAATCACTGAACCTCAGTTTCCTATCTGCAAAAGGAAGTTAATGTTACTATTGCTATCATTTCTATATTGTCTTCCTCTACTAGAATATAAGTTTCTTGAAGACAGGGATAGGCTTTTTGCTTGTGTTTGTATTTTTCACACTTAGCACAGTGCCTGCCACATACTTTCTGTCTCCATCTCTCTCTTTCTCTCTCTCTCTCTTTCTTTCTCTCTCTTTTTCTCTTTCTTTCTGTCTCTCTCTCTCTCTGTCTCTCTCTCTCTCTCTGTCTCTATCTCTGTCTTTGTCTCTCTTTCTCTTTCTCTCTCTCTCTCTCCTTCCTTTCTTCCCTTTTCCTCTCTCCATCTCTTTTTATCTCTCTCTCCCTCCCTCCCTTTTCTCCTATCTCTCTGTCCCTCTACATTTCTATCTCTCTCTTTTTCTTACTTTTTCTCTCTCTTGGCAACCACTTTCTAATGTAAATGTGAATCTTTATATCTTCTGTTTGAAATCTGTGTGTTCTTCAGTTTCTCCCTCGAGGAATTTTTTTTTTCCTTTGGATCACAGCAGTTTGCAAATGGGTGGGGAGAGGAGGGAGAAAAGAAAATGTTTTGCAGTTTTTCTGGGTAATTATCATTTTTCCTCTATATTGTACTTAATGAGATGACTCATGTTATACAAATTGAGGATTATTGCCAGAAAGGAACTTCTCAGATGTTCAAATTAAAAAAAAAAAGATTGTGGGTGGTAAAGGACACTGATAGCAAAATCTAGCTATATTTGAAGAGCTAAGTGGAAAATCCAAGTGTTCATGAGATTTCTTGTGCATCAAAAAAGATCTTGCCTGATAGTATTTGGAGTTCTTCCCTTTGCACTCCTCATTTATGGAGTGGCATATTAAAAGTATAAAGCTTAAAAAAATAACTGAGATAAAACAATGTCATTAGAGATAATGGGGCTATTTTCCCTAGAATTTGAAAGATTGATTATTATTTACATTCCATAGGGGTAAGAATGAAAAATTATACCCAACAATATTTGTCTTAAAATCTATTTCCTATTTAAACTTATTCATTTCTCTCTACTCATCTCTGTCTTCTTTCAAGTCTCAGCTAAAATTCCAACTATTAGGAGTAGTGAATGGAATATGGACCCTAGAGTCAGGAGGATCTGAATTCAAATGTGACTTCAGACACTTGATACTTTTTAGCTGTATGACCCTGGGCAAGTCACTTAACCCTGATTGCCTCACTAAATACACAAACAAATAAATAAAGTCCACCTACAAGAAGCCTTTTCCAACTCCCCATTTTCTATGTTGATCATCTCTAACTTATCCTGTATATGACTTGTTTGTTTTTGTACATAGTATTTACATATTGTCTTCCCTGTTAGAATGTGAGCTCCTTGAGAGCAGGGACCGGTTTTTGTTTCTCTTTGTACCCCAGAGCTTAGTACTTTGCCTAGTACTTAATAAATTGTTGATCCGGCTTCATTAGACCTCAGAGCTCATCAATGATGAAAATAATGGATATTTTCTGTCAATATTGCAATGCAAATTATTAATGCCACATTATAGAAAACTAGAATTATATTTGTCTTTTCTTGTTCCCTTAATCCACAGATTTAATCAGTTATCAAGTTCTTTTCCTTCCCTTTCCAAAGTATCTTTTATATCCATTTCCCCTTTTTATTCCCTCTGCTGTCACCCTAGCTCAATTTTTTAAAATCTCCTCTTAACCAGATTATTATAATAGTTTTACTGCTTTCATTCTCTCTCCTCCAAACTACATTTGACATAACTGCCCAAGAGATCTTTCTAAAACTCAGGTCTTATTATGAAGTTCTGTTCCAAATGTGATAGCGAATTCCTATTACCTGAAGAATAAAGTCTAAGTATATTTCTATTGGAAAGAGCACTGAATTTAGAGTCATAAAAATGCAGCCAGAATGCAGATTTATTACTTAACTGTGTGAATTTGAGTACTCATTGCACCAATTCAGAGCTAGGGTGGCAGCAGTGGAAAAGAAGAAAAGGAAGGAAGGAAGGAAGGAAGGAAGGAAGGAAGGAAGGAAGGAAGGAAGGAAGAAAAAAAGAGGAGGGGAGGAGGGAGGGAGGGAAGGAGGGAGGAAGAACAGACTACAGTATTGCTACAAGAAGGTTCTTACACTAAATCAATGATTGTGAAATCCAAATTCATTAGTCTGATGTTCAAAACCTAATAGAATATAAGGTCTTAGTATAGTGCCTGGTACATAGTATGCAATTAATTAATAATTGCTGAGTGATTAATTCTTAGTCTGGTATTACTCTAGCCTCCCAATTTCCTTTCATATTATTCCTTACATGCACTTGAGTCTTGTCAAACAAGGTTCTTTGCCTCTTCCCCTCACCTTAGTAATATCTTACATTTGCTTATTCAGTCCTCTCTATCTGGAATGTCCTGCACTCCATCTCCAACTTGTGAAATCTTATTCTTTAGAAGCCAATTTGAATACTACCTCCTTATGAATTCAATACTTTTTGAGCAAGTTTTTGAGTTTTTACTCACCAATGGACAAAACACTGTTCTAGGCACTGGTAACACAAAGACAAAATCAAAAGCAGTCCTATCCCTTATACTGGAGGCTATACCATTTATACATTGTTGTTGTTCATCCTTTGTTCTTTTATTTTTTTTAGGTTGAACACATGCAATTCTTCTAAAAATTGTCCTTATTCATCATGCTGCACAAAAAAATTAGATCAAAAGGGGAAAATGAGAAAGGAAAAAAAGGATAAAACAAGCAAACAAAAAATTTGAAAATACTATGCTTTGATACACCTTCAGTCTCCATAGTCCTCTCTCTGGATGCAGATGACACTTTCTCTTCCAATTCTATTAGAAATGTCTTCATCCTTTGTTCTTGAAGGGAACCAATGACCTCATAATGACTTGCATGTGAAATGGTTTTAAATAAGGCAGAAGAGTGCAAAGTTATCAGCCTCATTCTCCATCATTACAAAAATGCTACAGTCAAGTAATAAAAATGTATCAAATTATAAAAAAAAACAAAAATATTAGTTACATTAATAATAGTATCTATCACTTGTTAAATGTTACTGAAAAGAAAGGAAAGATAGTCTTTTCCTGAGAGAAACTCAGTCTAATGGATTTTAAGTGTGTCTTTTCACTTTTATAATCCTTAGCACTTTGCAGTGCTTTGCATACTATAAAAATTAATTTTCCATGAATTGAATTTTATATTCCAATCCCTTGAGGGCACGGATTTGTTGTTTGATCTTCCACTTAACCAAACACATTACTCAAAAATACTGGAAGCTGAATCCACATGAAATGACTTTCTTAATGACTAGCAATGGTAGTGATGGTGGGAGGTCAGAATGAGGTCATTAAGGATAGCCTTCTAGTCTTACCTGAACATATCACTTTACAGCCTATATAAAAGATTTAATAATAGCCAGGATTCCCAGAATCTACAATTTTATTCACTGCTTCTGACTCAAGTGGTGCTGGTTTTTTACATTAGTGTAAAGTTTTTTTTAATGACTGGGGACATTGGGAATAAGATATTCTATTAGCAATCAGAAGCAAAGGTTCTAAGATTAGGTAACTTGACATCAAAACATAATGCAAGAGGGGGAAAGTTAAATTGAGACATAAAGGAAATTAATCTTCCTCTAGATAGCTTTAAAAATCTCTTTGCAAGAGGGACATATCTTTAAACAGGAGATAACTATACATATAACTCTGAGGACTTTCATTTCAAAAGGAGATTTTTGAATACACATAGTACTGGATGTCAAAATATATCAGTAAAGAATAATGAATGAAAGGGCTTCAAGTCTACAGTTAACATTTCTATTTTCTAACTGAGAAAATTATTCAGAACAAATTACTTATGCCTTATTTTATGGTGAGATGTTGAGAACATATTAAAGATCGAGTCTCCATAAAGGTATATTTCTTATAAGTTTATACAGCAAAGCACACTTTGGTCTGTTTTGCTTGCCTTATGTGTTCTGGGGCTCTAGCAATGTGTGTCTTTCTTCAGTTCCATCTCAGTTTATGGTACTACTATGGGATTTGTCCAATCAAGAGTTTAGCTTTGGGTCCACACCAATGTATATACATTTATCTGACCAAGCCAAATGACAAATGCCAGATGATACATTTCCTTATTTTATTTTTCAAGTAACAAATATTTTTAAAATCAGTCTATCCTTCCCACAATGGGCAAAAAACAATATGCACACATACATGTGCATGCGCACACGCATACACACACACCCACACACACACACACACATACACACATCCCTCAAGAAACAAATAAATCTCTCATTACATTAGTCTGGCCAAACAAATTCCCATGTTAATTCCACTTCCCTTCTCAATATTTTTTAGAGAAAAATGATCTAAGATTGGAAAGTACATCAAATGCCCTCTATTTCCAATTCCATTTTTTTTTCCACAAAGGAGGAAACTGTGGTGCAGAAAGTTAAAGTTCCTTATCCAACGTCATAAAAGGTAATAAGTACCAGAGACAAAATTTGAATTCAGGTCCTATAACTTTAAGGTTAATGCTCTGATTCCAGATAAAAATAAGAGCTAAAAAAGGAACCACAAAAATAAAGGAGGCAGGAGAAGGGGAAATTATGAAGAAGAGTAGAGAGTATATAAGAGAAGGGTCAGGGGATGGTGTGATAAATGTAACAAGACAAATGTCTGAAGCCTAATAAGCAGAAAGAGGAAAAAAGGTTACAAAGAAGCAAGAATCATTTTTCCTGGTTATAATCACTGAATAAAAGCAGCTGAACAATCTAATATCCCTCTGGGACAAAATTTAGAAAACGTATTTTAAATAAATAAAGCTTCTTTTTAGAACTTTCCTTTGCCACTCTGACCTCTGCAACTAAGTCCTTATAATAATTTGCTGAAAGAACTAGTTACAAGATTGACAGGGAAGCAAGGGGAATATTGCAGTTACCTAGAGTGTGTATCTATCAGTGACAACTAACTGTGCACAGTGAACATATTTGCTTCCCTAATAGAGGAAAATGTGAAAGAGTTAAAAGAAGACCCCTCTACTCATGAGATTATCAGGGAAATTTTAATATTTCTTGAAAGAATGAAAGAAATACTTCAAAGAGAATAAATTGAAAAAATAATGAAAAGTTTCAGAAGCCAAGATGGCATAATAGACAGTAAATCACTATAACTCTCCCATATTTACTTCCAAAAACACCATAAAATAACACTCCAAAACAAATTCTGAAACAGCAGAATTAGCAAAAAGGGGGAGTGAAACCAACTTTTTAGCTTAAGAAACTTAAAAGATTGACAAGAAAATTCTTTCTCAGATAAAAGGGGAATGCTGTTCAGGATAGGGAACATTCAATAAGCCAGCAGTAAACCCCATCTCAGCAAACCAGCAAAATATCCTGAGCTCCAGTGTAGTGGAGTATGTAGACACAAACACCACAATTCCCTACATGTCTCAACATAGTCATGAGAAAGGAAAGATTCCAGCTCCAGCATATGCTTCAGTATAGTCCTTAGGAAATGTAGAAACAACTCACTGGCCTTGGCTAAGCCAGACACCAACACTAAGATTCCAGCTTAGCACTAGATAAGCTGCCAAAGGCCCATGGCTCCAGTAACAACAGTGTCCTCCCTTCTCCTCTTTCCCTTCTCCCCCCCACCCTCTTCTCGCCACACACAGCATCTCCTCAGTACAACACCAGACATGAGAATTCACTGTGGACTTCATGGCAACATCAGTGCAATACTGGCTAAACAGCTAGCACCTGCAGTTCCTGGAATAATAAGCCTGAGAGAATTCCCCTTCCATCTCAGGAGCAGAGCTCAAATTTAAAAGAAAAAAAAAGGCCAAAAAAGATGAGCAACCTCCTCTCCAACAATAAAAAAGAATTTGACCAAAAAGAGTTAATATAGAGATGGGGAAGATCAAGATACAAACTCAGAAGACAACAACATTGTAGAAACACCTTTGGATAAAATCCCAAAGGAAAACGGGAAGTGATTTCAAGCTCAAAAAACTTTATGGAAAAGCTCAAGATGGGAAAAAAAGGGAAAATAAATGACAGTGGTGCAAATTTTATATTTTATATTGTAAAATATAAAATATTGGAAGAGAAATATTTAACAAGTCAACAACTTGGGGATAAGAAATGTTTAAGAAATAGAATTGACCAAATGAAGAGGGAGAATGAAAATTAACTGAGGAAAACAACTCCTTAAAAGATAAAATTGGTCAAAGTAAGCTAATGAATCTATAAGTTATCAAGAATGAATCAAACAAATTTAAAAGAATGAAATATAGAACAAAATATAAACTCTCATGGGAAACACAACTAATCTGGAAAATAAATCCAGGAGAGACAATATCAGTATCATTGGAGTACTTGAAAGCCATAATCAAAATCAGGTCCTGGACAGAATGTTTCAAGAAATTATCGAGGAAAATTGCCATGATTTTCTGGAACCATAGAACAAAATAAACTTTGAAAGGATTCACTGATTGCCTCAGAAAATAGATCCCTAATGAAAACCTCCAAAAAACATTGTAGCCATATTATAGGTCAAGTAAAAAACACTGCAGGTGACCATAAAGAAACAATTCAAATATCAGGAAGACACAGTATTACATAGTACTTACTATCTGCAACATTAAAGGATCAGAATAAAGGTAAGGGGCTGGAATAGACTCTATTATGCTTCAAATGAAGTAAAAAAAATAAAGTAAAATAAAATCAGGGTATCAATCCTGATTTCAGACAAAGTAAAAGCAAAATAGATCTAATTAAAAGAGATAAGGAAGGAAACTACATGTTGCTCAAAGGTATGATAGATAATGACGTAATACTAATACTAAACATATTTAACCTATATCAGGTTGTTTGCACTTGCATTTCAAAGTTTTGAGCTAGTGTTATGGGCATGCCACTTCCACCAGGCTTTTGTTCTTGCAGGGTTGTGGTTCAAGGATCTCCATGAAACTGGAAAGAGGGAAAGGGTGAGACTTAAACATAGCATGGATTTTGTTATAAGCCTGTGTGATGGTCTTGGGTCTGCTTGTGCAACCTCACTGTCAGTAGTAAAGATGATGAGGGAGGTTGAGTGAGGTCAGGGTGAGTGAACATCATGATATTTATAGTTTATTGTTTGTTTTTTACCTTCTCTTGGGATTCTGAGTGTATATTTCTGTTTTGGAGAGGTCTGGAAGGTGGTGGGGATCAGAAAAACATGTCTAGTCTTCCATGATCCTATAAGTTAGTTTATATTCTTAATTGGTGTCCCCTTTAATGCTATATTTCTCTACTTAGCAGTAAGATCCAGCATTTCTTAATTGAGAGGGTTTCTTTTGGCCTTAGTTTTGGCAACTGTTGTTGTAAGTCACACTTCTATAAGAAATTGCCATCATTTGAATCGATATCTTTTCTTTTTCCAAATTTCTTTCAAGTATCAATTGTTTAAGGATGTTAGGTTAGTATTACTATACTAACACACAGTAGCTGCTCATCTTTATGCTTTCAAAATTTTAATTCAGTGTTGATTTTGATCTTTGCTTTAATTTGTTAATGGTGTATCTCTATATGTAGAGGTGATTTGGAAATGCCTCTCAGAAAGATCTACTTTCTTTCTGATAAATAAGAAGGCAGGCAATTAAAAAATGCCAACTTTGTGTTAGGCACTGTGCTGAGTACTTTATAAATATTATGTAATTTATTTTCATAATGACTGTGGGAGAGATGCTATTATTGCTGTTTTACAATTTAGGAAATATATACAATTAGAGATTAAGTGATTCTACTAGAGTCAAACAGCTGCTGTCAGAGACCAGATTTGAACTTAGGTCTTCCTAGGTTCAGGGTCAGTGCTCTGTTCAATGCACCACCTAGCTACCTATTCAAATAGATTATTTCATTTTAAAAAGTCTTTTGTTCTCATTGCATTTATCACTTTCCTAATCTCTTATTGACAAAAGTATTCATAAGTAAGCAAGATGCTTTCATAAGAAATTTTTTTCATTTCTTAAGCCTGGGCCATATTTTCTAGCAGTTTGTATGTATATGTACATGGATGTGTTTAGTCATTCTTTCTTATGCCCAATTTTGTTTTGAAGCTTCCAGATACCAGTCGTAGTAATAATAGCAATAATAATAACAAAATAACCATCATACATAAATATGTAAATATACATATGTGTGTGTATGTGTAAAAATATATAGCCAAAATATTTGGTTTTGGAAGAAGTTCAAACAATTTCTCCACCTCTTCTGTGCAACAGATGATGACACACAAACTCTAATTCTTTTCTTAATGTTGTCTTTGATTGCACTATTATGAATGCTACAAACTGAGATATCTAATGATACTATGGAATTGTATTTCTCATTGACTTTGGGTAGATGATGAAAGCAACTTTGTCAACATCTTTATTTGCCATTTTAAAAAAAGAACCTATGAGCCATTCTTTCATTTCAAAGCAACTTCTTTTTTTTTTTTTTTTGATCTATTTAGAGTGAGAGTGTTATACTGCTATGATTCAATTTCTTTAGGTTTTCCAGTAAATATCTCATATTGAGAGTACAAACATTTAATTCAATCTTTACAAACAGTCAAAAATGTGTGATCTTTAACACTCACTATTCAATGTTATATCATTCTGTTACCATCATTACAAAAAGAGAATGGGGTCACATGAATTGAATTTTTTTTTTAATTTCTTAAGTAGCAATGGCTAAAGAATTTATCATTTACTGACTGACCTACTCTTCATTAGCCCCTCTATATTCATTTCTAGATAGAAAATACTGTCACTGATTCTGTATTTGAAGTTTTATACCCTTCAAGATCTAATGAAGAATCAGAATTGTACTTTCATGAATGAATGTTTATTATATTTTGCTATTTTAGAATAAGGACTCTTAATCTGAGCTCTGTACCTCTGTGAGTAGATTTCCAGGTGAAGTGGGGAAGCCTAGGCACTTAGATGGGGGGAAAGTACATCTTTATTTCAATATTATTGCAGCCCAGTATTATTGAAGCCCAATATTCTTTGAAGTCCAGTGTGTTTTATGCTTTTAAAAATATTTTTCTGAGAAAGGAGTTCATAGGCTTTATCAGACTGCCAAAGTGGCCTATTAACATTTGTAAAATGTTAAGAACCCCTATTTTAGGGAATAGAATTCAAGAATTAGAAGAAATATTAAAGAGGCCCTTTGATAATTTCTAACCTGTCTCAACCTATTCAAGGAGAAAACTGAGGATTATAAAAGTTAGATCCATATTTGAGATTCACAAAGCAAGTTAGACGCAGAAATAGTATTAGGACTGGGGTCTCTTGGTATGTAGGCCACTGTTCATTCTATTCCAATATGGCTAATTGAAAAGATAATAAGTAAAAAGCTGAGGCCAATGAGCAATAATGGATCATGTATCTCATTTAATCTATTGATAGCTCCATTCCTAATAATGGCTGTTCAGCTAACATTGACATAGTTATTCAGGTAAATTAGTGTTTGATTGATTAAATTCTTTAGATATAATTTCCCTAGCAGCAGTTTCCCTAGCAGCAGTCTGTCCATCTTCCTCTAATCTATCAAAGAGCAAAATGTAGTACTCACTTTGGAACTGGGAGTTGAATGTTGTACAAAGTGAATTCAAATGTCAAACACCCTTTTTTTGTTTTCAGTTTTTAAAATTTTTCCTCCCTGCAACTTGAGTGGATTCTAACATGGATGCCAATAGAACATTCTTTAATCCACAAATGTAATCAGAATATTGAATATAACTGTTACTGGGAATCCCATAGGGGAAAAAAAAATCTATTGGGTTTATTTAAAGTTTTACTAGGAAGAAAAGTTCAACAACTAGTACTGGGGGGTAGAGCCAAGATGATGCAGTAAAGTCAGGAAGCTGCTCAAGCTCTCTGTTTCCCTTCAAAAACACATGAAATCAAGCCTCTGAACAGAGTCTGATGGATTGAAACCATTCTCTAGCTCAAGATAACCTGAAAAAACTTCAAGAAAGGTCAGTCTCATTGGAGTGAAAATGGTGTTCAGCCCAGTTCAAATAGACTCTGGGAAAGCCAGTGAGAGGGTCTTATCACAGCAAATCAGTAGTTAAGACCCTCAATCCTATCTCAGTAGAGGAGCAAATCAGGGGGTAGCTTCCAGTCCCAGGTCAGAAGGCAAACTCCGGGAAACCAGATTTTTTCCTTAGAAGAACAAACAAACACAAGGGGCCCTAGTGCTCAAAGCTAAGACTCAGAGCTGCACAGGAAGCTTGGGACAGCACCACCTTTACTCCAGGAGCAGAGTTCTATCTTAAAAGTAAAAAAAGAGGAAACACCAAAAGAAAAGGAAAGAAAATGAGCAAGAAATAAAAAAGAACTTTAATCATAGAAAGCTACTGTGGTGACAGGGCAGACCAAACACAAACTCAGAGGAGTTCAGAATGTCCACAGAAGAAATATCAAACAGAGAAATAGGTTGGTCTCAAGTGCAAAGAGGCTTCTTGGAAATGCTCATAAGACTTCAAAAGGCAAATGAGAGGGAAGTGACTAGGTGGTAGTGGACAGAGCACCATCCCTGAAATCAGGAGGACCTGAGCTCAAATATGGCCTCAGATACTTAACACTTCCTAACTGTGTGACCCTGAGCACTTAACCCCAAGTGCCTCAGAAAAAAAAAAGGCAAATGAGAGAAGTAGAAGGAAAAAAATAAGAAAAGAAATGAGAAGTATGCATGAAAGAGTCAACAGTTTGGAAAAGGAAGGAAAAAAAAGTCTGAAGAAAACAATTCCTTAAAAAGTAGAATAAAACAAATGGAAAAAGAGATTCAAAAGATAACTGAAGAAAATCACACATTAAAAACTAGAACAGAGCAAATGGAAACTAATGAGTTTTTGAGATAGCAAAAATCTGCCAAACAAATTAAAATAATGAAAAAATGGAAGAAAATATGAAATACTTCATTGGAAAAATAGCCAATCTCAAAAATAGATCCAGAAGAGATAATTTAAAAAATATTGGCTTACCTGAAGGCGATAACCAAAACAAAAAGAGCTTGGATAGCATTCTACAAGAAATCATAACAGAAAATTGCCCCAATATTCTAGAAACAGAGAGGGAAATACTCACTGAAAGAATCCAATCACCACCTCTGCAAAGAAATTCCACAAGGAAAATCCCAAGGAATATTGTTGAAAAACTCCAAAACTATAATCTCTCTCTCTCTCTCTTTTTTGTCTGTGATTTTATTTATTTATTTTAAATTATTCTAGCTTTTTATTTACAAGATATATGCATAGGTAATATTTACAAGATATATGCATAGGTAATTGACAGTTGCAAATCCTTTTGTTCCAACTTTTTTCCTCCTTCCCCCTCCCCCTTCCCCCAGATGACAGGTTGACCAATACATGTTAAATATGTTAAAGTATAAGTTAAATACAATATATGTATACATGTCCAACAGTTATTTTGCTGTATAAAAAGAGTCAGACTTTGAAATAGTATACAATTAACCTGTGAAGGAAATAAAAAATGCAGGCAGACAAAAATAGAGGGATTGGGAATTCTATGTAGTGGTTCATAGTCATTGCCCAGAGTTTTTTCCCTCGGTGTAGCTGGTTCACTTCATTACTGCTCTGTTGGAACTGATTTGGTTCATCTCATTGTTGAAGAGGGCCACGTCCATCAGAATTGATCATCATATAATGTTGTTGTTGAAGTATATAATGATCTCCTGGTCCTGCTCATTTCACTCAGCATCAGTTCATGTAAGTCTTCCAGGCCTCTCCGAAATCATCCTGCTGGTCATTTCTTACAGGACAATAATATTCCATAATATTCATATACTACAATTTATTCAGCCGTTCTCCAATTGATGGGCATCCACTCAGTTTCCAGTTTTTGGCCACAACCAAGAGAGCTGCCACAAACATTTTTGAACATACAGAACTGTTTCCCTTCTTTAGGATATAAGCCCAGTAGTAATGCTGCTGGATTAGAGGGTATGCGCAGTTTGATAATTTTTTTTGAGCTTTGTTCCAAATCACTCTCCAGAATGGCTGGATGATTCCACCAACAATGTTTCAGTGTCCCAGTTTTCCGGCATCCCCTCCAGCATTCCACATTATCTTTCCCTGTTATTCTAGCCAATCTGACAGGTGTATAGTGGTATCTTAGAGTTGTCTTAATTTGCATTTCTCTGATTAATAGTGTCTTGGAGCATCTTTTCATATAGTTAGAAATAGTTTCAATTTCTTCATCTGAGAATTGTCTGTTCATATCCTTTGACCATTTATCAATTGGAAAATGGCTTGATTTCTTGTAAATTAGAGTCAATTCTCAATATATTTTGGAAATGAGGCCTTTATCAGAACCTTTGACTGTAAAAATGTTTTCCCAGTTTATTGCTTTCCTTCTACTCTTGTCTGCATTACAAAACTATAATCTCAAAGAAAAAATACTGCAAGCTGCCAAACAAAAAATTTCAAATTTCAAGGAGCAACAATCAGGATTATCCAAGATCTGGTAGCTTCTACAATAAGCAATTAGAAGGCTTGGAATACCATAATCTAGAAAGCAAAGGACCTAGAATTACAATTAAGAATTAACTACTAAGCATCATATTTCAAGGGAAAAGATGAATCTTCAATGAAGTAAGAGACTTTCAATCATTTCTATTGAAAAAAAAAAGGAACTAAAAAGGAAATTTAATTCAAAGATACAAGATTCAAAGGAACCATAGAAAGATAAACAGGGAAGAAAAAATATATATAGTTATTTAAATTTATTTAAAGGTTAAACTGTTTACATTTCTAGGTAGGAAAACAATATCTGTAACTCTTGCAAACTGTCTCTGACAGTGAGGGAGACAAAGGAGGGGCATCACATGGACTGAAGTTGTGGTTGTGAATGGACTCTGATATGATGACATCAAAGAAAAAGACATTAAGGGATAGAAAACAGTCTGTACTGGAAAAAAGAGGAAAGGGGAGATATAATGGGACAATTAGTTCACATAAAGAGGTACAAAAGACTTATTACAATCAAGGGAAAGAAAGGAGGGGGGATAAATAGTAAAGTTTAATCTCATTACTTTTGGCTTTAAGAGGGAATAACTTAATCATTCTTTTGGATAAAGAATTTTATCTAACCCTATAAAGAAAGAGAAGGAGACTGAGGAAAAGAAAATGGAGGGACAAGCTAGAGAAGGAGGGGCAGAAACTAGGGGAAAAGGTAAAATTAGGGAGCAAGAGTTGATAGAAGATAAGGTACTGAGTGGAGTGGTTTAAAAGAACACTAGTAAGAAAAGGGAGAAGGGGTTTTAGGAGATAGGGTAGTAAGTAGAGTGAGTAAAAAAAACATACAGTTAAGGACAGGGTAGAAAGAGAGAACAAAAATATATACAGGAGAGAAAATAGGATTCAGGGAAATACAGAGCTAGTAATAATAACTGTTAATGTGAATGGGATGAACTTTCCTACAAAATGGAAGCAAATAACAGAGTAGATTAAAAAACAGAATCCTACAGTATTTGTTTACAAGAAACACACTTGACACAGAGAGACACATACAGAGTAAAGGTAAAAAGCTGGAACAGAATTTATTATGCTTCACCTGAAGTAAAAATAGTAGGAATAACAATTCTGATCTCAGATAAAGCAAAAGTAAAAATAGCTCTTATTAAAAGAGATAAAGAGAGAGTAGATCTTGATAAAGGGTACCATAAATAATGAAGTAGTCACGATAAAGCGTGTATGCACCAAGTGGCAGAGCAGGCAAATTCTTAGAGATTTTAAGCCAGTTACAGAAAGAAATTGAAAGCAAAATAATTCTAGTGTGGAACCTCAACCTTCCCCTCTCAGAATCAGACAAATCTAACCACAAAATAAACAAGAAATAAATTAGGGAAGTTAGTAGGGTTGTAGAAAAACCTAGATATGATAGACATCTGGAGAAAATTGAATAGGGACAGAAAGGAATACACCTGTTTCTCAGCAGTAAATGGCACCTACACAAAAAATGACCATATATTAGAGCATTAAAAACTTCACAACCAAATGGAAAAAAGGCAGAAATAATAAATTCTTCCTGTTTCAGACCACAATGCAATAAAAATTATGTTCAATAAAGGGCCAGAGAAAGATAGACTAAAAATCAACTGGAAATTAAACAGTCTAATTCTAAAGAATGAGTAGGTCAAACAGCAAATCACTGAAATAATCCACAAATTCATCCAAAGAAACTACAATAATGAGACAACATATCAAAACCCACAGGATACAGCCAAAGCAGTTCTTAGAGGAAATTTTATATCTCTAAATAGATACTTAAATAAAATAGAGAAATAGGAAATCAATACCTTAGGCATACAACTAAAAAAGTGGGAAAAACTGGGCTTATACTCCAAAGAGATACTAAAGAAAGAAAAGGGACCTGTAGCCAAAATGTTTGTGGCAGCCCTGTTTGTAGTGGCTAGAAATTGGAAAATGAATGGATGCCCATCAATTGGAGAATGGTTGGGTAAATTGTGGTATATGAATGTTATGGAATATTATTGTTCTGTAAGAAATGACCAGCAGGACGAATACAGAGAGGCTTGGAGAGACTTACATGAACTGATGCTAAGTGAAATGAGTAGAACCAGGAGATCATTATACACTTCAACAATAATACCGTATGAGGATGTATTCTGATGGAAGTGGATTTCTTTGACAAAGAGAAGATCTAACTCAGTTTCAATTTATCAAGGATGGACAGAAGCAGCTACACCCAAAGAAAAAACACTGGGGAATGAATGTAAACTGTTTGCATTTTTGTTTTTCTTCCCAGGTTATTTTTACCTTCTGAATCCAATTCTTCTTGTGCAACAAGGAATTGTTCAGTTCTGCACACATATATTGTATCTAGGATATACTGTGACATATTTAACATGTATACGACTGCTTGCCATTAAGGAAGGAAGTGGAGGGAGGGAGGGGAAAAGTCGGAACAGAAGTGAGTGCAAGGGATAATGTTGTAAAAAATTACCCAGGCATGGGCTCTGTCAATAAAAAGTTATAATTATGAAAATAAAATTAAAAAGTTAGAAAAAAAACAAATTAAAACTCCCAATTAAATACCAAATTAGAAAATTTGAAATTCAAAGGAGAGATTAATAAAACAGAAACCATAAAAACTAATAAACAAAACTAAGAATTGTTTTTTTGAAAAAAACTAACAAAATAGATAAAACTTTGGTTAATTTGATCAGAAAAAAAGAAAGAATAAAACCCAGTCATGAGCATCAAAAGTGAAAGGGGGGAACTTACCATTCATGAAAAAGAAGTTAAAGAAATAATTAGGAGATATTTTGCCTAATTCTTTGGCAGCAAGTCTGACAAACTAACCAAAATAATGAATATTAATAAAAATCTAAACTGCCCAGGTTAACAGAAGAGGAAATGAAGTAATTAAGTAGTCCCATTTAAGAAAAAGAAATTGAAAAAGTCATCAATGAACTCCCTAAGAAAAAATCTCCAGGGCCAGATGGAGTCACAAATGTATTTTACCCAACATTTAAAGAACAATTAATTCCAGTACTATGTAAATTATTTGGAAAAATAGGTAAAGAAGAAGTATTGCCAGTTTCCTTCTGTGACACAAATATGACAGTGATACCTAAACTAGGAAGGACCAAAACAGAGAAAGAAAATTACAGACCAATCTCCCTAATGAATATTGGGACACACTTTTAAAATAAAATATTAGCAAAGAGATTAGAGCAATTTATCAGCAGGATAATGTACTGGAAAATAATGTCAGAAACTCAACAGATATCTACATCTCACACTCCATTTCAAAATAAGGTCAAAATGGATACATGATTTGGGCATAAAGGATGATACCATAAACAAATTAGGAGAACAAGGGATAATTTACCTATTGGATCTTTGGAGAAGGGAGGAATTTATGACCAAAGAAAAACTAGAGAACATTATGAAAGGCAAAATGGACAACTTTGATTACATTAAATTTAAAAGTTTTTGCACAAACAAAACCAACAGAAACAAAATTAAAAGGGAAGTACAAAGCTAGGGAAAAAAATCTTTATAGCTGGTTTTTCAGATAAAGGTCTCATTTCTAAAATATATAAAGAACTGTGTCAAATTTATAAGAATACAAGTCATTCCCTAAATGATAAATGGTTAAAGGATATTACCAGACAATTTTTAGATGATGAAAATAAAACCATTTATAGTTATATGAAAAATGCTCTTTAACACTATAGATTAGAGAAATGAAAATTAAAACAACTCTGAGTTACCACCTCAAACCTCTCAGATTGGTTAAGATGGCAAGAAAAGATAATGATAGATGTTGAAGGGGATGTGGGAAAACTGTGACACAATGCATACTTGGTGAAGTTGTGAAGTGATCCAACCATTCTGGAGAGCAATCTGGAACTATGCCCAAGGGTGTATAAACCTGTGCATACCCTTTGATCCAGCAGTGCCATTACTGTATCCCAAGGAAATCATAAAGGAGGGGAAAGCATGTGAGAAAATGTTTGTACCAGCTCTTCGTGGCAGCAAAGAATTGGAAAAGAAATGGATGCCCATCAATTGGGGAATGGCTGAACAAGTTGTGGTATATGAAGGTAATGGACTATTATTATTCTATTAAATAATTATTTATTATTTTGTAGTAAATAATATTTATTTTTATTCTAAAAAATAATGAACAAAATGATTTCTAGAAAGGCCTGGAAAGATTTACATGAACTGATGGTGAGCAAAACAAGCAGAACCAGGAATTAATTGTACACGATAACAGCAAGAATATGCAATGATCAACTATGAAATGCTTGGTTCTTCTCAGTAGTTCAGTAATCCAAAGGAACCCAACTAGATTTAGGACAGAAAATAATAAGGAGACTGAATATAAATCAACACATGCTTTGTTCACTTCTTTTTTCTGTTTTTTTTTTTTTTTTTAATCTCTCCCTTGGTTTTTCCCATTTATTCTGATTTTTCTCTCACAACACAATTCATAAAACAATGTGTATTAAAAATAAAAAAATAAAGTTTTACTATTAACTCTTTGGTAATCCAGTAGTATTGAAATACTATTCACTCTGATTATTCATTATGCTAAGATATAATAAATGGATATCTGTCAGCATAGGTAAGAGACAGAGTCTATTCAGCTTGAGACATGAGAATCAAGTTAGTGGTAAAAGAGTCATGCAAATGAATAATTGACAGATTATTAATTTTTATATTGCTTTTTATTTACAAGCTATATGCATAGTAATTTTTCAGCATTGACAATTGCAAAACCTTTTGTTCCAATTTTTCCCCTCCTTCTCCCCACTCCCTCCCCCAGATGGCAGGTAGATCAATACATATTAAATATGTTAAAGTATATTTTAAATACAATATACGTATACATATCATACAGTTATTTTGCTGCACAAGAAGAATCGGACTTTGAAATAATGTACAATTTACTTGTGAAGGAAATCAAAAATGCAAGTGGACAAAACAGAGGGATTAGAAATGCTTTGTAGTAGTTCACACTCATTTTCCAGAGTTTTTTTCATTGGATATAGTTGGTTCTATTCATTATTGAACAAATGGAACTGATTTGGTTCATCTTATTGTTGAAGAGAGCCCCGTCCATCAAAATTGATCATCATATAATATTGTTGTTGAGCATTCACAACTCCACCAACAATGTATGAGTGTCCCAATTTTCCCACATCCCCTCCAACATTTAGCATTATCTTTTCTTGTCATCTTAGCCATTCTGACAGGTGTGTAGTGGTATCTCAGAGTTGTCTTAATTTGAATTTCTCTGATTAATAATGACTTGGAGCATCTTTTCATATGGCTAAAAGCAATTTCGATTTCTTCATCTGAAAATTGTCTGTTCATATCCTTTGACCATTTACCAATTGGAAAATGGCTTGATTTCTTATAAATTGGATTCAATTATCTATATATTTTGGAAATGAGACCTTTATCAGAACCTTTGACTGTAAATAAGTTTTCCCAGTTTATTGTTTCCCTTCTAATCTTGTCTGCATTAGTTTTATTTGTACAAAAGTTTTTTAATTTGATATAATCAAAAATTTCTATTTGGTGATCAATAATGATTTCTAGTTCTTCTTTGGTCACAAATTCCTTCCTCCTCCGCAGGTCTGAGAGGTAAATTATCCATCATGAACCCATTTTGATCTTATCTTGGTATATGGTGTTAAATGTGCAGTGTCTAGTTTCTGCTAGAGTATTTTTTTGAATTATGATTTTGGATGTAGTTACAGTAGCAGACAGATTTAGAATTTTAATTATAGTACCATAGCAATGAGATCTTTCCAGGAACGTATTTGGGGCCAAAAATGTTTCTTTCTTGCTAAAAATCTACTAAAAGAAACAGATTTTAGTTTTATATAAGAAAAAATTCAGACTAATTAGAGATCACCCAAAAATTAAAGAGATTGCCTCAGGAGTTAATGTGTTCCTCATCACTGGAAGTCTTTAGATACATGCTAGGGATGTTAGCTAAGTTGGTACTGGTACTTGAATTAAAAACCTGATCTCTCTTAACTAAAGATGCAGTATTCTGTCCACTACACCTCCACATGTAGCTTAATGGGCTGCAGGATACATTTATTGAGTGATCTATAACAAACCTTTTCTTTTCCTTTGATATATAATATAATAACAATAATAGATAACATTTACATAGTGTCTACTATGAACCAAACGTTATCTCATTTGATCCTCACAACACTTAGGAGAGGTAGGTGTTATTATTATACTCATTTTACAAATAAAAGAACAGAAGTAGTCAGGGGATTTACACAGCTAGTAAGTATCTGAGGGTGGATTTGAGCTAAATCTTCCTGATTCTGGGCTCAGGGTTCCATCTACTAGAGGAGATAAAGTCAGGAAAACTTTGGGTCAAGTTCTATCCCTGCCACATATAAGTTTTGTGAGCCTGGGCAAGTCACACAAATTTTTAGTGCCCTTTGGGAATACTGAAATAGCATAAATTCACAGAAGCTTCTGATTTTCATTGGAAACCAAATTTCCCAATAAGAGCTCCCAACATCATTGAAATCACATTTCCAGTTTTAAAAAATTATATTAATTATATAGTTCTACTTTTCTTTGGATGTACATGTGTCATAATTTGTATGTGCAAATGGATTTTTGGAAAGCAGACATATACATGGCTGGTGTCTGAAAACTGCTTATTTCTTGTGTGGTATGGATAGATCTCTGATGTGGGGTTGCTCTGCCTGGTCTCTAAAGGGAACTATGATTTAAACTTTTGGGACAATAAAGAGTTTTGCCTGGTTGATTTTTCTTTCCCTTAACTTTTTCTAGGGGAGGTATTGGTTAAGAAATATCTCTCTCTAACACATCTTAAATATTGGTAAATTGGATTTAAAGATAAAGGATTCAGGATATATGCCACATTCTCTGACTGCTTCCAAGGAGAAGCTTTTCAGTGTGGGAAAAGGATAAAAGGCTCAACCAAGGAGAGAATGAACAATCTTTAAGTTTGCCAGCACTAAAGATCAGGAATATGGTGAAAGTAAGAAGGTTACATATATTTCTGATTTCTTAGGGATCTTCCATGTCCCTCTTCAAAAATCTAAGGTTGCATCCACTGTTTTCTTTGAAATTCTCCAACAATCTCAACTAGTCCCTTGTTTACCCATGTGGGTACTGATCATTGCAGCTCAGAATTCTCTCAGCTAATCAGAGAGCCTCTCTCTTTCTCTCTATTTACACATCATATTGTCATAGTAGCCTTCAGATACACTGTGCAACATAGGTGAACAGAGGTATTATGTGTAACATTCAAATAACTCTATTTTTTAAATGGGTCTTGCTTTGAATCTGTGTTATTCCCCTCATAGTTCCATGAGATTGAATGTTTTAAACAATCATAATAATGCAGACCCTTTTCCTTCTTTTAATAAAGATAGCTAAAGTTTGAAAAGTGATTTATGCATATTAATTTATTGATTTTTACAAGTCTCTGTGGGAAGATCCTATTATTATTTCTATGGCATTGACAAGAAATCTGAGGGTACTTTTTAAAGTAGCAAGGAATTAGAAATTAAGTGGATGCCCATCAATTAAGAATGGCTGAACAAGTTATGGTATATGAAAGTTTGTTCTATAAGAAAAGATGAACAGGCTAATTTCATAAAAGCCTGAAAAGACTTAACATGAACTAATGTTGTGTGAAATGAGCAGAACCAGGAGAGCAATATTATGTGATGATCAACTATGATAGACTTAGTCCTCAGCAATATGGTGATCCAAGACAATTCCAGTAGACTTGGGATAGAAAACGCCATCTGCATACAGAGAATTAGGGAGATTGAATAAAGCATAGTATTTTCACTTTTTATTTGCTTTCTTCTTTCTCATGTTTTTTCCCCCTTTGGTCTGATTTTTCTTGTACAATGTGACAAATATGGAAATATGTTTAACAGAATTGCACATATTTAACTTAGAAAAAAATTTGCAAAAATAAAATATTATTAATTTTATTTTTAAAGAATGAAAGGAAAAAAGAAAGAAATCTGAGGCTAAGAGCAGTTAAGTGATTGGCCTGGAGCCATTCGTCTAATAAATATCTGATGAAGGATTTGAAATCAGATCTTTTAATTCCCAGTTCACTCCTTTAGCTATGAAGGATATTGAGTTTATGTATTGGTTGGAGAATAGGTTAGTGTGTCTCTACCTTGCCCAATATCCCTACCTCCTATACGCACTTCTGATCCAAATAGGACTCCTTTCCTTATTCTATGCTGCAAACCAACGTAACCACATAATCTTCTGTAATTTGTTATCCCAGGCTAAGGCTTTCCCTTCTCCTATTCCCTGATAAATATGTTAAAGAAATCTTTTTTTTTTTTCCTTCAATCCTAAACTCAGGAACTTTCCTGATTTCTCAAGAACTGAGTTTCCCCCTTAGGTATCTCTGAACTTTTGACCTCTTCTAAACACTTATCACAGCAGTTATGTAGGTGGTTCAGTATATAGAATGCTGGGCATTGAGTCAAGAAGACTCATCTTACTCATTTCCAATCTGGCTTTAGACATTTACTAATCTGGGCAAATCACTTAACCTTTTTTGCCTCAGTTTCTCATCTAACAAATGAATTGGAGAAGGAAATTCCATTATCTTTGCCAAGCAAACTCAAATGTGATTACAAGAATTGGACATGACTCAGCAACAAAGTACTTAACCATTTTAAGTATAATTGAATACATGACATCTTCTTTGCAATCTCCTTGAGAACTTTACATCTCTAATATTTAGCACAATGCTGCAGATATATTAGGTGCTTGATTTTTTAAAAATCTTGTTTAATTTAAATTCGAGTTTGACAAAGCTGACATCCCCTCCACATTGTTCCTGCTATTGGATTTTTGTGATGATGAGAAGGAATCCTAAAAGTGCTTCATTTGATTTCTCTCAGAGAAATAAATACAGATGCTTTTAAGAGTAAGTAAAGCATATAATGTCTATGTAATATAATTTGAGGATTTTAAAGAAAGAAATTTTGAACTAGTGGGACCCTAGTAATAGTTATGGGCAGCTAGGTAGTGCAGTGGATAGAGTGCTGGGCCTGTAGTAAGGAAGAACCAAGTTCAAATCTAGTCTCAGACACTTATCAACTATGTGACCCTAGGCAAGTCATATAACCAGTATTTGCCTCAATTCCTCATCTATAAAATAGGGACACATTGGAGAAGGCAATGACAAACCATTATAATATCTTTGCCAAGAAAATCCCATGAACCCAGTCCACATGGTCACATAGAGTTAAACATGACTGAACTACTCAACAACAAGAAATAATTATAGGCATATTAACCTAAGTTAATATTAATTACCTAATATTACCTAATATTAATTACCATTAATAACCTAAGTTAAACTCCACAGATTTATGAGTTGAATGATTTTAGTCTTCTTTAGCTTCAGTTTTCTTTTTAAAAAACCCTCTATTTTTATTGTTTTATTTTTTCAAATACATGTAAAAATAGTCTTCAATATTTACCTCTGCAAAATCTTGTGTTCCAAATTTTTCTCTCTTTCCTCCCTCTTTCCTCCCCAAGATATAGGTTATAGGTTAGATATAAGATATATACAATTCTTCCAAATATACTTCTATATTCATCACACACACACACACACACACACACACAATCAGATGAAAAGAGAAAAAAAAAAAGAGAATTTGGCAAGCCAAAGCAAACAAACAACAACAGAAGGTAAAAATGCCATGTTTTGATCCATTCCCAATCCCCATAATTATATCTCTGGATACAGATAGCAACTTCTATCACAAGTCCACTGGATTGCCTTGAAACATCTTATTGTTGAAAAAAATCAAATCCATCACAGTTGGTCTTCACATACTCTTCTTATAACTGTGTGCAATATTCTCTTGGTTCTGTTGACTTCACTGAGCATTAATTCCTGCAAAGACCTAGGTTTTTCTGAAATCAGCCTAACACCTTCCAGAGAACAATAATATTCCATTACATTCACATACCACAACCTCAGTCATTTACCAACTGATGTAGCCTCAGTTTTCTTAATTGTGAAATGACAGGCAGATTCTCACTCAGAGTTGAAGAACACAGTATTGCTATTTCCTTCAAAGAACTCTACTGAAAAACAAGGGTAACAAATAAGTTAATGACATAGAAAATGAAATAATTTCATTGTTCAGAATGCCATTTTAAGATTCTCAGGTGTAGTGTTGATAACTTTCAAAATGGACTGATTAAATTCATCTCTAGCAATAACAGAAATCAAGAAGAAGCTACCATACCTGAAAGATGTCAAGCACAGATGACTGCTACGAAAAATTCAAAATTTGTTTCTTCCCTAATCTTTGAAATTGGCTAAAGGAAGGAAGGCACAGCATTTAATTGGTCATCTAGGTTGTACTTCATCCAAAGCATTACAGAATATTTTAAAAAGATTTGGTAATCATTCAATTATGGAATTCATGTGGTAAAATATGTTCTAAAACCATTTGCTAGCCATTAGTGCCCATTTTCTGGTAAAATTAAGGCAAAATGAAAATTTTATTCATATTTAAAATTGACATATAAAGTAACTTTTTCAGTGCATTTCACAAACATATTAAGATATAATTGCCATTGTTCATGCGAATAAACCAAACTGTTATTCTCAGGATTAACTTTAGGGATTAGTTTTTAATTGTAGCAGAATTTTAATGCCCATTGAAACAACTAGTCTTGAGAGCAATTCAATTGCATAAGGAAATTAACATCACCTTTTCACTAGGGGCAAAAAAACCAGAAAGAGCTTTATTTTTCTTACGTAATATCTTTTCTCATTAATGTACACATCCCACTAGTACACTAATATGTACTATTTTAAAAGCAACTAGGAGTTTCTTTTACCTTTTGTTCACACAAACGGATTTCAAAATCAGTTTTAAAAAACAGTTTCAGGACAAGTTTTTCTGAAATTGAAGCAAAAATATAAATTACTTTATTATTGAAACAATTTAACTGTGATTCTGTATCTTTGATTTTATTCTTTCAGTTAAACTTCTTCCCTGGCTGCTTCTGACTTGCAGGCTTCCTTAGATGTCTTTTTTTTTTTTTTTTTACAGAGATCACAGGAAACACATCTTTCTGGCCTCTTTACATATTACTCCCCTTCATACACTCTACAATCAAGTCAAAAACTGACTTTCTTACAATTCCTCACAGCCATAATCTGCCATCTGCCATTTTCTGTGCCTTTCCATTGGCTATCATCCATGCCTAGACTACTTTTTCTTCATCTCATCAATGGATAGAGCATTGAGCCTAAAATCAGGAAGACTTGAATTCAAAATCAGCATTAGATACTTTCTAGCTGTTGGACCTTGTGCAAGTAATTTAATAACCCTATCTCAGTTACTGATTTATAAAATGGAGAATAATAGCATTTATCTCCTAGAGCTGATATGAGGATCAAATTAACTAATATTTTATTAAATACTTAGCCCAGTGCCTTCCATATGGCAGCTATTGAATAAATGTTCACTTCTTTCCTTCTTTCACAGAATCAGCTTCTTGTAGAAGGGGAGATACTTAAGTTGAAACTTGAAGGAAGAGACAGATTATATAGGATGGAGGTGAAGAGGGATTATATCAAGGCATTATAAGCAGAAAGACTAAGTAATATAGAATATGGGGTATGTAAGGAATAGCAAGGAGGCTATTTTGACTAGATTTCAGAGTATGAGAAAGGAAGCAATATATAAATGATTTTGGAAAGATAGGTGGGGGCAAGACTGTGAAGGACTTTAAAATCTACATAAAGAAATTTCATATTTGATGCTCAGGTAATAAAAAGCCAATGGAGTATTTTGAAAAGGGAAGTGATGTGATGGAATCTCTACTTGGGGAAAGTCACTTTGGCATTAATATGAAGCAATGTGAAGAAAGGACTCCAGTTGAAGAAACACTTGAAATAGAAATATCAATAAGGAGGCCTTTGCAATAATCAAAGTGAAAAGTGATTAGGGTTTGAGTTAAGGTGTCAATTAGGTAAGTAGAGAGAAGGAATCAGAAATAAGAGTTATAGTGAAGGCAAGAAATGGTAACATTTGGCGATTGACTAAATATATACAATGACAAAAAGGGAGAGAAAGATAGTTAAGGTTATGAACTTTGGACATTAAAGAATAATGATGCCTTGCTAAAAAGGAAAGTGTGGAAAGCGGATTGGTTTTTGGAGAAAGATAACACATTCTGGAGTTTGAGATGTCTCAAGAACTCACATTTTGAAATTCTAATTGGCATTGGAGCTCTGAAAAGGGAATAAGAAACCTAGAAACAGTTAACCCATTGGGAACTAATGAGATCACTAATAAGGTAAAATAGAAGAGAAAAGAGGACGTGGGAGAAATTTTTGGAGAGTACTACATTTAGGGCATATGATCTCGATAATGAACCCACAAACAGATAAAGGTACAATAGATAAGCAAAGACCAGAGAGAAGTAGTATCACCAAAATTCAAAGAAAAAAGAATTGAGGAGGATAATACATTTTCTCATTTATACAGTATAATGGTTGGGTGAGGACAGAATTAGATGTTATGATCTTTATTTTATAAATTAGTAAACTGAGGTTCTAAGAAATTTAGTGTCTTCTTCATATTCTTGCAATTAATTAACATTAGACAGCTGACTGTCTAATTGACAGAAGACAATGGCAAACCATTTCTTTGCCAAGAAAATCAGATATTAACTTAGGTTTTCTTGACTAAGTCCAACATCTACATCCCAAAGTCCAAATCCAGTACTTTATTTAATTCTGCCTCTTAGGGAAAGTAAAAGGGGTTGCAAAATGGATAAAAATCAAAATCAGGCAAATAGTTTATTAAAATTTTATTAAAAATTAAAAATAAAAATAAAAAGTTTATTAAAAATATGTTGTCAACGTTCAATTTATGTGTGGATTGTGTTCCAAAATTGGAAAGTCAGTTATTCAGAGCTCAGACCCTATTTACCTAAAGGAACATTGTTATAAAATGATCATATCTTGTGTCAGACATTGGTGATACCAAACCTTTGAAGAACTTACAAGGGAAATCAAAGAAATGCCACATTATATTAAAAGAGAATGAGTGTTTGGAAGGTCTTTATGAGCCTCAGTTTTTTTAATTATAATTTTCAATTAATGAACTTTTATTTTTTCTTTTAATTGGAAGTCTCAATGAGGAAATTCCAGCCAATTTAGCTAAGTAACTGTTCTCCTATTTAGATTTTGCAAAGTTATTTTAGAATACTGAGACATTAAGTAACTGCTCTGAGTCACAATTATTTCTACTCTATCTACCTCACAGTATCAAGATTAAAGCAAATCATAAAATCACTGACTTAAACTAGGAGGAATCTTGATCAATCAACTAATAAGCATTTATTAAGTACCTACTATGAATTCAAATACCTTATTTTATAATTGAGGAGGAAACAGATTGAAAAAGTGTAAATATCAAAGATTGAATTAGAACCAAGATCTTACTGACTTTACATTTAATTTTCTCTTGCTTAAAGAAGTGACAATGCTGTAAAAGTTGATAATAAGGTCCAGAAAAATATGAAATGTATTGTATATAAAGTAATAGCAATATTCTGGGATGATCAGCTATGAATGATTCTGCTATACTCAGCAATACAATGACGCATAACTACTCTGAAGGATTTATGATGAAGAATCCTCTGTGTGTGTGTGTGTGTGTGTGTGTGTGTGTGTGTTTGTCTCTCTTTTCTTTATTTTTCTTGAAGATTTTTTTAGGGAGTAGATCTATGTTTTCTTTCACAACATGATTTTTATGGAAATGTTTTGCATAACTTCACACGTGCTTTCTTAATGGGAGCTGAGAGTGGACATAAGGGAGAGAATCTAAAACTCAAAGTTGTAAAAACAAATGTAAAAAATGTTAAATGTGATTTGGGAAAAATTTAAAAAAATAAATTAAAAAAAGATGACGTCCTGAGTCACTGGGGTTGTCAGAGAAAGCCTGAAATACTAATAAAATTACTCTCTGAGACAAGCAGGGAAGAACACTGATGAGGACCAGTTCAACCTTATAGTCCTACCCTCTAAGGAGATTGTAGATAGCCTCACCTTGTTGTGTCCAGTCAGAAATCCAAATTATGTTAAATCCCTAATGTTAAATTTCCTCTGTAAATCTGTCTATGGCCCATGCCACCTTTGCTCAATCCCTATTGGGATTAGCCCACCACCGAATTCTATCTCATGTTGTCTTTCTCCTCTTCCCTTCCCCATGCTTAATGGTGTCTTTTTCTTTTTTATAACTAGATAATTTTTTAGGATGCTAAATCCCTTTATGGATTTAGCCTGTTAGTCGATGGCATACTCACATCTCATGGCATATTCCTTTAATGGATTCCTCCAAATTCCTTTCCTTAGTTACTATATTCTTTCCCAACTCTATTTCATATTTATCATTCCTGGTATCTCTTCATTTTGACTGTAACTTTTTCTCCTAAATAAGGCTACCTTTTGCCAAACAGAATGGCCATTGTGAACTTCTCATGACTGAACCCCAATGTTTGGTGCCAATTGCTCTCCTAAATCTCATCATTCTGTGCTTGAGCCTCAACCTCATCATTTGGTACTAAACTACACACATGTCAAAAACATGCTACCATGTTAAAGTAGTATTATAAGCTCAACTATATAATTAATAATGTGAGTGAAACCTTCCACAAAAATCTTCTCCAGGTGATTTTGTGGCATGGGGCTTACCTTGGGTTCTTGAAAGCTATGCCATTTAGCTTGAAAGCTAAAAAAGATCTTTGGATCTGGACCAGATGACAACTGTAAACTTGTTTTCTGAAGATCAGTCGAGCTTGGTTTGAACAGGCTCACTACCAGGTTGATCTCAACCTAATTTTTACTGTCATTGCAAGTCTTGAAAACACTCTATCAAAGCCCGTGATCTCTGTGGATAAAAAAGACCATCTCTCTCTTCCTCTGCCATGCTTCTCCCCTACCACCCACCAACCTCACCCACGGAAATCACAAATCCTAATAGTATTTAATATTGTATTCTTTAATACAATACACATAATAAGTGTTCTAGACATACTGTATTCTCTTCTATCCTCTGGGTATTTCTGAGCCCTAAAGCATCTTGAATCTCTTTGATCCTTGACAAAATTGAGGGGATTTTGGGTAGCTGAGTAAAAGTTAAAGACCTCCCTTAAAAGAATTTGAGGATACTTCCTGATCCTAGGAAGGAAGGGTAGCAGGAAAACCTGGACATGGTTGTATAGACTGGATGAATCATTGCAGGATCTTCAGGGAAAGAAAGGAAGGGTGACAGTGACTGTTATTGAGTATAAATCATTTGTAGATCTAATGTTATAAGCAGGTTGGCCAAAGGGCAATTTTTCTTTTTCTTTTTGCAGTGCAATTGGGGTTAAGTGATTTGTCAAGGGACACACAACTAGTGTTAAGTGTCTGAGTTGGATTTGAACTCATGTTCTCCCGATTTGAGGGCTATCCACTGCACTATCTAGTTACTCCAATTATTCCTTTTTTATGGTGGTGGGGGAGAAGTGAGGCATAGCAACTCACAAGATATCTAAAAGCTTAATGAGGGGAGGTCCTTCATATTTTTAATTCTGATCAACTACTCCCCTCTTTGGGCTAAATCTCTAGTTTCCAAATCTGGTCATATATACTCCCCACTTTCAGTTACATTTTAATGTACTTCATAATTATATCTGGTATCCTATTAATATAAAATTTCTACATATGATCTATTCTGGATTTTATCTGAATAGGGAGAAAAACCTACTCTTAAACTTTGTTTCTAGTTTTGACTACTAAGTTCTTCATTATCCTTCATCCCCTTCTAATCATTAATCAATCTGGATAAAAATATCTTTTCCAGAATATAATCAGCCCTTTAGAAGTTTGACTTTCAGGAACTAGTAAATGAAAAACTACAGATAAATGCATCATAAAAATAAATATGTAGTTACTGAGGAGATTAGGCCAGGCCCACCCAATCTGTCAATGTTTTCTTAGGTATACAATTGTCTATAATAAGAATTTTCTTATTGGAAATCAGGAACTTAAACAATTTACAATACTCTCCTAAAAGCACACATTCTATCAGTCAGTCATATTGCCTATTGTGATTGTGGAAAGAAGCTTTTTTCAGGTCATGTAGAAGGAATGGAAGCCATAGTTCAGTTCTTGCTCTTGAGAGGAAAATAATTTAGTTGACAAGAGACAAGAAGCACAACAGATGCATGGGAGAGAGACCAAACAGCTCAGATGAGTATATCTCTATTTTTAACAAAACATGAAACTCAGGACCTGGGTTATGAATAATTGCCTTCCAAACTTTTTCCATGCATAAATTGAAGGTTGGCAACATATTTTTAATAAACTTGATTTAAATTTTCAACCTTTTGGAATTTCTTCTGTTTCCCTTGAGAGGCAGGATTAGCTAAGATGCTAGACTTGGAATTTGGGGTAAAAAAATAAAAATATGTAAAAACAGATTAACCATATTATTCTTTACTCTGCAAAAGTATCAAAGTATTCCAATAAATAATAAATTCCTACATGGTATTTAAAATGTGATTTAATTTACACAAAATTTATGAGGAATAATTATATCAAAACAGATGCAGTATCTTTTTCTTTTGGACCAAACCTATAATTTGATTGGTTTGGAGGAATCCTAGTGAAGTAACTCACTTTAACTATGAGGTTCTTACTTCAGACAAGATGGACTGATTTGGGGCAGCTAGCTGGTGCAGTTTACCTGGGGTCAAGATAGATGGAGGAAAATTTATGTTAATATTTTACTAGAACTAAGATCTCGTTAATGTTGGTCATCTCTCCAGTCATGAAAATCATAATATTCTTTTGTGTTTTTTCCAATAACTCCTCCATAAGAGATTCATATAACATTTGGGGGATCTTTCATTTGGTCACAATATTATGTAGGTACTCAACGCAGTGTGTGAACTATTTGTTATCTCTTGCTTTCATTTTGTGACTGTCTCACTTCATTTTCCAATCAATTATATCTTTTTAAAAAAATTATTCTATAGTATTTTAAAAAAATTCATATTAAATACAAAGTGAGAAAAGGAAATTTCCATGTATACAGCAGAACATGAGAGAGTTCAATATACAACAATGAATTTCCATTTCAAGAAAACCTATGTAATAAAAACTATATATTGTTTTCAAAACTATTCAGCTTTTCTTTGCTTCCTTCTGCTGTGTACTTTTTACTTTTTTTTTTCTCTCCTCCCTGTTCCATCCCAAGAAGACTATAGCTAAACATGAATACACACACACACACACGTATATATAGATACATATACATACATATATACGCATTACACATATAGATATCTATAAACATATACATATATACACATACAAACTCATATATATATATATATATATATATAAAACCATACTATGCATTTTTTCCATTTGTCATCTCTTTGTCTGGAGGTTGATAACATCTCTCTTCATGAGTTCAAGTCTTTCCACATTATCTTATAATTCATCATTGGTAACATGCTGTAGCATAGTTGTATATACCACATGTCTTTTGTGTTAAGAAAAAAAGATTTTTAAAGAAGTATCTAAAAATCATTATGCAATTTTTCAAATAAAATTTAACTCATTCTCTTCATCCTGTTCTATATTGGACCCCACACATTGTCCATTAGCAGTGTCTCTCTTAGATGTGTGAACTGATGAACTAGCTCCATGGGCTGTCTATCCAACTGCAGAAAAGATAATCAAGGCTTATTCTTGATTAGAGCCACAAGTGAAAATACTTAAGATGTTTTAAAAATGTACTTCACCTCAAAATGGATTGATTTTTAAAATCAAGACACCTTCTTTGAACCATTTAGTTAGAAACAATTTTTTTCTTAGTATTAATAGAATAATTTATAGTTCTCTTAAACACTCCAGATATACATACCAGTACAGTATTCTATCTCATAGTTTTTTCTGGAGGCATAATCTCTGCACCCTATTTAAATCCTGGTAGCAATTATTTAGAGACACCTGGATGTGCAATGGATAAAGAGCCATACCTGAAATCAGGAAGAGTCATCTTCTTGAGTTCAAATCTGATCTCAGACACTTATTAAATGTATGACCTAGGCAAGTCACTTATCTCCAAATAGGATCAGGAACAGTTGGATATGACTGAAAAATGAGTCAACAATAACAACAAAATGCTTTTTTATTGACTCCCAGGTTATTCTCCCTCCTTTCACAGAGTTTTGCCCTTCAAAATAATCCTTAACTTTTATTTGAGGACAAAATTATATGTATATGTATTGACATCTTCTCAAATATACAATGGCCTCCCAATTCATCAACAGTGTCAGTTCCCATAACAGACACCTTCACTGCACCTCACCTCTGCCTGAAAATCTCTAAGCAAAGGGAACTGATACTATTTTCTGAGCAGTCTCTTCCAGTCATAGACATCTCTAATTATCTGAAAGTTTTGCTGACATCAAGCCTAAGTTGAGCTTTTTGTAATTTCCACCAAATGTTAGGCAAAACAGAACAAGTCTAATCCCTTTTAAAGATAATTTTGTTGTTCAGTCATGTCCAACTCTTCATGATTCTATTTTGGGCTTTGTTAGCAAAAATACTAGAGTGATTTACCATTTCTTTTTCTAGCTCATTTTATAGATGAGAAAACTGAGGCAAGCAGGGTTTTGTGATTTCCCCAAGATCACACAGGTAGTAAATGCCTGAGGCCAGATTTGAATTCAAGAAGATGAGTCTTCCTGTCTCCAGAAACAGCACTCTAGCCAATGTGCTACCTAGCTGCCTGCTCTTTAAATCTTTTATCCGTTAGATATTTGAAAACTAGTATCAAGTCCTCTCTGAGTCCTAACTCTTCACAAAGTTGGACAAGTCTAATCTTTTCAACTGATACTTGTGAACTTCTTGAGATCAGGAACTTTCTTTTTCTTCCTTTTATGTTTCCAGAGTTCAGCACAGTACCTGATCAATAAGTATTTAATAATAAGGCATCCGCTTTCTGATTAAGAAAGAGGATGCTTAATCCTCTTTACCTTCCTCTGGACACTCTCTAACTTAATGTTTTTCTTTTTTTTAAGTATCATTTTTTAAAATTAAAGCCTTTTATTTTCAAAATATATGCATGGATAATTTTTCAATATTGATCCTTGCAAAACCTTCTGTTCCAATTTCCCCCCCTTTCACCCATCCCCTTCCCCTAGATGGCAAGTAATGCAATATATGTTAAACATGGTAAAAAAAAAATGTGTTAACGACATGGCATTTCCACTCTTTCTGTTATTGTTTGCTTGTGTTTTTGTTTTCTTTCTCAGGATTTTTTTTTACCTTCTTTATAGATCCGATTTTTCTTGTGTAGCAAGATAACTGTATAAATATGTATACATATATTGTATTTAATATATACTTTAACATATTTAATATGTATTAGACTACTTGCCATCTAGGGGAGGAGGTGGGGGAAAGGAGGAGGAAAGATGGAACAGAAGGTTTTGCAAGAATCAATGTTGAAAAATTACCTATGCATATGTTTTGTAAATAAAAAGCTATAATAATAATAATAAAAAATGTAAAGCTAAAAAAAGTGTTAAGGCTAATATATGCATACATATTTATACGATTATCTTGTTGCACAAGAAAAATCAGATCAAAAAGAAAAAAATGAGAAAAAATAAATGCAAGCAAATAACAAAAAGAGTGAAAATGCTATGTTGTGATCCACACTCAGTCCCCACAGTCCTATCTCTGGGTGTAATTGGATCTTTTCATCACAAGATTATTGGAAATGGCCTGAATCATCTCATTGTTGAAAAGAGCCACATCTATCAGTATTGATCATTGCATAATCTTGTTGAATGTACAATGTACAATGATCTCCTGGTTCTGCTCATTTCCCTTAGCATCAGTTCATGTGAGCCTCTCCAGGCATCTCTGAAATCATCCTGCTGATTGTTATAGAACAATAATATTCAATAACATTCAGATACCATAACTTATTCAGTCAATCTCCAACAAAAAGAGTTGATACAAATATTTTTTGTGCATGTAGATCCCTTTCCTTCCATTATAATCTCTTTGGAATATAAGCCCAGTAGAAACACTACTGCATCAAAGGGTATGCACATTTTGATAACTTTTTGAGCATAGTTCCAAAATGCTCTCCAGAATGATTGGATCAGTTCACAACTCCATCAACAATGTATTAGTGTTCCAATTTTCCCATATCCCCTCTAACATTATTCATTATCTTTTCCTGTCATCTTAGCCAATCTGAAAGGTGTGTAGTAGTACCTCAGAGTTGTCTTAATTTGCATTTCTCTGATCAATAGTGATTTAGAGCACCATTTTGTATGACTAGAAAGGGTTTCAATTTCTTCATCTGAAGAAATTCAAGCAAAATTATTGTTTGCTCATATCCTTTGACCATTTATCAATTGGAGAATTGATAATTCTTCAATTCTTGTATTTTTTTTTTGGAAGGCTAGTTCTTAGTCCTTTTATTTAACTGTTCCTCTTCCATCTCTTTTGCCAGATTTTCAAACCAATCATACGCTCATCTCTGGGAGTTCTATGGGGTTCTATGAAACAAAGTCTTTTTTTCTTCTCAGTTACTTCACTTGGTTATCTCTCTGTCTCTACCTCTGTCTCTCTCTCTCTCTTTTGCTGAGGCAATTGGAGTTAAGTGACTTGCCCAGGATCACACAGCCAGGAAGTGTTAAGTGTCTGAGGCCAAATTTGAACTCAGGTCCTCCTGACTTCAGATCTGGTGCTCTATCCCTTGCACCACCTAGGTGCCCCTTGAATTCCTATAAATTTGAGTCAGTGCTCTATATGTTTTAAAAATGAGGCCTTTATCAGAATCCTTTAATGTAAAATTGTTTTCCAGTTTATTTCTTCCTTTTCAATCTTGTCTGCATTAGTTTTGTTTATATAAAACCTTTTTAACTTAATATAATCAAAATTGTCTATTGTGTGTTTAATAATGAGTTCCAGTTCTTCTTTGCTCACAGATTTTTTCCTTCTCCACAGATCTGAGAGGTAAACTATCCTTTGTTTTTCTAATTTGCATATAATATCACTATGTCTAAATCATGAAACTATTTTGACCTTATCTTGGTATAGAGTATGGGCCAATGCCTAGTTTCTGCCATACTAGTTTCCAATTTTCCCAACAGTTTTATCAAATAATTAGTTCTTATCCCCAAAGCTGGAGTTTTTAGGTTTGTCAAACACTAAATTATTATTATTTTTTAATAGCTTTTTATTTACAAGATATATGCATGCATAATTTTTCAGCATTGACAACTGCAAAACCTTTTGTTCCAATTTTTGCCCTCTTTCCCTCTACCCCTTCCCCCAGATGGCAGGTTGACCAATATATGTTAAATGTGTTAAAGTATAAGTTAAATACAAAATATGTAAACATGTCCAAACAGTTATTTTGCTGTACAAAATTAATTGGGCTTTGAAATAGTGTACAATTAGCCTATGGAGGAAATCAAAAATGCAGGTAGACAAAAATAGAGGGACTGGGAATTCTATGTAGTGGTTCATAATCATCTCCCAGAGTTCTTTCCCTGGGTGTAGCTGGTTCAATTCTATTGGAACTGATTTGGTTCATCTCATTGTTGAAGAGGGCCATATCCATCAGAATTGATCATCATATAATATTGTTGTTGAAGCATATAATGATCTTCTGGTTCTGCTCATTTCACTCAGCATCAGTTCATATAAGTTTCTCCAGGCCTTTCTGAAATCATCCTGTTGGTCCTTTCTTACAGAACAATAATATTCCATAATATTCATGTACCACAATTTATTCAGTCATTCTCCAATTGATGGGCATCCACTTAGTTTCCAGTTTCTGGCCACTATAAAGAGGGCTTCCACAAACATTCTTGCACATACAGGTCCCTTTCCCTTCTTTAGTATCTCTTTGGGATATAAGCCCAGTAGACACACTGCTGGATCAAAGAGTATGCCCAGTTTGATAACTTTTTGAGTATAGTTCCAAATTGTTCTCCAGAATGGCTGGATGTATTCACAATTCCACCAACAATGTATCAGTGTCCCACAAACACTAAATTATTATACTCATTGACTATTTTGTCCTCTGGACCTAACCTATTCTACTGATCAACTACTTTTATTTTTTTAGCAAGTACTAAATGGTTTTGATGACTGATGCTTTATAATATAATCATTAGCATTTTTTCATTAATTCCTTTGAAATTCTTGATCTTTTGTTCTTCCAGATGGACTTTGTTATTATTTTTTTCTAGATTTGTAAAATAATTTCTTAGGATTTTGATTGATATGGCACTAAATAGGTAGATTAATTTAGGTAGTATTGTCATTTTTATTATATTCACTCCGCTTACCCATGAGCACTTGATATTTTGCCAATTGATTAGATCTGACTTTATTTTTGTGGAAAGTATTTTGGAATTGTGTTCATATAGTCTGACATTGCTTTGACAAATAGACTCCCAAATATTTTTTATTATCTACATTCATTTTAAATGAAATTTCTCTTTGTATCTCTTGCTTCTGGACTTTGTTGGTAACAAAAAGAAATGCTGATGATTTCTGTGGATTTCTTTTGTATCCTGAAACTTTACTAAATTTGTGAATTTTTTCCAGTGGCTTTTAGTTGATTCTCTAGAATTTTCTAAGTATACCAACATATCATCTGCAAAGGGGGATTATTTGATTTCATCATTACCTACTCTAAATCCTTTAATCTCTTTTTCTTCGCTTATCCCAAAGCTAACATTTCTAATACAATAGTGAATAGTAACAGTGATAATAGTCAACCTTATTTTACCCTCATCTTATTGGGAATGGTTCTAATTTGTCCCCATTACATATGATGCTTGCTGATGATTTTAAATGGATGCTAGTGATCATTTTAAGGAAAACTCCATTTATTCCCATATTCTCTAGTGTTTTTAATAGGAATGGATGTTGGATTGTGTCAAATGCTTTTTCTGCATCTATTGAGATAATCAGATGGTTTTTATTAGTTTGGTTATTGATATAGTCCATTATGCTAACAGTTTTCTTAATATTGAACCAGCCCTGTATTCCTTGACCATAGTGTATTATCCTGAGGATGACTTTCTATAATCTCGTTGCTTATATTTTATTTAAGATTTTTATATCAATATTCAGTAGGGAAGTTGGTCTATAATTTTCTTTTTCTGTTTTTACCCTCTCTGGTTTAGTTATCATCATCATATCTGTGTCATAAAGGGAATTTGGTAGGACTCCTTCTTTCCCTATATTTCCAAATAGTTTGCATAGTATTGGAATGAATTCTTTTTTAAATGTTTGGTAGAATTCACATGTAAATCCATCTGGCCCTGGATATTTTGTCTTAGAGAATTGATTAATAGTTTGTTCAATTTCTTTTTCTAAAATGGGACTATTTATGAAATTTATTTCCTCTTCAGTTAATCTGGGCAGTCTATAATTTTATAGGTATTCTTCCATTTCACTTAGATTATAAAATTTATTGACATATAGTTGGGCAAAATAATTATTTCTCTTATTTCCTCTTCATTGGTGTAAAGTTTTCCCATTTCATTTTTAAGACTAATAATTTGATTGTCTTCTTTCCTTTTTCTAATCAAATTAATTAAAGGCTTATCTATTTTATTGGATCTTTTTGTAAAACCAATAGTTTTCTTACTTCCAATTTTCTTACTTCCTCTTTTATTTTCAGAATTTCAAATTTGGTACTTAATTGGGGGGTTTTAGTTTGTTTTTTTTTCCCCTAGCTTTTTTAGTTGCAAGCCCAATTCATTTATCTTCTCTTTCTCTATTTTATGCAAGTAAGCATCTAGAGATATAAAACTTCCCCTAAGAATAGATTTGGGTAAATTTCATAAATTTTGGTATGTTGTCTCATTATTGTCATTTTTTTGGATGAAATTATTAATTGTGTCTATGACTTCTTGTTTCATGCACTCATTCTTTAGAATTAGATTATTTAGTTTCTAATTAATTTTTGGTCTATTTTTCCCTGGTCTTTTATTGCGTGTAATTTTTATTGCATCATGATCTGAAAAAAATGCATTTACTATGTCTGCCTTTCTGCATAGAGTTTTTTTATTCCCTAATATATGGTCAATTTTTGTATAGATTTCATGTACTACTGAGAAAAAATATATTACTTTTTGTCTCCATTCAATTTTCTCCAAAGGTGTATCATCCCTAACTTTTCTAGGATTCTTATTTATTTTGTGCTTTGCTTTATCTAGTTCTGAAAGAGCAAGGTTGAGATCCCCCATTAGAATAGTTTTGCTGTCTAATTTTTCTTTCAACTCTCTTAACTTCTCCTCTAGGAATCTGGATGCTATACCACTTGGTGCATATATGTTTAGTATTGATATTACTTCATTATCTATGGTACCTTTAAGTAGAATGTAGTTTCCTTCCTTATCTCTTTTAATTAGATATATTTTTGCTTTTGTTTGATCTGAGATCAGGTTTGCTACCCCTTCTTTTTTGCTTCAGCTGAAACATAATAGATTCTGCTCCAGCCTTTTACTTTACATTAAATGTACCATTCTGTTTTAAATGTGTTTCTTGTAAAAAACAAATTATAAAATTCTGGATTTTAATCCAGTCTGCTATCTGCTTCCATTTTATGGGAGAGTTCATCCCATTCACATTCACAGTTAAAATGACTAACTCTGTATTTCTTGTCATCTTGTTTTCCCCCAGTTATACTTTTCTCTTTCCTTTCCCCCTTTCCCTCCTCCCCATTATTTTGTTTCTGACCACCCCCTCCCTCAAACAGCCCCCACCACCACCCCTTTCTTATTCCTTTCACCATTTACTTCTATTGTCCCTTCTATTAGCCTCTCCCTTTCCTTCCCTCTTTCCCCTCCTACTTCTCTATAGGGCAAGACCAGTTTCTCTATGAAGCTAAATGTGTCTGATATTCTCACACAATGCTCATCCGCCTCCCTTCTTTTCCTCAATTATAATGGGTCTTTTTTTGCCTTTTCAAAAGATGTAATTTACCCCATTTTAAGTTCTCTTCTTCCAGTGGAATCACTTTTCCTCCTCATTTCTTTTTAATATCATCACAATAAAGTCAAATTATACCTGCACCCTCTAAGTATATCTATAACAGAGATACAGATTTCAAGAGTTACAATATCACCTTCCCATATAGGGATATAAGATTTTTAACTTTTAAAAGAAATTATTTTTTTTCTATTCTTTTTATCTGTTTATGCTTCTTTTGAGTTCTGCATTTAAAGATCAAATTTTCTATTCAGCTCTAGTCTTTTCATCAGAATTAAATGAAATACACCTGTTTCCTTGAATGTCCATCTTTTCCTCTGAAAGATAATGCTCAGTTATGCTGGATAGTTGATTCTATGTTGCAATCCAAGTTCCTTTGTCTTTTGGAATATCAGATTCCATGCCCTTCAGTTCTTTGAAGTGGAAGCTGGTAGGTCCTGGTAATCCTGATTGTTCCTTCTCGATATTTGAATCCTTCTGGATGCTTGCAATATTTTCTCCTTAATTTGATAATTCTGAATTTACCAATGATGTTCCTTGGAGTTTTCATTTTGGAGTCTCTTTCAGGAGGTGATTGGTGAATTCTTTCAATGGCTATTTTATTCTCTGGTTCTAGGACATCCAGGCAGTTTTCCATGATGATTTCCTGAAAGATGATGTCTAAGCTCTTTTTTTTTCATCATGGCTTTCAGGAAGCCCAGTAATTCTTAGGTTGTCTCTCCTAGATCTATTTTCCAGGTCACTTCTTTTTCCAATGAGGTATTTTACATATTCTTCTATTTTTTCTTTTTTGTTTTAGTTTTCTTTGACTGATTCTTGAAGTCTCATTGAGTCATTCACTTCCATTTGTTCAATTTTAATTTTTTGTGAATAATTTTCTTCAGTTAGCTTTTTTATCTCTTTTTGCATTTAGCCAATTGAAGTCTTAAATGGAGTGCTTTGTTCATTTCACAGATTTTGTTTTTCAATGATTTGGTTTCTTTTTTCATATCTATTTTTTATGGATTTATATGCTTTTTTCCATTTCATCAAGTCCATTTTTTAGGGAGTTTCCTTCAGATAATTTCTGGTTTTTCTTTTCCATACCATCTTGCAAACATCTCATTTCCTTTTCCCATTTTACTTCTAACTCTTGTCTAAAATCCTTTTCTGAATTCTTCCAAGAGAGTTTTGTGAAATGGGAACCAACTTATATCACTAATATATATGTGTATATATATATATATATATATATATATATATATATATATATATATATATATATATATATGTATGTATATATAACTTCATCTGGAGCTGATTTGCCTTTAGGATACTTAGGGTTTGAGATATATTCTTTCACCCTTAAAGCCACCTATGGTCAGACTTCTTTTTGCTTTTTTGTTCATTTTTTTAAAGGTTGAATTCTGCTCTTACGGCAAAAGGGCAACAGTTGCTTTAGTTTGTCCTGGGGCTGGTGCTGCTGACTGACTTCTGGTGCTGGTAGGCTCAGCCAGGTCCTGCATTCTTCTAGGGCTCAGTGGCTCACGATTTACTTTTTGTGTTTGCTTTGGGTGTCTCACAACAAATCTGCTTGCAACCAGGACAAAGTAGCCTAAGAGCCTCACAATAAATTCCCTGGTTCAAAGATACTGCAGTGCTCTGGATCCTTGCCCAGACTCCCTCTGTCTGTGTTCAGTAGCCTCTCCCCCTGCCCAATTGAAACAGACTTTTTCTGAAGTTCTTCCAAAATATCCTGTTTTGGAAATGTGCTATACTCCAAATATTTGTGATTTCTGTCACTCCAAAACCAGTTCAAAGGCTTAATCTGCTATTGAGTTGTGGGATAGCCTGGAGGAGCTCAGATAGAGATGTGTCTCTCCACTATTTTGGCTCTACCTTAACCAATGTTTTTCTTAAACTGTGATGCCCAGAACTCCAGGCAGGTCTGATAAGGGCAGAGTATAAAGATAATATCATTCCTATTTCTTAAAATTATTTACTTCAGTGAAGATCTTATTAATTTTTTGTTTTTTGTTTTTTGGCTGCCTGCTATTCAAATTGCCTACTCATATTGAGCTTATGATCTCCTAAAACTCCTAAAACCTTCAGATCTTTTTCAGAACTATTGTGCCTCCCCCATCTCATGTTTGTGAAATTGATTTTTTGTACTCCACTGCAACACTTTACATTAATCCCTAGAGAATTTCATTCTAATAATTAGCCCAGTGCTCTAGTCTGTCAAGATCTTATTACAATTTAGTACATTGCTATATTTTCCAGCTTTGATCATCTGTAAATTTGATGAGCATATCATCTAATGTCTTTATCTAAGTCATCAATGAAATTGTTAACCAGTACAAGGATAACTAAGTTGAAATCTCTGGAGAATGTCATTGAAATTCTTGTTACATTGACAATGAGCCATTAAAAACTCCTTTTTGGGTCTTGCTACTGCTAGTCAGAGCAGCTAAGTGGTGCAGTGACTAGAATGTTGGTCTTGGATGCATTTTCCTGAATTCAAATGTAGCTTCAGTCACTTATTAGCTGTATGAGTCTGAGCAAGTCACTTAACTTTGTTTGCCTTACTTTCCTCATCTATAAAATGATCTGGAGAAGTCAGTGGCAAACCATTGCAATATTTTTGCTAAAAAAAATTCCAAATGGGGTCATGAAGAGTCTGATATTGATGAGGTCGAGATAGTAATTTCTAGTTTGAAATAAATACAAATTCATAATGGTCATTCTCTTTGCCATAAGGTAAGTTTATTTAGAAGAGGTTATAGACCAAATAAGGGATAAAATAAGCAGGAGTGGCAAACATAAAAGAGTTGGGAGAGCAATGGAGTTCCAAAAAAATTTGGGAGAATCCATTATAGGAATATGTCATGAGGCTTAAGCATACAAGTGACTGGCAGGTTAGATCCATAGAAGAGTTTAGCAGACTAACCAGAGTTAGCTAGAATAAGGAGTGGGCTTATAGTGGGCTTAGTCCTGAAAAGGACCTAGAAAAGATCTTCATCATGAGTAGATCTTTTATAGGAAAATATAACCTTGGAGATTTCTCAAGGAAACCAAGTAAGTAAAGACAAGAACTCAGAGATAGAGATCAAGGAGTCAGATGGAGTGAACCTGGCAGATAAGATCCCAGACCTGTTTTTATGTGATTTTAGGGAAAGTTCAGATCTGCTCCTATAAATGACGCTCTCGGACTCAATCAAAGTGAAAGTAAAATTTAATTATACAATACACGAAATTGAATGCTTACAATAACAACTAATACAGCAAATAATACATAAAAGACAAAGAATAATGAGAATTATGATTAGGATAGCAGACAGAGAGAGAGAATACATCACCGATCAGGGGAGCTTTGACTCTAATTTGTTTGCAGTGACTGGGAAACCCTGGTAACTCAGTCTTTGAGTCCCAAATGGGAAAATCGTAGGCAGATCGTCATCTCTGTAGGAGAGGTTTCAAATAGAGAATGCTTCACGCATCTTTTATAGGAATCAGGACAAAGAAGGCTTTGAGCCAAATAAAGACATCATATAAGACAGGGAAGTATCGACAAGGGTTCCAGGTGGTTGTAGTCAAGTGTTGCATCGACAAGGGGGCCAATCCTTATCGACAGCAACTGTTGCAAGGAGTGGTGAGTTCCTGGAATCATGTAGTTGGAGCTAAAACACATGTGGTACGTTCCCAGCTTATAGGTCAAGTTCTCATGGGAGAAGGAGCTAAAACATATGCTCTTATGGGTGAGAGAACGGTCAAGTTCTCACAGAAGTACCTTGATTAGGTTCACATAGTTCACATGGGGATTAAGTTCACATTGGGAAAGCCATTCACATGGAGATTGGATTCACATGGGGGAAAGTCACATTCTTACAATGATTTGAAATGAACTTACTAATAATATGGAGATTTCCTATTCAACTGTCTAAAGATATGCTAATCAATATCTCATAGGTTATTTATTTGAAGAAATATGGAAGTTGGGGGATAGACAATAGAGTTTGATAAAGAGTTCTATCCTCATAATCACTCTATAAAAACAGGATAATTGGGACCTTGATTAGATCCACATCAATATGATTAAAAATGATTGAATAACAACTGGCTAGTCAACTATATTTCTCCATCTTCTTCATGAGAATAGTATATACTTTCTCAAAAATTTTCTGAAGTCTAACTAAAATATATCTATAGCATCCTCATTTACTAGTTTAGGTATCTTGTCAAAAAAAGAAATAAGGTTTGCCTGGCATGACCTATTCTCAAAGAAGCCATTATAGCTTTTCCTCATCACTGCTTCCCTATCTAGATGTTCACTTTAATGATCTATTCTAGGATCTCTCTATCAACCCTTTCCCAAGAAAATTATATTTTCCCTTTTATCCCTTACTCTTTATAATCTTTATTTACTGAATCATTTCCTACTGACTACAAAAGAGCTTAGAATTTTCTCATCCTTAAAAACAAACAAATAAACCCATTACACAATCCTGCCATCCCATAAAGCATCATTCTGTCATATATTGGCCAAAAATAGTCCCCAGGTCAAGCCCCAAGTGGGCATTGTTTGGGTCCAGATTGACTCAGAGTGGATATAAATAGCAGTCATTTCTGCTTTGGTCAGAAACCCTGAGGGTCTTCCCTTCTCAGATTCATTCATTCATTCATTTAAATTTTTTGGATTAGGTGAAAGAGGAAATTCTTTGCCTCAATTTCTATCTAATCTTGATCACTAAATGGGTGTGGCTTCAGTTAAAGGGAAACCTTGTTTGAATGACTCTGGAGGAGAAAGTGAAGCAGGTAACCTTGCATAGCCCTGCTTCACTGAAATCCAATTAACTTGCAGTTGATGGCCTCACCTCTCTAATATCCTGATCCTCTTTGAGAAGGAAGGACCACCACTACCAGCAGCAACAACAATTCTCTTGCCAATAATCCTTCAATTTCTTGCTTTTGCATAACAAATTCCTTTTCATTTTAGCATTCCAGACTCTCTTTAGTATGGCTACAACCTGCTCTTCTAATCTTTTTTCTTGGGAGAGGTGGGGTGGAAGGGCATTATTCCTCTTAGGTATTCCTCTGAAACTAAATGGAACTATCAACTCTTACTGAACTCTATGCCTTTGTATATGCCATTTATTCTGTCTTGGCATGGCATCCCTTCTATCCACTTGCTCAAAGTCATAAAGGAAGAAGCTGAAAACTTTGAATCTAAATCCAAGTTCTTTAACTTTAAAACCATATGATCAGAAAAATTATTCATTTGAGAAGGATTTATTAACTGCTTACTCTGTATCATGCCTAGTTCTCAGCACTGGGAAATCAAAGGCAAAAATGAAGCAGCTTCTTCTCAAGAAGATTTACATTTTATTAGAGAAGAATGAGCCATACTTTGAAGAATAAATACAAAATATCTATAACATTGAATCAAGGTAATTTCTGGGGGAAGTCAGCTGCAAATGGAGTGATCAGGATAGATTTCCTTTAGGAGATAGCCTTTGAATTGAGCTTTGTTGAAAAGTAGAAATTCTAAAAAGTAGAAGTGAGAAGAGGTAAAATAGTGCATTCTAGATATGAGCAATACCTATATGAAAATGCCATAGTCAAGAAATAGCAAGTAGGATAGTTTGATTGGAATGTACTTGAAGGAGAGTAACATTAAGGAGAAATTGGTAGGCTGGAGCCAAATTATGAGTTATTTAAATGATGAACACAGGACTTGCCAAACAGAAATAAAAGGGATCTCCTTGATTTTCTTTGGGGGCAATTAATTGATGCAATGGACTGAGGCCAGGACTTGAAGAGAGGGAGACCAGAGTTCAAATCTGACTTTAGACACTTACTAGCTGTGTGAACCTGAGCAAGTTACTAAATTTCTGTTCTGCTTTGGTTTCCTCATTTGTATAATGATAATAATAACTCCATTTATCTTCCATGGTTATTGTGAAAATCAAATGAGATAATAATTGTAAAACATAGTACAGTGCCTGGCACTTAGTTAAGTGCTATATAAATATCAGTTATGATAATGATGATAATGCAGCAGAATAGTAATGATGTCCAATATACACTTTAGGAAATTCAGTTTGGTAGCTATTTGTAGAAAGTATCTGTGACTATGGTTGGCTGGATATATTGATTTTATATAAAGGTGATTGTTGAATTGTCCTTGAGAGATGAGAACACTAAGAGAGTAGAGAGAGAGAGAGAGAAAGAAAGAGAGAGAGAGAGAGAGAGGAGAAGAAGAAGAAGAAGAAGAAGAAGAAGAAGAGAAGAAGAAGAAGAAGAAGAAGAAGAAGAAGAAGAAGAGAAGGAGGAGGAGGAGGAGGAGGAGGAGGAGGAGGAGGAGGAGGAGGAGGAGGAGGAGGAGGGCCCTGCTTAAGGCCAAAAAAGATAATGTGTGGTAGAAGTGAGCTTTAATGACTTTCATTCTTTACTTCACAATCTCAGTCTATTTGTTACTCTATGAAAAAGACTTTATTTATGTGAATCCAGCTATCTACTGGCAACAAGAGTATTTATTATGCTATTTTAATAGAAAAACTTACTTAATATTTTATCTCTTTGAGTGGGTCTTCTGTTTTTTATTACTTTAAAAGAAACTGAAAAGAATATCAAGTCCCAGTAAATATTTTATTGATAGGAAATTCAATATCATCATTATTTCTGTAGTGGTTTCAAATTTGTGCAACTATATGTTTCTTATTCAACAGTTATATATTCTATACCCCTTCATTTCAAGAAGGAGATAATTTAATATATCTTAGTATAGCCTTTTCTGTAGTTTATAAGCTCTGGTGCAAATGGCAATGACCTTAAAGAAATCAAGATGTTCCTAAGGAAAGTAAGGCAATATATTTAAGGGAAAGACTTGGAATTTTTTTTCAGTCTCTTTTTATTTGAATTTCTTGGAAAACTATTTGAGAACAGAGTCCAAATGTATTTGTTTCTGGCTGATGCTTATAATTCTTTAATATTCAAGCTGTCACTCTTATGAGTTTTCATTTCATTACACCTTTGGATTAGTCTAGAATCAATATGGTATCTTAGATAGAATTGGCTTAAAGCCAGAAAGATCTGCATTCAAATACTGCCTTTAGCATATAGGCTGTGTGGCTTTCATACAAGGAGATATGTACTGTACAGTTTCTAAAAGTTCAGTGATCTGCTCCCAAATTATAATCAAACCTTGGCTTTTCATAACTCTGACAATGTTCTCTAAACATTTTCCTTGAAGAGAAGGCTGTTTTTTAAACATCTTTCCCATTTCAGCTGAAATATTACTTTAGCCCTTAACAAAGTTTCCTTATGGTACCCATCCTAATTTCTGGGTCACAGATGAAGGTTCTTGGCCCCACATTCAAGCACCAAAATGTAATGTTCTCTTCTCTAAAATATAATCTTCTCTGAGGAGCAGGTTTCTTGGGGAGCTTCTTGAGGCAGCCTTAGTTTCAGTTCAGAGTAATAATCACTGTTGGAATCTTTACAAATTGTTAAATCATTAGAGTTGATAGAGACAATAATTATCTAATTTAGCATGATTCAGTATCATTGATCTGATCTTACAAGAAGATGTTTTGGGCCAGAACCTGAAACAAGGTACTAAGTAGAACTAATTGATACAATGCTTGTGTTCACACCTTTAGAGAGCTCATATAAGCAAGAAGTATTTAAGTACTCATTGGAGTTCACAAGTATGGGAGATTCACAAAGTAAACTTTGTAACTTTGTGAATTCACACCTCACTTGAAGCTCTTAGGGCCAGAGAGCACTCTAGGAGAAAATCCATAATCCCTCTCTTGAAGAAGGAGCATAAATAGAGCTTCAGTGAGTCCAGTGAAGAGAGTTCAGCTGAACTAACTTGAGAGGGGAGCGTCAAGACAGTTCAGAGAGAAGCCCTCTCTTGGAGGTGGAGGCACAACCAGATTCATCTTCATCTCACACCGCTGTGGTGGCTGGGCTCCTGCACTTCCCCCACTGAGACCAAGCTGGTCTGAAAGGCTCTCCAGAAAGCCAGCCGAGCCCCAAGTGAAGGAGACAAGAGATCCATTCCATCTTTGTGCTGGCTGGAGGCAGAAGAAAGCAGAGGCAAAGGACAAGCTGCAAGAACTCTTAGAACCAAGCAGAGAGATAGGCCTCTAAGAAAAGCTACCCGGGCCCCAAGGAAGGAGAAAATAAACACTTGCATTTTTACCAGCTGGCTGCATTTTGGGTGATTATTACTTTCAACTGAAACTAAGGCAAAAAATGAAGGAGAAGATATATCTGATTTTATAAATGCATATCCTGTGATTGAAAAGCTCGACTCTTCAGGTCAAAAAGAGAGAAAATACACTCCTTTTAATTTGGAAAAAATTAAAGATTTGAAAAAGGGTTGCACTCTTTATGGGGCTACATCCTCTTATGTTAAGATGTTACTAAATAATTTTCTTATGAAATCTTAACCCCGAATGACTGGAAATCCATAGCTAGAACTAGACTAGAACCGGGACAAAATTTATTGTGGCTTTTGGAGCATCATGAATTATATAGGATTCAAGCCCAATGCAACAGGCAAACAGGAGCTATTGGACAAATCGCTTTTGACCAATTAGCTGGTGAAGGTCAGTATAGAGAGAATTCAGAACAGATTTATTATCCCATAACAGTGTATGAGCAAATTTCTAAGGCTGCAATAAAAGCTTGGAATTCTCTCCCTAGACAGAAAGATGGAAGTAAAGCTTTTACAAAAATAGAGCAAGGTCCCCATGAACCTTTTGCAGATTTTGTGGGACATTTGCAAACAGCTGTAATAAGAACCATCGGAAATAATGCTGCCACAGAAATAATGACCAGACATTTGGCTAAGGAAAATGCCAATGAGGTTTGCAAAAGAATTATATGGGGACTAGACAAAGATGCTCCTTTAGAGGAGATCATAAGACGCTGTGCCACAGTGGGCACAAATACTTATTATACCCAAACTATGATGAACATGGAAAGACAGGGTCCCTCTTGTCAAGGGATTTCTAGAGAAACTCATAGATGTTTTCAGTGTGGAAAAGTTGGACATTTGAGAGCTCAATGTAGATATGGAGATAGAGTGAGAAGACAGAGTGAGAGAAAACCCAAAATCCCATGTCCAAAATGTAACCGAAGCTTTCACTAGGCCTCTGAATGTAGATTGACCCAGAGAAATGAAAGACAGGGCCCAGCTCCAAGGTATCAATCAAAAGACAGATGGGGTATGATAGCAGCTGAGGTTACACCCAGATAGTCTTTAGAAATTCAGGACTCTGATTTCATCAACCAACAGAAAAGCAATCAGGATAACAATTGGGGAGAATACAGGCCTTTTAACCTAACAAGATAGTATCCAGTGCAAACAGCTCCAATCTAATTGCCAGATGATGAGGAGAAATCCCAAAAGTAGTAAATAGAAGGGAATTAGATAGGTTAACTGCTTAGGGAAGAGGGTTTGCTTGTATTTCTACAGATGGAGAAGGAATCAAATGGGTGCCAACAAGCCGTATTCACCTTGTCCATCAGAGAGAAACAGAAAAAGAGAAAAACCTCAAAACAAAGGAGAAGATTTTAAAAACATCTGACACTGAAAGAGCATGGCTGACAATGAGACTGTTAAAAGAACTTTTAAAATCTTCAGGAATCATTGGATTTCCTAACACAAGATTTCCTAACAAAGACTGTTTTAGTTCTTGAAAAACCAGCAAGAATCATTGGATTCCTTGAGATGAAAAATTGTTGATGAGACTATTGTAGTACTTCAGAGCCTACAGGAACTATTGGATTCCTGGCATATGAACTAATGGACAATGGATTCCTTTTGGACTGTTTCTAGGACTTATGGACATGTGTAAATTCTCATGTTGATTCATGTTATTTATTACATTACTACTACCCTGTGTTATATTGCTATGTGCTTATGCCATTATGTGTAATGCCTCCCATATTAATGAATTTATGTATACCATGTATATCTGTTTCAAGTTCTGGCCCATATTGATGGATTTATGTGTACCTGTTTCAAGTGAGCCCCTTCAGAAACCTACTAATCTGATTTGACTTCCTATTTCCTTTGGTGTTTTCATCTCTCTCCCTTCTTTAGATGTCAGGGAGGATGTGACCACTTTATTTTTATGGTGTTTTCACTCCTTTTTTGAGTAGTCAGGGAAGGTGTGATTACCTTTTTGGGGTTCTTACCTCCTTGAGAAGTCAGGGAGGTCATGACCTAAAACAAAACATGTTCTAAAACAAAAGAAAGCAGGAAATCACCTCAAATGCAGCCAGCTGTTAAAGTCCAATCCTTTATTATCTCTTCCAAAATAGCCCTGTTAGTTTTCTTAGAGGCCTATCTCTCTCCTTGGTTCCAAGAGCTCTTGCCACTAGTCCTTTGCCTCTGCCTCTGCCAGCTTCAGCCTCTTGCTCCTAATGTCTACAGCCAGCACAAAGGTTGAAGTTGGAATGAATCTGTCTTGCCTCCTCTAGCGGGCTCCTCCTCTAGTGGGCTCATCCTTCAGTGGGCTTGTCCTTCTGACTTGTGAATCTCCTGGACTTGTAAATCTCCTGACAATCCTGGCTATGAATCTCTTGGAGATTCCAGTGGGCTTGTCCTTTTATATGCTCTTTTAGAGGTGTGAACTCAAAGCTGCAAAAGGTGTGAACTCTTGCAGAATTCTTTTTTTTTTTTTTACATATATAATGTATTTATTTGAAAAGATAGGATATGATAACATGATTAAACATTAATTTCCCACCATTTGAAGTATTAATGTTGATGTAGAGATGTATGTCTTTTGTAAACAACATATTATTAGGTTCTGTTTTCTAATCATTCTGTTATCCATTTTCACTTTTTAGGGGAACTCATCCCATTCACTTTTACAGTTATGATTACTAATTCTCTACTTCCTATACTACACATTTATTCCACATTTCTTAAATTAATTCTCTGAATATTCTCTCTCTCTCTCTCACTTTCTCTCTCTCTCTCTCTCTCTCTCTCTCTCTCTCTCTCTCTCTCTCTCTCTCTCTTCAGAAACAGGGACAGAAATAGACAGACATAAACACAGTTATGTATAAAAATCTAATTATTATTACGAAAAGAGGAAGGGAATTGAATAATAAAAAGAGAGCTGATTAAAAAGAAGGACAGTTAAATCGGCCATAGTTAGAAACAAAATAGGAGGGATAGAATAAGAAAAGAGAAAAGAAGAAATAGAAGAAAATGGGGGGAAGGGAAATACAAAGCTGGTCATTAAAACTGAATGTGAATAGAATGCACTCAACTATAAAATAGAAGTGAATAGCAGAATGAATTAGAAACCAGAATCTAACAGTGTGTTGTTTACAAGAGATACATTTGACATAGAAAGACACAATCAGAATTCTCCACACAACTCATTCTCCACTCAGCTACCAAATGATTTTTCTTAAAGTCCTGTTCTGATCATGTCATACCACTCTCAATAAACTCTAGGGATTCCCTATTATCTCCAGGAACAGCTATAAAGTCTTCAATTTAGTATTTAAGGCATCTCACAATCTAGACCTTTCCTCCCTTTCCGATCTTCTTCTAATGCTTTTCTTACCTTTCTTTCTTTTTTTTAATATTTTATTTTATTAAATAATAACTTTATATTGACAGAATCCATGCCAGGGTAATTTTTTTTTACTACATTATCCCTTGCACTCGCTTCTGTTCCAATTTTTCCCCTCCCTCCCTCCAGCCCCTCCCCTAGATGGCAAGCAGTCTTATATATGTTAGATATGTTGCAGTATATCCTAGATACAATATATGTTTGCAGAACTGAACAGTTCTCCTGTTGCACAGGGACTCTTGCAGAATTCTAACAAGTACTAAGCACATTAGTGAACCAGAGAACTGCTAAGCTGACTTAGCACCTTGTAAGAATTCTAACAGGCCAGGTTTTTCTACCAGTATTAAATCACTTATTTATATATTCATTCAACAAATTAAATTTACTATTTGTTGATCAGCCCAGTATAAGGTCCAATATCTCTAGGGAACTCTTCCCATTGTTTTCTATATTTTCTATATTTTAACTTGGATAAGTTCTCACATCAGAGGTGCTAGTCCTACCCGAACACCTTATACAATCATCTTTGGTGTCCACTTGGCACTCAAGTCTCACCTATGGCTCCAAAAAAATTGTAACATATACAGTGGCCACACCTTTGTAAAATTATATTGACAGAATGGTTAAAGCAGGCTGGAAGGTAATCCACAGTCAAACATGTAAAGAGTTCCCTTGGCAGAATAGGCAAATGAGATCAATTTGTTCCAAATGCTAAGAAGGTGGCTAAACAAACACTATAGGGCTTAGAGCTTAGTCAGGCATCAAAGGTCTTCAAGTCATCCACTGCATCCCAAGACATTGCCAATTGTCTTGACTTTTTTCTTGCCATTGACTCTGGAAGAAACACCACGGCAAATAACTTTGGGCAACTCTTGCCTTACTTAAATATAATTTGTGGATAAGGAAGAATGAAGGGAGAAGGAAACTGGGATATTAGGCATTGAAAAGATTCCTGAATGGAGACAATTTATTATGAACAGCATAGATACTTCTTGTGCATATATATAGAAACGGACATACATATATAGCAATGAAACTGACTCAAATGTGCTAATGTATTTAGTCAACATCTGTATTTAGCTCTTGAAATACCAGGAAAGGCAAAGGCAAATGCAAACATAAACAAAACAAACAAAAAAGTCCCTGCCATCAGAGAGCTCACATTCTAATATGGGAGATTATATGTAATCAATTATGTATAAACAAAATATGTACAAAAACAACTGGGGATAATCAATAGAGGAAAGGCACTAGTATTAAAAAGAATTGAGAGAATGGGTTCTAGAAAATGGGATTCTGGTTGAGATTAGATAGATAGGTAGATAGACAAATAAATAATTTAATGATAAGTTATTATTATATGTCAAGCAGTGAAATAATCAAATAAGACAGTCTTCAGGGAGCTTACATTTTCAGTGAGAGAAGAAAACAAAAAGGAGTAGTGTAAAAAGGGATAGTAGAAAAGAGAAAGTTACACATTAAGTGACATAAGGTAGAAATGATTGAAAATGGAACAGAGTCTGGACCCCCAAAGATAAGACAGAAGTTTATCTATCGAATTTAAGGACCAGAGGGGCAGAGTTCAAAATTGCTTTGGAATGACTTGAAGATGATGGGTAGAGAGCAGATACTATGTATGCTAGTGATAGACAGATCCATAAACTCCCCAGAAATCCCCAAAATGTTATAATTATATATCTTACAAGTTAATTGTGAAAAATGTTATTAATAAATTAATAAATAGTTATTTTTGTAGTCATGCCTCAACCAAATAAATATACAGAGTCTATGTCCAACACAGAATTGAGTGAAAACAGCATTGAGTTGTGCTTGACAACTGCAACTATAAGATTATTAGTGTGTGTGTGTGTGTGTGTGTGTGAGCTCTGGGGTAGGGTGAATGTTTGGGTAAAGCTTAGCTTAATTTAATTTATGGTTTGTGGATGAGGTCATTACATAGTTATGGATTAAAAATATTTTGGCCAACCTAGTATTTTTGAAAACATTTTTCAATACTGAATAAACAAAAATGAGTACAACATATGTGTTTTGTGCCTTTGTGTAAATATTAAAATAAAAATATAATAGAAATAAATGATAATATATACCTGTATACATAAAATAAATACTGAATCAATAATATAAATGTATTTGTAAATAATAAAAATAATGAGATAAGCATTTATGTATTTACATAGAAATAAAAATAAAATAGACCCTCAAATTGATACAAATCTCTTAAAAACAATTCAAAGGGACAGGGAAAATGTCTAAGACCTGTGGTTTCATCAACATAAGAGCTTGCTCCACTCTCTTAGCAGCATTAGAGAAAGTTGTTTGATTAAAGCTCAGAGTATGAGTGACTTATCGATAGTCACATAACAAGTATTAACAAGATCATGTGTCGAGAGTTGGAAGAGCCCATGTTGTTTAATTGTTTTACTCTTCATTATGCCATTTGGGGTTTTCTTGGCAAAGATACTTGGCAAAGATACAGCTTGTCATTTCTTCTCCAATTCATTTCATAGATAAGGAAATTAAAGCAAATAGAGTGAAGTGACTTGCCTAGGGTTATACAGCTAACAAGTTTCTGATGCCAAATTTGAAACTCTGGAATATGTCTTCCTGAGTCCAGCTGGGGGAAAGAGCCCATAGAAGTTATCTAACTTAATCCCTTTATTTTACAGATGAGAAAACTGAGGTCCAGTGATAGTAACTGATTTCTTCAAAGTCACACAGGTAATTTTGAAGCAAAACTTAAACCCAGGTTCTTTGATTCTAATACCAGATTTTTTTTCTACCATGTCAGTATCCAGCACTTTTATCTGCTATGATAAACTGATTCTTGGTGTTAAGGAGAGGAATGGGGAATGAGGTTAAGAATCACAAATGAAAGCCTGATTTAAAAAAAAAAAAGCAATAGCATAAAGTTGTCACACAGCAAAAATAAAGTTAAAACATCAGTCACAAAAACACAGAGAAAGATACTTCAACTATATATATATATACATATATATATAGTTTTGCTAACTATAGCAAAATAGCTAAAATGTTCCTTAAAATTTAATGAAACATATGTGTAGACAAGTAGAACATTTGGGAAAAGTGGAAAGCAAGATAAATAAAAGACTACTTGAGAAAGAGAGGAAGAGTTTTCTTATATTTAGTTGGCTGGGTTATTTGATAAGATTCTACCAACTTAATATTGAGGATATAGAATGATATTTAAATGGCCTTTACAATTTCAGATTCTTCAGAGTTCTTATTTGAATGTGCAAATTAAAAAAAAAAATCCACAACTGAAATATTAGTATGAGGTCCAAAAGTTGCAGAGAAAGGAAGGAGAAACATGTAAGAAGTATCAGGACAACTCTGTTTTAGCAACAGGAAGCTATTTGTTTCATTTTATTCCATAGCAAAATCAAAAAACGGTAATTGGCAGCAAACTCACATGTGATGTTTCTTGGTTCACAGATGAAGTGCCATGTATGCTTTTAGATGAAGTTGGAAAGGCTAAAACAGCCATTTATTTGGTGGCTTGTCACAGTGTTGAGCTCATTATTGTTATTACTTCCAGAAATCTTTCCAATTTTATCACCTCCACCAGACTTTGTATCAAAAACAAATAACAACCTGGCTCTTACTTGCACACTAATAAGAGGAACTAGGAAAGCTGTTAAATCTGCATTTATTAAAGCCATTCTATTGCTTTTCACTACATTTAAGAGATACAGATGATCTTCACAGTGGCATCTAGGAATTGATCTCTAAATATCATGGGGATTTATGTCCTGAGAAGAAAGATATTGAATTGCTTTCCTCCTTGTATTTGTATTTGACTCCAGACTTTCTTACTTCTATGCCAATCAAAAGATTTTGCAATGGTTGTTGGTGCCTCATGCCCTATTATGCTTTAGAAAAGATTGATCTTTAAAAGATTTTAAAGACTGCCATTGCAGTATATACCATTGGATATAATTGACTGAGAAGAATGTGTATATATCAAAATAATTTTCAATTGAATACTTCAACAAGCATTTATTAATTAATATTTATTTTAAAATCATTTAATATTTATTTAATGATGTTTATTTATATATAATATATTATAAATATATTTAATTATTTAATAATTACTATTTATTAATTATTTAGAACCAGAAAAAATGGAGCAGTTCCTGCCCTTGTATTATATAGAACAAAATTATTATATTATATTATATATATGTTATGTATATTATATAGGACAAATATATATATACAAAACATATGTGTAAAGAGGTAAATACAAAATAGAACTAGGAATTGGGTCCATGATTTTATTGGTATAGAGTACTCTGTTTCAAATCCCTTTACCAGTTCAAGTGAATATTTTCTTATATTCTTAGATAGATGCACAGAATTCTGGGAAGGCAAATGACTCATCCAGAATAACACAGTTGGTTTATGTCCGATATGGTACTTGAACTCAGGTCTTCTAGTATCAGAGGCCATCTCTCTGTTTCTTTCTATATCATTATGTTAGCTTCCTTTCTATCCCCTATGCCAGCTGTCTTTTTACAAAAAGCACAACCATATCATTTGAAATAGAGGACACTAACAACTGGGAAGGTTGATTCAAAGATCAGAAAATGAATGGTGTAAGAAATAAAAGTATCTATCTGGACAAATTGTTATTGTTCAGTCAGATATGACTGATTCTTGGTGACCCCATTTGGGATCTTCTAGGCAAAGATATTGGAGTGTTTTCCTATTTCCTTCTCCAGCTCATTTAGATGAGGAAAGTAAGATAAAAACAGGATTAAGAGACTTACCCAGGGTAACCCAGCTAGTAAGTATCTGAGGCCAGATTTGGATTCAGGGAGTTTTCCTGAGTCCAGGTCCAGTGCTTTATCCATTGTGTCATCTTGCTGCTCAAAGAGACGATAACAAAATTAACTATGTTAATTTTGGTAGCTGTATTTGGTAGCTTTTATGAAAATGCTGGCAGTGACTTGGCTCTTTTCAACAAAGAGGTGATTCAAGGCAATTCCAATATATTTGTGATGGAAAGAGCCATCCACATCCAGAGAGAGAACTATGGAGACTGACTATGGATAAATACATAGTGTTTTTACCTAAATTTTTTTTTTTGTTCTTATTTGTTTGCTTGTTTTTTTTTTCTTTCTTGTGTTTTTTTGCTTTTTGATATGATTTTTCTTGCATAGCATGATGAATATGGACATATGTTTAGAAGAATTGCATTTAACCTATATTCAACTGCTAGCTGTCAATTCGAGGGGATGGGGGAGGAAAGAAGAGGTTTTGCAAGGGTGGATGTTGAAAATTGTCTTTGCATGTATTTGGAAAAATAAAAAGCTATTAAAAATGGAGGGGGAGAAAACACTGACAGTGGCCCCCAGCAATGTGCCCAAAGATATATATTGAGTCCACTTTTGCTCAAATTGTCAACTTTTCATCCCAGATTTTGATGAAGTATGACAAGGGTGCATTCCATGTTTTGTAGTCCTCCCTTTTCAGGGAGACATTTTGCACTTTATTTTCTCTATGGAAGAGACAAAACTGAGTCCCAATCTGTACCTTCCTCTACTTGTTCTGCATATGCTGTTGATCTGTTTATTTGATTGGCTGTTTTTTCTTAATGTGTTTACTACTTTCTCTATGATTTCTTTTGTGTAATTAAATGAAAAGATTTTGAATAGTGTCTTTCTTTAGTGACCTAAGCATGGGGAAGGCTACCCTGGCACCTGAAGGTATAATACATAGCCAATCTTTGAGTGCCTTTGTTATTTGAGCAACTGCTGAGTTGTGGGAGCTATCATAGTGAGACAAAGCAAAATTGAGAACAGTAACTGGATTTCCACATTTCATTAATTATCTAAAATTATAGTTGTTTGCTGCAAAATAATATTTGGAAAATGTTGTAACATATAATTTTGTTAATTGCTTTGTGTGAACATTTTCTATTAAAACCATGGGATTTTAAGGACTGTCAGAGACCTTAGAAATTATATACTGCTGCTGCCTTATTTTACAGATGGTGAAACTGAGGCCCAGAGAGATTAAGCCACATGGCATTTTAGCTGTCAAACTATGACTAGAATTTATCTCTCCTGAGTCTTCAATTCTTTTTTTCTAAAATACATTATGTAACATTTGTTAATTTTGGTGATATGTGTACTTTAAAGTTATGGGACAAAAGAACAAAGCTAGAGAATAATAATCCAAACAAAGAAATTCATACTGGCTCCAAATATCTCTTACTTACTCCACTATGTGCCTATGAGCCCTATTTGTATCCATTCCTAACTTAACAAGAGTCATCTTGGGAGGTAAATATTCTTAGTCTTTTTCTTTTGTTTTTCTCTTTTAACATATTCTTTTAAAGATCTGCTTAAGAGAGTCATGGCTATACAAAGTATATATGGAGGATGTTGTGTGAGAGTCCTTGCAATCACCAATTAAAGATATAGATCAGTGATCTAGATATCAGATGCTTCTGTTGTTTTCCTTTTTATTCCAAGATGTTGGTTTTGGTAGTTTACTTTCAAGACTATTTGAAAAGAGAGAATAAAACTTATTAAGTCTTAAAATCACAGAATTACAAAAATATAAGATTTGAAAGGGACTTTAGAGACCATTTAGTCTAACCTATACATGAAAGAAATTCCCAGTGTAATATCAGACAAGTATTGTCTTTAAGACAGGCAGTGGGGAAAAGGAAGAGAAGATGAAAAAAAGAGAGACAGACAGACAAAGACACAGAAAAAGACGGGGAGGAAGGGGAGTAAGAAGGGAGAGACAAAGACAGAGACAGAGAGTCAGAAAGACAGACACAGACAGAGATGGCAAAACAAAGAGACAAAAAAAGACATAAGTGGAAAAAGACAAGAGAAGAGAGAAAATTCCCTCCTACTTTGCTAACTAAAAAGTGTATTTTACAGTATTTTCCCCCAAGTTCACCAAAAGATAGTACTTATTCTAATATTCTGCTATTTTTTCTGTTTCATTACAATGCTCATTAATATAGAACTATTTGGTTTTGGTGTCAAGAAAAGATTTGGAGACAGAGAGTGTATGACTTTGTACTAAGTCCCAAGTCTTAACTTTAAGAAGCCCTGAGGCATGTTCCTAGCTCTCTTCAGTATCCTCATCTATAAAATGATGACTATAACAGAATCTAAAACATAGATTTTTGTGGAGTTCAAATGAAATAGCTTGTATAAAGAGTACTACAAATATCCAAAGGTTATATGTAAGTGATGATGATGATGATGATGATATATTTATGGCACTGAGAGGCTAAATCATTTGTTTATAATCAGACAGCCAATGTATAATGTGGAAGTACTTGAACCCAGGTCTTCCTGACTTCATAGCTAGCTCTTTGTTCATTGCGCTGCTGCCTCTCCTGTAAAGTTTACAGAACTTGGTAGGTGAGTGATTTTTATGTGAGCTCCTTGAAGGAAGGAGCTGTTCCATTTTTGTCTTTGTATTCTTAGTGCCTAGCACTATGCCTTGCATATTGTAGTTTCATCAGTTAGTCAGGTTTATGTCTTCATGATTCCATTTGAGTTTCCATGGTCAAGGTACTGCAGTAATTTGCCATTTTCTTCTCCAACTCATTTTACAGATAAGAACTGAGGCAAACAGAGTTAAGTGACTTGCCCTGGGTCATACATTTAGTATCTTGGACCAGATTTAACCTCAGGTTTTCCTGACTATAGGGCCAGCATTATGTCTATCTAACTTCTGCATTTTGCATATAGGCCCTTAATAAATGTTGAATTGATAGATGGTAAGACATTTAATCTTATCCCTTATTTTAAATATCCATTTAACCCCGATAACACTGGGCTTAAGGTTAGGAAAACTTAAGAGCAGCTAGGTGGCACAGTGGATAACACATCAGCCCTGAAGTCAAAAGGACCTGGTTTCAATTCTGGCCTGAGACACTTAACACTTTTTAGCTGTGTAACCCCAATTGCCTTAGGAAAAAGAGAGAGAGAGAGAGAAAGAGAGAGAGAGTTAGGAAGACTTGGGTTCACAAGAGAACATTGTACATAGCAACATTGTATGATGATCAACTATTATGAACTTGGCTCTTTTCAACAATGAGGTGATTCAAGGCAATTCCAATAGACTTATGATGGAAAGAACCATTCACATCCAGAGAGAGAACTATAGAGACTGGATATGAATCAAAGAATAGTCACCTTTTTTGTTGTTTGCTTTTTTTCCTCATGTTTTTCTCCTTTTGATCTGATTTTTCTTGAGTAGAATGACTAATATGAAAATGTTTAGAAGAATTGTATATGTTTAACATATATTGGATTGCTTGCTGTGTAGGAGAGAGGATACAGGGAAAGAAGGTAGAAAAATTTGTAACAAAATTTTACAAAGGTGAATGTTGAAAATTATCTTTACGTGTATTTGGAAAAATAAAAATCTATTACAAAGCTAAAAATGAGTAATGAAATTGGTGTGGGGGTTAGGGGAAGGGACAACCTCAATTCAAATCTTTCCTTCTGGCACTTAGGTATCTATTTTAAATTAATTTTTCTCTAATTACATGTAGAGACAATTGTTAACATTCATTTTAAAATTTTTTAGTTCACAATTCTTTACCTGTCTTCTCTCATTCCTTCAAAGGTAAATAATTTAATGTGGGATATACATGTGCTGTCATACAAAATATTTCCATATTAGTCATGTTGTGAAAGAAAACACAGACTAAAAAAATACCAAGAAAAATGAAGTTTTAAAAAGTGTGATTAAGTGAGACTGCCTACCATCTAGGGGAGGGGGTGGAAGGAGGGAAGGGAAAAGTTGGAACAGAAGTGAGTGCAAGGAACAATGTTGCAAAAATTACCCATGCATATGTTCTGTCAATGAAAAGCTATAATAAAAAAAAAAGTGTGATTCAATCTGAATTTAGATTCTATCAGTTTTTTTTTTTTTTCTGAGTTGGATAGCATTTTTTTAATCATGAATCCTTCAGAACTGTTTTGGATCTTTGTATTGCTGAGTCATTCACAGTGGACTATTATACAATATTGCTGTGGCAGCATATAGTGTTCTATTAGTACTACTTCCTTTACTTTTCATGTAAAGTCTTTCCAGGTTTTTCTGAAAGCATTCTGCTTGTCATTTCTTATAGCATAATAGTAGTCCATCACAATCATAAACCACAACTTGTTTAAAAATCCCCAACAATGGGCATCCCCTCAATTTCTCATTTTTTGCTATAAATATTTTTATACCTATATTTCCATTTCCTTTTCCTTTTTAAAAATCTCCTTGGAATAAAGACCTGATAGTAACATTGTTGGACCAAAGGCTATGCACAGTTTTGTAGCCTTTGGGACATAGTCTCAAATTGCTCTTCAGACTGGTCAGATTAGTTTACAATTTACATTCCCTTTAACATTTATCATTTTCCTTTCTTGTCATTTTAGTCAATATGATCCGTAGAAGGTAATACATGAGAGTTGTTTTAATTGGCATTTTTCTTATCAATAGTTATTTAGAATATTTTTATATGACTATAAATAGCTTTGTTTTCTTTTCTTCTGAAAACTGCCTTTTCATATCCTTTGACCATTTATCAAATGGGAAATGACTTGTAATCATAAAAATTTGATTCAGTGCTCTATGTATTTGAGAAATGAATGCTTGATGAGAAAAACTTGCTGTAAAAATTCTCCCTCCTTCCAGTTTTCTGTTGTCCTTCTAATCTTGGCTACATTGCTTTTGTTTGTGCAAAGCCTTTTTAGTTTAATGTAATAAAATTTATACAATTTAAATCTCATAATGTGTTTTGTCTCTTGTTTGGTAATAAATTCTTCCTTTATCCATAGATCTGAGAAGTAATGTTGTGCCAAAGTCCCCTTTTGATGTCCTGACCTAGTTTCCCCATTATCCTATTTAGTTATTCTGCCTCAGGTTATAACCTTTCCCTTTTAATGCTTGATGAGATAAAGGTCTATCTCAATTGCTTTGCCCCCAAACCCCGGGCTATAATCATTCTCTCTTAAATGGCTGATGAAATAAAGGTTTTATATCTTTAGGTTGTAGACATTCCTTCTTAATGTTTGACAGGATAAAGGTTTATCCATTTTAGATGTCATTAGAATATCAGTAACTTCCCCGCATTGTGTCATCCTAGGGGCCTCCCCCCTCCATTAGGTTATCTCCATCCAGATACCTCCTTCATTACGTCATTGTTCTTGTTATCCTATAAAAAGCTTGCCCTCTGATACTTAATGGCTGGACTCTTGAGACGATAGTCTCGTCCAGCCCTGGGACCAAGATCCATTTGGACCCAGTATATCTCTCCATTTAATAAACTATTGAATTGGTCTCTAATTTCTGTCTTGCTCAATTTCTCCTGCGTTACAGTAAAATATTCCATGTTCTCTTAATCTGCTTATAATATTACCCTTTCTATTTAAATCATGTATCTATTTTGGCCTCGTCTCTTGGTATACCACATGAAATATTGATCTATGTCTAGCTTCAGACAAACTGCTTTCTAGTTTTCCCAGCTGTTTTTGTCATATAGTAAGTTCTTGTCCAAAAAGTTTATATCTTTGCACTTAACAAACACTAGATTGCTATAGTCATTTTCTACTGTGTATTGTGGACCTAATCTATTGCACTGATCTACTCTATTTCTTAGCCAGTAGCAGATTGTTTTGATGATCATTTTTGTCATTCACACATTTTTCAATTGTATGCTAGACTTTATAATATGTATAAATCTAATGATTTGTGTGGGTTTATTTTATATTCTGCAATTTTGCAGAAATTGCCAATTATATAATTATTTTTAGTTGATTCTCTAGGATTCTCCAAATATATATCATATAATCTGCAAAGATTAGTATTTTTGTTTCTTCATGGCTTATTATAATTTCTCCAATTTCTTTTTGCTATAGCTAACATTTCTAGTATAATACTGAACAAAAATGGTGATAATAGACATTTTTTCTGTACTCTTAATCTTAATGCTGCTAGCATATCCCCACTAAGCTTCTAGCTAATAGTTTTAGATATCATCTTAAGTTAGATATCATCTACCTTTAAATTCCTATATTTTCTAGTGTTTTTAAAAATATGAACAAGTGTTGTATTGTGTTGTATTTTGTCAAAAACCATTTTCTCGTTTATTGAGATAATCATGACTTGGATTGTTTTTGCTATTGATATGGTCAATTATGCTGATAGTTTTCTTAACAACCAAAACTGCATTTCTGGCATAAATCCCACCTGATAATAGTGTATGATCTTTGTAATATTTTGCTATAGTCTCCTTATGATTATTTTACTTAAAAATCAATATGCATTGGGGAAATTGGTCTATAGTTTTCTTTATTTTTGCTCTTTCTAGTTTAAATATCAGCACCATATTTATCTGATAAAAAGATCTTGGTGGAATCTTTCTTTGCCTATTTTCCCAAATATTTTTTATAATATTGGAATTAATTGTGCTTTAAATGTTTGATAGAATTCATTTATGTATTCATGTGGGTTTTTTTTTTCCTTAGGGAGCTCATTGATCTCGTATTCATTTTATTTTTCTGAGAGAATTATTTAAGCATTCTATTTCCTCTTCTTTTTTCTGAACAAGTAATATTTTTTGGGGAATATTCATTTATTTCCCTCAAATTTTTAGACTTATTGATATATTGGGGCAAAAAACCCTGTAATAATTGCTTTAATATCATATTCATTGGTGGTAAATTCATCCTTTTCACTTTTGATACTAGCAATTTGATTTTCTTCTTATTAAAAAATCAAATTAACCAATGGTTTTGCCATTTTATTTTATTTTTTTTAAATACAACCACTGCCTAGTTTTATTTATTAATTTAATTATTTTTTACTTTCAATTTTATTATTTTATTCTTCCATTTTGTGTTTAGTTGGGGATTTTTAATTTGCTCTTTTTCTAGTTTTTTTCAGTTGCATGCCCAGTTCAATGACTTGCTCTTTCTCTATTTTATTGATGTAAATGTTTAGAGATCCCTTAAATAGATGGTACAGTGGATAGAGCACAGGCTCTGGTGTGGGGATAATCTGAGTTCAGATCCAGCTTCAGACACTTAACATTCACTAGCTATCTATCCCTGGGAAACATGCTTAACTCCAATTGCCTGATGAAGAGATTTCCCTAAGCGCTGCTTTGACTGTATGCCATGCATTTTGGTATATTATCTCATTGTTTTTATTTTCTTTAATTAAATTATTGATAGTTTCCATGATTTATTATTTGACACATTCATTCTTTAGGGTGCTTTTGTTTCCAATTGATTTTTAATATTCCTATTGCCTTTATGAATGTAATTTTTATTCAATGGTGATCTAAAAGGCATGAAATATTTATGCTTTTTTTTTCATTTGGTGGTGAAGTTTTTATGCCCTATATAATCACTTTCTTTATGTGTAAGTGACATATACCACTGAGAAAAATGTCCACTTCTTTCTATTTCCATTCAATTTTCTCTAGTTTTATCATATCTAACTTCTAAAATTGTATTCATTTTCTTAACTTCTTTCTTCTTTATTTTTTGGTTAAAGTTGTCTGGTTCTGAGAGGGGAAAAGTTGAGGTCCCCACTAGTATAGTTTTGCTGTCTATTTTCTTTTGTTTATAGATAAGCTTTTCTGTTTAGTTTCTGTTCATTCAATAGAAATGATTGAAAGTCTCTTACTTTATTGAAGATCCATCTTTTCCCTTACAAGATGATGCTCAGTCTCCCTGGATAGTTAATTCTTGGTTGTAACCCTAAGTCCTTTGTCTTCCTGAATATGGTATTCCAGCCCTATGATCATTTATTATAGAAGTTGCCAGATCCTGGGTAATCCTGACTGTTGCTTCTTTGTGAATGCCAACTCAGATTCACTACTTTTGCGAATAGCCCACTCTGCATTTACGATTGCCAGTCTCTCCTAATTCCCAGGACCTCAGAAAAAATCTCTGGTCACTATCTTTTGCAGTGCTTCAACCAATTTTACCAAGCTTACCTCTGTCTGAGGTCTTCAGAGATCTCTGGCCATCATTTCATAAGAACGATGGTTTAGATACATGATAAGAGCGCTCAAGAACAGCCATGTGCAAGCTCAAGATCTTTTATTCACGTGTTCACATCCTGCTCAGCTGACCTCCTGCTGACTCCCAGTGAACTCCAGATCAAAGAGTGTGGTGATTTTCTTCTTTTAAAATAATAGTTCTCTCTGGGAGAGAGCAGGTTTCTCAGGGAGGTTTTCTGGACTCAGCCTTAGTTGCAGTTGAAAGTAATAATCACCTCAAAATGCAGCCAGGTGATAAAAGTTCAGATCTCTTATTGCCTCCAATAAGCTTAGCTTAGAGGCCTATCTCTCTGCTTGGTTCCAAGAGCTCCCTCCGAATGTCTCCAAATCCAAAGGTTTGTCCTTTAGACAAGCCAGCACAAAGGTGAATCTGTCTTGCCTCTGAGAGAGGGCTTCTGGCTCTCAATCTCCCAGAGTGCTCCTCTCCGACCCCAGTCAATGGTCCGAAGTAAAACTCCTCACTCAGAGAGGGCTTCTGGCTGAACTCACTTGACGCTCCCCTCTCAATTTAAATTCAGCTGAACTCCTGACTGAGTCTACTTCTTATATATCATCTCCCAAAGGTTGACTCCTCCTTCTACAGGCACACCTAAAGTTACAAAGTTTACTTTGTGAATCTCCCATACTTGTGAACTCCAATGAGTACTGGTATGAACACAAGCATTGTATCAATTAGTTCTACTTAATACCTTGTTTCAGGTTCTGGCCCAAAACATCTCCTTGTAAGGTCAGATCAATAATCTATCAACTCTAATGAGTTAGCAGTTTGTAAAGATTCCAACAAAAGAGGATCTGCTTTCTCCTCCCACAGCTTAAATAGGGTCTATGAGGTCACATGCACAAGCAATCATAGGAGGAGACATTTCCTGTTAATGATTCCAATCTCAATGTAACCAGAGTTCACACCCACAAGGCAATCCCTACTAGTACATAGAAGTCCAAGGGGTCTCAAGCTTTATTGCCTGTTTATTTTCTGTATGTGACTCCTCCTTCTCTAACCCTTACACTCCTTGATTTGAATTGTTTTTGCATGGCAGTTTTTGTACTTTTTTTTCCTTGAGAGTGTAGTTTTGCAAAAATGTCCCTTGGAATTTTCCTTGTGTGCAATCTCTTTTTGGAAGTGATCATTGGATCTTTTAATAAGTATTTTCCCCTCTGTTTCTAGAAATTCAGGGCAGTTTTCCTTAATGATGCCTTGAAGAATGCTATACAAGCTGTCTTTTTGGTCATGGCGTTCAAGTAGGCCAATAATTTTTAAGTTGTCTTCTGGATATGTTGTCAGCTGTTTTTCCAATGAGGCATTTCATATTTTCTTCCATTTTTTTCATTGTTTTTAGTTTGTTTGACTGATTTTGCTGTCTCACAAAATTATTAGTTTCCATTTTCCCCGTTCTAGGTTTAATGTGATTTTGTTCAGTTAGTTTTTGTATCTCTTTTTTTATTTGCTTAATTCTACTTTTTAAGGAGTTGTTTTCTTGAGTAATTTTTTCCTTCCATTTCCAAACTGTTGATATTCTTGTGCATACCCTTTTTCTTTTCTCATGTTTTTCTTCTTTCTCTCTTATTTACCTTTTAAAGTCTTTTATGAGCACTTCCAGGAAGACTCTTTGGTTTTGAAATCAAGTCACATCACTCTTTGAGATTTCATCTGTGGACATTTTGTCCTTGTCTGAATTGGTGTTTTAGTTTTACTTGTCACCATAGTAGCTTTCTATGGTCAAGTTTCTTTTCTGTTTCTTGCTCATTTTCTTCCCATTTCTTTTGGTATTTTCCCCTTTTCATTTTTGTGGTTAAGCTCTGCTCCTATAGTAAAGAGGGTGACATCCCAAGCTTCCTGTGCAGCTCTGAGCCTTGGTTTTTGCAGGCCTGCTCTTTGGTTCTCTAAAGTTTGCTTTCTCTGCTGAAACTGGAAGTTGCCTCACTTATTTGCTTCTCTCCTGAACCATGATTAAAGTCTTAGTTCCTCATTTGCTGTGAAAGCCCTCTCACTGGCTTTCCCAGAGTCTGAGCTGGGCTGAATACCCTTTTTACCCCAGTGAGAATGAGCTTCCTTGAAATTTTTCTAATCTATCTTGGGTTGGAGAGTGATTTCATTCCATCATATTCTGTTCAGAAGCTTGGTTTCATGTGGTTTTTGAAGGAAACTGGGAGAGTTCAAACAGTTTCCTGGCTTTATTATACCATCTTGGTTCTACTCCCAGACAGTCCCAAATTCTAATTTTCAAAGAATTATTTTCTTTCTTATAATTCTGGATCTGCTTTCCAGTAGATTGACTTTCTTTCCATAACCTCCTTGTTTTTCTTAAGTTTTTTTTAGTCTTTCCTCAATCTCTTTCATTTGATGTCCAAAGTCTTAAGTTGTTCTATGAATTCTTTTAGGGCAGGTGACTATTTGATAATAATCTTTGGGGTAGGAGAAGGTTTAAAATTTTTTTTTATTTTTGTTTTGCTATAGTATTCTTTTCTGAAGATGAAACTCAGTTTTCTCTATTCCCATAGTAATTTTCTGTGGTTGGGTTCTTCTTTGCTTGCTCACTTTTTATTTTAAATAAGAACTTTGAATCACCTTTAATCTGGGGGGATGCAGAATGATATCTCTGGCCTCAGTTCTTCTTCCAGTTGGAGAACTGGAACCAGAAACTAAAAGTAAAAACTCTGTCTTTATATAAGTGCTCATGGCCAGCAGTGCTCCTGCCCAACTACTTCTACACTTATTGGGTATGTGTTGATTCCTTTACTCAATACCTCATCTTGGTAGAATAGCTGGGCCTGGCATCCCTCAACCACAGACGTTCCCTCAATCTTCTCCTGCTCAGACACTTCAATCCTCATACTGTCAAGATGGTAAAAGTCTTGTGGCTTGGATTGAGGCTACTTCCCAATCCAACTAGCCCCAAGGCTCACCATTTGCTATTTCAGTAGAGCTAGCCTAGAATTGTTTATACTTCTCATGGGCCAAACTTCTATCTTCAGATTTTTTTTTTAAAACATCTCCAGTTGTTCCAGGAGAGCCTCTATTCCACCTGAACACTTGTTTATTTTTACTGTCCTGCATTACCCTTGAAGTGCTATTTTGTTTTATTTGTGGGGGAAATCTGAAGAGTTTTACATTTTCTGACCTATTATACCATCTTCCCAGAATCCTCTTTACATGTAGCTATTTTGACACTAATATCTTTTTCTGAATTTGGATTCTGTCACTTTAGTAATTTTCTCTAGTGAGGTTCTATTTTGTTGTAGTTTGCTCATTTTCAGCCTTGTTTCTTGACTTTTAACTTTAGGTTAAAATCAGGCTCTACTCTCAAGGTAGAAGGAGCACTTATCCCAAGCTTCAGACTTTTTGTGTTACTATTTTGGATGGTTTTTAAGTTTTCAGTTTTTTTAGAGTAGTAAGATCTAAGAAAAGGTGTCATCATTGTTCTCTTGTCCTGTGTTCTGCTATGTGAGTGACCACATGAACTCTTTTTTGATATAGAACTGTTTCCAAAATTCTCACTCTTGTTAGTTTTCCTCTTTTTCTGAAATGCAAACTGAAACAGCATATAAGCAATGCAGCAGAATATTGTTCCCTGGGCCAACAAAGCAATGTAATATCCTTTTGACCAACTGTCTGATCTTCTTGCCAGCCTCAGCTGAATAACTGGACTGAGCACTCTAGAAGTTGCTTACATAGATTCAGTAGTGCCCAAGGCCTGCTGCTTACTTTCTGGACTATGGTCTGCCTTTAAAAATTGAGATTATAGCAGCATCCAGATTATAGAATTGTTGTAAGACTCAAATAAAATACATTTAAAGACCTTTATAAATGTCAATGTTAACTTATATTAATGTTAACTGTAATTTAAAGAGTAATGTTAACTGTATTTCAGGTGGAATAGCAAGAGCAGACTCAATATGAAGATATCATATTCATCTAAGATGGAAATTTAATTTAAAAACTGTAAAGGACTTAAGTTATGTAAATAATTACTTATATACAAATAAATAGTACTTTCAAGTTTATTTTTCATGATCCAATCCTGAGAGGGTAGGTAAAACAATACTATTTTCATTTTTACAGTTGATGCTTTAGGTTTTCTTAAAGGATAAGTTTAACTATGTAACTACACTACTCACTAAAATGCCCTATTACCTCCAGGATCAAATATATAGTCACCTTTTTGGCATTTAACTCTCTTGAACCTAGCCTTATCTTTCCAACCTTCTCATACTTTACTTCCTTCCATACATTCTGTGTTCCAGTAAGACCAGCCTACTTGAGCATGATCCATTTCCTGATTCCCTTTTCCTTTTTCCTTGATCATCCACTATGATGTATTGCCTCTTCACCTGCTCGTCTTAGTTTCTCTGGCTTTGTTCAAGACTGAGCTCATAATGCATCTTCTACAGAAGATCTGTCTAGGTTTCACATCTCCCCTCCAATAGCTTGATCTTTTTTTTTTTCCACTGCCAACAAAGACGCAAAATAATAAGCTTAGGATAGGTCACAATGAAAAGGTCCTTTTAGCTTAAAAAATATTAACCCTTTATTTTTTTTTTCCAATTAGTCCTTCTTTCTTCCCATCTGGAAATTGAAATGAAGATTGATTGAAGTGAATTGAAATAAAATGAAGACTGATTTAGTAGCTTTAATATGCAGATTGGACACTAAAAGAGCAAAAGATTAGTATTATTAGTAAGATCAAAAGATTAGTAACATTATCTGTGGCCTCACATCTTACATGTACACAGTGTGGAGTTTATAAGCTAGAAGCCTCAGCCAGGGAGATTTAGGGACATTCAGGGAGATTCAGAAGCCAGAGCAGGCAGGCAGGAGCTCAAGCTCTCAGAACCAAAGAGAGAGATAGGCCTCTAAGAAAACTAGCCAAGCCCCAAGTGAAGGAGATAGAACTTGGAAGAAGACAATAAAGGATTTGGACTTTAACACCTGGCTGTATTTGTGGTGATTACTGAACTGAAACAAAGGCTGCCTCCAGAGACTCCAGAGCCAGAGACTCAACATAGAACATTACATTTTAGAGAGAATACTATAAAATCTAGTATTCTTTTCACTTTTCCCTGATGTACCTCTGTATGTGTGTGTGACTTGCATATGCATGGGTAATTTTTCAGCATTGATCCTTGCAATCACTTCTGTTTTAACTTTTCTCTTTCTTCCCTCCACCCCTTCCCCTAGATGGCAGGCAGTCTCATACATGTTAAACATGTTAAAGTATATCTTACTTTATATATAATATATGTGTACATATTTATGCAGTTCTCGTATCACACAAGAAAAATCAGATTTTGAAAAGGTAAAAATAACCTGGGAAGAAAAACAAAAATGCAAGCAGCCCACATTCATTTCCCAGTGTTCTTTCTCTGGTCAGCAAATAAATAGTGCAAGAAATATCTGTTATGCACAGCTTAAGCTCAATTTATCTCCCGTTTTTCTGATTCTGATTCTCAGATCAGTCTGGTCTCCTCTGGATAGTAGGGGAGCACAAACAAATCAAGATAGTTAGTAAAAATCATTAATTGCTTCAATCCCACAAAGTGAAAATTAAAACTAGAAATGGCAAAACCCACTAAATAAAAAAGAAAAGAAGTGATAAAATGCAGAAAAGAGATATAGAACATAAACTTGAAAAATGATTCAAAAAGGAAGTAAAGAAAGAGGAAGCTTTTTTTAAAAAAAGAAGAGAAATAATGGAATCTCAAGGTAGAAAGTTCTACCCATATTTGAACATAATTTCCCTCTACAAGACAAGACAAATGTGGTGCAGTGGCTAAAACTCTAGGCAAGCAGTGAAGGAAAACCTGAATTCACATCTGACTTCAGACATCTACTATCTGCATAGGACTGGGGTAAGTCTTTCCATTCCATCTCAGTTTTCCAAACTGTTAAATGGACAAAATAATGACACCTATGTCCCCTGGTCCTTGTGAGGATCAAATGAGTTAATATTTGGAAAGCCTTTGGCATATAGTAGGCACTTAATAAGTACTTGTTTTCTTTTTCCCTTCCTTTTTTCCTAACTTCCTTCTTTCCTTTCTCTTTCTTTCCCTCTCTTCTTTTCTTCCTCCTTCCCTCTTTCCCTCCCTCTGTTCTTCCTTCTTCTTTTCTTTCCTTTCTTTCTTTCCTTCCTTCTCTCCAGGCAAAGGGAAAATCACTATCTTCTAGAGTCCAATCCATTTTTTCATAGCTGTACTTGTCAGGAAATTTATCCTTACATCAATCCAGAATTTTCCTTTCTGTAACATTATAGGATAATCGATTTGGAGTTAGAAGAGATTTTAGAGGTCCTCTATCCCAAGTCTCTCATTTTACAAATGAGAAAATGGAAACCTAGAGAAAAGTAACTTGTACAAAGTCACACAATAAGAAAGAAAAGTCAAAATTTTAACCCAGTTCCTTTATCTCTAGATATATATTTTACTGTACACTTGGGTTCTCCAAAAGAAACATGCTTTCACACTTTTAAATTTAATCTGCATCATTAACACTTTCTTAAGTCTAGATAATTAAAAAAATTAAATTAATCCAGGCCTGATTTGTGCTTGCTAATTTTAGATAAAAATTTTGACATATAAAATTAAAAATTTCTTCAGTCCATTAGAGCTGGTGCTAGCATACTTCCACTTTTCACTGCTCATATTTCTGTGCTCTGGGTCTAAATAGAACTATCCTTGATAGAATAGAACTATTCACTTGATACATCTTTGTTTATTTAGTGACAGTTCTAATGTTTTTCTTTCATTTTTTCTTCTTAAAGTTAAACATCCCTTAGTTCCTTCAATCTAATCTTATGTGACATAATCTTAAGGCCTTTTTTTTTTTTTACAAAAGTTATGAGAAAATATGAAATATAGGTTTGAGACAGAGATTTAAAGCAAACCTGGTATATTAAAATCAAGGTATTCAGTGGAAGATCCAGGTTATTTGTGGGCATCAGGTTGAGATGATAGATGAAGTATGAATTCCACTGATTTTTTGTTGTAATAATAATCAGTGAAAATATTCAAGTTATGTTAACATTCTAACTCACTCTAATTTGCTTCCTTTCTATTTTTCCTTTACTAATACTTCTTCAAAGACCTGTGATTTCATCAGTGTATATTCCTTGTAATAATGCAGATTATAACAACCTTTTAGGTAGCAATTAGATGGTCTATATAAGTTGCCTTGTGTGGGGGGGAAAAGAAGTTTTCCAGTCATTGCGATGACATAGTGATGGATATTTTTATTTTATTTTTTATTTATTTATTTTTAATAACTTTTTATTGACAGAACCCATGCCAGGATAATTTTTTACAACATTATCCCTTGCACTCACTTCTGTTCTCATTTTCCCCCTCCCTCCCTTCGCCCTCTCCCCCAGATGGCAAGCAGTCCTAGACATGTTAAATATGCCATAGTATATCCTAGATACAATATATGTGTGCAGAACCAAACAGTTCTCTTGTTGCACAGAGAGAATTGGATTCAGAAGGTAAAAATAACCCGGGAAGAAAAACAAAAATGCAAACAGTTTACATTCATTCCCCAGTGTTCCTTCTTTGGGTGTAGCTGCTTCTGTCCATCATTGATCAATTGAAACTGAGTTAGGTCTCTTTCTCAAAGAAATCCATCAGAATACATTTTCATGCAGTATCATTGTTGAAGTATATAATGATCTCCTGCTTCTGCTCATTTCACTTAGCATCAGTTCATGTAAGTCTCTCCAAACCTCTCTGTATTCATCCTGCTGATCATTTCTTACAAAACAATAATATTCCATAACTTTCATATACCACAATTTACCCAACCATTCTCCAATTGATGGGCATCCATTCATTTTTCTGTTTCTAGCCACTACAAATAGGGCTGCCACAAACATTTTGGCACATACAGATCCCTTTCCCTTCTTTAGTATCTCTTTGGGGTATAAGCCCAGTAGTAACACTGCTGGATCAAAGGGTATGCACAGTTTGATAACTTTTTGGGCATAATTCCAGATTGCTCTCCAGAATGGTTGGATTCATTCACAACTCCACCAACAATGCATCAGTGTCCCAGTTTTCCCGCATCCCCTCCAATATTCATTATTATTTTTTCCTGTCATCTTAGCCAATCTGACAAATGTGTAATGGTATCTCAGAGTTGTCTTAATTTTCATTTTTCTGATCAATAGTGATTTGGAACACTCTTTCATATGAGTGGAAATAGTTTCAATTTCATCATTTGAAAATTGTCTGTTCATATCCTTTGACCATTTATCAATTGGAGAATGGCTTGATTTCTTATAAATTAGAGTCAATTCTCTATATGTTTTGGAAATGAGGCCTTTATCGAACCTTTAACTGTGAAGATGTTTTCCCAGTTTATTGCTTCCCTTCTAATCTTGTTTGCATTAGTTTTGTTTGTACAAAGGCTTTTTAATTTGATGTAATCCAAATTTTCTATTTTGTGATCAATGATAATCTCTAGTTCCTCTTTGGTCACAAATTTCTTCTTCCTCCACAAGTCTGAGAGATAAACTATCCTATGTTCCTCTAATTTATTTATAATCTCATTCTTTATGCCTAAATCATGGATATTTTTAAACTTTAAACATGACTCAGAAGACAAATTTATAGTTTATTCATTAGGCCCATTCTTGAATCTTCCCTACTTTCATAGAACTTGCCAAAGCCCAGCTGAGCTATCATTTCAATACTTTATCAACTTCCACGCAAGGATTTAGTCGTAAGTATGCTGGATTTAGAGACAAAGAAGGTAAGTTCAAATCCCGGTTCTACTGTTTTTTGTGTTTACTTCTATGGACCTAATTCTTTCTATGTGAATGATGAACTCAATACCTTCTAATGTCCCATCTAGTTCCAAATCTGTGATCTTATAGTTCTTTGATTCATAAAATAGTATTCAAATCCATCTCTAGGAACAGACAATTCTTTGCATGAATCAGGAAAAATTTTATTCCCTAATTGGCCCTTTTCCAGGTTTTTCTCTTTTATTCATAATTGTCTTAAATCTCTAGTTCTTTTTCCTAGACACAGATTTTGATAACTGTCTCAATCTTCCTTGATACTATTAATTTTGTAACCTTTCCCATTAATATCATAACTGGAATTAAAGATTTAGGGAGTCCTTACATGTATTCCATCACATACTCAACAGGCATAAATGAGCTACAAATTTTCCTATATATTACATATGTGTATGTATGTATATATACTATATATGTATTTATGGATATGTATTTTCTAATCTCAAGTTTACACTGTATTATGAAAGGACACATATTTTTGTATATTATATATGCAAAAATACATGTGGATATATGCATATAAAATACAGACACATACACATATATATTCAAGGTGAAGTTTTTTTATTTTTGCTTTTGGTGGGGAGAATATACGAACAGCTGGGAGGATTGAGAAATTTCACGAGATTGAGCTGAGTCTTGAGGGAAACTAATTGCAATAATTTTGCATATCCTTTTATTCCGTCTGTGGTTCATAGTGTCTCAGACTCCATCTATCATATTTTGGAGAGAGAAAGACCTGCCAACAGTGCAACAACAATATTATTTATATAACCCAAAGAACCATAGGAAAGTCTGAAAAAGGGCCAAGTACTTAGAGATATATTTCTTGATTCATGCAAAGTATTATCACTAGAGATGGATTTGAATACTACTTTATGCATATAATAACTATTATTTATATATCACATTAAGGTTTGTAAAGTGATGTACATGTTATCTTATTTAATCTTCATAATAACCTTGAGAGGTAGGTGCTATTTTTATTCTCATTTTCTAATTGAGGAAACTGAGGATAAAAGAGGTTAAGAGATTCCCTATAGTTATATAGCTAGTAAATGTCTGAAGTAATATTTAAATTAAGATCTTCCTGACTCAAAATCTAGCAAAGCACTCACTTTTCTGGGGTTAGCTGGGTTGCCGAGAACTTATCAAATTTATTTGACTGATCACTTGGCTTGAGATGAAAATTACCAAGTCTATTCTTTATAGTGAGACTTATAAGAACTTGAACTAGGGTGATAACCCTATGAAGGAATAGAAATACAAGATATATTATGAAGTACTGATGCTGATTTTAGTACTTTCCAACAATGAAAGTGTCTTAAGTAAAAGTGATTAATGTCTATGTCTTCTTGTCTTTTCCACTCTTACATTCCATATAATTTATCTCTTCATTAGTGATTTTGGTCATTGATGGTTTTCTATACATGTTTTAATAGCACCATAGACCTAAAAATGGTCAGGAAATATGATTTTGCTACCCCTCTATCTCCATATAGGACCACAACAATCAAACTTAGATGAAAGAGATTCTATCCATTTTCCAGGGAAGTATATTTTACCATCTCCCTGAAGAAATCTCTGCAGTCATCATTGTCAGTAGAGACTTTGGTAAAAATAGTTGCATGTTTACCAATATATGCTATTGGTCATCCTCTCTGTATTAATAGCTCCCATCTACAAGACCATTCCTTAATCCCATAGTTTAGTTTTGCTGGTTATTTTTGCCTCCTTAATGTCTCTAAGCTTTTAATCACTTGTTGTTCAATCATTTTTTTAGTCATATCTGATTTTTCATGATGCCATTTGGGGTTTTCTTGGCAAAGATACTGGAATGATTTATAATTTCTGCCTCCAGTTGGCACATACAGGTCCCTTTCTCTTTTTTAATATGTCTTTGGGATATAAGCCCAGTAGTTAACACTGCTGGATCAAAGAGTATGCAGTTTGATAACTTTTTGAGCATAGTTCCAAATTGTTCTCCAGAATGGTTCTATCAGTTCACAACTCTACTAATAATGCAGCAGTGTCCCAGTTTTCCTGCATCCCCTCCAACAGTCCTCATTATCTTTTCCTGTCGTCTTAGCCAATCTGACAGGTGTGTAGTGGTATCTCAGAATTGTCTTAATTTGCATTTCTTGATAAATGGTGATTTGGAACACCCTTTCATATGAGTAGAAATAGTTTCAATTTCATCATCTGAAAATTGTCATTTCATATCCTTTGACCATTTATCAATTGGAGAATGGCTTGATTTCTTATAAATTAGAGTCAATTCTCTATATTTTGGAAATGAGGCCTTCATCAGAACCTTTAACTGTAAAAATGGTTTCCCAGTTTATTGCTTCTCTTCTAATCTTGTTTGCATTAGTTTTGTTTGTATTTTTTAAATTTGATTTTGTTTAATTTGATATAATAAAAATTTTCTATATTATGAATCAATAATGATCTCTAGTTCTTCTTTGGTCACAAATTCCTTCTTCCTCCACAAGTCTGAGAGGTAAACTATCCTATGTTCTTCTAATTTATTTATGATCACATTTTTTATGCCTAAATCATGAACCCATTCTGATCTTATCTTGGTATATGGTGTTAAGTGTGGGTCCATGCCTAGTTTCTGCCATTAAATGTATTTATTTTAATATACATTGCTTTATGAATCATGATGGGAGAGAAAAATCAGGACAAAAGAGAAAAACCATGGGAGAAAAAAAAAAAAAAAGAAGGGAAACATAAATGTGTTGATTAACATTCATTCTCCATACCTGTTTTTGTGGATGCAGATGGTATTTTCTGTCCAAAGTCTGTTGATATTGTTTTGGATCACTGAATCACTGATAAGAATCAAGTCTTTCACAGTTGATCATCACACAGTCTTGCTGTTATCATGTACAATATATTCCTGGTTCTGCTCATTTCATTCAGTATCAGTTTGTGTAAATCTTTGCAGGACTTTCTAAAATCAGCTTGTTCAATCATTTTTATAGAAAAATAATATTACCTTCTTATACCACAGATTATTCATTCATTTCTACCTTGAAGGGCTTCTATTCATTTTCCAATTATTTGTTACAACAAAAAGAGCTGTTACAAATATTTTTGCACAAATGGGTCCTTTTCCCTCCTTTAAGATTTCATTGTGATACAGACCTAGTGGGTCAAAGAGTATGCACAATTTTCTAGCCCTTTGGGCATAGTTACAGATTGCTCTCCAGAATGGTTGGATTATTTTACAACTTCACCAATAATGCATTAGAGTACCAGTTTTCCCACATCCCCTTCAACATTATCATTATCTTTTCCTGTCATCCTAGCCGATCTGAGAGGTGTGAGGTGGTACCCCAGATTTGTCTTGATTTGCATTTCTCTAATCAAAGTGATGTAGAGCATTTTTTTATATGACTATAGACGGCTTTAATTTCGTCATCTGGAAATTGTTTATATCCTTTGACCATTTATCAATTGGGAAGAGACTTTTATTCTTACAAATTTGACATGGTTCTTTATATATTTTAGAAATGAGACCTTTATCAGAAACGCTGACTGTAAAGATTTTTTCCCAGTTTTGTATTTCCCTTTTAAGCTTGTTTATGTTAGTTTTGTTTGTGCAAAATCTTTTAAATTTAATGGAGTCAAAGTTGTCCATTTTGCCTTTCATAATGTTCTCCAGTTCTTCTTTGGTCACAAATTCTTCCCTTCTCCAAAGATCTGATAGGTAAATTATCCCTTGCTCTTCTAAATTGTTTATGGTATCATCCTTTATGCCTAAATCATGTACCTATTTTGATCTTATTTTGGTATAGGATGTGAGATGTAGGTCTATGCCAAGTTTTTGACATATTATTTTTTATTTTCTCCAGCAATTTTCTTCAAATAGTGAGTTCTTATTCCAGAATCTGGAGTTTGGAGGTTTATTAAATACTAGATTACTATAGGCCTTGATTTTTGTGTCATATATATTTAATCTATTCCACTTATCTACCACTGTATTCCTTAGCCAATACCAAATGTTATTGATGACTGCTGCTTTAAAATAAAGTTTTAGATTTGGCACCGGTAAGGCACTATCCTTTTTTTTTTTCTTATTAATTCTCTTGATATTCTTAACTTTTTGTTCTTTCAGATAAATTTTGTTATTATTTTTTTCTAGTTTTATAAAAGTTTTTTTGGCAGTTTGATTGGTATGGCACTGAACAAGTAGATCAATTTAGACAGAATTGTCATTTTTATTAAATTAGCTTAGCCTACCCATGAGCAATTGATATTTTTCCAATTGTTTAGATGTGACTTTATTTGTATGAGAAGTGTTTTGTAATTGTGTTGATATAGTTCTTGAGTTTGTCTTGGCAAGCAGAAATCCAAATAGTTTGTCTATAGTGGTTTTAAATGGAATTTCTCTTTTCTATCTCTTGCTAATGGACTTTGTCAGAATTATATAGAAATGTTGATGATTTGTGTGAGTTTATTTTATATCCTACAACTTTGCTAAAGCAGTGAATTGTTTCCAGTAGGTTTTGGATGATTTTCTCAGAATCTCTAAATATATCCTCATATCATCTGCAAAAAGTGATAGTTTCCTTATTTCCTTATTGCCTATTCTACTTTTTTTTTAGTTTCTTTTTCTTTTTTTATTGCTAAAGTCAACCAGATTTGCTGCCATTTAGTTGGGAAAAATAACTATTTATTGCTTTAATTTCTTTTTCATTAGTAGTAAATTCACCCTTTTCATTTATAATGCTAATGATATTTTTTTCTTTCCTTTTTCAAATCAAATTAACCAAAGATTTATCTATTTTGTTAGTTTTTTCATAAAATCAACTCTTAGCTTTATTTATTAGTTCAACAGTTTTCTTAATTTCAATTTTGTTAATCATTTCTTTCAGTTTCAGAATTTCTAATTTAGTACTGTGTGGGACAGGTCCGGTGCAAGACCCCCTTCCCAATTAACTCATCAGAGACATTATCAGGTACACAAAGAAAGCATTTATTTAGTCCCTTCAGGGAGAGGCCCAGACACACCTGGGAGCCATGCCAACTCCTACCATGTTCTCCTGGAACCTGACCAGCTTCCTACTTGTCCAGGGTTTAAAAGCAAAAGCCTTGAGTCTTCTCATTGGATAGACTGAAAAGATGTAGCCATCTTTGACCAATGGTCACCAATGTTGGCTAAGTCCCACAGGTCATGTCACTTCTGGCAACTTCCTTTATCTCTAGGTTCAAAGTTCATCCCTCCAAAGATCAAATGATTTCCCAAAGTCTCAAGAGTTCTGGGAACAGGAATCATAGGACAATATTGAGAAATACTTCATCCATCAGTCACATTCAGTATTTAATTGGGGGTTTTAATTTGTTCTTTTACTAGCTTTTTTTAGTTGCTTGTCCAATTTATTAATCTCCTCTTTCTCTATTTTATCCATATAACTATTTAGAGATATAAAATTTCTTCTAAGAACTGCTTTGGCTGCATCCCATAGGCTTTGGTATCTTGTCTCAATATTGTCATTTTTGTGGATGAAATTATGTACTGTTTCTGTGATTTGTTGTTTGACCCACTCATTTTTCAGAATCAGATTGTTTAATTTCCAATTGTTTTTTAGTCTATCTTTCTCTGGCCCTTTATTGAATATAATCTTTGTTGCATTGTGGTCTGAAAAAGGAAGCATTTACTATTTTTGCCTTTTTGTATTTGATTGTGAGGATTTTATGCCCTAATGCATGATCAATTTTTGTGTAGGTACCATGTACTGTGAAGAAAAAGTTGTATTTCTTTCACTCTTTGTTCAGTTTTATCTGAGATCAGAATTGCTACCTCTGCTTTTTTTTTTTTTTTTTTTTACTTCAGGTGAAGCAAAATAAATTCTGTTCCAGATTTTACCTCTACTCTGAATGTTTCTCTGTGTCAAATGTGTTTCTTGTGAACAACATTTGGTAAGATTCTGTTTTTTAATGCATTCTATTTGCTTCTGTTTAGGGGAGAATTCATTCCATTTACATTCACAGTTATGATTATCAGCTCTGTATGTCATTCCATCCAATTTTCTCCTCTTGTTCTTAGTAGTGTTTTTCCCCCCATCCCATCCACTACTTTATCTCCTATCACCCCTTCTCCCTTCCCTTAATAGTGTTTTTAAACCTACCCCACCAACTATCTTATCTTCTACCCCATTCTCTTTTTTCCTTAATGTTTGTGCCCTCTCTTCTATCTAGCCTCTCCCTTTTCTCTTTCTCCTGCTTCTTTACAGGGATAGATAAATTTCTATACCCAACTGAATGATTAAGCTATTCCCTCTTAGAGCCAAAACTGATTAGATCAAGCTTCAGGCAATGCCAGTCCCACTCCTTTCTTCCCTTTGATTGTAATAGGTCTTTTGTGTCTCTTCATGTGATCTAATTTGTCCTATTATACCTCCCCTTCAATCTTCATCCAGTATAGACAATTTTTTATCCCTTGTCTTTTTCTTTGATATCATCACATCAGACTCCATTCACAACCACACCTTCTGCCCATGTGATGCCCCCTCTGCCTATCCCAGTGATAGATCTAGTTCTTAAGAGTTATCATTTTCCCATCTAGAGCTGTAAATAGTTTAAACTTTAAATAATATATATTTCCCCTCTGTTTACCTTTCTATGCTTCTCAAGAGTCCTGTGTTTGTAGATTAAACTTTCGTTTAGTTCTGTTTTTTTCAATAGAAATGATTGAAAGTCTCTAACTTCATTGAAGATCTATCTCCTTCCTTGAAAGATGATGCTGTAATATAACATTTTCACTCATTTTGTTCATTTGAATTTTGTTTTCTTATTAATTTTCTTTCCTTTTTGATCTGATCTTTCTTGTGCAGCAAGATAATTGTACAAATATGTTTACATATATTGGATTTAACATCCATTTTAAGATGTATAACATGTATTGGATTACTTGCTATCTAAGGGAAGGGGTGGGGGGAAGGAGGAGAAAATTTGAAACATAAGGCTAGGCAAGGATCAGTATTGAAAAATTATCCATGCATATGTTTTGAAATTAAAAAACTTTAATTTAAAAAAAAAGAAAAGAAAGGTGATGCTGAATTTCACTGGGTAGCTAATTCTTGTGGTAACCCTAGGTTATTTGTCTTCCTGAATATGGTTTTCCAGGCCCTCCAATCCTTTATTGTAGAAGCTGCCAGATCCTGTGTAATCCTAACTGTTGCTCTTTGATATTTGCCTCCCTCCATTATGTCATCCTAAGTACCCCCATTAGGTCAGCCCCATCCAAGTATCTCCTCCAATATGTCATTGTTCTTTTTATCCTATAAAAGAATCTTGTATCTGATATTCACTGGTGGATTCTTGGAGACAACAGTCTCATTCAGCCCTGGGACCAAACATGGATCCATTTGGTCCCAGTAAATCTCTCCCATTTAATAAATATTAAATACTCTCTAATTTCTATCTTGCTCAGTTTCCCGGCATTACAGAGTGGTTAAAGAACTTAGCCTCAAAGTCAAGAAGACTGAGTTCAAGTATTGCCTATTGCGCATAATCTCTTAAATTGTCAGTTTCCCATACCTTTTTAAGAACCTAACTTTTAGGGTAGTTACAAATCTTCCTTGATATAAAAAGTTTCTTTATGGAAATTCTCTATACCAGTGAAATCATAGAACTGTTCTCCCATTGTGTATATTACATAATTTAGACTTACTGGGGGAGTCTGGCTTCTGATATTTACTAGCCTTGTAACCCTAGGCAAAATTACTCTAAGCCTTGGTTTTCATTTCTATAAAATGGAAACAATTAAACTTGCACTCTATGTAACTCAAAAGTGTTTTGTAAACAAAGTGTCCTGGGGATTCATAGCAAAAAGGGGGTGGAATTAAGCAGTGCCTGAAAATGCTGAAATTTAGCAGATAATTACTGCCCTAACAGCTATTGGAAACAATTGATTTTAGCACCTAGTTAGCAAATAAAATTTAAAAAATAAACTAAGAGAGAGGTTTTGGGCTTACCTTTCCAGAACTCTTCCCAGGCCTCTCTGCTTCCTTTCCCACTTCCCAGCAGTATGACAGCCTCTCCAGCAGTGTTTTGAGTATACATTTTCTTAACGCTTATCTCAGGTGTAAAAGCTGTTAATGGCTCTTTCCTCATCCTTACCCCTTTCTCTTTCTCGCTTTCTTTTCTCCCTCTCTTTCTTTGTGTGTATGTGTGTGTGTATGTGTGTGTATGTCTATTCTATATTGAAAAGTTAATCTCATAGCTCATAATTGATCATGTCTAATTCTGAGTTTCATATACTGTATTTAGTTCCTTGCACATTGTTTGGTACTAGTCAAATATTAAATAACAGCAACTGTAAAAATTGTGACATCATATTCAAGCAGGTTTTATATAGCATTCCTCTATGATAAAGACAATTCAAACTCATTTTTGGACCAAGCAGTTGTAAAAATGACATGTCCAATGATTACCTATAATTAACTTTTCCTCTAAAGACTTCTGGAAAGAGTTAGAAGGTGCTTTAAGTCTTTATTGACATGCTTTTGATACCTTCTCAAGTCAAATTACCTTAAATAGCAGGGTCATTTCCCCCCTACTTTCCCATTATATGCTTGATGCAGAGACAGCCTGACACCCCAAGGTAAATATCAAGGATAATGTATCTGGAGGCATCTGTGAAAATCCTTCAGACAGCACTCTTACTTTCTTTTCAGAGCTCTAGTGGTGGCAATCAAAGTGTTAGTCTTAAAGATATTTGTGATAGCATGACGATTTCCAATCACTTAGGAAATTTTTCACTGGATCTTCATTTGTGTTTTGCCCTAATGATGTTGAATAATGGAAAAATTAAACATCGATGCTATCTGTGCATCAAAGTGTGGGTTTTGTTGTTGATGCATCTTGTTTTTCTTTCTGGTGTGGTCCTGGGGGTAACGTCTGAGTCATGAATCATTAATTATATATATATTTGTTTTGTTTTTATTTACTTAATTTTGGGTGGAGAACATCTGGGAGGAATTGCTATTATCCCACTAAATGTTAATAATAATTTCAAGACAATGACGTTAAACTGATAAATAGAAAAAATCCATAGCCAATCCTGTAGCTTCATTATTAAATGATAGCTCTATGTTTGTGTTGCAAATATCTCCCATGGTGTCTTAAATCTTTCTACTGTGAATTTCCTTACTTTAAGTTACAATTAATACAGCATTGTACATTCTCTTCCATTATTGCTTGATTTTAGAGTTTTATAGTCCATGATAACAGAGTTGTAATAATAAACCCAGTCATTTCTGACAGGCAATGTCTATATAGAATGACTTCCAGTCATTAATGTTATATGATACACAAGTACACCACAGATTTTCCCAGAGAGGTTCTCTCACTCTGTCCCTTCCTTCCTTGCTTTCCTCTTCCCCTTCCTTTTTAGTTTTCTGGGGATCAGGCAGTAATTAAAACAGCACAAAAATATATATATACCCTTTTTTGGACCGAAATTTCAACGGACCTTCATGGAAAGATCAGCAACCAGAGAGTTTTAATCTTTCTTCCAGTGGATAAATTTTAGCTTCTCCTTTTCTAACAATTAGCAGAGTTTGTTATTTAATTGTATATGTGTGTGGGGTAGAGTGAAGATGGTGGAGAAGAGATACATGGTTTTTTCTGACCTTCTCCAATGACCCTCAACTAATAAGCAAATTCAGCCTTTGAATTAGTTCTGGCTTGGCAGAATCCATGAATATTGGGAGTGCAGCAAATTACCAGCAGAAGATAATTTCAAGGATTGCCAAAAAAAGGTCTCTTTTGGTCCAGTGCAGAGGAAGGTGGCCAGGCACAGGCAGGCAGGCAGAGCATAGAGGCCAGGGCATGCTGTGCAGACATGGGGTAGGGTGTGATCTCTGTGGGTTGGTGCAGACTCTGTGCTGCAGAGAATCTACTGGGAGGAATCTACACTAGTGTTGACCACTCTGTCCTGGTTACAAGCCAGTAGATCAGCAGAGAAGTTATAAAACATCCAACACAAACACAAAAGGTAAATAGTGAATCCCAAAACACCAGAGTTTCACAGGAACTGGTCACACTCACCAACCACTGCTAGTGAGTCAGCATGGACCCAAATCAACCATGGCTGCTTCACTGCTGGAAAAACCTCCCTTGCCCTAAAAGCAGATCCTAACTTTAAAAAGAAAAGAGTAAAAAGGCAAAGAGAGTTCTAACCATAAATAGTTTTTATGGTGAAAGAGAAGAACAGATTTCAAACCCTGAGGAAACTAAAAGCAGATTGTCTCCAGATGAAGCCCCAAGAGGTGATATAACCTGGTTCCCATCACACAAGGCTCTCTTAGAAGAAATTAAAAAGTATCTCAAAAGAGAGCTAGAAGAAAAATGGGAAAAGAAAAAGAAAACTTTGCAAGAGGATTTGGAAAAGGCATATAACTCATTAAAAGATCAATTTGACAAAATGTAAAAAAAAAAAAAAACAACTCTATAAAAACAGAATTTGTAAAGTGGAAAAAGAAAATAACTTCTTAAAAAACAAAATTATTGAAATGGAAAAAATTCCATGGAACAAAACAACTCATAAAAAAATCAATTGGACAAATACAAAAAGAAACAAAAAAAGTGAATGAAGAAAATAATTCATTAAAAATCAGAACTGAATAAATGGAAATGAATGACTAAATGAGACATCAAGAATCATTCAAGCACCAATAGGATGAATACAGAGAGGTTTGAGAGACTTACATGAACTGATGCTAAGTGAAATGAGCAGAACCAGGAGACCATTATACGCTTCAACAACAATATTATCTAAGGATCAATTCTGATGGAAGTGGCTATCTTCAACAATGAGGATCCAAATCAGTTCCAATTAATCAGTAATGAACAAAACAAGCTACACCCAGCAAAAGAACACTGGGAAATGAGTGTGGACCACAATATAGCATTTATACTCTTTTTGTTATTGTTTGCTGGCATTTTAATTTTTCTTCCCAGGTTATTTTTACCTTCTTTCTAAATCCAATTTTTCTTGTGTAGCAAGACAACTGTATAAATATGTATACATATATTGTATTTAACATGAACTTTAACATATTTAACATGTATGGGACTACCTGCCATCTAAGAAAGGGGGTGGAAGGAAGGAGGGGAAAAGTTGGAACAGAAGTTTTTGCAAGGGTCAATGTTGAAAAATTACCCATGCATATGTTTTCTCAATCAAAAGCTATAATAATACTAATAAATAAAGAATACCTACTCTTCCAATGGCATAGAAGCATTATTAAATGGTTTCCATAGTTTGTCTTTGGCCTAAGAGAGATGGCCAAATGATCATTTTATCAATAATTGGTTAGCATTATTAATAAAAATGATTAACTACCCAGAAAAAAAAAAGGATCAGTCAAGCAAAACCAAAAAATAGAAAAAATAGAAAAAAATGTAAAATACTTATGTGGGAAAACAATTGACCCAGAAAATAGATCTAGGAGAGACAATCGAAGGATTATTGAACTCAGTAAAAACCACAATGAAAAAAAGAGTCTAGACACTATTTTTCACTAAATCATCAAAGAGAACTTCCCTGATGTCATAGAATCAGAAGATAAAATAACCATTGAAAGAATTCACCAAATACCTGCTGAAAGAGACCCTAAAATTAAAACTCCAAGAAATATTGTGGCTAAATTTCAGAGCTATTGGACCAAGGAAAAAATATTATAAGCAGCCAAAAAAAAAATCAATTCAAATACCGAGGAGCCAAAATAAGGATTATTTAGGATCTTGCAGCTTCCACCTTAAAGGATCAAAGAGCATGGAATCTGATATTTTGAAAAGCAAAGTAACTTAGAATGAAGTCAAGAATAAACTACTTGGCAAAATGAGCATTTTCTTCCAGGCAAGAATTTGGGCATTCAATGAAACAGGTAAATTCCATTTATTTCTGATGAAAAGACCAGAGCTAAACAAAAAAATTTGACCTCAATATGGGACTCAACAGAAGCATCAAAAGGTAAAAAGAATGATTGAGAATTGTATTTCTGTAGTGGCTAGAAGCTGGAAAATGAATGGATGCCCATCAATTGGAGAATAGTTGAGTAAATTGTGGCATATGAATGTTATGGAACATTATTGTTCTGTAATAAATGACCAGCAGGATGAATACAGAGAGGTGAGACTTACATGAACTGATGCTAAGTGAAATGAGCAGAACCAGGAGATCATTATATACCTCAACAACGATACTGTATGAGGATGTATTCTGATGGAAGTAGATCTCTTTGATAAAGAGATCTAATTCAGGTTCAATTGATCAAGGATGGACAGAAGCAGCTACACCCAAAGAAAGAACACTGGGAAATGAATATAAATTGCTTGCATTTTTGTTTTTCTTCCTGGGTTATTTATACATTCTGAATCCAATTCTCCCTGTGCAACAAGAGAACTGCTTGGTTGTGCACACATATATTGTATCTAGGATATACTGTAACTTATTTAACATGTAAAGGACTGCTTGCCATTTGGGAGAGGGAGTGGAAGGAGGGAAGGGAAAAATCGGAACAGAAGTGAGTGCAAGGGATAATGTTGTAAAAAATTACCCAGGCATGGATTCTATCAATAAAAAGTTATTTTTTTAAAAAATAAATGTTTGGTAGAATTCACTTGTAAAAAAAAAAGAGAGAGAATTGTATTTCTGTTATAATTATACACAGAGAGTATATAGAAATTACATCTCATCAAGAGGCAAAGAAAACCTATTATATTTGAGGGAAAGAAGGGAAGGGAATGAACATTATGTGAATCTTACTTTCATCAGATTTGGCTCAAAGAGACAATATTAGACACATTTCTCTCATCTTATTGAAAAGTGGGAGGGGAAAGGCAAAAAGGGAAGGGATAGGCTAAATAGAAGGGAATACAGAAATAGTAGGGGAAAGGTATAAAAAAGGGGAAGGACTCTAAAGGGGGAGAGATTCTAAAGGAGGAGGGCTGCTTGAGGCAAGGGGTACTCATAAGTTAAATACTGAGGAGGAGGGAAAGGGGAAAAGGAAAGAGAAAAGTATAATCTGGGGATAATAAGATGGCAGGGAATACAGAATTAGTAGTTTTAACCATAAATATGAATGGTGTGCAGAAGCAGATAGCAGACTGGATTAAAAGCCAGAATCCTACAATATATTGTTTACAAGAAACACATTAAAGCAGAGTGATACATAGAGAGTAAAGGTAAAAGGCTAGAGCAGAATCTATTATGCTTCAGGTGAAGTTAAAAAAAAAAAGCAAGGGTAGCCATTCTGATCTCAGATCAAGCAAAAGCAAAAATTGATCTAATTAAAAGAGATAAGGAAGGAAACTATATCTTGCTAAAGGGTACCATAGACAATGAAGAAATATTAATACTAAATACATAGGCACCAAATGATATAGCATGGAAATTCCTAAAGGAGAAGTTAAGAGAGCTGCAATAAGAAATAGACAGCATAACTATAATAGTGGAAGATCTTAACCTTGCTCTCTCAGAACTAGATAAATCAAATCACAAAATAAATAAGAAAGAAGTTAAAGAGGTAAATAGAATACCAGAAAAGTTAGTTATAATAGATCTTTGGAGAAAATTGAATGGAGACATAAAAGCAGCCAGTTCATGGAACCTATACAAAAATTGACCATATATTAGGACATAAGGACCTCAAAATCAAATGCATAAAGGCAGAAAAAGCAAATGCATATTTTTTAAAGATCACGATGCAATAAAAATTACATTCAATAAAGTGCCAGGGGAAAATAGACCAAAAAGTTATTGGAAACTAAATAATCTCATCCTAAAGAATGAATGAGTGAAACAGTTTATCATAGACACAATTAATAATTTCATCTAAGAGAATGACAATAATGAGACAACACATCAAAATGTGTGGGATGCAGCCAAAGCAGTAATAAGGGGAAATTTTATAATTCTAGAAGCTTACTTGCATAAAATAGAGAAAGAGAAGACCACTGAATTGGGCTTGTAATTAAAAAAGCTAGAAAAAGAGCAAATTAAAATCCCCAATTGAATACCAAACTTGAAATTCTAAAAATAAAAGGAGAGATTAATAAAATTGAAAGCAAAAAAACAAACAAACAAACAAAAAAAACTACTGAATTAATAAATAAAACAGTTGTTTTATGAAAAAGCCAGCCAAATAGATAAACTTTTAGTAAGTTTGATTAGAATACGGAAAGAGGAAAATCAAATTGTTATTCTTAAAAATGAAAAGGTAGAACTTTCCACTAATGAAGAGGAAATTAGAGCAATTATTAGGAGTTACTTTGCCCAAGTTTATGCCAATAAATTTGATAACCTAAGTGAAATGGAGGAATACCTACAAAAATATAGATTGCCCAGATTAACAGAGGAGGAAATAAATTACTTAAATAGTCCCATTTAAAAAAAAGAAATAAAACAAGCTATTAATCAACTCCCTAAGAAAAAATTTCCAGGGTCAGCTGGATTTATGTGGTATTCTTCTTTTATATAATATAAGATGGTTCTCTATGGGAGCAGGTTTCTTGGGGGGGTTTCCTGGAGGAAGCCTTAGTTTCAGTTCAGAGTGATAATCACCTCAAATACAGCCAGCTGATAAAATCCAAATGTTTATTTTCTTCTTCCTTGATTCCAAGAGCTCTTGCAGCTTGTCCTTTGCTTCTGCCTCAACTTCAACTCATGACTTTCAAGCTTCCAAAGTGACTTCTGGCTCTAGCTCAACTCCTACTCGTGGCTTCTTCTGAACTGACGCTCCTCCACTCTGAATCTTTTCAACTAAAACTAACTCCCTGAAGCATTAAGAGCTTCTTTATATATGATCTCCCAAAGGTTGACTCCTTCTCTGAGAGAGTGGGATTGTAGGTTTCTGACTTGTGAATCTCACACTGAATACTGACTTGTGAATCTCTCAAAAGTGTGAATTCCAATGAGTTCTTAAATACATTAGTGATCTAGAGAATTTGCTAAGTACCATGCTAAATTAGGGAACTGACTTAGCACTGTGTAAGGATTCTAACAGATTTACATGTGAATTCTACCAAACATTTAAAGAACAATTAATTCCAATATTATATAAACTATTTGGAAAAATAGGAACGAAGAACTCCTACCAAATGCCTTTTATGACACAGATATGGTACTGATATTTAAACCAGGTAGGATGAAAACAGAGAAAGAAAATTATAGACCAATCTCCCTAATGAATATTGATGCAAAAATCTTAAAAAATATACTAGCAAAGAGATTACAGAAAATCATTCCCCAAATAATTCACCAATGACCAAGTAGGATTTATATCAGGAATGCAGGGCTGGTTCAATATTAGGAGAACTATTAGCATAATTGACTATATTAATAACCAAATTAACAAAAAAAATTATTATCTCTCTCTTTTTTAATATTTTATTTTATTTTATAATAACTTTATATTGACAGAATCCATGCCAGGGTAATTTTTTTACAACATTATCCCTTGCACTCGCTTCTGTTCCAATTTTTCCCCTCCCTCCCTCCACCCCTTCCCCTAGATGGCAAGCAGTCCTATATATGTTAGATATGTTGCAGTATATCCTAGATACAATATAAAACATATGATTATCTCAATAGATGCAGAAAAAGCATTTGATAAAATCCAACACTAACATTAAAAACACTAGAGAGTATAGGAATAAATGGACTTTTCCTTAAAATAGTCAGTAGCATCTATTTAAAATCATCAGCAAGCATCATATGTAATGGGGATAAACTGGAATCATTCACAATAAAATAAGGAGTGAAACAAGGTTGTCCATTGTCACCATTACTATTCAATTATTGTATTAGAAATGCTAGCTTTGGAAATAAGAGATGAAAAAGAGACTAAAAGAATTAGAGTAGGTAATGAGGAAATCAAATTATAACTCTTTGTAGATGATATGATGGTATACTTAGAGAACAGAGAATCAATTAAAAAGCCATTAGAAATAATCCACAACTTAAGAAAATTGCAGGATAGAAAATAAAGTCACAGAAATCATCAGCTTTTTTAAACATCACTAACAAAATCCAACAGCAAAAGATACAAAGAGAAATTCCATTTAAAATCACTGTTGATAGTGTAAAATATATGGGAATCTATCTGCCAAGGGAAAGTCAGGAACTATATGAGCAAAACTGTAAAACACTTTCCATACAAATAAAGTCAGATCTAAACAACTGAAAAAATATCAAGTGCTTTTGGACAGGTTGAACAAATATAACAAAGATGACAATATTACCTAAACTAATGCTATACCACTCAAACTCCCAAGAAGTTATTTTACTGACATAGAAAAAATAACAACAAAATTCATCTGGAAGAACAAAAGGTCAAAAATTTCAAAGGAATTAATGAAGAGAAAAATTAATGAAGGTGTCCTACCTGTACCAGATCTAAAACTATATTATAAAGCAGCGGTCATCAAAACCATTTGCTGCTAGCTAAGAAATAGACTAGTTGATCAGAGAAATAGGTTAGGTTCACAGGACAAAATAGTCAATAACTACAGCAATCTAGTATTTGAGAAACCAAAAGACCTCATATTTTGGGATAAGAATTCATTTGACAAAAACTGCTAAGAAAATTGGAAACTAGTTTGACAGAAACTAGGCATTGACTCACACTTAACACTGTATATCAAGATAAGGTCAAAATGGGTTCATGATCTAGACATAAAGAATGGAATTATAAATAAATTAGAAGAACATAGGATAGTTTACCTCTCAGACTTGTGGAGGAGGAAGGAATTTGTGACCAAAGAAGAACTAGAGATCATTATTGATTACAAAACAGATAATTTTTATTATATTGAATTTTAAAAAATTATATAAACAAAACTAATGCAGACAGGATTAGAAGGAAAGCAATAACCTGGGAAAACATCTATACATCCCAAGGAGCTGATAAAAGCTTCATTTCTAAAATTATAGAGAATTGACTCTAATTTATAAGAAATCAAGCCATTCTCCAATTTTAAGATGAAGAAATTGAAACTATTTCTAATCATATGAAAAGGTGCTCCAAATCACTATTGATCAAAGAAATGCAAACTAAGACAACTCTGAGATACTAGTACACACCTCTCAGATTGGCTAAGATGACAGGAAAAGATAATAAGGAATGTTGGAGAGGATATGGGAAAACTGGGATACTGATACATTTTTGGTGGAACTGTGAACGAATCCAACCATTCTGGAGAACAATTTGGAACTATGCTCAAAAAGTTATCAAACTGTGCATACCCTTTGATCATCAGTGTTACTAGTGAGTTTATATGTCAAAGGGATTTTAAAGGAGGGAAAAGGACCTATATGTGCAAAAATGTTTGTGGCAGCCCTTTTTGTAGTGGCTAGAAACTGGAAACTGAATGGATGCCCATCAGTTGGAGGAAGGCTGAATAAAATATGGTATATGAATGTTATGGAATTTTATTATTTTATAAGAAATGACCAGCAGGATGATTTCAGAGAGGTCTGGAGAGACAACCATGAGATCATTATACACAGCAACAAGATTATAAAATGATCAATTCTGATGGACATGGCTCTCTTCAATAATGAGATAATTCAAACCAGTTCCCATTGTTCAGTAATAAAGAAAGTCATCTACACCCAGAGAGAGGAGTATGGAAAATGAGTGTGGACCATAACATAGCATTTTCACTCTTTCTATTATTTGGTTTGCTTGCATTTTTGTTTTCCTTCTCGGTTTTTTTTTCTTTCTAGACCAGATTTTTTTTTTGTGTGTGCATCAAGATAACTATAAATATATATACATATATTGAATTTAACATATATTTGAACATATTTAATATGTATTGGATTATCTGCCATCTAGGGGAGGGGATGGGAAGGAAGGAGGGGAAAATTTGGAACAAAAGGTTTTGCAAGGGTTAATGTTGAAAAATTATCCATGCATATTTTTGTAAATAAAAAGCTACAATAATAAAAAATAAATAAATTAAAATTTAAAAAAATTGTATATGTGTGTGTATGTGTGTGTGTTCAAGTCCACATTTTATTCCTGATCAAAGATGTTCTTTCCTGAAAATAGGGCCAGCTCAGTCTAGTAAATAACTGATATGAAAGTGATCAAGGTCTGCAAGCTTTTTCCTAAATGGGAGCAGCCACCATCAAGATGAAACAAGGGAAAAAGTGTAGTAGAGATTAAAACAAAATAGAAAAAATAAACTGGGAAATATATTTTTAAAAATTTGTTGGAGGCAAGAGAGAAAGGAAGGTAAGTATCCCTCTCTTGGGAGAACTCAGAGTGGATGTTTCAGTTTCAACAAATCTAAGCAAGTGGTTCAAGAAGTGTAAGCAGGTTATAGGAATAGAGAAAACTAGTAAAGGTAAAGAAGTCTGAGGCCTGAGAAAGAAAGAACTAAGCCAGTTCTCCCTCAGACGCTTATGAAAAATGAATTGTTGAGGGCAAGAAGAGGAGAAAAAAGGCCAAAAGTCATTCTCTTTTGTCTAGCCATTGCAACTCATATAGTAGATTTTGAGTGCCGTAGAGTTGGAGACGATCAGGACACGGCAGGCCCTACCCTCCAGGAAGGCAGAAATGAAACCTCTTTGACCGAAGGCTTCACCAACCACTGGTGCAGGCTCTGCGTACCACCAACAGTGAAAGATAAGTAAAAGATGAGCATCGTAAAGATGGGATATTGTCACTTAGGCACAGGTGGTGGTGTTCCCAGCCCCCACTCTTTAGCCAGAAGCAGGTGCAAGCGCAGCCTGCGGGAGGTATAGGAGCACACAACTCAAGCGTGAGCTTGAGAAGGCAAAGGCTAAAACGCCTATGTTCAGCAGAGCTGCTGAATCTACTGATAGAGACTGTATATCTTTCTTTCCCTCTCTTTCTCACACACACAGAAACATAGAGGGAAGAGGAGGAGGAGGGGGGGGGGGAGAGAGAGAGAGAGAGAGAGAGAGAGAGAGAGAGAGAGAGAGAGAGAGACAGCTAGCTCATAATAATACTCACTCAGGTGGGGTCTTTCCCCGAGGCACGGGAAGACAAACTTAACATGGGGAAGTGGAGGAACCCGGCGGAAATGGCGAGAGAGGGCTCGGACAAAGAAGAGGGAGCAGAAGACAGGAGAAGGAGCCGGAGCGCTAGTCGGGGAAGGTTCGCAGAATCCTGGAAAAGGTTAAGTTCAAAGCAAGGATCTACAAAGCGAGCTGGACTTCAGTCCCAGCAGACACAGGTAAGTGTTAAGAGTGGCCAGGGCAAACAAACCTCCACCACTTCCACTTTTCTCCTCTACTTTGGATGTGCCAAACAAGGGAAAGCCCTTTCCATGGTTCTGAACTTAGCTCTTTTAGCTGTTTGTGTGACCATACTGGTGAGGGACTTGTGGATTAACTTCCTTAGGGAGTGATAAAAAGGCGCGACCGATAGGTGAAGGGGTATATATTTTTGTTTTTACCTCCAGCAGAGTGAGCTCCTCCCTAGATCTTTTATTGTCTTTTCAAGAAGGAAAACAAGCCTAAAGGGAAAGTGGCTTACCTTAAAAAGATCCTTGAAATCTGATCCTTTCCAATCCAGCTTCTTAATTAACTGCAAAAGGCTTTCTAGAGTGTTACTGTAAATTCTTTATAGGACTCGGGAGGTCCGTATGTGTAGAATGTGTGCGCAGTTGATATTTGCTTGCTGGATGGCATAGGGATGACATATTTTTACTTGAAACAGTTGTGTAATCTCTTCCCTCCTTTCCCTTCCCCTTTACTTGAACGGGTGAGGTTATTTGCTTGCTAAACGCAATTTGCATGTACAAAATACGAAGGATACCGCTGGTGCTTTTAATCCCATTATTTAACATATTACTCCACTCAGAAAGCAGCATTCCCTTGAGTCAACTCCTCTTCACTGTCTAATTAGTTCAATTAAAGCACTGAAATGAAATTAATATAAGCTCATTGTATGTGGGAGAATTGTAGATGTAACTTTAGTTGCATTTACATTTTCATCTTTTAAATGATAGACACTTCCTCCTGCAAGGGAGAGAAAATATATACCTTGGAGGTATATAGCTGTGAAACTGACTGGAGAGAAGACCTCCTGTTGCATCTAGGTACCTCAGAATATACTTAACCCTCAACTTCATTGAAATAATAAGCATAAAGCCACAGACTCCTAAAGGTACATCTTCCATAACTGAAATCAAAGTCAAGAATCTATTGTGCCCTATTGAAACAACCATCTTGACCAGATTTTATGGGAAGTATTAAAAAAAAAAAGCTATAATCCTAATTTAATAAATATTAAAAAAAAAAAAACCACCAGTTCCTTTGGTAGGATTATAAAAACGTGCCATATCTTTAAAATATAACAGGGGGTGTACATCAGCTGAAATGTATCTATCTTTAAAATTATAAATGATTGTGCTCTAAAATTCAGTGTGCTTTTACTGTTGGAAGTTTGATGTCAAGTATGGATTTGATACATTTGATGAGTAATTGATTTTTTTGATTCCAAGGACAGCTTGTGTTCTTGAAGATGTTATTTGTTTGGAGATTTATATTTATAAATGTTTTAAAAAACAACAACAAAGCAACACACTCTTCTGAAAGTATGAAAGAGATTTGGTTTCCATATACTAGAGATATTTTAACTCTTCTGTTAAGGAAATTCAGAGTTTTTCAATGTGTCCTTTTATATTGTTTGAGTCTGCTCAACAGGTCTATAAGTTGAAGCAGATACCAGATTTTATATGTTAGCTGTGAAGTTAGGACAAAAGAAAAACAATCTATAGGTTGGTTATCTAGAAAAAGAATGAGGGTAGGGGATAGTGATTACATGACAACCAGAAGACATCTGGAAAAATATTTTTCATATTTGTTTAGATTATGGTGTTATTATAGTGTTATATGGGATATTATGGTGTTATATGTCCTTTCTTTATGGTGTCTTTTAAACTGAAATATGGGCAATTCAGCTATGCAGATTGTTGATTGACTCATTCTAATCGTGCATGACAAGTTTGATATGAATTTAACACTCAATCTACTAGTAAGCCCTCTTACCTATGATTTCCATTATCAGAGTATTTTGAAGATTATTTTGGAATGTAGCTTTGGTTTGACTCCATTAGGTGTTGATGATTAGCTTCTTCATTTGCAAACAAAACATCTACAAATATGCTTAATAAAGTTTTTAGACTTGGCCTTTATGGGAAAATATAGTTTTTCCTCTAATATTTTGGAAAGGTTCAATTTTCTGTTTTTAAAATATTTCAAGGATGAAATTGTTTAAGCTCTAAAGACTGTAGTGATAAAAATAATTGTAATGATTTTTATACACACACACACACACACACATATTTAAGATTTACTGTTATTAAGGGGGAAAAAATCTGTGATAGAGTTGTAGCTTCAACCATTCTGCCTGATACACAATCATAGTGTAGCATTTATTGCTATGAAAAGTTTTGATGCTTTTGCTCTTCCTGAAACATCAAATAGATGAACATAGTGGAAGCATTAGATATATGCAAATAAACAGAAATGTTTTGGTAAAATTCATAGAACAGTGATTTATAGTTGCCTTGATTAACATGGCTTTTGCCAGCCTTCTTCCCCTTTTTGGAGAGTTACCATCATTAAATGCATGTAAGTGGTTCCTATGGAGTTATACAGCTAGTGAATCTATCCCCAGTGGTGGTTATTGCATCACTCTTCATCATGATTGTTCTCATACAAGGATGCAGTGTAAACGAGTCAATAGTTGGAGTGTTTTCTCAAAAAATAGAGAAAGTTGTCAACTCTAGAGTCAATTAAAAATAATTTTTTTCCTTTTATTTTTTTGTAACAACAAAATCTGTTCTATAATCTGAGGCAGGTATGGTAAGGAAATACTGTCTTCCTAGATATGGAAACTAAATCCAATTTTCACTTCCAACCTACTCAGGGCTTGGAATGATCACCCATGAATTTATTGTCAAAATTTATTCTTATTTGACCAGAAATCACAAAGCTGATTTTCCATCTGCCTTTCTGATGTTCATAAGAATGGCCTTTATATGTTTTTAGGGAAAAACAATAATGACTTGTTTAACATAACCATAACAGATAAATAAAGTTCATCTCTATCAAAAAGATTTTGAATGTCCTGAGGCAAAGTCCATAGATAACTTCGTCATTAGTTTGTGGAATGACAGGAGCAGTTGTCCTGAGGTCTAGGGATCTTATTAACTGTATACCTTCTCAGGTTCTTGTGGTATAAAAAGAAGTTTAGACTATTTTTACCATATCATAAAACACCAAATTGCTGCTACAGTACATCTACCTCTTATTTTACCAAAAAAGTAACAGAAACTTTGTGTTAAAAGAGAACTCGGGGAGCTCCTTAGTAGAGAGAGACTATTAATCTTGAATTCATAGCTCTCTAAGGAGTTCATGGATAGATTTCAGGAAGTCTATGACCTTGAAGTAAAAAAAAAAAAATCATTTTTATTTTCACTATCCTCTAACTGAAATTTAGCATTTCTTTCTTTTGTGGTTGTAGTCAACAAATGTTAAAGCTTGCTAAGGGTCCCATGACACAAATTGATTAATTTTATTGTAGTTATTATAGTTCTCTTTACATTATTCCTTACAAGTGGTCATAGTGATGAACAGGTTGAAGGTCCTGAAGAAGAAGTGAGGCAGGAATGGGTGAGAGACAGTTGTCCAAGGCACGAATTTTTGGTGAAGGAATTTTGCTAAACCCAAAGGGTATGGCAGAATACCTTTATTGTTAAAGAAACACCAAGAGGAATTCTCTTGGTGGGCATATCATTCTCAAGAAAGAAGTGATCTGCAAAGGGTCATTTTCTGAAGACCCATTTTATGCATGAGTCTAAGGGTAATCTCGAGTGGATGTGAAATCTTGCCTGAAGTTCTGACTTCCTTCAAGAAAGCTTATCTTGCTTGAGGGGATGCAAGATCATTTGGGTTTGTAGATCAAAGGAGACATTGTGTTGGTGATTTTACATAATTTTACAGGGCTGACTCAGATCAAACAGAGTTTTACTCTCATCAATAGAACTATGTTCAAAGATCTCTAATGAAGTGAAAACTTTTCTCTCTTAAGGTAATCCATTCCATTTTTAATAGCTAATTGTTAGGAAATTTGTTTTTTTTTTTTTAAATGACAAAGCCAAATCTGCTTACCTATTGTTCCTTCTCTTCTCTGAAACCAAGCAGAAAAAGTCTAATCCCCTTTACACATGATAGTTCTTAAGATTACTTGAAGATAATTATCATCTGGGCCCATTTATCTTTAGGCCCTTGTGGCAAGTTTATGATAAATAATACAACAATTTTAAACTATTTGAAATGTGATTGAAAATAACATTGAGTCCTATGTTTGACTTGTATCTAACCAACAGTAATTAGATTTTTTAAAATTATAAGCAATTTTAAGTTAATTATTTTAATTCAATTACATTATCATTTCACAAATTTTTAATACGATATAGAATTTCTTAATGATTGTGGTAAGGAACTAATTTCTTTCTGCAGTAATACAAAGTGAAAAATAGAAATAGGCGCCAGAGTTTAGGAAACTGCATGTATGAGCAAACTATAATAAAAGGTATGTTTAGGGATAGGGGAAGGAGAAAAATTGCCATCCTTTTAAGACTGATAGTGGAGAAGATAAGGAAATCCTCTTTAAGATGTCAACCAATCTTATTGCTGTTTTTTTTCAAAAAGTCATTTGGTTTTATCCTTACATTTCCTGAAATTGGAGGCAAGGTACAGATTTCAGATAGAAGTACTAAGTGTTGGCAAAAGAATCAGAGCAAGACCGGGAAAGATATATTTTTAGGATAATGAGTAAAATAGTTTAACTGGGAGAGTATTTAAGTTAATTCTTGGAATGGAGACTGGAAAGATAGAATTCTGATTTAGAGGCAGTCATATTTGTTAGGTCACAACTATGTCCCAGGGCTTGTGCTAAGCAAAGAGTATACAAAGAAATGTAAAATATATTCCAGCTCCCAAGTACCTTGTTCTCTAAAGGGAGAGAAAATATACAGACAACTATTTACCAACTGGAAATGGTCAGTTGGGAAACTTCCTCTTTCTTTCCCTCCTTTCCTCCCTCCCTTCTTTCCTTCTTTCCTTCCTTCCTTCCTTCCTCTCTTCCTCCTTTCCTTTCTCCTTCCTTTCTTTTCTTCCTTTTTCTTTCCTTCTCTCCTTCCCTTTATCCCATCTTTCTTCTCTCCCTCCCTCCCTCCCTTCCTTCCTGTCTCTTTCTCCTTTCTTTCTTCTCCCTTCATTCCTTCTTTCCTTCCTTCCTCCCTTTTCCCTCCCTCTTTCTCTTCTTCCCTCTCTTTTTCTCTCTCTTCCCTCCTTTTCTCCCTTCTTCTCTTTTTCCCTCCATTCCCTTTTTCCTTCCTTCCTTTCCCTCCCACTATCCATAAAGGGTAGATACTCTTTAAGACTTTTTAAAAATTTCTTTTGGATCTCTGAACCCGCCTGATATCTTTGGATTTGCTGGCTAGATTTTTCACTTAAATGTCTGTGCCATAAATCCGAACCTCTCTTACTCTCATAGATTGGCTAACCATAGGTTTCAGGCCCATCCCTAGTAATCATTGTTGGGGACTTGATTGACTCAGAATGAATGCAAATAACAATCTTTTCTGTTTTGGCCAGAATCATGGCCACTCTTTGCCTCAATTTCTACCTAAGCTTAATCACTAATTGGGTGTGGCCTTAGTCAAACTGAGACCTGTTGAAGGCCTTAGCTTAAAAAAGGACAAGGTCTCCCACTACATCCAAGACCAATTCCAGTTATCCTGATCAAGAACTGGCCATTGGAACCAGATGAGGAGAAAGTGAGACAGATGATTTTGCACAGTTTTTCCTCACTTAAATCTAATTTACTTGTATGTCATAGTGTCAGTTCCCTGATATTATGGTCCTCTTTGAAATTGAAAGACAAACAAAAACCTCTGTGTTAGAGGGGAAAAAAGGATTATATATGAGAGATGTTGCAGTGAGAGAAAGGGAAAGAGGACTTGACAATAGATTTTTGTAGTATTAATATTACAATATAGTATTGGTATATAGATATAATAATATATTATTAACCAAAATATAAAAATCAAAGAAGGCATCGTGGTGCAGTAGATAGAGAATTGGCCTCAGAAGGAAAAGTTTGGGTTTCAAGTATCTATCTTCTGATAGATACTGGTTGTTTGACCCTGACCAAATCACTATTAAGTGACATTTAATGCTCTAGGGCAGAAGAATCAAATTCAGGGCACAAGGGAAATTAAAATGTAATTGGAAAATATGATATGACATAGCTAATATTAACTTTGATTTTCCAAGTCAATAAACTATTAGCAAAAATCCATTTCTGTTGAGGTTTAACACCCTTGTCCTATGAAAAGTCCTAAAATGACAAATTGGAGAGAAATTACTGGTATGCCTTGGTAGGGAGAAGTCTCTCACTGGAAGCATTTTATACTAGTGAGATTTTTGGTCCAGTCCCTATTCATTTTCTCAGGAATAAAAGATGACTAGGATTGAGGAGTGTGGTTGGTATAGAAATGTATCATTTTATATGTGTATCATATCAGTGCTATCCTTGACACCTTCCTCTCTCTCTCCTTTAGCTTTTTTGAAAAATTACCAAGTTCTATTACTTCTATCTTTAAAATATTTCTCAAAGATGTAGCTTCCTTTTTATTCTTAAAAAATATTCTTTTATTTTCGTACTATTTTCATTATGAAATATATTCCTTTGCTATCCAGAGAATTTTCCTTCATTATAAAGAATTTTTTAAAAGAATGAAAAAAGGCAGATCATCATCAACTAAGTTGGCCAATGTATGTAAAATTCCACAAAGAAGAGGGAAGTACATTTTTTCTTATCTTTAAGACCAAACTTGGTTATTATAATTACCCAGCATTCTCCTTTTTCTTTTAAAAGATATTTTCTTTTACATTATTGTAGTCATTGTGTGGTTATTTTCTCTGTTATTCTTATTTTACATTTTATATATTTATATATAATTTTATATCAGTTTATATATTTTCCCATTCTTCACTGAATTCGTATTCACAAACAGGGATTTGGAAATATGGGCATAAAACTCAGCAGTAGTCAGGACAGGAGAGAGTTAGGCTTCATGGAAGTGTTCTTTTAAGGTCTTCAAATAGATGAGATCACTAAGAGAGAAAGCCTAAAGACAGAATTTTGGAGAAAGCATGTGTTTGAGAGGCAGGTGAATGAAAAGAAAGAAGAGCCATCCTAGTTCATGTGATAATCCCTAGTTGCACTTCCTATCTCTAAACTCTTTCTCCCACTTCTTATCTACTCCATGTAATTATCAGATAATTCTTTAAAACTGTTTTCTCTGTCTTTAACTCTGTAGCTATTTCCCATGTGCAAATTCCCACTGTGATTTCTCTCCCTCTAGTCTCTAACACACAACCAGCTAAGGGTGTCTTATCTCACATTCTGTGATGAAGTACTCATCTTCACTGAATATACTTCTGGGATTCCTGATGGTTGTTGAATAGTTGATGAGTAGTTGGGGAAAGGAAGCTCATTTTAATAATAGTTGAAAACAACATTAGGAGGGAAGATAAGATAGATTGTTGCTGTAGCCAAAAACAAAGGCAAACACAAACAAAAAGAAATTGAGAAATCCATTCCAAAGATGAATTTTATATTATCTTCACTTTTGCTCCCTTCCAGTAGAATGAATCACTCAGAGTTGATTGTATAATTTTAGTTTCTGATTGTTTAAAGACATGCATGGATTTGGTAACACCTGGGATCAAGAGCTAAATTCCTTCAGAAGCATTTTCTGGGGGAACAATTATTATATGCTTAGCATAGTGGGGATACTCTGGAGTTAAAAAAAGGTTAGACACCGTTCCTGAATTTAAAAACTTATCTTGCTTGGTTTATAATAAGTGCTTAATAAATACTGGTTTATTTATTGTGCATGACACAAGACAAACACAATCACATAATAGTCATATATAATGATTCACAATTGTGTGGTAGAGACTAAGTACTTTGGAATGTAGAGAAAGAAAGAATTGCAGTGTTGGGGGAATGCATGTGACTGAAATGAAATATAGGCTCTCATTTGATTTTGCCTCTCTTAGCCTTTTCTCTCCTCTGTTTGAAGGGCTGCAGGGTGGAACACCAAATTTCTATCATTGTTTTTCTTTATAAAAAGCAGAAACTGGTCTTACACATCACTCTATCTTGTATCTGCTGCCCTGCCTGGTTTCAATTCCACAGAACAAGATGGCCTTGCACAGGTCATTTTTTAGTATTTCATTCCATCTTTTCTGTACTTTTCTGCCTGCTTTTATATGTTGTCTACCCCTTTAGATAATAAGCTTATTGAGGGTAGAGACTGTGTAACCATTCCTTTTTAATCTTAAAAAATTAACATCATTTATTTCTGTATCACTTTAATTGTGAAATACATTCCTTTGCTACCCAGAGAACTATCCTTCATTATTAAAATTTTTTTAAAAGCATGAAAAAAAGCAGATCATCATCAACTACATTGGGCAATGTATGTAAAGTTCCACAAAGAAGAAGGAGGTACATTTTTCTCATCTTCAAGGCCAAACTTGGTTATCATAATTACCTACCATTCTTTTTTTGAATATTTTCTTTTACATTGTTGTAGTCAATGTGGGTTATTTTCCCTGTTTTTCTTATTTTACATTGTATCAGTTCATATATTTTCCAATTCTTCACTGAATTCTTCATATTCATAAACAGGGATTTGCAAATATGGATCCAGAACTCGGCAGTAGTCAGGACTAGAGAGAATTAGGCCTCATGAAATTATTACTTGCAACCCCAATGCTTATCATAGTGCCTACATGTTGTAGGAGCTTAATAAATGTTTATTGGATTTGGATAGGACTGGACTTGCCCTTTCTAAAACAATTAGCTTGGGCAAGAACACCATCCTTACAGTGCCTCTAAAATTCATTTGGACAGTTTTATAATTGTCCTCTATTATATTTACATAATGCCCAGATTACAAAAATAGAGTTTAATTAAGGAAGGTGTTCACTTACAACTTAAAGTTTGGCTTGTAAGAAAATAATGTCTTTAAATTCAGTTGATGAAATTTGTTTTTTGCATAGTATTAATTGAAGTAATCTTTCCATTGCTTGGGTCAATAGGGATAAATATAATTTTAATACTTTCATCAGTATTCCATAAGATGGATTTCACATTTGTCTTGTCTTGTCTTTCAGGTATACAAAATATTTGTTTCATAAAATTCTGTTTGCCTATAATTGGTAATTATTAATGATAGCAGATGGTTATTTCGGCATGAGTTATTTATGTTTTTAAAGTATTTTCTCCTCCAACTATATTAAGATGTTTTTTAAAATGCAGATTTGGTGAAAGAAAAATATTAGAAAAAGTTCTGAGAGTTAAAAGATGAAAGATGAGTTGCTTTTCAACAGGTTTTTCCACAAATGCTATAATTATCCATGTCAACAGGACCTAACAAAATATCAGATCTTTAACAAGAAAGTGGGAAATTGTACTTGTTTAGAAATAACAGTGCTGGGAAAGATATAAATGTTCTGCTATATTGACCAACTTTCATCCTTTGCCCCTAGTAAGAGAAACAAACTTTTGATGCATAAAGAAGATACCAGAAAAGGTACAGATTGGCAGTTTCAGTAGGAGATGGACTGATTCCTGTTTGTTATGTCTTTGTAGCATACAGAACTATAACTAGGTCAGGATGAGTGGGCTTTCACTCAGGACAATATAATTTAGAATGTCTCAAAAGTTTAGCACATATACTCCTCTAGGAGCACAGTTGTCAATATAATGATTAAATTCTCTGGACAAAATTTGTTTTAATTGTTTCTCATATTATTTTCATATCAGAAATTACAAAGGTTATTGAAGAATATGTTTTGTGCTGCTTTCCTCAAATACCCTGGTTATGGTTTTAATAGCATGTAACCTTTCAGCAATAGGTTATTCCTGCAGAAAACTGGTTTGTTCCTACTTTCAAAATAAATGATAAGTGAGGAAAAGTAAGGGCAAAAGTAGTACTAAAGATGGAAAGAAAAACTAATCTCCCAATAAATTCTCCATTTGAAAATCACAAGGATAGCTGTGACAGTGACAATGGCAACTTTGTGAGAATTTCAATTTCCTTTTTTCAATGTAATATTTTACTCTCATATTATTACAATGCCGTTAAATTCTTAATAGTAGTTCTCAATTCATGGAGGGCTTTTCTGATGAAAGCAAAATGAATCCCCTGCAGAGCTAGTCCATTACTGAGTAAACCATTACTTGTCAGGTTGATTTTTGTCTGTTACTTTTTCTCCCATTGTGCTAAAAAAAAAAAAAAAAAAAAAAGATAGTAGTTTATCTCCCAGGACGAAAGATGTATTTTCTTGTTACTGTAATTCTTGATAGAAAAACTCATTTCATGATTCTATTTTTCCATTCTGCTTAGACATTTTGAAAATATTGGCCCTCACTAGGGATTTAAAATAACAATCAAAATACCTCCCCTTTTTTCTTTTACTGAGTACAGTCTTGAATTTTGTATAAATGTGTATTTTGATACACTTAAAAAACAATGATAATAGCTTCTTCAGCTTCCTGATTTGCTTATATTATCACCCTTTACATCTAAATCATGAACTCATTTCAGCCTTATCTTGATATAGAGAGCTAGATGGTAATCAGTGTCTAGTTTCTGCCATACTATTTTCCATTTTTCACAGCAATTTTTGTCAAATGTTGAGTTCTTATTCCAGAAGCTGGAGTTTTTGGGTTTACCATATACTGGATTACCATAATAATGAACTATTGTGTTTTGTGGACCTAACCTATTCTACTGATCCTGAAACTTTATTTCTTAGCTAGTACCAAATGGTTTTGATGATCTTTGCTATATAATATAGTTCTATGTCTGGAACTTTTGTTTGCATTTTTTTATTAATTTCCTTAAAATTCTTGACTTTTTTGTTCTTCCTGATGAATTGAGACAATATTTATAAAATGCTTTGCAGACCTAAAAGTATTATATAAACACTATATTTTTTGTTATTTTATTATATTGCTATTGTTATTGTTACTGTTTTTACCAGTATAAATCTCAATCCATCCATACATTCTCAAATTGTCCTGGTCTTGCCCATGTTTTTCCATAAATCCTACTTGGAGTATGTACCCCATGTACTATAGAGTCTTTTTTCTATGTCTTTTAATATTTTGCAGATACTAAAGTCATATTAACACTACTCCTCTGTTATTTGGTGTTCTGACGATATGACTGATCCACTTCCTTTTGTAATCACGTATGACTTTACTAATGTCTTTCATGTCATTTATGATCATAGAGTATCATGAAAAGATGGAATCTTTGAGATTATCTAATCCAAACCTCCTCATTCTACAGATGAGACCAAGAGAAGCTGATCGATTTGCCTCATGATCACATAGATAGAATTTTAAAATAAGTGGTCTTTCTCATGGTTCTATTTTCTTGTATTCAAATCACTATTGAATTTGTGCTACCATAGACATATAGGTCACCTGCAATTTCACTTTGTTTGAGATGATGTATGTTTCATTGACATGAATTGTCATGTGTATAATGTATAAGATAATTGACATGCATGAAAGCAATTATATGCATATGTTCATACATTTAACCATGTATAAAAATAAGGAAGGTATCCCAAAAAATGAGAGCAGTTTTAATCTTTAAAGTTTACAAAGTATTTTTGGAATACCTTGCATACTGTTAAGTGCACGTTTCCACATGAAATTTACTGTAGCATTCTTTGACCATTTAATAATAGCTATAATGATGATAACAATTACTTAAAATTTATGGATCACTTGAAGTTTTGTGAAACTCTTTAACCTTTGATCTAACATGAAATAGTAATTGCTCTTTGTCAGCCATGTTTATTAATATATTCATATGAAACACAAAGGCTTGTTTTCTGGTTGTTTTGAGGTCCAGTTCTAATTTTATTCCAAAAAAAAGTTTATGTAAGATAAAGCATATATTGATGGAAAGTTTCCTATGAAGTTATTATTCAGAAAAAATATTTTTAAAAGAAGTGGTTTTTTTTCCCCCGTTTTCCTGTTCTCTTTGCCTTAGTTTATTTCTTCCCAAAGACTTGTTGCCCGAAGATAGAATGTAAATGTCTTTTATTTTTAATTTTCAATAGTATCTTATTTTCCAAATACATATAAAGATAGTTTTCAACATTTGTTTTTATAAGATTTTATGTTCCAAATTTTTCTCCCTCCCTACTTTATCTCTTCCCCAAGAAAGGAAATTTAAATATATTCAATTCGTTTAAGTATATTTATATATTGGTCAGATTATGCAAGAAAAATTAGACCAAAAGGGGAAAAAAAAAAGAAAGAAAACCAAACATATAAGCAAAAAGTAAAAATAGTATGCTCTGATTTATATTAAATCTCTAATAGTTCTCTCTCTTTTTCTATCACAAATCTATTGGAAATACCTCGAATGACCTTATTTTAAGAAACAAGTGCATCACAGTTAATCATGATATAATCTTCTTGTTACTATATACAATGTTCTCTTGGTTTTGCTCATTTCATTCAGCATCAGTTCATACAAGTCTTTTCAGGCTTTTGTGAAATCAGCCTGCTCATCATTTGTTATAGAACAATATATTCCATTATATTCATACATCATAAATTATTCAGCCATTCCCACATTGATGGGCATTTACTCAATTTCCAGTTTCTTGCCACTACAGAAAGGCTACATAGCTGTTTTTTTTTTTTTTTTGGTGGCTTCTACACACACATACAGACACATACACATATACATAGAAACTCTGGAGAGGAAGTGTAAAGATATATATATATATATATATATATATACATATATATATATATATATACACATATATATACATATGTATACACACATATATATATATACATATGTATATACATTTATATGGCTATTAAATGTTTTTGAAGTATATTAATAATAAAATTATATGAAGAGAAAGTATCATTTAAAGAACCAAATCCAGTAGATAAAACAGCAATGAAATGTAGAATATCAATGTATTATTTTTGGTACCAGAACTACCATTAATTTCTAATATGTTTTAGAAGAGTGACATTGTTCAAGTTTCAGGGCTTTCATCAGATGAATTTTTAAGAGATTCACAGAAAATTAGAACTGAAAAAGAATTGAGAGAGTATCTTGTCTAATACCTCTCAATTGAAAAATAAGGTAACTAAGGCCCAAAGTTATTAAGCAACTTGCTCCAAATCACAGGAGGTGGAAGAATTGGGATTCCATGAAAATGGCAGCAAATGAGAAGTAATGCTTCATTCACACTTTAATGAGTCACAAAGTACATAAATAGATTTTATAGGGACTGGATATGAGTAGGAAAATGAAGCAGGTAGAATAGGAAGGGAGAAAAACATTATGAGTCACTTATGTATTTCATTAATGACTTTCTTAGGGTTTAATAGTAGAACCTCTGAGTTAAAGAGCTTAGATATCTTATTCACTATCCATCCCCCATTCCAAAATGGTTTCAAAAATGACTGTACTAAGTCAAAGTTCCACTAGCAATACATTAATATTATTGTGCTTATTTTTCTTTAAAGGATAGGCAGGTGACACAATGGATAGAGAGTGGAATTTTAAGTCAGAAATATCTGAGTGCACTCAAATCCATCCATAGACTGTGTAACCCTGAGAAAATCACTTAACCCTGTTTACCTCAATTTTCTCATCTGTAAAATGAGCTAGAGAAAATGGTAAACATTCCAGTATCTTTGTCAAGAAAATCCCAAACAAGGACACAAAGAATTGCATATGGCTGAACAACAAGTTTTTCTACAACCTCTATGGCATTGACTACTCTCATCTTTTTTCATCTTGGTCAATTTATTGGGGGCAAGATACTAAATCTCAGGATTGTTTTAATTTGTATATTTCTTGTTAATTTTCTTGGGAATTTTTTCATATGATTAGTAGTTTTTAATTTTTTAAATAATTTTGTTCATATACTATCACTGCTTCTCTATTGTGGAATTGCTTGTGTTTTTACACACACACGAACATATATGTAGACATATACATATATGTGTGCATACACATACCTGTTGACTTCTGATTATCTGTCATCTGTATATGTAGAATACCAAATTCTTATCTGAGAAATTTGATTCAGAGATCACCTCCCCAATTTAGCCTTTCCTTTTCTTATCCTAGATGCATTAATTTTGTTTGTGATAAAGCTTTTCAATTTCATATAATTAAAATTATGTATTGTTTACCTTGTAACTGCTGCTTGCTCTTGTTTGGTTAAAGTATTCTATCTCTTTAAGGTATGAAAGCCATATTATTTTCCATGATTACTTTATAGCATAGAAAGCAAGGATCAAATTGAAGTTATTTATGACTCACTTTCTTTGTTATTTTCCAAGGGACCATTCTGTTCAGAATCATGTGATCTCAGATTGTATCCTTTAAAATTTAAAAATAAAAGTATTATACAAATACTTATTTTTTTTTTATTATGATAGACTTCCCCAAATTATGAAAGTTAAATTAATGGATTGCAAGATTTATGGCCAAAAAAAATTAATTGAATAGATACCCAACTGATTTCTCCATGTTTTCATGAATAAATTAATTATCCTAGAAGTCTGTGAGTATTCCTTAGGCAAAGTAGAAAATATTAATTTGCAAAATCACTAAAGAATACATTTTCTTCTATCAGGCTTATGAATTTTTGAATTTGGAACTTCTAAACACATAGTTTTTAAAGGAAAAGACAATTTATGCTTCCCCATGCCAGTGTAGAACAAAACAGTTAAAAAATTAATACCAGACACTTATCACATTCTTCACAAATAATCATTATTTTTTAAAAAATTCTAATAATGGCTTTTTATTTTCAAAATACAGGCCAAGATATTTTCTTGCACAAATTTGTATTCCAAATTTTTCTTCCTCCTTTCTCATCTCCTTCCTCCTCTGGACAGAAAATAATCCAATATAGGTTAAACATGTGCAATGTTCCTAACCAATGTTCCTAATAACAAATTATTGAACATTTAGGATATATAATACATTAGATACTGTAAATAAATTTGTTCTATATAATATGAATATTTTGGAAAGCAAGAAAATATAACTCAAGACTTGCTTTAATGATTTAATTATAATTAATTACAATTAATTAGAGTAATCTGAAGTATTACATTTTATTACCTTTTGTTTTTTTTTGCTTATTCATTAAAAAATTTCTTCTTTATAAGGTGTTATCCTAAACCTTTTTTGTTTAGGTAATATGAACCTCACTTATTCTTACATCTTTTTTTCAGGTAGAATTGGATAGGCAGTACTAATTCTTTGTCTCTCAATAATTTCTCATCATTCTCCCTGTTTCTTTCCTTCCTTTTTAATAATATGTAAAATGGAAAAGATAATAAATGGCTTTTAGTGATTTAATCTGCTCACCCTTGTATTTGATGGATAAATTCATCCTATCATGCTTATTTGTCATTATGTAGGGTGGTGATTGTTAGTATTAATCCTGGTACTCCTTGTTTATGAAATAAGAGGGCGATCGCAAAAGCATTGCTTTGAATCAGGTGATTATAATATGAAAAGAAACACGGGTCCTCAAAGACTGTTACTAGATCACAAGTTTTAGCAGATCCTTCCAAGGTAAAAAGACTTTGAAACAATCCAAGTAATTGTCCTGTCTGTTCCCCAAGGAATAGCCTCCCTAACCTAAAGGAATTCAACATCAGATTGGTTTCAGATCTTTTTTCATTAGGTTAGTTTTCAACAACCTATGTCAGAGATAGTAATCTACCCAGGAAAGAAGATATCCTTAATTATCTTCTTTCAAAACAAATCTCCTTTCCCAGCACAAGTTTAAGAAGGAATCATAGTTACTAATGTACTTTTATTTTTTAGTAGAGACATATACTCAGAGAGAGGAGAGAAGACAGAGAGAGGAAGAGGGAGAGGAGTGAGATAATTAGGTAACTATAGTCACCAAATTTGGTTTTCAAAGAAGGCAGGTTTTGATTTTGTTTGATGTTGTTTTGGGCAGGAGAAAGAAACCAATAACCCATTAGTTGCTGACTGGAAACTGTTTTGATCCTTGGCAAATTTTTAGCCATAAAGTCTTATCTCATATACATGCTCTGCTATATGATTTTTTTTCCCCTTTGACAAAACAGATAAACTACCTATGGTGTATTTTCTTTAAATATAATAAAATTGACTTTAAAAAAAAGAAATTTTGTCATATTTTGAATATTTACATATTCCCTCACTAACTTAGATACAATAACTGAGGTAATTAATTTTTTAATTTATAGACTCATAGAATATTAGAACTGGAAAGATATCTTAGAGATCATCTAGTGAAACTTATCATTTTATTAGTGGAAAACTGAGTTTAAATAACTTTTTTCAAGGTCATAACAAAGAATTACAATATACTCTCTTGTGATTCAGGACAATGTAATTGCATTTGTAACATGCTACACTTGATGGTTATGAACAACACAAGTCAACTTGTCTTTGTTTTTCATGACCAATTGTACAAGGAAGATGAACAGAGAGGAAAACTGATTTTAGACTATGTGCTAATTTTGATGTGGTTAGTGGCAGTGCAGAGAGTTGAGGTTTGAGAATTCCCTTCTGGTCGCACAGGTTCAATGTGAAAGAATTCATGAACCTGAAATATTAGTGGTAAAAAAGGGAAGTTTTATTGTTGGCACTGCAGAAGTCAGCTTTTGCTAGGAAGACTGACTTGCCGAGTGACAAGGTCCTGGCAGAGAAATAATGGTCCTACCAGAGAAATCCTGGCAGAGAAATAAAGAGGGGTTATTGCTGAGAAGAGAATGTCTTCATAGAGGGCAGGAGTCCTGGCCAGCAACTATGCCAAGAAGAGGTTCCTTGATAAGGCATAGTACTGCTTCGGGCCTCTGCAAATTATGAGTTTAAAATTGTGTTTTTTATAAGAAATCAATTAAATGAAATTCCTTCAATGTTGTCACTGCCCCCAGGCCTAGATTTCCAGTTGAATGAGGCCACTTAAGTTCAAGCTAAGTAGGAATAGTCCTGGACTAATTTTGAACTCAATAGAGGATGCAGCTACTCAAAAGAAGGTGCACCGTGTTTCCCCGATAATGACACTGTCTTATTAATTTTTTGGACAGAAAAACACCAGCGGGCTTATTTTCAGGGGAGGGCTTATTTTAATGAACATTGACAGCAATTTTAATAAACAGGTAAATATGAACAACAAAAAAAGTACTTTTATTCAATAATGATCATGTCATCTTCTTCAACAACATCGTCATAAGTGTCCATACCCTGAATTCCATCCTGGATGTCTTGCGCCTCTATTTCCTTCAGAAGAAGTGGACCCAATCTGTCATGTCCAGCCATATAGCTCTCTTTAAATGAACATGTCTTGTCCAGGTAACCTGCTCATAGTGCCTTGGCGACACAGCTGTCAGTAATTTTATCCCATGACTTCTTCACCCAAGTCACGACTTCTTGCAGACAGGGCTTCACAAAGTTTCCACGCTGATTTCTTTCCATTCTATTTTCAATGTAGTCATTGACTTCCATGTGCAAATGGTCCTTGAATGGCTTGTTTATTGCAATATCAAGGGTCTGGAGATAGGCAGTCATTCCTGCAGGAATCATTATTTGATCTATTCTTCTCTCTGCAAGGAAGTTCTTCATTTCTTTAGCGCGGTGAGTACTGGCTGAGTTTTTTTTTTATCCTCCATCATGCTCCCTGAGTTCTTCTTTTGTCCTCCATCCTGCCCCTTTTATCCTCCATCATGCCCCCTCACTCCCGCTTACATACCGGGTTTTTATGTTGTCCTGCCTCAGCCAACAAAAACAAGTTTGTTATGAACTATGTTTTGTCTTAGCATGAGATAATAGAGTTAATCGTTACATTTTAATTAGTAGTTAATTAAAGGTGCAAAAATATCAATCTAATGTCAGATGCTTTTCATGTGGATGATTATCAGAATAATCAACAAAGAGAAACTCCCATATGTGATTTTACATGGGCCAAATAAAAGAAAACATTAATTAAAAAGACTCTCCTTTTTTTTTTTTCTTTTTTTATTTTTATGCAAAGGAGAATTTAATGAGTTTGTTAACTCATTTGTTTATTGGAGGAAAGGATTTACTCCTCTGGATTGGAAGTTCTTTATTTGCTTAATAATTAATTGTCTTGAGGAAAAATCTTACAGTTTCTTCCTTCCTAAAGATATGAGAGGATAAAGGAAATAAGGCATTTTCTCTACCTCATTTATTGTCTGAACAACAAGGTTGTGACTTCTTCAGTATTGACAAAAGGGTGAAATTTTGAAATACTGAAATACTGAAAAAGTCAGTATTGACAAAATTTCACCCTTCCTATTATTAGTGGGAAAATACAAAAGTAAAAGCCTTCCTGGTTCCCCAAGTACTTTATTTTTTTATTTCTGTAATAAAATTTATAGATATCTTTTGTCTTTATATCATCTGTATTTTCTCTCTCTCTCTAAAGGAGCCATTTCTCATAGAAAGAAGACCAAAGGAGGGAAAAATAAAGTAGGTCAGCATAATGGAGTAAAAAGATATGCAATGTTTCATACTTCCTTATCTTTGCCAAAAAAAGGTAGAAGGAGGCACCTTCTTATACCTTTTCTTTGGAGTTAAGTTTGATTATTACAATAATTTTATAGCATTGTGTTTTGATTGTATAATGGATAGAGTACTAGAGTTGGATTCAGGAAGACCCAAGTTGAAATCTAGTTTCAGACATTTACTAGCTATATGTCCTAAGCAAATCACTTAACTTCTGTTTTTCTCAGTTTATAAAATAGGGATAGTAATAACACTTGCCTCCCAAGTTTGTGAGATGATTAAATTAGATAATAATTGCAAAGTGTTTATCAAAGAGCCTTGTACATAGTAAGTACTGTATAACAACTATTGTTATTATTGATATTTATATTGTTGTAGTTACTATGTATACTGTTGTCCTGGTTCTTTGTATTTAATTTTACATCTTTACATATCTCCATGTTTATAATTTCTTAAATTTAATAGGAGGAAACAAAAAGAGAAATAAAGTAAGGGATATATATATATATATACATATATATATATAACTTTTTATTGATAGAACCCATGCCAGGGTAATTTTTTACAGCATTATCCCTTGCACTCACTTCTGTTCCAATTTTTCCTCTCCCTCCCTCCACCCCCTCCCCCAGATGGCAAGCAGTCCTTTACATGTTGAATAGGTTACAGTATATCCTAGATACAATATATGTGTGCAGAACCGGACAGTTTTCTTGTTGTACAGGGAGAATTGGATTCAGAAGGTATAAATAACCCGGAAGAAAAACAAAAATGCAAGCAGTTTATATTCATTTCCCAGTGTTCTTTCTTTGGGTGTAGCTACTTCTGTCCATCTTTGATCAATTGAAACTGAATTAGCTCTCTTTATCAAAGAGATCCACTTCCATCAGAATACATCCTCAAACAGTATTGTTGTTAAGGTATATAATGATCTCCTGGTTCTGCTCATTTCACTCAGCATCAGTTCATGTAAGTCTCACCAGTCCTCTCTGTATTCATCCTGCTGGTCATTCCTTACAGAACAATAATATTCCATAACGTTCATATACCACAATTTACTCAACCATTCTCCAATTGATGGGCATACATTCATTTTCCAGCTTCTAGCCACTACAAACAGGGCTGCCACAAACATTTTGGCACATACAGGTCCCTTTCCCTTCTTTAGTATCTCTTTGGGGTATAAGCCCAGTAGAAACACTGCTGGATCAAAGGGTATGCACAGTTTGATAACTTTTTGAGCATAGTTCCAAATTGCTCTCCAGAATGGCTGGATGTGTTCACAATTCCACCAACAATGTATCAGTGTCTAAGGGACATATTTGAAGCAACACCTTGAACTCAACATCTTTAAAAACAGCATTTAGCTTTACCTCACAATCTATATGTTCTGAAGTTCTCATTTGTGTCAATGGTACTCCCTTTCACATTTAGTTAATCACACTTTTTAATATATGCTAATTCTGTCTCTTTCATGCCTTATCATTTTCCATATTCTATTAATTGTCTCCTCAATAATTCTTCTTTTCGTTATCATTACTATCAAGCTTGTAAAGGATTATTCTATTCACAACTTTGACTTTTAATAATGGATTACCAATTTGTTTTTCTACCTCCAATCTCTCCCCTCTCTCTTTTCTTTAGATACCTATCAATTTGATTATGTAAATCTAAACACAACATAACATTTGGGGGCGAGGTAAAACTGATGTGTGTGGACTTGGGTGAATATAGTTAAGTAGCGTTAAAGGACCACTGTAATAATATTCTGAACAATTATGAGCTTCAATGAAGCTTTCTGCTGAAGTCCCATAGCAAAACTATATAAAATCTTTGTGCATATCATTACATATTGTAAATAAGGCTTGCCTTCTTGGCAGATTTCTGGGAAATATGGCAGAAATTCTGGATTAATAATTACTAAGTCATGGTTTTTGCCATTTTTTTTTTTTACAATCTGCTGATTTATTTATATTTACAGAATGATTTTCATACTTTTTCTTATAATTACAAATAACCTCTTCAGTTCAGTGCTGCATTTGGGAAAATGAACTATATTAAACTTTAAACTCTTTTGGAGTATTATTATTTTGGTTCTGTTTCACCATTAATTGTTTACCTAGGACTAATTCTTCTTCAAAATATTAGCTGCTTTTGCATATGTGAATTGGATTAGATGGTAGTTTCTGAAGAAAACACAGAATTAGAACTCCATTAGAAGGAGTTAGAATTCTGATGGAATTCTGACAGGTGTTAGAGTTAGAGGGCATCTATTAACGGTCTAATGGCCAGAAGGCATTTCAATAAAATAATATGTCTAAATAGAAAACAGCAATTCCCTTAAAGAAATATGAACTTTGCTAGATATTTTAATATTGGTTTCTTATCTTGGAATGAAGGAGAATATAGCAAAGAGAAGAATCTTGCCTACTTTATAAGGTATCCTCTGCCAGCTATCTAGACAAGGAGATGAATATATAAGGAATCATCAAACTTCATGGGCAGAAAAGGTGAAGATCACTCATGAAAAGCATTCATTCTCCTATTTTGTTAGATACCATGTTAGCAAATGAAACAGTTCCTTCTTTTTCTGTCTGTAATTCTCCATTAAAAGAAACTCAAATCCAACACATGTAGCCAAATAACTATCTTTGTTTTCCCCTGATTTGCTCAGATATTGGATGGAGGCAAGAAGTTACCAAAACAGTAAGAGGATATCAGAAGGAAAAAGTAAATAAGAAAGAGAGTTATCAACCAACTGGAGGTTAAATTCATATGAGCCTGGATGTTCTTGTGCACTAATTTCTAATTTGTGGTAAGAGATTTATGACCATTTGTTTGAATGGTCATCATTTTCTTTTTCAATCAGTCAGGAGCGAAAATTTTGTAAGAAATATTTTTGGTAAAGTGGAAAAGTTAATACATTTAGGACTTAAAGGGAGATTGTGTTCTCTGTCTCTTTTTAGAGCAATCATTCCCATAGTAACCCCCCAGGGTTGAGGGAGAGTGTTAGATTTCATATTTTTATTTTGTATATACCTAAAAAATATACAATAGGATAAGTAGCTTGCCTTAAAAAAAGGCTACTGAACACATGATTTATAAATATTTATTCTCTATAACTTAGTCTGAATCATACATTGATACCACCAAAACTTCTAAAAAATGTCAATCATATTTACCTTTTCCCCCTTCTTTTCCCATTGTCCATCATCTTAACCTGAATTCTTAATCTTGGGCCTATGATTTAAGGAGCTTTATAAATGAGAAAAATAAGGTCTTTATTTCCATTGATCTCAACCTGAAAATTTGCATTTCTTCCAATCATTTTTACAATATTTTTCCAACAATATATAAAGACATTTTTTATCATTCATTTTACAAGATTTTGAGTTCCAAATTTTTCTGTCATTTTCTCCTCTTCTCTCTTTATAAAATGATAAGCAATTTGATGTAGATTACATATGTACAATATAGTAAAAAAAAATTTTTACATAGTCAGAATTGTGAAAGAAGAAACTAACCAAAAGGAAAAAAGAACTATGAAAAGAAACCAAAGTAACCAAAACTAATAAGCTTTCATATGCGCCTAGAATTCATCAGTTCTTTATTTAAATGTGGATAGCATTTTCCATTATGAGTCCTTTGTAATTGTCTTGAATCATTGTATTGCTTACAGGAGTTAAGTTAATTATAATTGATCATCACACAATGTTGCTCTTACTGTGTGTAATGTTTTTCTGTTTCTGCTCATTTCACTTTGCATCAGTTCATGCAAGTTTTCCAGGTTTTTTCTGATATCTGCATTCACAAAATTTTTTATTGCACAATAGTATTCTCTTTCATTCATATATCACATATCCCCTTAATTTCCAAATTTTTTTGTCACCACAAAAAGAACTGCTATAAATATTTTTATACATGTAGGTCCTTTTCCATGCTGGATCAAAGAGTATGCATACTTTGGTTTCCATTTGTAGATAGTTACAAATTGTTCCCTAGAAAGCTTGGATCAGTTGAGAATTCCTCCAAGTAGTTCATTTCTTCTAATTATGATTTTTTTTTTTTTGGCTGAGGCAATTGGGATTAAGTTACTTGCCCAGGGTCACACAGCTAGGAAGTGTTGTGTCTGAGTCCAGATTTGAATTCAGGTCTTCTGATTTCAGGGCTGGTGCTCTATCCACTGCACCACCTAACTGCCCCACTTAAAACAAAAACAAAAACAAAAACACACACATACACACACAAACACTTAAGGGATCTTAATCTACACTTATTTTACACGTGCGCGCACACACACATACTTCAGAGGTGGATGAAGAAGTTTTAGGAAAAGTCTCTTGAAAATGATGGTACGTTTGAGTGGGAACCTAAAGAGGGACAACTCTAACATCTCAGAAGGAAATGGTTTTAGAAACAAGATTTCTGTCTCATATTCCAAACACTTTGAGTTCCGTTTGTTTTAAGAGGGAAATGATGAGGTTCTAGGTAACTAGGTGGGCATTGTCAGATAGAGCCTGCATTACTGTAAACAATTTGGAAAGCTAGTGACTTCCTGAGGCAAGCAGGGAGGAGCACTGAAAGGATTATAAGTGGACTTTTTGATTTCCATTAGGTCTTTTTTTCTTTTAGTAGACTTTATTTCAGTTCCCATCACCACAAGTCTCTGGTGAAATTCTTAGATGAATTCTTTGCTTTGACAAAATCATCATAACCCCACAGTTGCTGTATCCAATTGGAAAGCCAAGTTATGGTGTCAACTCCGAGGTGATATTTCCCCCTATAAAAGACCTGCTTATACTATAGATGCTAACTTTTTAGGGTGCTAAATCCCTTTTTGGGTAAGATTGCTAGTCAATGGCACAATCCTCCTTCCCCTTCATTCTTCTCAACTTTCTTTTGAGATTACTCTACTTGCTAAACATTACAATAGATAATGCTTATTTAGGGCCCTAACTCCTTTTAGGGTTAGTTCACCAGTCAACTAGTCTTCCACTTGACATGCTTTTATGGTATTTTCCCCCTTAATGGTGAAAAACCCTTATAAATTTACCCTCCTCTTCCTTCACCTCTCCCCTCCCCACATTGGTAGCATAATAAATCTTTTACTCTTGATTTGGGAGAAAAAAAGAGAATGCTGATGAGACTAGTGAGTTTTACAGAGGTGAAAGTGTTCTGCCATTGTACTGAATTACTCCAGCAAGATTTCTAATTGCTCTCCACATTTACATCTATTTCATTTTCTTCCAATCCATTCTACTTTTGTCATATCATCCCCCTGTTAAAGAATTTATAAAGGTTCATTTTGTCTGCTGCATCATCTCAAATTTTCTGAAAACTAATGTCCTTCCATTCTTTGAGCACATATAGTTTTTTTTTTTAATAATACTGATTTCAATTTCATCTTCTATTAACCAGAAACCATTTGTTCAACCAAGACCCAAACAATCCCATCTTCAGTATCCTTTATGAAATTATCTAATCTCTTCTTAAAGATGCCTCCTATGTATATAGTCCTCAAGGGAATAAGTCCAAACTATCTAGAATCAAATGAAAAAAAATTCTCCAAATCACTAAAAATTAAAGAAATGCAAATTAAAACAACTGAAATATATGCCCATAGATTGACAAAATTGGTAAAAAATAAATAAATAAATAAATAAAATAATAGACGTTGGAGAGAACCTGTGGGAAAGACTGGGGCATTGATGCACAGTTGGTAGGAATGCAATTTGGAAGCATGTTCCAAAGTGGCCAAACTGTATATATCCTTTGACCAAATGAAATTGCTACTATGTTTTTGAGCTAAGGGAGGTCAAAGAAAGAGAAAAAGGTTCTATAGGCATCCAAATGTTTTTAGCATCTCTTTTTGTAGCAGTCCCAAACTGGATAGTAAACATGAGTCTCTTCTTACATAGAAATATGAGAATTTCTTTTGCATTACCATGCATATTTATTATGAGTTTTATTTTTATTTTACAAGAAGAAAGACTAGGAAAGGAGATAAATATTTGATAAATTTAATTTATTAATTAATAAATTTAATTAAATAAATTAAATACTTGATAATTTTAAAAAATTCCAAAAAAAAATCTATCTTGTGAAGAGAATTTCACTGATATTTGAAGTTACCTATTCCACTCTTGCACAGTTAGCATTATTGCTTTTCTTTATGCCACTGTTGCTTGAAAGTTTTCCCCCACCAAATTACCTCTCATTTACACAGTTTGCTTTTCAAGAAATTTCCAATTTAGTGGTGGTGGTGGTAGGAGGTAGGGTGTTAGGGGGAGGGAAGCAGGAGGGAGAAAATGCAGGCAAAGATTATTTTGTTGTTGTTGTATCCTTAGCTCAATGCCTTGAATTCAGTATGTATTTAATACATGTTGAATTCTTTCTGGTTCTGCTCAATAGAGCTAAACAAATTAAGCTTAATTAGTTTTTCATATAATGTCTATTCAGATACTTCCTTCAGATACAGATACTTCAGACTCCTTACATGTCCCATCAAAATCCTCTCATTTACAGGGAAATATTCACACAGAATTCCTGTATTATCATCTTCCATGGTTTGTCACTTTTTTTTTTTCCCTATATAAATAGCATTTTTTCTAACCCTCTCAACCATCCTCTTATTCTCTTCTGAATATATTTTAGCAGAATCCTTGCTAAAATGTACTACACAATAGTTAATTAAAATTATTCTGGATGTAACCTGACTCAGGCACAAGTTTCTTGTGAAATAATTTTGCTTCCTCAAATTGTATCATAAGTTCCTTGAGATTAGGTCCTATTTTCAATAAAAATAATGAGTTAACATTTATATGGTACCTTATGGTTTTCAAACTATCTTTCAAATATTATCTTATTTTATATTCACTACATTCCTGGTTGGTAGGGGTTTTTATTATCCCCATTTTATAAATAAGAAAACACATACTTGGTGTCTTTTGAGACTTGCCTTGTTCTCCTTACAAATCTGTTGTGTCTCAAGGAGACAGAATGAGAAAAATTTAATGATTTTTGGAAAATCATATGGCTAATTAGTATGGAACCCAGGTCTAACATATTTTATTCTAATATTCTTTCCTTTACATGATATAACTTTAAAAGGATTTCATGAAGAGATATGATTCTTTAATTCTTAGGGAACAGGAGAATAAAATTAAGATCATAAAGTAAAAAAGATTAGGATTTAGCGAAATTAAAAATTATTAGGCAAAATAGGAATATGGTAGACAACAAAGTATAAAGTCAAATGAAAGGGCTCAGTTTTTCATTAATCTGTTTTTCATTAAAGCTTAGACTTTTTAAAAGGCTAATTTTAAAAGGCTTTAAGTTGATTATGGAAAATATTTTTCAGTATTTGATTTTGACAGTACCGAAGAAACCTCCATACTCAATTTAGATCTTTGTCTAATTTTTCACTGTTGATTATTCATAAATAATTTTATATTGTTAATAAGTTTCTGTTCAGCTAAATTTTTAAAAAATCCCACTTACATATTTGTGAGTGTACTAGGATAAAAAGATCGAATGAAACATAATTCCTACCTTTGAGGATCCTATATTCTACTGCTGAAGATAGCTGGTAAGCAGTTCAATTCAACAGAATTTGAGGAGAGAGACACCATGAATAACTATAGAGTGTTGAAAAGTTTCCCAGATGAAGTGTCTGAGCCTTGATGGAAGGAAAGGATTCTAATATGTATAAATGGGTGAGGATAGAGTACATTCTAGCCATGAGGAACCATTTATTGGTATTGACACAATGAAGAACCAAGAATGAAGAAAAGGTTTTCTCATCTGTCAAAACTATTATTTAGATTATCTAGTATACTCTTCAATTTCACAGATGAAAAAAGTGAGACCATGATAGGGCTAGAACTGAGATTTGAACTATGTCCTCTGACTCAAAATCTACCATATTTTAGCCTGCAATATATTGCTTCTTAATGAATATGTGCATTACAGTCAGATTTAAAAAAAAATACACTACCCTTATTTATTTGACTTTTTCACATCAATTATTTAACCATACCATATTCAATTTACATAGCCAATATTTTCTTTTTTTTTTCTATTATTTTTTGGGGGGAAACATTTTCTTTTTATTAAAGGTTTTTATTTTCAAAACATACACATGAATGATTTTTTCAACATTGACCCTTGCAAAATTTTGTTTTCCAATTTTTCTCTCTCTTCTCCCTAACCTCCCCTAGATGGCAAATAATGCAAACATTGTAAAAATATATATTAATTCCAATATATACATATATATTTATACAATTATCTTTCTGCACAAGAAAAATGAGATCAGAAAGGAAAAAATGAGAAAGAAAACAAAATGCAAGCAAACAACAACAACAACAAAATAACAATAACAAAACAACAACAAAAAACAGTGAAAATAGCCAACATTTTCAACATGTTTAGGACTTTTATTATCCCTCTTACATCTTGATTTATTAGAGTCAGCACATCATTCTTAAGAATTTTTGGCTAGCACATAGCCAATGGCTAGGTTTGTTTCATTTGCAAATGTAATCAGCATTGCATCTCTGCCTTATACAAGTTCCTGATAAGATATTGAGTAGAATGTAGTCCAGGATAGAACCTGGGTCACTCCCCTAGGAATGTACCTCTAGATTGACATTTATTCTTTAATTACTTTATTTCATTAAATCTTTCCCAATTACATGTAAATATTTTTAAACAATTTTTTAAAATTGAGTTCCAAATTCTCTTGCTCCATTCCTTATCACCCCCTTTCTTCCCCCAAGCAATTTGATATAAGCTATACATATGGAGGCATGCCAAACTTCTGATATTAGTCATATTGCAAAATAAAAAGATAAACAGAATTTAAAAAATAAAATGCAGTAAAAATGTATTTTAATTTGTATTCAGAATTCATTGGTTCTCTTTCTGGATATGGATAGCATTTTCCATCTTGGGTCTTTTGGAATTGTCTTGAGCAATTTTTTTTGAACGAGTAGAAAAGTTTTTTACAGGTGATCATTCCTACAATGTTGCCTTTATTGTATACAATGTTCTCCTGGTTCTATTCACTTTCCTTTGCATGAGAATTTGGAACTCAATTTTAAAAAATAATTGTTTAAAAAAAATTGGGGGGGTGGGGGAGTGGAGAGGCAGCTAGGTGGCTCAGTGGACAGAGCGCCAGTCCTGAAGTCAGGAGGACCTGAGTTCAAATCTGGTCTCAGACTTATCTTAACACTTCCTAGGTGTGTGATCCTGGGCTAGTCACTTAATCCCAAATGCCTCAGGAAAAAAAATTACATGTAATTGGGAAATATTTAATGAAATAGATAAAGTCATTAAGGATCAATATCAATCTAGAGGCAGATTTCTAGGGGAGTGCCACAGGATTCTGCCCTTAACCATATTCTTGCCAATATCTTATCTGGGATTTGTAAGGCAGGGATGCAATTCTGGTTACATTGCACAATAGTATTCTAACACATAATGTACAATAACTTTTTCAGCCATTCCCTGATTGATAGGCATCCCCTCAATTACTAATTTTTTTGGCATCACACAAAAAACTGCTATAAATATTTTTGTACAAATATGTCCTTTTCCCTTTTCTTTGATTTGTATGGGAAGCAGAGATCTAGTAATGGTATTGTTTGGTCAAAGGGTATGCATACCCATTGGATGTCATTCCAAATTATTCTCCAGAATGGCTGGACCAACTTACAATTCTACCAACAGTGAACCAATCTCCCAATTTTTCCACAAGACTATCCATATTTATCATTTAATTTTTTTGTAATTTTAGCCAATCTGATAGAATGTGAAGCAGTATCAGAATTGTTGTAGTTTGTGTGATGTAGAACAATTTTTCTCAGATAACTATTGATAGTTTTGATGTCTTTTTCTGAAAACTGCCTGTTCATATCTGTTGACTTTATCAACTAGGAAATGGTTTATTTTTATAAATTTTAATTTGTACTTTACATATTTGAGAAATGAGGCCTTTATCAAGAAAACATTGCACAAATTTCCCCCAGTTTCCTGCTTAACATTTATTTGAGATGCATTAATTTTATTTTTACAAAAATTTTTTAATTTCATGTAAAGAAATTTATGTTTTATTTTGCATGGTTCCTTAATTTACTTATCACTTTTTATGTCTAAGTCATTTTTCAATTTTTACCTTACTTGGTATATAGTTTCTTTCCAGTTTTCACTAGCAAATTTTGTCAAATGTTGAATTCTTATCACAAAAATTTAGATTTATAGGTTTATCAAAAACTACATTACCATGCTCATTTACTACAGTGTATTGTGTATCTAATCTAATTCAATGATCCCCTCTCTATTTCTTGGCCAGACTACTTTATACTTTAATGATTATCACTTTGTAATAATAGTTTGAAATCTGAAAGTGCGAGGCTGCCTTCTTTCTCATTTTAAAAATCAATTCCCTTGATATTCTTGACCGTTTCTTTTTTTAGCTGAATATTGTTGCTATTTTTGTTTTTTGTCTATGAGATATTTTTTAGTAATTTGATATGACGCTTATAAAGTAAATTAATTTAGATAGTGGGCTTAGTCCATATATGAGTAGTTAACATTTCTCCAGTTGAATTGTGAATACATCCAGCCATTCTGGAGAGCAATTTGGAAATATGCTCAAAAAGTTATCAAACTGTGCATACCCAGCAATGTTACTACAGGGTTTATATCCTGAAGAGATCTTAACGAAGGGAAAGGGACAAAAATGTTTGTGGCAACACTTTTTGTAGTGGCTAGAAATTGGAAATTGAATGGATGCCCATCAATTGGAGAATGGCTGAATAAAATGTGGTATATGAATGTTATGGAATATTATTGTTCTGTAAGAAATGACCAGCATTGATGATTTTAGAAAGGCCTGGAGAGACTTACATGAACTGATGCTGAGTGAAATGAGCAGGATAATCAATTCTGATGGACGTGGCTCTCTTCAACAATGAGATGAATCAAATCAGTTCCATTTGTTCAATAATGAAGAGAACCAGTTATACCTAGCAAAAGAACTCTGGGAAATGAGTGTGAACCACAATATAGCATTTCCACTCCCTCTGTTTTTGTCTGTTTGCATTTTCCCTCTCAGGTTAATTTTACCTTATTTCTAAGTCTGTTTTTTCTTGTGCAGCAAAATAACTGTATGGCTATATATACATATATTGTATTCAACATATACTTTAACATATTTAAGATGTAATGGTCTACCTGCCATCTGGAGGAGGGGTTAGGGAGAAGGAGGGGAAAAGTTGGAACAGAAGGTTTTGCAAGAGTCAATGCTGAAAATTACCCATGCATATATCTTGTAATAAAAAAAAATTAAAAAAAATAAACTTGTGTGTTACTTTGAAAAACAAAAACAAACAACAACCAAAAAAAAAAAAAACATTTCTCCAATTGTTTAGCTCTGCTTTTGTATAAAAAGTGTTTTGTAATTGTATTCATATGATTACTGGGTTTGCTGTAGTAGGTAGACTCCCAAGTATTTTATACTCTGCAGTTATTTTAAAGGGAATTTCTCTTTTTATCTTTTGTTGTTGGACTTTGTTGATAATATATAGAAATACTAATAATTTATGTGGATTTATTTTATATCCTGTGACTTATATCTCAAAACCACTTATTAGACATTTGGAACTGGATATTCATTAGGAGCCATAGTATTTCAAACTCAGTTATGTTCAAAATGGAAATCATTTCTCCCTCCATCTACCCTCAAACTCAACCTTTTTCTGAATTAGCCTGTTCAGTCAAGGGCTCCAATCATACTTGTAATCACTGAGATTCACAACTTCAGAGCCATCTTTAACCCATTAATATTGGTAGAATATGTGTTCTGAGAAATTAAATCATGCCATTTTTACTTTTATAAAATATCTGACATTTGTCTCCTATTTATTCATACAAACACCATCCTAGTTCAATCTCTTCTTAATTCTTATCTAGATTATGGCAATATTTGATTTTCTTGTCTCAAATATCTTTACTGCATAGCTGTCGAATTGAAATTCTTGAAGTTCAATAAATTAAGTCAACAAACTTCAGTGGCTTCCTTTACTATGTTTCTAGCTTCAAGCACAAACTCCTTGGTATTTAAATTCCTTTACAACTAGACTTCAATCTTTCTTCCCAGGCTTAATGAGCTCTTTATATACTTTTTAGTCCATCAAAATTGGCTTTATTATTGCTATTGATATATAACATTTCCTGAACCATCTCCATAATTTTATTCAGGGTCTTCATGCATGCCTGGAGTCTGTTATTTATTTTCTTTTGCCTCTTAGAAGACTTAATTTTCTTCAAAGCTTAGCTCAGATCTTATATTCTACAACGAGCCCTTCCCTTCCAAAACTGAACTAAGGTCTTCACCCTTCCCAATTACCTGGCATATACTAGACTTGTGATAAATGTTTGGTAGCTTTATTTGTGGTTATCCCACATTATGAACACTTAGAAATGTAATAGATTTTGGTTATATCATTAATACCTACCTATTCATATACCTAGCCATTTTGTTGTAATATTGCTTCTTTATTGATATCACATATCAACACTAGTTTAAATAATTAATTCTTCCCCATGCCCTGAGAACCATTTTGCTTTTCAGGGAGAGAGAAATATTTTATTAATGAAAGTCAAAATTGTCTATAAAAATATATTTTTTTCATGATCTCTTTATTTCTCTTTCACTGTTTTGTTCTTTTGATGATTATATTTATAAATAAGGGTAAGAATGAGAATGGAAACCAGAATGGAAAGAAGATGCCATTATGATTGAGTTTTTATATAATTCATCAGTTCTTGCTTTGTCTGGATAAATTAAAGGGTTGTTGGCTTCAGCTCTGCCTTCTCCCCTCCCTCCCCCCCCACTTTTTTTAACTACTGCTTTTAGCTTAGAACCACTGGGTCCCCAGAAAGGGAGTAATAAGTAGAAGTTGCAGAGGGAAAAGGAGAGCATTTTGTTAAGAAAAGTCTTCCAAGTTAATATTGTTGTCTCCAGATGGAATAGCTGACTGCAGTTAGGTTTCTTATCACTGGAGATGTTAATATAGAAGCTGTACTATTCCCTGTTGAAGATACAGAAGAGTATTCTGTAGAACTATGGATTAGATTATATGATCCTTCTCAGACTCTGAGATTCTAATTCTCTGACTATATACCACATCAACTACAAATATTAGTTATATTAATGAAACAAATTGTGAATTTAGAGAACTATTTTTTGCTTTCCAGGGGAGGATACTATTCTATAAGATATACTTTGAAGAGAAGAAGAATGTCATATGTGTAGAGTTTCTTCCAAATATTTCAACTTTGTTTCTCCATGTAATTGTACACAGATAATAATCTGTACTGATATTTAGATTTTGTGCTCTTCTAAATTGTTTTATTCTTTTCTGAATAAGATCTTGAAGAAACAACTTTGTTGCTAGTTGTTTTTCAGAAGTAAAGCTCTCTACTATTTTATTTCCTTTAGAAAAAAAATGAAGACAAATGTAGAAATATAATTCTACTTTTTCATATTCAGGAGACAGGCCCAGAGTTTAGAAAAGAACCACCAGTTATCTGAATTTAGGCTTCTTTGAAGCTTCAGTACTTTTAAGGGGAAGTTTACTTTCATTTCCTAAATGGATCTAAATGTTTGTGTGTTGCCATTGAGTTTTCCTAGAAGGGTTTTCATCTTATAAATCCATAGTAATATTTTGCCAGAAAGAACTGGGACTTAGAATCTTTGATTTTTTTTTTTCCTTAAGTGTTTGTTAATTGAATAATGAATGCTTCCTAAGGCTGTTGTCATTTTAAACAAGGTCGGGGTGGGAGAGGGGAGGAGACAACTAGTTGGTGCAGTGGTTAGAGCACCAGGCCTGAGGTCAGGAGGGTCTGAGTTCCAATCTGGCCTCAAACACTTGACACTTCCTAGCTGTGTTACCCTGGGCAAGTCACTTAATCCCAATTGCCTCAGCAAAAAAAAAAAAAAAAAAAAGAGGCAGACAAAGTAGACATATGATTAACAGAAAGGGAAGGAAAGACTTCTCAATATAGAATATTTATGTCTTAATAATAAAAGCAAAGTAGATATTTTTAAAATTAAATTGTTTATTTTTCTCAAACTGGAAACAATCTGTGTACTTAGTGAAAAGAGGAATGACTGAATAAATTGTATTAATGTAATAGACTATTAATTATTTATCTAAAGACCATGAATAAATCATAAATAATATGTGATGAAATATTATTTCATTTTAAAAGTTCCAAGCACTAAAACTGTAAAGACATAAGGAAAAAGTTTTATGGGGTGATAAAAAGTGAAGGAAGCAGAATTAAACATATATATATGCACACACACACAGACACACACACATTGGCTCAATAGTGGCAATGAAACTTTTGACATCTGACAGGAAAGAGATCAGAAAGAACACAGTCATAAAGTTATACATTTGTTAAAATTGATTTTTAATTTTATTAAAAGTGGAGGTTTGAGTTTAATGTTTTGCTTGTGATTTGATTCTTGATCACAGATCACATTTCTGTACTTTATTTTTATTCTTAATAAAAAGCTATATAATAAAAAACACACAAAGTCCTCACAAAAAGAATTTTTTATTCAAGAATTGTGAACTAATTTGGATAGCTTGAAAGGTCAACTGAGATGTTTTCAAAGAAAATTATTCTGCATAAAGTGTCTATTGTACAGCTTTTGTTATCTGGAATGTCTTCTTAAATTTTAATGCAATATGCCAAGGGTTTTCCTGGCACTCTGTGAAAACCCTCAATTTGCCAAAGGCAAAGGGAATCATAACTGAATTATCGGTGGTATTTAGGAATCCTGAGGAATAGCAAGGCTAGTGACTGGAATTCTCCATGGTGACAATGGAATTTGTGCACCAGAGATTGGTCTCCATGACTACAGCATTGTGAATAGGGAAATGTATGCTCATGAAATTTACTTTTGAAAGCCTATTGGGTCATTTTAAGAAATGGCTCTGCTGAATCAAGCATTTTGATTGCTTCTTGAGATTTTTCTTGCAGTTGATGAGAAATTTACATTTATTCAAACTGGATTAAAATCGTATCAAACTATAAACTACCCGAATATTTGCATTTCATTAGATAGCACTGATTAAGAAATAACAACCCATTTGACAGTTTCAGGTAGATGTTATATGTTTCTCTTTTGAAATAAAATATTTAATTGCATTGTCAATTAAAATTCTTTTTCCATTAAACCCAGCTTCTGGGTGAGGAAAAGGAAAGAAAATGAAAATATAAATTCAGGCCCATTTGGTTCATGAATGTAAATATCATCAGAAAACACTGATTTCTTAATGCTTCAGTCTTATTGAAGAGAATAAAAGGATTCTTTCTAGCATATGTGAGATAGGAGTAAACTCAAAATTAATTGATTTGAATTTTTATAGTGTTTCATTTTATAACAAATTTCTGATGAATCATATTTGATATTATTACTTTTGACATAAGCTCTATTTCTAAGTTCCAAATGATACAAGATTTGTATGTTGTGTCTAGCGTTAAATATAAAAGATAGATTATAAAAGCTTTTTAAAAAGGCACAGAATAAGCACTGGCCTGTCTACCATAATTTAAAATATTGAAATATAGAGAAACTGAGGCAAGATAGAGATTTGAAAGTTTATTTGGATTTCTGAGAGGCAAAGATAGTCTGGAGGCAGAGCAGAATCCAATCTGCCTCCAGAGCTGAATTAGACTTTCCTCTCAAAGAATCCAGCACCAAATGTGAGATTCCATTGATTTTTATATATGTGGCTCCAAGATAAGGGGAGAGCATTGGTGAGCACAGAAATTTCCAGAAACAGACCATCTGGTTCTGACAGCGTGGTTGGTGAGGACCTAAATTCTTAATAACTTAGGAGGATTTAGGAGCCAAGAAATCTGAACTCCCCCTTATTTGGGATTATGCATTACAATTTATGACTCTTTTAGAATGCCAGAGTGGTGAGGTCTACACAGCCCTAACTATCTCAGTCCTAATGGTTAGGAAAAGGGGGTTGCAATCAGGGGGACTGAGGCAGATCAATTAAGGGAATTGAGGCAGAACAATTTAGGGAAACTAAGGCAGGACAATTTAGGGAAACTAAGGCAGGACAATTTAGGGAAATTGAGGCAGGACAATAAAAGGAACCTGTGGCACAACAATATGACTTTATCTGTTCATAATTTGTTTGTTTTTCACATATAGATCTTCTTATATCTTCTTAACTGAAAACAGTTTAAAACAGAGGGAGGGATAACAAGAATTCTATGGATTTATAATACTTTTTCTATCATTGTTTTAGAGATGTATGCAAGGCTGGAGTTAATGTGGTGGTGAGAAATCATAATGATATAATGCCATGTACATTGTACTTGGTGTGAAAATACTTGGTCTGGAGTACCAATTGCACATGGAGGTTGTATGACTTTAACAGAGTCAATCATCAATTCTTCCTCTGTCAAATAGGCACAGCTAACACTTGCTCTGTTTTGCCACAGTTCTCTTTTAATGTCCTGATCCAGTTTCCCTAATTGTCCTATTCAGTTATTCTGCCTCAGGTTATGACCATTCCCTCTTAAAATTAGGATAAAGGTCTTATATCTTAAGACCTTAGGCTATAATCATTCCCTCTTAATGTTTGATGGGATAAAGGTCTTTATCCAATTTAGACATCATTAGAATATCAGGAGCCTCTCTGGGACCTCTCTCCATTATGTCATCCTCATCTTAGGTTCCTCCCCCCCATTAGGTCATCCCCATCTAGGTACCTCCCCAATTATGTCATCGTTCTTGTAACCCTATAAAAGAATCTTGTATCTGACATTCACTGCTGGATTCTTTAAGACAATAGTCTCTCAGCCCAGGGACCAAACCATGGATCCATTTAATCCCAGTAAATCTCTCCCTTTTAAATAAATTAAATTGTTCTCTAATCTCTATCTTGCTTAGTTTCTCAGGCATTACACTCTACTTATCTGTTTAATGTTGTACCTTTGGACTGTTTACCCTGATATTAGCTTGATTTTAGAAATGATATTAATGGTGTCGATGAAATTTTCTAATATTACTGTCTAACATATAGTTAGTTTTAAATGTCAAAATGGAATTTGAAGTCAAGGCTTGATATAGTTTTGGGAGTCATTTGAGAAGAATTGTAATTAAAAAAAATCTTTATTTATTTTAAAATTATATCACTGAGATCACCAAGAGAGAGAGTGCTGAGAAAGAAATCTAACTTCAGACCCTTTAGGAATATCTCTACTTAGTGGAAAGATGAATACAAGGACTCCAGACTTGTGTTTGGACCACCAGGTCTGGAGTTCAAATTTGGGTTAGACAGATTGGTGGTTAGGTGGCTGAAATATAATGTCTCCCCCATTAAATCAGTCTCTTTGATGGCAGAAACTCTTTTTTGCCCCTTTTTCTAGCATTAATTATTGCATGTCACATAGGTACTTAATAAGTGTATATTGATTGATTAATATAGATGACCATTGGAGTTGAGAAAGCAAGAGAGATTTGAAACTGGATTATAGGAAAAATTATCTATTTGTGTAAGATTTAATAGGCTTAACTGTTCAGGTTCATGAATTCTTTCACATTGAACCTTTGTGGACCAGAAGGAGATTCTTACACCCTGACTCTCAGCACTGCCATTAACTGCATCACTTCATCTCTGAGAAATTACCAGAGCTAGCTGCAGTTACATTTTAGACTCAGGTACATACCTGATTTGAGGTACATTGCCATGAGGAGCAAGCTGATTGATCTCCAGAGCTAAGGGGCTAATATAGCCTGGTTTATTCCCTCACAGAAGGGAAAGGTAGAACAAAGCACTGCAATTCTGCCCAGTAATGTTATTTTGGGAACAGGAGGAATTCACTTTCAGTTTTTCCATATCCAAAGGGAATGGTACTATCTGGGCATGGGGCAATCTGTAGCCAAATATAGAAATTGCTATTTGTTCAGGCTCTTTACCTGATTCAACCCAGGCTTTGGTGTCTATCACTTGCCTTAAATCCTTAACTTGATTCCAAATTTCCCCAAGATTCCAAATCTCTTATTATATGTATAACCAACTTATTTTTTGATCTACATTTTCTAAATATCTAACAAACCAAACATTATTCCAAATTGGGCAGGCAGCTCCATAACACAATTGTACTTGCTTGTCTATGGTTAGTCTCTACAATTCTATAATTTGACAAGCATCAAATTGAATTGTTTGTGGGGTATCCTTCTCAGTAATATCAACCCAAATCTTAACCCAATGTTCCCATCCTAAGTCCCGAATATTATTGCAGCAGGTGAGTAGCATCAATTCTATATAACCTTTCCCCTTCACAGGACTTAGGAATTCCTTACAGGGAACTCACTCAGACACTAGATAATTTGGTATCTATTCACCAATCAGTTCTAGTTCATTCCCAAACAAATGAGGCTCAAAGTCCTTTGGAATATGAGGCGAAGATCTCATCTTCTGACACTACTTCCTGCTGAGAATGGGTGTTGAGCTGAATCATCTTACAGGGTTCCATTTGGAGGAGCTGAAGCTGATTGAAAATCCAGTGTGTTTAGTCAGACTCCTGAAGCTGGCTAATACAGTTTAGTGCTGGTCACTTGATGGTCACATTGCTCAAAACCCAGAGGAAAACAAATCCAAGAGAACGAGAGAGAGCATTGAGAGAGTACTAAGAGCAAAACCCTCATTCTTGGGAGATGTACTTATACCTTCTCTGAAGATTTTGTAAATAGTTAATTAAACTTTTAATAGAGACTACTTCTTCTAATAGAGAAAAAACAATTTTCAGAAAGGGGGAATTTCATCAGAATAACAAAGGTATTCATAAAATTCTTCACTAACAGATCTGATTTACCGGTCAAAAGTAGCATATTAACCCAAACTTCTGCATGAGGCATATGTGTAATGCCTCTGCCAGTATATTTTAAAGCTATTCCCCCTCTTTTGCCTATTGTAGGATGGACTGGGAAAAGCCAATATAGATTGGACAGCAGCTTTTCAATATAAATTATACAAAAGAAATCTTATTTATGTCATAGAACACTATATAAACAAATGTCATTCCCACATTAGTAACAATAAATAAATAAATAAAAGTGCCTTTCCCATTGATGTAACAAAATATTACATGTTACATCCCTCTAAGAAAACTTGAATACACTAAAATCTTTTTCTCTAGACCATAATAAATAAAGCTTTAGTTTCAATAATCAATAAAATAACAGATCCCACTGTGTATCACTTGTTTTTACATCTACATAAGATCCTTTGATGACCTTATTTCATACAGACATATACATACCTAACAACAGATAGGTGACTAAGACAAATTACTCACTTACCTAATTATAAAATATAATGATTACATATTTTTGTAATGCCAGAGAAACTGAGCAAGACAGAGATTAGAGACCAATTTAATAGTTTATTAAATGGAGAGATATATTGGGACCAAATGGATCCATGGTTGGTTCCAGGGCTGGATGAGACTATCATCTCAAAGAATCCAGCCCTGAGTATTGGGACAGCCAGATTTTTATAGGATAACAAGAACAATGACATAATGGGGGAGGTACCTGAATGGGGATAACCTAATGGGGGTAGGCACATAGGATGACACAATGGAGGGAGGTACTGGAGAGGTTACTGATATTCTAATGATGTCTAAAAAAGGATAATGATGTATAAAATCCTGTTAAACATTAAGAAGGAATGATTATAGCCTAAAGATATAAAACCTTTATCTCATCAAACATTAAGAGGAAAAGGCAGAGTAATTAAATAGGACAATTGGGAAACTAGGTCAGGACATTAAAAGGGAACTGTGGCATAATTTTCAGATTGAAAACAGCAAGATATTAAATATTTGAATTGTGGTTATGATTTCTATTGACCACTTATTCTAGAAATTTGCTCTAAGGAAAAAGCAAGGGCCTAATTATTATAGCTAACAATCCTACCTTGTAGCCAACTCAGGAATGTATTTGAGTAATTTAATGATATTTCCTCCAAATGGTGAATTACCAATTAAATTTAGATTATTATTCCCAAATTCAGAACTCAAAACAGTATCACTTATTATCCCAAGAAATTTCATCTTGAATAGCAAGTTTCACTAATCAGGGTTTTAGATCCTAATCCCAGAATGCCACAGCACTCAGCCCCACAGTGACCTTCCCTTTTTCCTTCCTCCATGCCACATAGTGTGTTATTCTTCTTTTTTATAATATAATCATTCTTCTGGGAGCAGGTTTCTTGGGGAAGTTTTCTGGAGGCAGCCTTAGTTTCAGTTAAAAGTAATAATCACTCCAAATGCAGCCAAGTGTTAAAAGTTCAAACATTTTTTTCTCCTTCCAGTCCTTCAGTTTCCAGCGTGCATAAAGGTGGAAGATCGAATGAATCTGACTCCACATCCAAGAGTGGACTTGTGGGCTTGTGGACTTGTGGGCTTGTGGGCTTCCTCCCAGAGTGCTCCTCTCCAACTCCTGGCAATGTTCTGAACTAACTAACCTGAAGCTCTAAGAGCTTCTTTATATATGATCTCCCAAAGATTGACTCCTTCTCTGAAGGAAGGATTAAGGGAGGTGTGAATTCACAAAGTTACAAAGTTAACTTTGTGAATCTCCCATACTTGTGAATTCTAATGAGTACTTAAATACATTAGTGAGTTAGAGAATTTGCTAAGTACCATGCTAAATTAGGCAACTGACTTATCACTTTGTAAGGATTTGCTCTAATGTGTGAACCAATTGTATCTATGAATTAACACTAGGATTCTAACATCTCCCTTGAGTTAACACCTTGTTTCAAGTTCTAGCTCATAACAACATAGTATATCTCCTAATTCTACTTTGCTTCTCAACCCCACTTCTCCTTATAGCTGTGTGGGTCAGAAACCATTAATTAAAAAAAAAAAACTGGAGAGATCTCTAGAAGCAAAGCAAAGTTTATTATACGTTCTCACGAGAATCGGGTATCCCACCCATCGAGCAGACAATCTAAGGGAGGAAGCACCATAGGGGCAGGGTCAAGGCTTTTAATCCCTAAGGCAAATTCCCCTCCCACCACTGACCCTCATCCTTATTGGCTGAGGATCTTACATTCTAAATGCGTGAACTACCCAGGAAGTTGAACTTGACCATACAGTTGCCCATATTTAGTTGAAATAGGGAGGATAACAAGAAAGGGACTTAAATATGCCTTTAGGGGGATAGCAGGGAGGAGACACTTTAAGTATGCCCTTAGGAGAATAGCAGGGAGGAGACACTTTAAGTATGCCTTGACTTAATGCTTAAAGTCCTTCAGGCCTACTCAAATTTTGAAATAGATGAAGCCTTACTCGATTTTCACAACTGTCTTGAAAGATCCCACCTTATCTCGTTCATAGATAACTAACTTTTTTAGGGTGCTAAGTCCCTTTCAAGATTTAGATTGCTAGACAAGGGCATACCAACCTCAGGGATGTTTCCTTTCTCCCAACAAATGGCAAGTACCATGTGAATTTTCCATATGATTGAACCTCAACCTTTAGCCCTGATCATCATCTGGTGTCCATATAACCAACATCATTTTTGGGTCTTCAAACCAGATTTTTAAAAATCATTTGGTGCCAGCCCAGTATTCTCCTACTGTCTCTTTCCAACATCCCATTTCTCTCTCAATGCCCAACATTGTAATCCACATCAGTAATACTTAGCAATTTTAGATTTCAGTATTACAATAATTTTAATGCCAGAGAAACTGAGGCAAGATAGAGATTGGAGAGTTTTAATAATTTATTTGAAAGGGAGAGATTTACTGGGGCCAAATGGATCCATGGTTTGATCTCAGGGCTGCATAATCCAGCAAACAACATGAGTTCTCAATGAAATATATACATGTAGCTCCAAGCTCAGGTACAACAAAGGGCATTGGGGGGGAATCCAAACTCTGGTGAGCAGGAATCCCAGGAAGGGATCTACAATCTGGTTCTGACAGGTTGGGAGTAGGACCATAAATTCTTACATATTGGGAGGATTAATCTAGTTGGAGGTATCCAACTAGAGACAGGAAGTCTAAAACTTAGAAATACCATTTAGGTATCTGAGATAGGACATCTGGAGTCTTATCTTCTGGAATGTCAGATTTCTACAGCCCTAATTATCTCAGTTTTAATGAGCAGGAAAGGGAGGTTGCAACCAGGGGGGTTGAGACAGAACAATTCAAGGAAACTGAGGCAGAACAACTTAGGAAAACTGAGGCAGAACAATTTAGGGAAACTGAGGCAAAACAATTTAGGGAAACTGAGGCAAGGTAACTAAAGAAACTGAGGCAGGACAATAAAAAGGACCTGTGGCACATTTGAAAGCTTAAGAAAAATTCAGATTAGTTTGCACCAAGATGCCTTACAAGTGCCTTTAAATCCCAAAATAGCCACGTTTTTTCCTTTGTAACTCAGTTGAGAGAAACGTAGAAGACAAAACATGCTCACATACTCACCAACACAAAATGCTTTTACATTTCTTTTCTTTCTGTCTAGTACAGAATTGTTCTTTTGCTACTGCCTGGAGAAGATCTCTTCTGGAATCTCACTTCTTTCTTTCTTTTTTTTTTTTTTTTAATTTTTGGTTTAGACAATTGGGGTTAAGTGACTTGCCCAGGGTCACACAGCTAGGAAGTGTTAAGTGTCTGAGACCAGATTTGAACTCAGGTCCTCCTGAGTTCAGGGCTGGTGCTCTATCCACTGTGCCACCTAGCTGCCCCATCTCACTTCTTTCTTAACTAGAGTTTTTTTTTTTTTTTATTTCTCGTGTGCAGATCTTTTCTGCATCCTAATGTGAAGCTCTCCACATTCCAGTGATCACAGATCACTAATATTTACTAAACATTAGATTTCCTGACATCCCTTCTCTTCCAGGACTATATGAGAGTTATGTCCCAGAGTTCCCACTCCTTGGTGCCATTAAATTCCCCATCTTATTAATCTGCCAGACACCTCAGACCCCATAAGACAGTCCCAGTCATCAAAGACAATACTAGATAGTCTGCATTCTTGCCTTTAGTCTGTACACAGAGATTGCCTGGCTGCTGCAGAATCTACCCTAGTTGTCTTCCTGATTACTAGATTCATCAGTGACCTTACTTATCTGTTGGAATCCTTACAAAGTGTTAACTCATTAGAGTTGACAGAAACAATAATTATCTAATTTAGCACGGTTCAGTATGATTGATCTGATCTTACAAGGAGATGTTATGGGCCAGAACTTGAAACAAGGTACTAAGTGGAACTGATAGAAACAATGTTTGTGTTCACACCTTTAGAGAGCTCATATAAGCAAGAAGCTCTTAGGGCCAGAGAGCACTCTGGGACAGACTCAGGAGCACTTTGAGAGATTGAGAGCCAGAAGCCCTCTCTCAGAGGCAAATCAGATTCATTCCAACTTTTACCTTGGTGCTGGCTGGAGACATTTGGAAGAAGAGAATCCGAAGCTGGCAGAGGCAAAAGATCAGCAGCAAGAGCTCTTGGAACCAAGAAGAGATAGGCCTCTAAGAAAGCTAACCGGGCCTCAGGAAGGAGATTCAGAAACCAGAGATAATAAAAGATTTGAAGCCCACTCTCAGAGGTGGAGTCAGATTCATTCCATTTTCCACCTTTGTGCTGGCTGGAGGCTGAAGGACAAACCTTTGGATTTGGAGACATTCGGAGGGAGGTCTTAGAACCAAGCAGAGCGATAGACCTCTAAGAAAACTAACCGGGCTATTTTGGAGGAAGCAATAAAAGATCTGAACTTTTAACACCTGGCTACATTTGGGGTGATTATTGATCTGAGCTGAAACTAAGGCTACCTCCAGAAAACCTTCCCAAGAAACCTTCACCCAGAGAGAACCATTATATTATAAAAAAGAAGCGAACACCACACTTACCAATGTGATACTAGGATCCTGGACAGTCTATGAAGGGGGGAAGCCTGAGCTGAGCCATGAGGCCCTTGGGCCATCCCAGGTTCATAATGTCTGGATCCCAGATGAGCCTCCATTTGTAAGAAACAAAATATTTTACCAAATACTCCACTGATTCACTGATGAATGCAGGAAAGATTTATTTTAAATTCCTACAAGAATGTAAAATAACTAAATATTATTATATAGACACACTTTTGAAACTCCAAAGGCAGTATTTTATTTTTTATTTTATAGTACAAGCCCTCCTCTGATTCCTCATTAATTGGATGTTATAGAAATTATACAATATGAATCTTCATCCCTCATTACATAGGCAGTCCTTCTCCCAAGGACTAGGCTCCCAAGTTTCCATTTTTTTCCCTGAGGCAACTGGGATTAAGTGACTTGACCAGGGTTCCACAGATAGGAAGTATTAAGTGTCTGAGGTGAGATTTTTTATTTTTATTTTTATAGCTTTTTATTTACAAGATATATGTTTCAGTAATTTTTCAGCATTGACAGTTGTAAATCCTTTTGTTCCAAGTTTTTCCCTCTTTCTCCCTACCCCTTCCCCCAGATGACAGGTTGATCAATACATGTTAAATATGTTAAAAGTATAAGTTAAATGCGATATATGTATACATATCCAGTTATTTTGCTGTACAAAAAAAGTCAGACTTTGAAATAATGTACAATTAGCCTGTGAAGGAAATCAAAAATGCAGGCAGACAAAAATAGAGGGATTGGGAATTCTATGTAGTGGTTCATAGTCATCTTCCAAAGTTCTTTCGCTGGGTGTAGCTGGTTCAGTTCATTACTGCTCTATTGGAACTGATTTGGTTCATCTCCTTATTGAAGAGGGCCACATCCATCAGAATTGATCATCATACAGTATTGTTATTGAAGTACATAATGATCTTCTGGTCCTGCTCATTTCACTCAGCATGAGTTCTTGTAAGTCTCTTCAGGCCTTTCTGAAATCATCCTGTTGGTCATTTCACAGAACAATAATATTCCATAATATTCATATACCACAATTTATTCAGCCATTCTCCAATTGATGGGCTTCCACTCAGTTTCCAGTTTCTGGACACTAGAAAGATGGCTGTGAGGTCAGATTTGAACTCAGGTTCCTCCTGACTTCAGGGCTGGAGCTCTATCCATTGTGCCACCTAGCTACCCCAGAGCTTACATTTTAGAAAGGGGGAAGCTATCAGAGCAGGGCTAAGGGCAAAGAACAAAAGATTCTTTTCAAATCTCAGGCCATCACTCCTGATTACAAAAGTGAGTCCCTGCCCTATACAAGCTTACATTCTTTTGGTGGAAGATAATCTCCAACCTTTATTATTCCTTGATATCCTTGGGGGTTTCAGGTTTCTGATTTAAATTTAATTTCTCCATTTGAATTTTTTTAACTGTGGAAACCAAAATGCCCATCTATTTCTCACAATTGCAATTACTCATTTGTTTAAAATGTATGAAGTCCTCTTTAGTTTTTCTGTCTTGAAGTTCTCTCTATTTATGCTCAGGTACTTAAACTTTATAAAACCCTTCCAATTTCAACATGTCTCCTTTACTCTTTTCTAATTTCTCTCTCTCCCGCACCTCCCCTTTCCCCAGTCAATTAGGGTTAAGTGTTTTGACTAGGGTCACACATCTAGGAAGTGTTTAGTATCTGAGACCAGAACTGAACTCAGGTCCATCTGAATTCAGGGCTGGTGTTCTATCCACTGCACCACCTAGCTGCCCTTTCAGTTTCTTTTCATTAAAATATCTATAAACACCGGTTCCTTTTTTCTCAGAACAATTGCTTTTTTGTTTTGTTTTGTTTTTGCCTTCCTTCCCTAGGTCATTCCTTCTTACTTGCTCTGTCTTTAGAATTCAGATTTTATGTTCTTTTATATAAATCCTTTAAGAAGTTAAATGAATTCTTGAAGTTTCTAGTCCTTCTGTTGAACAATAATATTTAAAGAAAAGGCTTAACCTTCTTTCCAGAAGTTCATGACTAACTCTTTTCAGGTAATTAGAATAGCTCTTAGTTTCTTCTTCAGTAGCCTAAATCTTGGCTTTACTAGCCACAACTAATTCATGCAACTTCCAAATCTTATCTCATCCTACCAATCTCTCCTCATTTCCTGATATCTCTGTTTATTCTGTTATGCCACAGTTTTCTTTTATTGTCCTGACTCAGTTTCCCTAATTATCCTGACTCAGTCCAGCCCTGGTTTCCCTGCTTCTCAGTTCTGCAAAACCTCCCCTCCCTCTTTATCAGAATACTTGCTAGAACATCAGAATGCCTCTCCCCATCCCAGGCTATTAGAATATCAGATATTGTCTTATCAAGATGCCTCTCCCTATGTCTGCGGTGCCTCCCTCTGATTATGTCATCCCCTCTCCAGAAGCTCACCCCACCCTGTCAGAATCCTGTTCCCACTCTCAGTACCCTGACTCCACCCCTGCCTCAGTCTACCCCCTGCATCTGAGCCACGTATATATGTCTGATCATCTGTATATATATATATATATATATATATATATATATATATATGTCATTGAGAACTGATTGTTTGCTGGATTCTTGGAGATGATAGTTTGCTCATTGGGAGCAAACATGGAACCATTGGTCCCAGTATATCTCTTCATTTAACAAATTATTAAATACTTTCTAATCTCTATCTTGCCCAGTTTCTCTGGCATTATAATTCCTTTCCAATAGCATGGCCTTTGAATACCTAAAGCTTACCATAGGCCATGAGAAGTGGTAGCTCATGAAGAGTTCAAGATCAATATTAATACTTGTAATGAAAAGTAACTGAGTTCCCACAAGGAAATGGAACTACTTTTATGAGATTGAGGGAAATGATTTAGAAATGACAGGGAAGATCTAAGTGTTTATTGCAGTTTAGCTTTTATATTCAGAAGTTGTTCCCATCCACTCACTCCCAATCCCATCACCTACCCCTTTCCTCAACTAATGAAATTTCTGGCTTCCTTCAAGTCTAACCTTAGGTGTTAATTTTAAGAGTGTCAATAAGTAAGAGTTTGATACCCTATATGGACATAAGGAGGGAAAGGAGAGAGAAAGGAAGGGAGAGATTAAAGAAAAGAGAAGGGAAAGGAGAAAAGGAAAATGAAAGAAATGGAAAGGGGAAGTGGAAAGAGTTTCCCAACTGACCAATTCCACTTGGTTCATAGTTGTCTACATGTTGTAGACAGTTTAGACTGCTAGCAGCTTGAGAGTAGAGACTATATTTTGCCTTCCAAAGTTATCTTGGAGTTTATTGACTAGATTTCTTTCTTAAGGACCATGCCTTAAATCAAAAGCACTCTGACTCTCATAGATTAGACAACATTAGGTACCAGACCAAACCCCCTAGTGGTGCTTATTTGGGTCCTAATTGACTCTGAGTGAATGCAAATAGCAGTCATTTCTGTTTTGGCCAGAAACCCTGAAAGTCTTCCCCCTTCAGATTTATTTATTTAGTTAGTTTTTTTTTTTTTTTTTTTTTTTTTTTTTAACTAGGTAAAAGAGGTCATTCCTTGCTTCAATTCCTACTTAGCCTTAATCACTAAATGGGTGTGGCTACAATCAAACTGACAAGTGTTGAAGACTAGCTTAAAAAGGCCAAGATTTTTACTGCATCCAGGGCCATCTTTAGTTGTCTTGATCTATATCTGACCATTGTCTCTAGCCTGCTCTGTTTCAACTTCAGCTATCCACAGGTTAGAGGCTGGTTCTGATCCAGTTGATATGATACAACATTAGGCAATTTGATTTCTAACTGAATAAAAAATATCAGAAACTTTCTGATTTGGGAAGGGGAGAGTGAATAGGTACAATTTTCTGGATTTAGAAAAGGAGGTGTCTCATTCCCATAGTATATGTAAATAATCAAAGGAACATGGATTGATCAGTATGGTGCCAGTTCTCAAATTGTCTTACCCAATTTATGAGTTACTTGAGATGTGAGAAAATTCTTTGCATCAGTCTTCAAATCTGAGTAAGTTTAGGTCCTTTATTCTCTAAGTCGCAGGTAGAGATAGTTCAGTTTCCCAGCCACACAGGGCTAAGTTCAAATAATGTAATATGGTCTTCTCCCATTTCTTACTGATGAGGTCTGGCATAGGGCAGAGAGTTGTGGGAACCTCTTCTGATTGGCACAGGTCCTTCGTTAAAAGAATTTGAGAACCTGGAAAAGTTAGACTGGCAAAAAGAAGTTTATTGTTGGATAGAAATCAGTTTGATAAGAGACTGACTTCTATTGTGTCAAAGTCCTGTTAGGGAAATGGAGTTTGGCACTGAGAAGAGAATACCTTCTTAGTGGGCAGGGTCTTAGCAAATTGCTTGAGGCTCTGCAAGGAGTGAGTTTAAGGAAACCTGTAATATGGGTAGCTGGGGGGCTGGGACAGCCTGAGCTAATCAGACCAGGATTTCTCAATTGAATGAGAAAGTAGAATTTCAAAAAGATCTATGGGAGTTGGTTTGCCCTTGAATAGTGTTCCTGAGAGGATGGGCCTTCTCTGTAGATTCCTTGAAACCCGGGAGATCCCAATCTCTCAAATCAAAAAAGGGACACAATTTTATTTTAAAGGGAACTGTTTCAGTAAAGGGACCATAGTTTCAGAGTGATAATCTTAAAGGGAACATGGCGTCAGTAAAGGGAACAGTTTCCCTTTCACTTCATTACCATTGAATAATATTTTCTCATAAGACAGAACTTGGACTATATTCATAATTCAACAGAAAGAGAATAGAGCTGACTTCAGAATCAAGTCCCAGTATGAAATCACTCTGGTTGAATGAATTCCCATAATTAATCCCTTGATGTCCTAATCTTAGGAGTAGACAATCATACTAGGAGAAATGGCAGTATTGATTTGATTATTTCTAGCATTGGAAAGAGACAGGAGTGGAAGGGGAAAATATATAGTGGTGAAGGTCAGGAAGAGATCCAGCCAAACTGATTTTGTTCAGTACTTAAAATAATTATTTGGAGAGCACTGATTTAGTATTTTTCACAGTCTAAAAAAAGTTCACTGATTTAATAAACAGATGTATTCATTTTTTTGATATAAATTATTTTCATTGTACATGTATAATTAGAGTAATCAGTGAAGATCAAACTATTATATAATTCAGTTTTGTGTGTGCACACTTTAACAGCCCAAACACTTCCTTTTTTGTTTATGTATATAAAACGTAAATAAATTAGGAATTATTTTCTATCTTCTTAGCACATAGCTGATCGTCAACAACTGACTTTTAAGGCTTTGAAGTATTATAAAAATATATTTGAAACTCTGCCTTTTGTAAATAGTCAATAACATGTGTGAAAATAGAATGAATAATCTCCTTGGCTTGAGCTAAACACATTTGAATTTGGGATGAGTATAATATATTTTTAAATTACTAAAATCATTATTTTTTCTTTGATATAAATTTGAAACAAATATGTGATTTTGGTTAAGAGATTTGAATTAGGGGGTCTCCAAAAGAAATATTAGTAAATATAAATTATTTAATGATAAAATCATAGAATCTTTGGAAGGCACCTTAGAAACAATGTCCAGTTTAGAGTCCTAACCTGTATAGAAATGTTATTTAGAAATTATCTCTAAAAAATAAGCATCCAGAGTTTACTTGAACGTTTTCATCAAAATTATATGACTAAATAGGAAAAGAAAGAAATATATAGTTTCTAACATGAAAGGTCACAAAATAATCTTTATTTTTAAAAATATGATTCCAGTCTGCCCTTTTCCCCATAATTTTACTATTCTACATAATTCAAACAAATTCAATTTGCGTTGAATAGATAGATTGCAATGTTGTAAGTAGTGTAAATAAGTATCTATGAAGCTCAAAAGAGATTTCTAATAACAAATATTTTATATTTTTATTAATATCATATTACATATACATTGATATTATATGTTAATTTTATTAATATTGTTCCTCATAATGAAATTTATTTTAGGTATTTTGGACAAAGAACTAATATGGATGATGGTTTTCTTTTTTTCTTTTTCTTTTTTTTATTATTAAAGCTTTTTATTTACAAAGCATATGTATGGGTAATTTTACCAACATTGACCCTTGCATAACCTTTAGTTCCAAATTTTCCCCTCCTTTCTCCCACCCCCTTCCTTAGCTGTCAGGTAGTCCAATACATGTCAAATATGTTAAAATACACATTAGATCCAATGTATGTATACATATTTATACAGTTATCTTGTTGCACAAGAAAAATCAAATCAAGAAGGAAGAAAAAAATAAACTGAAAAGAAAACAAAATGCAAGCAAATAACATCAGAAAGAGTGAGAATGTTACGTTGTATTCCACACTCTATTCCCATGGTTCTCCCTCTGGGTGTAGATGACTATCCATTAGCATTCCATTTTCCCAGTTGTTTAAATGGTTCGGAGAGAGCCTATAATGGGAAAATCAATATATAGTTCAAAAAGAAAAGAGATTAGTTTTTTTTTTTTTTTCTGTCTAAAGTCTATATGATCTCCCTTTTGGTCTCTTATCCATAAGAAATAATAGTGGACTCAAATACAAAAACAGTTAAGTTGTGCTAGTTATTAATGCAATGCTAACTACTTGGAAGATAGTCTGTAAATACCTGCCAGGGAATCGGAAGTTAAACTAAATTGAAAAACAAATAGTAGTTCTAATTACAGAAAATGAATTAGGTTTTTTCACATTACTGAAAATTTACTGAAAATGACAGAAATGACCAACAGAATCATATGTAATTAGAAAAAAAATCTTCTAGTTTTATGTAAACTAGCTGAATAGTGCAGCAATTAAAAAATTTTTTTTATAAAATTATACCTTATATAATATGACCCCAAGTGATTGTCATATGGATTGATTCAAAATTCAATTGCTTTAATGTTTGCCATTCAATCTGATTATGAGTATTTGTGTCTCTTTTGAATAAGATCTATACAGACTTTGTAGTTATAAAGATTGGAAGAAAGTGGCTTTTGCTTTCAAGGAACTTATAATCTAAATGAAAAACTACAAGAAAAATGTATAACACACACATAGAATACATGTTATAATTGAATCAGTAGAATGAAAATGATCCAAAGTGAGTTGAAAATAGATGCTTGAATAGATATAATGGGAGTTAAGAAGAAAGAAAATTGGAAGGTTGAGAGGGCAAAGGAGCAGGTATTGGATGCTGACAGACTATATTGAGAAAATAGCACTGGGATTGGACCAGAAGGAAAAGAAGGATTTTACCAGGCTAACAAACAAGTCGGATTTTACTCAGGGCTCAATGTGGTACTACTTAAGGCTTTTATAGTAGAGTAGTTTGCTCAGATTTTCACATTAGGAAAATTATTCTGGTAGCAATGAGCAGATGAATTAGAAATCGAGGTTGATTGGGAACCCTGAGACCAATTGAAAGGATATAACAATGGTCCAGGAAAGAGATTATGAGGTCTTGAACTAGGGTGGTAGTAACTAGGAAGTAAAGTAGATAATGAAGAAGAGAAGTATTAAGAAATTTCAATTGATAGGATTGTGGAGTGGACAAGGGATAAGGAGAAAAAGACTGACATGACTTTAAGATTCCATCAATAGGAAAAAGAACTGGAAGGGAGTGCTTGGGTTTTTGTCGTTGTTTCTTTTGGAAAAGAAAAACAAAGATGATTATTTTAGTTTTGTATATGCTGATGACAGGAAATACAGTGGAAATATTTAAGTATATTTCTGGAGACATCTAGGTGGCACAGTGGGTTGAGTACAAGATCACATTAAGAAGACCTGAGTTCAATGCTCAAAGGATTATCAAACTGTGCACATCCTTTGATCCAGCAATGTTTCTATTGGGCCTCTATCTCAAAGAGATCTTAAAGGAAGTAAGGGACCTACATGTACAAGAATGCTTGTGGCAGCCCTTTTCATAATGGCAAGAAACTAGAAACTGAATGGATGCCCATCATTCACTGGAGATGGAGCTGAATAAGTTATGGTATATGAATGTTATGGAATGTTATTGTTCTATAAGAAACGATCAGCAGGATGATTTCAGAGAAGCCTGGAGAGACTTACATGAACTGACAATGATCTTATGATAATTAGAAAATAATTGCAGCAAGATAATTGTATAAATATGTATATATACATTGGGTTTAACATATTTTTTACCATGTTTAACATGTATTTGATTGCTTGCCATCTAGGAGAGAGGGTGGGGGAAGGAAGGGAAAAATTGGAACACAAGGTTTTGCAAGGATCAATGTTGAAAAATTATCTTTGTTTTGTTTTGAAAATAAAAAGCTTCAATAAAAACATTTATTCAGAAAAAAAAAAAAGATCTGACTTCAAATTCATCCTCAAACATTTCTTAGCTGTGTGACCTTGGGCAAGTCATTTGACCACTCTCAAGCTCAGTTTCTTCCTCCTGTAAAATGGAAAAATGTGACTAATAAAAGTACTTACCATCCAAGGTTGTTGTGAGGATCAAATGAGATAATATTTGTGAAATGCTTTGTAAATTATAAGGTACTATGTAAATGTTAGCTATGTTTCCCTGAGTTCATTTTGGACTAAAGACCCCTTTCAGAAACTATGTGCAGAAAGATAATAGATAACATCTTTAGAATGGATATTATCTTCAAGTAAGAGCAAATAGGGAATATGTCAACACAATTTAGGAGAAAGGGGTGCAAAAGAAGACAGAAGAGCATATAGATTTAGATAGTAGAATGCTATATTACAAAATCCAAGGGATAAGAGAATATTTAGGAATTAGTCATAAGTAGTATTATGCTTCTTTGAGATAAAGTAGAAAGAGATTAAAAATGGTCTTCAGCTTTAGTAACTATTCATGGTAGAACAAAATTCAGTTATAACTTGTCCTTTGTTGAGTGAATCAATAAGATAATGCATATTTAGTTAGTTCTATGTGTAAAGTCAGATAGTTTTCATATTTATTCATTTTTAGCATAAATAAATAGAACCTTCCACTAAAGTTCTATTCAAATGCCTCATCCCAGCAAGAAGCGATCTGGCTTGCACATCATTGAATCAATACCTGACACATGTCTTGTGCCATGATGACAAAGCATACTCTTTTCACTGATTATTGATTGACTGAGAGTGCAACAATTAGAATAAAATTGCTGTCTTTGGGGAAGCTAAGTGGCACAGTGGATAGAGCACCAGCCCTGAAGTCAGAAGGATCTGACTTAATCCCAAATTGTCTCAGCAAAATAATAATAATTATTATATAATAATAATATTAATAATAATAAAAAAATTGCTGTCTTCTCCAGGTTCACTGGTTCTGGTTTTCTATGAAAATAGTTAACGCAGAGAACTTTGGGGGCTACTAGGAGGTAGGTTTAGAATTGAGGTGTTTAGCTCTTAGATCTTCAAGACACCCAGAAAAGTTTTGGGAGTCTAAGATAATAACCAGCAAGAGGAATCAAGCACAATAGTCATTGTTGGATGCATTTTTTTCTGCTTTACTTTCCTATTTATTAAAAAAAAATTAAAAAGAGATAAAAAATAGATGTAGTTCTGAAGTTCTAGTTGATGGAACTTGGGTGGGAATGCTACTTCTTGCAGATAGCCAGTGAGCACAATTCAGTTGTACATTTTGCCTTTCATAATGTCTATTTATTGTTTGGTTATAAATTCCTCCCTTCTCCAAAGATCTGATAGATCTAATGTGCTCATGGTATCACTTTTTATACCTAAATCATGTACTCATTTTCACCTTATTTTGGTGCGGAACATGAGATGTAGATCTAGGCCAAGTTTCTGATTTTCCAGTTTTTCCAGCAATTTTTGTGAAATAGTGAGTTCTTATTCCAGAAGCTGGAGTTGGGGACTTATCAAATAATAGATTGCTGTAGTCATTGATTATTGTGTTATGTGTATCTAACCTATTCCACTGATTCACCATTCTTTTTCTTAGCCAATATCAAATGGTTTTGATGACTACTGCTTTATAATATAATTTTAGGTCTGATACTGCTAGGGTACCATCTTTTGTATTTTTTTTTTTATTAATTCCCATGATATTCTTGATCTTTTGTTTTTCCAGATATGTTTTGTTATTATTTTTTTATTTCTATAAAATTTTTTTGACAATTTGATTGGTGTGACATTAAACTACTTGTTCAATTTAGGTAGAATTGTCATATTTATTATATTAGCTTGGCCTACCCATGAGCAATTGATATTTTTCCAATTATTTAATTTGACTTTATTTGTGTGAGAAGTGTTTTGTAATTGTGTTCATATAATTCCTGGGTTTGTCTTGGCAGGTAGATACCCACATATTTTATTTTGTCTACAGCAATTTTAAATGAATTTCTCTTTCTGTCTCTTGCTGATAGACTTTGTCAATAATATAAAGAAATGCTGATGATTTGTATGTGTTTTATTTCATATCCTGCAACTTTGCTAAAGCTGTGTATTATTTCTAGTAAATTTTCTAATGCTTTTTTAGGATTCTCTAAGTATATCATCATATCTGCAAAAAGTGATAGTTTTATCTCCTCATTGCTTATTCTAATATCTTTAATTTCTTTTCTTTTTTTTTTATTGATAAAGCCAACATTTTTAGTACAATATTGAATAAGTGTGGTGATAATGGAAACGCTTTTCTCCATTACAAATATTGGTGACTGTTGATTTTAGATAGATGCTGCTTATTATTTTAAGGAAAGCTCCCTTTATCCCTATGCTCTTTCATGATTTTTAATAGGAATAGATGCTGTATTTTGTCAAAAGCTTTGTCTGCATCTATTGAGATTATCATATAATTTCTGTTTGTTTTGTTATTGATATGGTTGGTTATGGCAATGGTTTTCCTGATACTGAAAAAGCTCTGAATTCCTGGTATAGATCCCATTTAATCATAGTGCATTATCCTATTGATAAGTTGTTGTAATCTCTTTTGTAATATATATATATTTAAAATTTTCACATCAATATTCATCAATGTATTTACATCAATATATCAATATACATCAAGACAGATTGGTCTGTAATATTCTTTCTATGTTTTAGCTCTTTCTGGTTTAGGTATCAGTACTATATTTGTGTCATAGAAGGAATTTGACAGGATTCCTTTTTTACCTAATTTTCCAAATAGTTTACATAGTATTGAAATTAATTTTTAAAAAAATTTGGTAGAATTCACTTGTAAATCCATCTGGCCCTGGAGATCCTTTTTTAGGGAGTTCATTGTTGGCTTATTTAATTTCATTTTCTAACGTGGAACTATTTATTTTCTTTTTTATTAATTTTTTTTTCTAAAATGGGACTATTTTTTCCTATTAATCTGGACAATTTATATTTTTATAAATATTCTTTCATTTCAATTAGATCATCCATCAGACTTGTTGGTATATAGTTGGGTAAAATAGCTCCTAATTGACTGCTTTAATTTCTTTTTCATTTGTGGTAACTTCACTTTATCATTTTCTATGCTGATGATTTGTTTATTTTTTTCCTTTTTGTAATCAAATTAGTCAAAAGTTTATCTATTTTGTTAGGTTTTTAAAAATAAATTCTTAGTTTTTTAAATTAATTCAGTAGTTTTCTTAGTTTCAGTTTTATTAATCTCTCCTTTGAGTTTCAGAATTTCTATTTTGGGAATTTTTAATTTATTCTTTTTCTAGCCTTTTTAGTCTCTTACTTCATTGAAAGATGATACTCAGTCTTGTTGGGTAGCTAATTTTTGGTTGTAACCCCAGGTCCTTTGCTTTCCAGAATATGGTATTTCAGGCCCCCTGATACTTTATTGCAGAAGCTTCTAGATCCTGAGTAATCCTGACTATTGCTCTTTGAAACTTGTCTGGCCAATTGCAGCATTTTTTTTTTTTCTTAAGGTTATCATTTTGGAGTTTGCAACAATGTTCCTTGAGATTTTCCTTGTGGAATCTCTTTTTTGAGGTGATCCATGGATTCTTTCCATGACTATTCCCCCTCTATTTCTAGAATATCAGGGCACTTTTCCTTGATGATCTCTTGAGGAATGCTATCCAGAATCTTTTCTTTTATTTGGTCATGGCCTTTAGGTAGACCAATAATTTTTAGATTGTCTCTCTTGGATCTAGTTTCCTGCTAAGCTATTTTTCCAATTGAGGTATTTTTACACTTTCTTCCGTTTTTTCATTTATTTTGTTTGAGTGATTCTTGATGTGTCCTAGAGTCATTAGCTTCCATTTGACCTGTTTTATTTTTAATGTGTGATTATCTTCAGTTAGCTTTTATATCTTTTTTTTTTTTTTCCATTTGATTAATTCTACTTTTTAAGGTGTTCTCTTCTTCAGTGGATTTTTTTTTTTTTTTTAACATTTGGCCTATTGTGGTTTTAAAAAAATTGATTTCTTCAGTGAATTTTTCCTTTTTCATTTGGCCAATTGTATTTTTTAAGGAATTGGCTTCCTTTTCCAGGCTGTTTGACTCTCTTGCATACTTCTCATTTCTTTTCTCATTTTTTCTTTTACCTCTCTTATTTGTATTTTAAAATCTTTTATGGGCACTTCCAAGAAGCCTCTCTGGGCTTAAGACCAATTCATATAACTCTTTGAGATCTTCTTTGTGAATATTTTGCTCCCATTTTAGTTGGTGTTTTGGTGTTTTCTGTCACCATAGTAGCTTTCTATGTGCAAAATTGTTTTCTGTTTCTTGCTCATTTTCTTTCCTTTTTGTATTTCTTCTTTTGTCACTTTTATGGTCAAGCTCTGCTTCTGGAGTAAAGGAGATGTTGTCCCAAGCTTTCTGTGTAGCTTTGAGCCTTGGCTTTGAGCACAGGGGTTCCTTGTGTTTGGTGTTTTACTCTCAGCAGGGGGTAGCTTTGCCTGCTTTTCCCAGGGAAATAGCCTGATTTTCCAGAATTTACCTTTTGACCTAGGACTAGAAGATACTCCACTGGTCTGTTCCTCTTATTAGTCAGGACTGATGATCTTAGTTGGTGATCTGCTATGTTTAAGACTCTCTCACTGTATTGCCCAGACTGTCTGAGCGGGGCTGTGTATCCCTTTTACTCCACTGAGACTGATCTTTCTTGAAGTATTTACAATCTGTCTTGAGCTGGAGAGTGATTTCATTCCATCAGACTTTGTTCAAAGGCTTGGTTTCTTGTGGGTTCCCTTCCTAGAAGAGCTTGAGCAGCTTCCTGGCTTCACTATGCTATCTTGGCTCTGTCCTGAAACTCCTTTGAATAATTTCTTTTATATGTATAATACATTAAAAGTATTTCCCTTCCACAGATATTTTGGAAATTTCCTAAGAAAATCTAGATAGTTCATCACAAGATCCATGATTTCTTCAGTAATATAGTCCTGCTTATTTAGATCATGTACTTCATATACCTTAACAAATTGGTGTTCTAGTTCTAAATTAGTGGAGGCTGGCCCTAAAATGAGAAGTATGTAGATAATTTCTGTTATGTCATTCCTTGGCTCAAGAATCTCATGAGACTTCCAGTAATCTATGGAATTATGTCCAGACCACTTATTTAAGTTTTCCAAACCATCTAGATGATTCCCTCACAAGTCTATTGGAATTGGTCTGAATCACCTCATTGTTATAAAGAGTCAACTCCGTCAGAATTGATTATTGTATAATCTTGTTGAAGTAACTTCCTTCTAAATTGACATCCACCTTGCTACTGATTATTAACCCAATTCTCATAGAGTGCATGTCTCTCCATCCATACAAAAATAATGAGAAAAAATGTTTTTATAAGATTTGTATATGCTAGTCCTATGAAATTCTACCAATGTACCTTGTCAAATAAAGAAAAAAAGTTAACCTATAATGACATGTTCTTAATGAAGCCATACTGATTGTTTGATTCAGTCATCTTCTTGAATTCTAAATGCTTGTACAGCATTCTTTTATGTTCTATATTTTTGTGGGGAATAAAAATCAAGCTCACTAAGCCTATAGTTTACAGAATTTGCCCTCATTTTTTTTTAAACTGGAACAATATTATCATTAGACAGATATATATTATCTGTTATCATTAGACAGATATATATTAGATCCCAAGTAGAGGAATTTAATCCCTGAATATTAAAAAAAAGTTCTTGTAAAAAATCACCCCTAAAATAATTCTATGATCCAATGAACACTATAAAATCGAAGCTATTATGTTTTAATAATTTAAATAATGACTACTTATACATGGGAGTTATTCTATCAAGTAAGAGGTACTAGACAATTTATTATTCATTAATGTAATGAAACATTACTGTCATATGAGAAATTATGATAGGATGAATACAAAAAAGAATAGCAAGTCTTAGATGACCTGATGTAAAATGAAGTAAGCAAAACTAGAATTATCACATACATAAATCAAAATGGAAAGAACATCAGCAATGGTAACAAAAATCAAAACTGACCCTTGCTTGACTCCAAAGAAGGGATATTAGGTGGCACCTACCTAGGAATCCTTTACATATGTGGAGGAATATTATACAAAATGTCTGACTTCTATAATGTATTACTTTGTTTTGCTAAACTCTCCCCACCTTTGAAAAATTTGTTACAAAGAGTAAAAAGGGATAACCTGGGAAATATGGCTGATATAAAACCAAATGATATCTTTTTTTTTTTTTTTTCCTGAAGCAATTGGGATTAAATGACTTGCCCAGGGTCATATAGCTAGGAAGTGTTAATTGTCTGAGGCCAGATCTGAATTTAGGTCTTCCTGACTTCAGGGCTAGTGCTCTATCCACTGCTCAAACTGAATTATACCAATAAAATTTTAATTTTTAAAAAATATGAAACATAATACAGCATATTATTTTGAGGATTTTTAAGGGATCACTTTCAGAAATACTACAGCTTCTTCAAAAATTACCTTTAAAGTTATCAATGGAACACAGTATTTTGCATGAGTTTTCTTTTTCTTTTAGTCCTGAATAAAAATACTTGAGTAGAGACACTTCTTATTTCTATATTAATAGTTTGTTTCTTTTTCACTATAATAATAGAAGTCTTGATTCATTTGACAATAATCATAAGATCATAGACTATTTTCTTCTGGAGAATTATCATAGCATAATACAGATTTTCACTTTTGATGAAAATTGTTATTTAAAAAACTTGGTAGGTGTTATTAGACTAAACTATTTAGTGACCTATTTAATCCCATGCTGAAAGCTTTGTAGACACTGTGACTAGCTTGGCTGAACTTTTCTGTTCATTAATCTGCTCAAATACAATTTGAAAATCTCAGGAAAGTTGCATTCAGGGGTCAGTTTGAAAGTGGGAAAAACTTTAAGAAAATTTTAAAGCTTCAATCTAGGAAATAAATTGGGAAAGTATGTGTGTGTGTGTGTGTGTGTGTGTGTGTGTGTGTGTGTGTGCGCGCGCAAGCGCGCGCGTGTCTGCTCGCCCCTTGTGAGCGGGCCTGTTGTACCTCTTGGGCTAAAGCGAAAAGAGTGATGAATGTTCTGGTGAGTACTCTAGCAACAGTTATTGATGAGTCATAAAACTGCTGCTAGATATCAAAGAGTGGTTTAGTAATTTAATGACAGTAGAATTAATTGGTCATTTAAGCATCTGTAGAATAAGAAAAACCTTTTACTTCAGAAATTAACGTAAAAATATTGCCTTCAACTTTGATATAATTTTATGCATTTTGACATAAGCTCATGGTACAGATTTTCAAAAGTAAAATCAACTTAGGCAAGCACAGGGGGGTATTTCTTACCCACCCTATTTCTTTCTTCTTATACTCTAAGAAATACTCAGAGAACAGTAATAAGGCATTAGATACATTCGAATCAAATTGAAAGTACATATAATTTCAATTAAGGAAACTAATAGATTCTGGAAATAACTTCCTATAGTGTAAAGAGTAGAGACATTTTGTTTTTAAAAAAGGTATCTTGGTGTTCATAAAGTGCTTGGTATCTCATAAGGTAAATTTGTGTTTTATTCACTGTGTGTTGGAAGTAGGGGTAAGGCAGAATCAAAATCATGTCAGATAAAGAGCTATTGAAGAAATAATGGTATATCCTGTTCTTAGGAGGCACATGATAGTTATCTTCTGGGATTTTAAAAGCTGTCAGAAGGAAAATGAGATTTGTTTTTTTTTTGGTGCCAGAAGGCAGAAATAGGATATGTGGGTATTCATGGCATAGAGGTAGATTTCAACTCTAAACTATTAGAGTTATTCAGAAATGGAACAGGATGTTTCATCAGGTTGCAAATTCTCTACTTTTGTCAATCTTTAAGCAGAAGTTAGGTAAGCATTTCTTTGAGATTTTGTAGAAGACACTCATATTTAGTTAATAGACTGGGTTTGATAAGCTCTTTAAGTTTCTTCCAACTTGGATGTTCAACTATGTTGCTTAAGTTGTTAGCAGTTTAGACTGATGCTTTTAAAGTACAACCCTTTATTCACTTTATCCCTGCTGAAATTCTGAGGACAATCTTTTATTATTTCTTTAAGACTATTACCAGTGCTCACTAATAGCCCATAGATTTGATGTATTAGCATTCTTCTGTCAACTCAAATATGAACTGAATTTGGATTTGCTCTAAAATGTCAGCATTCCTTATCATAAAATGGAATATATTTTAGTATTTTTCTATCGCCTGTATAGGTGTTCATGCACTCATTTTGCATTGTAGTCTCATCTTACTTTTAGAGGAAGGTAATATATTATCTGTCAGAATTTCATCCTAAGATTAAGAAGTACCATCCCATCTAAAATTATAAGATAGTTATAAATGAGATTTGGATTTTTTGAATAACTGGTCATAGGGTCCTAGTTTTTCCATCTAAACTCTGTGTTCTTTGAAGGTCTTAGAGAAACTTTGTTAACTCTATTTAGTGAGAATTAGCACCTCTGGAATGAGTCCTTTGGTGTCCACATTCATTTAACTCTTGTCTGTGGATGCAAGAAGCTGTATTATGCTCGACAACTCTCCTGGCAAACTGGCTTGTCAGGTGAACTAAACCACAACATGACCCTCAGTACCTAGAATGAATTCTGTACCTTGTAGGTATTTAATGAATGTGTATTTCTTTACTTTTAAAAGAGAAAGTATCATTAATATTGAAGGAGAAATTAGATAAAATGCATAAAAAGAATGGAAAATGGTTCTAAAATTTTAAGTTTTTTTTCAAAATTTCTTTGACTTAGTAAAATTAGGCGGTCCATTTCTGTTTCTGGATTTATAAAATCTCATTGTACTTGAAATATGTTGTGTACAGGATCTGTTTTTTGAGTCAAGATTCTGGTGAAAAGGATCAAAGAAAGAGTGAATCAGTGGAAAGGCTTCTGGTTTGGAAGTCAGAGGACCTGAGTTCAAATTTGACCTTTACTATTTGTCTACCTAGTAACTTTGAGCATGTGATTTAATTTTGAAGTTTCCTCCTCTGAAAGTGTTAGATTGAATGACTAATGGGATTTCCAATATCTCTGAGATTCTAGGATCTTATGAATGTAGGACTTTAAAAGAGGAGATACCTGGGCATGAATCCTGTCTCTAGTACTTAGTGGCTGTCATCTTGTAAAATGAATAAATTGTAAAAACGGAATAAATTGTGGTATTTACTTAGCAGAGTTATGGGAATCTTTTCTTCCTCCCTCTATAGTTAGTCCTCAATAAAGAGCTCCAATGTGCCCCATTAGAAACTAGAGTCATTTTCTGTTATCCAAGGGGTTGAGAAGATTCTTGCCCAGGAAGAAGTAAAAATTCACAGATGAAATATCTGAGTTCCTCTGAAGTCCTTTGAAATTTGTAATGTAATGTGATAATGATAATGATAGCATTTATATTGCACCTTAAGGGTTGCAAAGGGCTTTATAAATATGATTATCCATATAAGGAAAGTGAGATATGCAACTGTCAAGAGATTGACTCAGGGTCACACAGATAGTAAGAGTCCATAATCAAATCTGAACTCAGATCTTTCTGAATCCAGGTCTAGTGCCCTATCTACTAGGCCCTCTAAATATGATTTAAAGATGAAGTCTAAGAGATTATAGTTCATTACCTAAGACTTCCTTTGACCACAGAGAACCCACTTTTAAATGTGTACCACAAAAGTATCAGTAATAGCTATTATCTGTTCATACTTTTTTTTCTATTATTGAACTTGAGGGATGTGGGAAAAGTCCAGAAGATTGTTTGTTAAGCTTAAGTATTTTTCTTCCCATTGATATTTTCTCCCATATGCATATTTAATACATTTTTCCTTTCTTGTTCTTTGGTAAAGGTAATTATGTTTATTTTCCTTATAAAAGTGTTTTTATTGCCTTTATGCAACTAAACCACATCTATAACAAATCAATATGAATTTGTAATGACATATAATTTTCTAATTTTGCATATGAAGATTCACTCCCTCTAATTTATCTTTGTTATAAGACAATATACATTAAAAAGGCAGTATTCATTTCTGATGGATTATAAAAAGTGTGTTTTTTGCCACAATTTGTGAAAAAGCAATCCAGAGAAAAGAATGGACACAACACTCCTTCAAATGTAGCTGATTCATCCCAGAAGACTGTTATCTGGCAAGAGGAACACTTTCAAGTAAAAGATTATTGTGTTTTTTTGAAATTAGAATCTATGCTACCTATCCCACTTGGCTATTACGAACAGAGGGCTTTGTAAATCTTAATACAATCAGTTAACCATAGATATTTATTAAGCACATACTGCAAGCCAGACCTGGTGACAAAAATACTAGATTGAACCAATTCCTATGGTGGGGTAGCTCATATTTTAACAGAATGTACTATATAAATGTGTTGTTTATTATTCTTCAGCAATCATTTGGGCCAGTCCTAGCTTCAGGAATAGTAAGTACACACTGAACAAAACTTTGGAAAAAGCAATATCTGTGTATCTCAATTTTTGGTTCAGAAAATATGATTATTCTACTGGTTCAGGCAGGACAAACAGGAGCAGGCAAAATTGCTAATAAGGCACACTTGGGATATTATTTTTTTTCCTATAATGATGACTTGCCTCATACATGTTGATGTTCTGTGCCTTGTTGCTTAAATCTATGGAATGCATCTCAGAAGTTCATTCACTTAGTATTGCCCTATATGCAACATTTCTCCCTATGTCCATGTCAGTTTTATTAAAATCTATTTGGCATTCTCTGGATTGTGATCTCTGGTTTCCAAGGTGACAGCTAATCTGATCCATTGCAGTGTGTTTGTAAGCTATTGGCTAAAGTAGTTATTATTATTTTAGCACTTCAGTGAAGGCTCTTTGGATATAAAATTGTAATGCTGGAGAAACTGAGGCATGATAGAAATTAGAGAGTTTTTAATATTTTATTTGGGTTTCTGAGAGGGAGAGATAGTCTGAAGGCAGAGCAGAATCCATTCTGCCTCCAGGGCTGATTTGGACTCAAAGAATCTAGCACTGAATGTGAGATTCCAATGATTTTTATATGTGGCTCTAAGCCATCAGGGGAGACAAAGGCAAGGGGTGAAGTCCAAACATTGATAAACAGTGGGAATTTCCAGGCAGGGACCATCAATTCGGTTCTGACAGGTTGGGGATAGGACCATAAATTCTGATAAACTGGGAGTGAAGGGGGTAGTCACTGGAGACAGAAAGTCTAGAATTTAGAGATATGAAAGCATATCTCCCAGTAACTCATCTGCAATTTCTGGCTCTACAAATGCTAATGGTCAGGGCTCCCAGGCCTAATTATCTCAGTCCTAATGGTCAGTAAAGGGGATTACAACCAGGGGGATTGAGGCAGAACAATCTAGAGAAACTGAGGCAGGAAAATAAAAGGAAACTGTGGCACAACAAAATAATGGAACTCTTGAGTGTGATTGTTAATACCTAAAGTCATCAAGTCAGACCCTATCATTTTTGCACATGAGGAAAATGAAGTCCATGATATCTCTGGATATCTACCTACCTTCCTACTTAAGCAAGGTAGGAAGTAACAGGATGATTGTAAATCTTGATTGCTTGACTTCCATGTTCAATATCCTTTATACTTTAACACATTCCCTCAAAGTCAATAAGACCTGATTTCAAATCTGGCATTAGCTATATGACTGTTAAGTAGTCTCTTTATCTCCCTAAGATTCATCTACAAAATTGGTATAAGAATTCTAACCTCATCAATTGTTGTGTGCCTCAACAATTTGTTTATCTGTTTAATGACAATAATATACACATACTAGCTCACAGAGTTAAGAGAAGATCCAAATAAGGTAATTGTAGAAAGTGCTTTGTAAAATTTAAGTTGCTACATAAAATTCAGTTGTCATTTCTGGAAAATTTCTAGATACTAAAATTAAAGAGCAAATGAAGGCTTCCATAATAAGTGACAAATAGTAAGGAAATGAATAGTGTATCTTCCTTTTTAAAATAATTTTTTAAGGGCATTTGGTATTTTTAATATGGTAGAATTTGCTGTAATTTCATGGATTGAACATATCACATGTAAAGCCATGGGAAATGTGTTGCTGGACACTATTTGTACCTTTATTCTTCTTCTGTAGTAAGTGTATTCCACTGGGTCATGAATCAGAGTTGAAAATAACTGTGCCTAAAATTCTGTGTGGATTCAGTGACGAATGGACAACCTTGTTAGTCTTCTTCTGTTCTACTCTTTTGGTCAGTCTTCAAAAATTACACTTCTTTTTTTATCTCTGTATTTGCTTAAAAAAAAAAAAAAACCAAACAGATTCTAGCAAAAAACAATCTTAACTGTTGTATTTTCTTTCTGCAAAGAGAATATTTTCACCCAAAGGTAAATGTCAATGAACATTTATGTGATTATTTTATTACAAAGGAAAGAATATATTTTTCTGCCTGCAGAAATGGATCTTTTAGCAACCCAGGGATAGACTATTTTGCTTAATTATTGACTTCTCTGCGTTATGCAGAGTCCATTATTCAGTGTCCTGGGTCAATAATTTTAGACACCCATGATGATGAAAGACTTTTTTGATCAGATGTACTGCTCTCAAACTGCAGGTATAAATATATTTTTTTGTTATCTGCATTATGTTTCTTTTTTCCCTACCACCTCCTTCTATCCAATGTTTTTTAAAGCTTTAAAAATCTTTTCCATGTCCTAGTTTTACTTTAAAACTGACACCCCCCAAAATAGATAATCCCCTGTGGCCATTTGGAATAACATAATCAATCAGGTTTTGTGATAAGCAAATAAATTAGAGACTGCTCTTTTTTTTTTTTTTCCTGACATTATGTTGAAGTCAGGTTTTGGTTTTTTTTTTTAAGCTAATCTGCTCACCACATGTCCATTTTTCCATCCAATTAGTGATACGAAATGTTCAAAAGAATGTTTCTTTTAATTGGGAATAGAGACAAGATGAATACTTGCATCTTTTACTATCCTTTATCACTTAAATATCCTAAAATATTGTGTTTTTTATTAGAAATATCTTTAACTGTTTTCGTTAAGACAGATAATGAATTCCTGCTCTCTTCATGTGTATGTCTAATGGCATTTCAGGGATAATTGGAGAATGGTTATATTTCTTTCTATATCTGTTGGGCATAAGTAATATTTGGCAGATACTGTTTCCTTTTATTTTGGTTGTAATTTTTCTTCATACCTGGAAGACATAGAAAGGATGAGCTTTAAATGTATCTTTCCTCACCTCCCTCTATCCTAAACTTTAGATTATACTGCAAGAGTCCAGGCAATTTCTTACATTCTCATTCTTCACTCTATCCCATAGTAGATACAAATACAAAACTTTTTGGTAACATAAGCAAACGCAGGTTTGGAGATATAGTTTCAACATAGATTTTTTATGAGGCAAATTCCCCTTTTTCTTATTTTAAGCATCTCTGGTTCTAACAAACTTATGCCTATTAAATAGTTAGATACAGAATAATTATATTTCAATTATGAGAAGAGTTTTTTAGCTGATTATATTTCAAAGTACAGAACTATTAAAAACCACTTGTATGTTGAAAAGGGGTTTAATGGTAGGGTTGACTTTAGAAGTCACCTGGTACAATTTCCTTATTTTAAAAGTGAGGAAAATGAGATCCTGATAAGAGAAATGACCAATGCTGTATGTTCCCAAGTAATTGTCAGAAATGGTCCTTATGGTACAAATCTATTGTCCCTGTTTCCTTGTACATAGTGGGTATTCAGTAAATTCCTGCTTTGTTGGTTATCCATAAATGTAAAATAAATTGAAAGCCAACTCTTATTTGAGATGCCTATATTATTCTGAGAATACTAAGAACCTTTTATCACTAAATAAGGCAGGTCAGGTATTCAGTGGCTCATATCGATGCATTTTCCTTTTGTGGTGTTTGCTTTTTGTTATTTGGGCTGGAATTCCTTCTATAATTGGTAGAAGAACCAACAACAGAAACTTCTCTTTTGAATCTGATAGTCTCTCATGGAGAAGCTTAGAAAATAAAGGCATTTCAGGAAGCCATTTTAATTAGATGTCTTCTAGATCCACTTGAAGTTCAAAATTTGATTGACTTAATGAAGAAATAAAATTAATCTCAGGTTAATGGAGGTTCATAAAAGTCTCTTAAAGAAAATATTCATTCAATAAACATATTAATTAAGTGCCCATTATATGGTTCAGAGGCAACAATGAAAGAATCCTTACCTCCTAGGAACTTAAATTCTATCAGGTGAGACTAATACATGAACAACTAAATTCAAATTTTAAAATAATCTGAAAACTATTTCTTATTATAGAAGGTTCCTATCTTTGTACAACATTGGGACTATTGATACTTTTTCCTTGCTTTTGCTAAATGAATGAACCATTTCTATTTATGATTATATATTTGTGAGAAAATAATTGTAACTATAATTTATGTATTCTGAATTCTAATAAGCAATTCTTTTTGGTGATATTTGTTTTCTGAAGGATCACTGCTTAGTTGAACTTTTTTTATGAAATAAAAAAGTTTACATCTTTCAAGTGGGTTAACTTGGCAGTAATGAAAAAAAAAAAAAACAAACTATAGGTTGTGGTGGAATACTTCCACCCATACTTACTAAAATTATTCAGTTTCTTATCTTGTTTTAAGTTCCGAAATAAATTACATAGAATCATTAGGGAGATCTTTGATATATATTCACTAGTCATTCAGGCTTTAATAGTCACATATATTTTCAAATTTAAAACATTAGGTAATTCATTATGTAGTGGTTGGAAAAAGTGTTTTGTTGAAAGTTAAAATAATCATCTGTATTGTTCAGAAAGCAGGTTTAATAGTAGTCATAGAAACAGGAAGAAACTTCAATTGCATTACACTGAAAAGTCTGAAATGGGAAAGAATTTTCTAATTGATGGTGGTTTGAAACTCATTTGTAGCATATTATATAAAAGATATAAATTAAAAATAACATGCCCTTTTTTAGAGCAAGCCCTTAGATTAGGATTAGTTGAATTAGTGTATGAGAAACACTTTATAAACCTTAAGAGGTTATAAATGTCAGCTATTATTACTATGAATAAGTCTTAAGCTGAAAGCTTTCAGAAGATGATTTTTCCGAATCTGGGAGAAATTTGCTTGTTGCTGAAATAAAGGACAAATGTTGTCTTTGCTTAATTATGCATAGGTAAGTTTATAAATCCACTTGCTATAATACATGGTTTTCTGCCTGTGCCTTTGTTATTTCAGTGAATTTATGTTTTCTTTCATGTGGATATATCCAATAATGGTACAACTTATGGCTTTTTATGACTTGCCTTCTTATACTTATTTTCCCATAAATAATTCATGCATGCTCTTGACATCGTGTGCATACCAATGAAACAAATGAATTAGTCATTGGTTGTTCTTTGGTCTCATAACCTTCTTTCCTTGTCTTTTTTATTTAAACATTCATTCTGAAAATTTTGAATATGAATTATCTCCTTCCCTCTAGCCTCTCCACCATCATTAAGAAAGCAAGCAATATTATACCCACTGTACATGTAAAGTCATATAAAACGTTTCTAAATTATCTATGTTTCAAAATAAAAATGCAAGAAAATATAAAGAACAATATGCTCTGATATGTGCTTTGAATTCATTAGTTCTGTCTTTGGAAGTGGATAATATATATATATATATATATTTAGTGTGAGTCGTTTGCAATTGTTGTGATTCATTGTATTGATCAGAGTATCTAATTATTTCAGAGTTAATCCTCATTACCATATCACTGTTATTGTGCACAGTGTTCTGGTTCTATTCATTTCACTTGACATTAGTTCATATAAGTCTTCTTAGGTTTTTCTTAACTTGTTCCTGTTGTCATTTCTTATAGCATTGTAGTATTCTACCACATTTTTATGCCACAACTTGTTCAGCCATGTCTTTCTCCTTTTTGAACATACATTTCTCAGATGGTCTTTTCTACATAATTTTTGGTTGTAATGCAAGGCAGCCTACTCTGAGAAACCTCAAGTCACTCCATTCTTATCTTTGGAGACTATGCCATAATTATATGACATCACTGGAAAAATGGTGAGTCCAGACTTGAATAGGAAAAAAAAAAAGGAGGGGGGATAGATTCCATATAATTAATGTAATAGTGTAATTAATTAATGATGTTAAACTCAAATAGAAATAGATCCCTGAAGGTCACATAGAGACTTAGAAAACCATAAATTAACACTATTTTATATTATATTTTTATTTATTTTGTTAGACATGTGCCAGTTACATTTTAATTTGGTTCTAGTTGCCCTGGCACTAGAAGCTTGAGTTTAAGTTTGACACATCTTTTTTTTTTTTTTTTTAAATAATACATTAGTTTAATTTGCTTCGCTCAGAAACCAAGGCCCATCTTTTGTTTAAGAATAATATTCTGTACATATCAATGGATGAAAATAAAAATTTATCGAGCTCAGTCCTGGAGCTGTTAATATCTCACAGAGCTAAAAGGAATCTTGGAACTTCTATTCAAATTATTTTTTATAGATAAGTAAGTGAAGGATTAGAGAAACTTATTAATTATCATAACTAGTTAGTGGAAATGCTTTTTTGATGGGAAAATAAATTTCTTTGAATTATCAACTTAGTACCAGCAAATATATCTTAAATATGAAAGTAACAACATTGTTACAAAAGGGCACTGAGCTTGAAGACAGACTACTCAATTTCAAGTAAGAACTCTCTTGCTTCTGCAAATTTAGGCAAATCACTCGCTTTGCAGATGCCAAAAGTGAAAATAAGGGATTGGGAGTGTATAATTTCCAATGTTCTTTCCAGTTCTAAATACGATCCAACAGTCTCTTGGTTTGCTATTACTGACATGTTATAGTATGGTATAGGTCCTTTTTTACACTTTTCTTCACTATTGCAATATCAGGACTTTTCACTTACTTTCTCTCCTCTAATTCATTAAATAAATTAATTGAACAAACCTTTTATGAAGCAAAACAAAACTTTTATAAAGCAATATAGCCCTGTAATAGTTGCTAGGGATACAAAGATTTAAAAAAAGGATAAAATTCCTAGGTTCATGGAACTATTATTTTCTAATTTGATGAGTTCGACATGTATATTATTGGCTTTAAGAACTTGGGCTTTCATCTGTGATCTGCCACTTACTTGCTCTGTGACCTTTTTAGACTAGTGGGTGTCCTGCACAACCTCTACGAACCTCTATATACATTAGGTGCTCAATATTTATTTTATTGGCTATTGCATTATTTATTTTTTATTTTCAAAATATTCTTTTAAAAAATTTGTAATTATAGCTTTTTATTTACAAGTTATATGCATGGGTAAGCATTGACAATTGCAAAACCTTTTGTTCCAATTTTCCCCCTCCTTCCACCCACCCTCTCCCCCAGATGGCAGGTAGACTGATACATATTAAATATGTTAAAGTATATGTTAAATACTATATATATATATATACACACATATGTCCATACAGTTATTTTGCTGCACAAGAAGAATCGGACTTTGAAATAGTGTACAATTAACCTGTGAAGGAAATCAAAAATGTAGGTGGACAAAAATAGAGGGTTTGGGAATTTTATGTAAGTGGTTCACACTCATTTCTCAGAGTTCTTTTGCTGGGTGTAGCTAGTTCAATTCATTACTGCTCTATTGGAACTGATTTGGGTCATCTCATTGCTGGAGATGGCCACGTCCATTAGACTTGATGATCATATAGTATTAAGTATATAATGATCTCCTGGTCCTACTCATTTCACTCAGCATCAGTTCATGTAAGTCTCTCCAGGCCTTTCTGAAATCATCCTGCTGGTCATTTTTTACAGAACAATAATATTCCATAACATTCATCTATCACAATTTATTCAGCCATTCTCCAATTGATGGGCATCCACTCAGGTTCCAGTTTCTGGCCACTACAAAGAGGGCTGCCACACACATTCTTACACATACAGGACCCTTTCCCTTCTTTAAGATCTCTTTGGGATATAAGCCCAATAATAACACTGCTGGATCAAAGGGTATACACAATTTGATAACTTTTTGAGCATAGGTCCAAATTGCTCTCCAGAATGGTTGGATGTATTCACAATTCCACCAACAATGTATCAGTGTCCCAGTTTTCCCACATCCCTAACAACATTCCACATTATCTTTCTAGCCAATCTGACAGGTGTGAAGTGGTATCTTAGAGTTGTCTTAATTTGCATTTCTCTGATTAATAATGACTTGGAGCATCTTTTCATATGGTTAGAAATAGTTTCAATTTCTTTGTCTGAGAATAGTCTGTTCATATCCTTTGACCATTTATCAATTGGAGAATGGCTTGATTTCTTATAAATTAGAGTCAATTCTCTATATATTTTGGAAATGAGGCCTTTATCAGTAAAAATGTTTTCTGAGTTCAAAATATTCTTAAATCGTTAGATTATTATTTAAGTGTTATTAGCTTGTTATTAATTTTTATTTATTTTTTGCTGAGGCAATTGGGTTAAGTGACTTGTCTAAGGTCAGAGAACTTGGAAGTGCTAAGTGTCTGAGGCCAGATTTGAACTCAGGTCCTCCTGACTTCAGGCTTGATGCTCTATCTACTGTGCCACCTCATTTCCCCTTGTCATTAAATTAAATTAAAATTTTAATAAAATAGATTGATTTGGGGTCTACCCTGGACCAGACTCCTTAAATGACCAATGGTGAAAGCCATAATAGTATGCAAACTATGCTATAACACAATGAGTTAGCATTCTTTTTCTTTTAAAAGACAAACTGAAAATGTTTAACAGTTTATTTAAACGCAATTCTCAAAACAGCCTAGTGAATCAGACCTCCATTGGTAAGCAAAAGGATCTCAAAATAGGTGTTGAAATATAACAGGCAGTCTTTAGTTCTCTCCTCAAACTGTTGGAAGTATTCCTTTCTTTTATCCTTTATGAACCATCCATTTTTATTTGTAAATTAAAGCCAGAAAATTAAGATTACATTTGTAGCCAAATGTTCCTGATTTTATAATTAGTAATTATAATATCATTATGTTGTTAAGTACCAAATTAATAATATATTATTAATAACTGAATATTATTAATATTCTGAATTTTATAATTCTGAATTAATTACTGAAAGTTTAATATCGCCACCATCAGAACAGTCCTTTGAGCATGACTGGGCTTTTGTGAAGTCTCTATTAAACTCTAATACTATTTCCTTATTTGCTATTTAATTTATTCTTTTAGAATACAAGCTTTTCAAGAACAGCTAGCCTATCATTCTTTGTAGCTCTTGAATTTCTTACAATAATTTTCAGGAATTAGTCAAGACAAGCACATTACTTTTATTGTTTATTATTTTGGCAAGGCAATAGGGTTAAGTAAATTGCCCAAGATCACAAAGCTAGTAAGTCTTAAGGATCTGAGGCTGATTTTGACCTCAAGCCCTCCTAAATCCAGGACCAGTGCTAAAACAAGCACTTATGAAGCCCTTCAATATATGCTACATACTATGGTTTTTTTCTTTAATTGATAAATTATAATTTTAATGTTTGCATGTAACAATAAAAAACACTTATGGTTCTACTAAAGCTTGACAATCTTACATAGCAGAAAAAATTTTACAACTGCATTATGTTTTGCATAGACGCTTATTTGTCTTCTACATATTTAACATAGTTACAGCTGTATTGCACAGTTCGATGGTACAGTCTGATGGTACATATTTCTGATGGTATAGACATCAGAAAGATTCATCTTTATGAATTTAAATGTGGCCTCAGATACTCACTAGTATTGTGGCGGCTGTTTGCCTCAGTTTTCTCATCTGTAAAATGAGCAAGCCACTCTGTTATCTCTGCCAAGAAAATCTTAAATGGACAAAATTGAAACTACTGAATAATAAAAACATTAAAACTCTCCTGGTGATTAAAAGACAAAATAAAATCAAGCCTTGTCCTCAAGAAACTTTTTAAAAAAGATTCTTTCAAGCAATGTTTTATTCTATAATAATAAAGATACTATTTATATAACATTTCAAAGTTTGTTGATTCCTTTTCATATATTGCTTTATTTGATCCTTACTACAAATTTATAGCCTACAAACTTGTTGTGAGCTTTTTCTTCTCAAAACACAGCCAGGTGATAAAAGTTCAGATCTTTTATTATTTCCAATATAGCCCGGTTAGCTTAGAGGCCTATCTCTCGTCTCCAATATAGCCCGGTTAGCTTAGAGGCCTATCTCTCTGCTTGGTTCCAAGTGTTCTCTCCGAATGTTGCCAAATCCAAAGGTCTGGTCCTTCAGCCTCTGCCTCTGCTTTCTTCAGCCTCCAGCCAGCTCCAACTCTTCATGTCATTCCGGTGAAATCTCGACTTGTAGCGTCTTCACTCTCTAGAACTCCTTCTACTGGCCCATTGGCCTATTTATGCTCCTTCCAGAGAGAGGGATTATGGGTTTTCTCCCATAGTGCTCTTTGGCCCAAAGAGCTTCAAGGGAGGTATGAACTCATTGAACTCCAATGAGTAAAGGTGTGAACACAAGTCTTGTATTGATTAGTTCTACTTAGTACCTAGTTTCAGGTTCTGGCCAAAACATCTTCTTGTAAGATTAGATCAACTCTAATTAGTTAGCAGTTAGTAAGGATTCCAACACAAACTCATACTAATTTTTACAAATCGGAACATTTAAGCTCAGAGTGAGTTAGTGTTACATGAGTAGCAAAGCATCTGACATAGCATTTGAACTTAGTTTTCCAGTTTATCCTTCTACCTATTATACCACCCCATCTTTCTATTAGTCTAAAAAGCTTGACCTGGGCAAAGATTTTACCTAAATTTTCTATCTGTCCATTGCATAGCAAAAAATGTCCTGCACAGTTGATTGCAGTGCTCATTAAAAATTGCACTCTGATAGACTTCAGATTGGAAATTCATATTCTATTGTCCAAAAAACTGAAAAAAATGTTCAAGGTTTTTAAAAAATTAAAGATTGGAACAATAAAATAGCTTTTAATAGACAAAATTAGATCAAAGTGTTAAATAGATTTACATTTTGCAAGTTCATACATATTTTTTATAAAGCTTTTTATTTTCAAGACATATGTACGGATAATTTGATGACATTGACCCTTACATAGCCTTGTGTTTCAGACTTTCTCCTCCTTCCTCTCATTCCCTCCCCTAGATGGCAAGCAATCCTATATATGTTAAACATGTTAAAATATATATGTTAAATCCAATACATATAAACATATTTATACAATTCTCTTGCTGTATGAGAAAAATCAGATCAAAAAAGCAAGTAAATGAGTAAGAAAACAAAATGCAAGCAAACAATAACAAAAAGAGTGAGAATGTTATGTTGTGATCCACATTTAGTTCTCTTTCTGGGTGTAGATGGCTATCTTCATCCCAAGATCATTAGAACTGCCATCAATGTTGAATTGATCATTGTATAATATTGATGTTGCTATGTACAATGATCTCCTATTTCTGCTCATTTCACTTAGCATCCAGTTCATGTAAGTCTCTCCAAGCTTCTCTGAAATCATCCTGCTGATCACTTCTTACAGAACAATAATATCCCATAACATTAATGCACCATATTTTATTCAGCCATTCTCCAACTGATGGGCATCCACTCAGTTTCGTTCTTGTGAATACAAAAAGGGCTATCACAAACATTTTTGCACATGTGGGTCCCTTTCCTTTCTTTAAGATCTCTTTAGGATATAGGCCCAATAGAAACACTGTTGGATCAAAAGGTATGTATAGTTTGATAACTTTTTAAACATAGTTCCAAATTGCTTTCCAGAATGGTTGGATGTGGTCACAGTTCCATCAGCAATGCATCAGTGTCCCAGTTTTCCCACATCCCCTGCAACATTTGTCCTATCTTTTTCTGTCATCTTAGCCAATGGTGTGTAGGGATATCTCAGAGTTGTCTTAATTTTCATTTCTCTGATCAGTAGTGATTTATTGCACCTTCTCATATGATTAGAAATAGTTTCAATTTCTTCACCTGAAAATTGTCAGTTCATATCCTTTGACCATATATCAGTTGGAGAAGGGCTTGGAGTCTTATAAATCTGAGTCAATTCTCTATGTATTTTAGAAGTGAGGCCTTTATCAGAACCCTTAAATGTAAACATCATTTCCCAATTTATTGCTTTCCTTATGCATTAGTTGTTTTGTACAAAAACTTTTTAACTTAATATAATCAAAATTATCTAACTGGTGTTTAATTATTAGTTCTAGTCCTTCTTTGAACACAAATTCCTTCCTTCACAGATCTGAGAGATAAACTATCTTATGTTCTTATTTGCTTATAAGATCACTCTTTATGTCTAAATCATGAACCCATTTAGATTTTATCTTGGTATGTGGTGTTAGGTGTGGGTCGATCCCTAATTTCTTTTATACTAGTTTCCAATTTTCCCAGCAATTTTGTCAAAGAGTGAGTTTTTATCCCAAAACTTGGGATCTTTGGGTTTGTCAAACATAGATTGCTATAGTTATTGACTATTTTGTCCTGTGATCCTAACCTATTCCACTGGTTGACTACTTTATTTCTGAGCCAGTACTAAATAGTTACTTTATAATATAGTTTTAGGTCTGGCACAGCTAGACCACCTTCATTAGCATTTTTTTTCATTAATCCCCTTGAAATTCTTGATCTTTTGTTCTTCCATGAACTTTGTTACTATTTTTTTTTTTTTAGATCTGTAAAATAATTTTCTTGGGAGTATGATTGATATGGCACTAAATAATTAAATTAATTTAGGTAGTATTGTCATTTTTATTACATTTGCTTGGCCTACCCATGAGCACTTGATATTTTTCCAACTGATTGGATCTGATTTTATTTGTGTGGAAAGTGTTTTGTAGTTGTGTTCATATAGTTTCTGACTTTCCCTTGGCAGATAGATTCCCAAATGCTTCATACTATCAACAGTTATTTTGAATGGAATTTCTTTTTGTATGTCTTGCTTCTGGCCTTTATTGTAAATATATTAAAATGCTGATGATTTATGTGTATTTATTTTGTATACTGAAACTTTCCTAAAGTTGTGAATTGTTTTTGATAGTTTTTTAGTTGATTCTTGAGGGTTCTCTAAGTATACCATAATATTATCTGCAAAAGGTGATAATTTGGTTTCCTCATGACCTACTCTAATTCCTTTAGTCTCTTTTTATTCCCTTATTTTCAAAGCTAACATTTTTAAACAATATTGAATACTAATGGTGATGGCGGGCAGCCTTGTTTCATTCTTGATTTTATTGGGAATGGTTCTAGTTTGTCCCAATAAATATGATGCTTGCTGATGGTTTTAAATAGATGCTACTGACCATTTTAAGAAAAAGTCTATTTATTTCTGTACTCTCTAGTGTTTTTAACTCTCTATTGTTTTAAAGTGGCTATTAAGATAATCATATGATTTTTATTAGTTTGGTTATTGATATAGATGATTATGCTAATAGTTTTCCTAATATTGGACCCATCTAAATTCCTGGTTTAAATCCTATTTGGTCACTGTCTTATCCTAGGAATGAATTTCTATAATCTCATTGCTAATATTTTATTTGAGATTTTTGCATCAATATTTGCAATGTTCTTATTTTGGTTTTCTGCTGATCTTGGGAGCAGCCTTCTTTTCAGTTCAGTAATCACCACAAGAGTAGCCAGGGGTTAAAGTTCAAATCCTTTATTATCTCTTTCAAAGTCTTGCTCCTTTTCCTGGGGCCCAGTTAGCTTTATTAAACATCTTCCAGAGTCTTAGTTTCAGTGGAGAAAATGCAAGAGACAGCCTGTCACCAAGGTGATGTGAGATGGGATGAATGAATCTGAGTCCAAGGGCTTGTCCTTTGCCTCCAGTCCGCTTGTCTTCCCTAGCTTTCAATCTGAGCTCTCTCAGTCCCCTAGTAGAGCCACCGGGAAACTGATTGAAGGTAGAAATGAATTTCCTTCCTTGGTTCTGAGAGTTGCAGCTCCCACCTGTCTTCTTTGCCTTCTGAATCTATTTAGTTGATATGTTTATCCCAGTTTATCCCAGTTTATATGTTCTACAGTGAGTATAAACCAGTCATTATATCACTAGGAAACCATTATTTGTTGTAAGATTAAATCAATGATACTAAACTTAGAGAACTATTAAGCATCATGCTAAATTAGATAACCATTGTCTGATCAATTCCACTGAATTAGCACCTTGTAAGAATCCTTGTTTCAAGTTCAGAGTTCTGGCCCATAACAAATATTCATTAGGGAGATTGATCTATAATTTTCTCTCTCTGCTTTCATCCTACCTGGTTTAAGTATAAATACCATGTCCTTGTCATAAAAGGAATTTGATGGAGTCCTTCATTTCTATTTTTCCAAATAGTTTATATAGTATTGGAATTAATTGTTCTTTAAATGTTTAGTAGAATTCACATGTAAATCCTTTTGGGCCTGGGGATTTTTTCTTAGGGAGTTTGTTGATGCTTGTTCTATTTCTTTTTCTAAAATGGGACTATTTAAGCAATTTACTTTCTCGTCTGTTAATCTGGGCAATCACTTAGGTTATCAAATTTATTGGCATAAAGTTGGGCAAAGTAATTGCTAATAATTGCTCTAATTTCCTCTTCATTAGTGGAAAGTTCTCCTTTTTCGTTTTTAAGAATAACAACTTGATTTTCCTCTTTCTTTTTTCTAATCAAATTTACTAAAGATTTGTCTATTTGGTTGGTTTTTTCATAAAACAACTCAGTTTTATATATTAATTCAATTGTTTTCTTACTTTCAGTTTTATTAATCTCCCTTTTTATTTTCAGAATTTCAAATTTGGTATTTAATTGTGGGTATTTAATTTGTCTGTTTTCTAGCTTTTTTAGTTGTAAGGCCAATTCATTGATCTTCTTTTTCTTTATTTTATATAAGTAAGCATCTAGAAATATAAAATTTCCCCTTATACCCATTTGGATGTGTTCCACAAATTTTGGAATGTTTTCTCATTATTGTTATTCTCTTGGATTAAATTTTTGATTGGGTCTATAATTTGCTGTTTTACCCATTCATTATTTAGGATTAGATTATTTAATTTCCAATGAACTTTTTGTATATTTTCTCCTGGCCTTTTATTGCATGTAATTTTTATTGCATCATGATCCCAAAAAATGCATTTATGATGTCTGCCTTTCTGCATTTAATTTTGAGATTTTTATGCCCTAATACATGGTCAATTTTTGTATAAGTTCCATGAATTGCTGAGAAAAATTAAATTGCTTTCTATCTCCATTCAATTTTCTCCAAAGATCTATCATACCTAACTTTTTTAACATGTTTACCTCCTTAACTCCTTTCTTATTTATTTTGTGGTTCAATTTATCTAGTTCTAAGAGAGCAAGGTTGAGATCTCCCACTAGTACAGTTTTGCTGTTTATTTCTTCTTGCATCTCTCTTAACTTCTCTAGGAATTTGGATGCTATATCACTTGGTGCATATATGTGTAGCATTGATATTGCTTCATTATCTATCTTTAGTAAAACATATTTTTGCTTTTACTTGATCTGAGATCAGGATTGCTATCCCTGCTTTTTTTTTTTTTTTTTTTTTTTTTACTTCATCCAAAGTATAATAGATTCTCCTCCAACCCTTTACCTTTACTCTGTATGCATCTCTATGCTTTAAATGTATTAATTGTACACATCATATTGTAGATTCTGGCTTTTAATCCAGACTGCTATCTGCTTCTTATGGGAGTTTTATGGGAGAATTCATCCCATTCACACTCACAGTTAAAGTAACTAATTCTTTATTCCCTGCCATCTTATTTACCCTGTTATGCTTTTCTCTTTCTTTTCTCCCTTCCCTCCTCATCTGTATTTTGCTTTTGATGACCAGCTCACTCAACCAGCCCTTCCCCTTTAGAGTCCCTCCTCCCTTTTTTCACACCTTTCCTCTAATACTTTTGTTTTCCCTTCTATTAGTCTTTCCATTTCTTTCCCTTTTCCCCTTCCACTTCCTTATAAGGTGAGACAAGTTTCTCTGTGAAACCAAATATGTCTGATATTCTCTCTTTGAGCCAAATCTGAGAGTAAGATTCACATAAGGATCATTCCCCTCCCTTCTTTCCTTCAATTATAATATATCTTCTTTGCCTCTTCATGCAATGTAATTTCCCTTATTTTACCTCTTTTTCCAATATGATCCCCTTTTCACTTTAGTTTCTTTCATATTACCATAATAAAATCAAATTATACTTGCATTCTCTAAGTATACCCCTAGCAGAAATATAGTTCTCAAGAATTCTTTCCTTTTTATCTTTTTATGTTTCTCTTGAGTTCTGTGTTTGGAAATCAATTTTTGTTTAGCTATGTTCTTTTCATTAGAAATATTTGAAATTCACCTATATCATTGAATGTCCATCTTCTTTCCTGAAAGATAATGCTCATTTTAGCTGGATAGCTCATTCTTGGCTGTAATCCAAGTTCCTTTGCCTTTGGAAAAATCAGATTTTAGGTCCTTCAATCCTTTAAGGTGGAATTTGCTAGATCCTGAGTAATCCTAATTGTGGCTTCTTGGTATTTAAATTATTTGTTTCTTGCTGCTTGTAATATCTTTTCCTTGATGAGGTAGTTCTGAAATTTAGCCATGATATTCCTTGGGGATTTAATTTTATGTTTTCTTTCAGATCACCTCCTGATCTGAAATTCTTATAATTACCATTTTTCCATCTGATTCTAAGATATCAGGGCAGTTTTCCTTCATGATATCCTGTAAGATAATGTCTAGGTTCAGCAAACTCTCTCCCTCCCCATTTGAAACAGACCCTTTCTGAAGTTCTTCCAAGGAATCTTTTTCTGGAAATTTGTTGTGCTCCACATATCTGTGTGTTCTTTGACTCTTAAACCAACTTAGATGCCTAATCTCCTGTTGGTTTGATAGAAGGTCAGGAGAAGTTAGCGAAAGTTGTGTCTGCTCTTTGCCATTGTGGCTCTGCCCCCATACATTCTTTTCAGTTATAAAAGTTAAAAAATAGCGATTTATGATTTCATGCTTCTTTCAATGTCATAAAAGTTGAAATCATAATTTCATATGTCTTTTAAGGAAATAAAACCTACTTGAACAGATTTTACATGTAAATTAAGTCAGGTTTCTTTTCTTTTCTTTTCCCCTGAGGCAATTTGGGGTTAAGTGACTTGCCCAGGATCACACAGCCAGGAAGTGTTAAGTGACTAAAGCCAGATTTGAACTCAGGTCCTCCTAATTTTAGAGCTGGAGCTTTATCCATTACACCAACTAGCTGCCCCTTAAGTCTGGATTCTAAACTACATTTAGTGTGTTCACAATGGATTGATTGAGAGGAAAGGATTTACATGTCAGAAAGCCTTAAAAAATTATTTAATCTTTATTTGCCCTACTGGAGAAGGAAATGGCAAATCACTCTAATATCTTTGCCAAGAAAAATCCCACAGACAGTATAGTCTATGGGGTAATGAAAATTGGACACTACTGAATGACTAAATAATAGCAACCACAAAGACTTGTAGCAGAAGAATTTGTCCACAATTTTTTTGGACAAGGTTTTCTAGATACTGCTATTTATTCTTCTCATTTTGTTTCTTATCTCAGGAATGTCACAAGTCTTCCTTTAACACTGTTATTTCATGAGTCATAAAGTCATGAGTCACTCATTTCAAGAGTCAGGTCAGATTAATATAAGCAGAAGACAGACTTTCAGTTAATCTAAAGTTATAGGAAAAATGACACTAAGTCCTGAATAATAAAAATTAACAAAAGGAAAAAAAAATTCCATTGGAAGGGAAATAATTACAGTGACTAGTATAGAACCTTCCCCCTTCCCCAAACAAAAGCAATAATGAAAAGCTGTGAATCACATGACAACCATTTGCTTTCCATCCTTATTCTTTTACTGAGACTCAACATTATATCCCATCAGTGTTCCAAAAGAATAAAAATTCTTTAGGACAGATTTCTAAGTTAACTAAATCACAATTCTATAAAGACTTAAGATGAATAAATTAATATATATTGAATAAATTAATATACATTGAAGATGTTAAATTTCTCAAGTAATTTTTTACTTTTTGTTTAATAATAAATTTTATGAATGACTCCCATTAAAATGTCATTTACCAATATGTATATGCAGTACATATTTTTTTTTTTTTCTGTCTAATGAAAGATTTTGTATTACTGACTAGATGAACCAGAGACCATTTGTTCTTGGTTTAAACACAGAAGTTATGTCATGAGCAATGGAAAAGTTTTCTCTTGGCTATTCTAGCCCTATGTGCTCACTTTTATTCCAGAGGGACTTTTACTGGAGGCAAGAGAGTGATTTAATCTCCACACTCATTTAATCCTTGGCATATTTCCTAAGATGTACAATTGTAAACATGGTTTTTCAAATGGCAATAACTTTCATCAAGTGTCAACTACAGCCAAGATTTGAATAATTTTGTTTCTCAAGATTATTCCCTAGAGCTATCCAGCTGGTATGCTTGAAGTCAGTATCAAATTGGAATTAAAAGAGGGGGAAAAGTGATTCTTTTTTTTTCACCATATCCACATTTTAAACATTTTAATTTTCATTCTGAAAAAAAAAAGAGAAAAGTTTCCTAAAGGAGAGACACATAAGGGAAATATTTCAGTTTCCACAATTGCTAATTGATTAAGCACACAGCAATTTTTGAGATCTCTGAGTTTTTCCAGTTGCAATGATAGTAAGCCACACATGTACAATAAAATAATACCATAATTGTGTGTGTGTGTGTGTGTGTGTGTGTATTTAGTAGTAGAAGTGATTTGGATAAAATGATCTCTGGATGATGCTATCATTTCTAATATGTAACATTTTCCATGTTTTCTTGATTCTATCTTTGTAAACATATCTCATATATGCATCCTTTGCTCCTTTGAAACTACTACCACTTGTTGCCTTAATTGCACTCTTCTACTTGGAGTACTTTTAGGTTTTTCTTAACTTCACCTTGTTTATCATTCAGCTATCAAAATGATTTTCCTGAAGCACATGTATTACTAAGTTATTCATCCCTCTCTTCTATCCTCTCTAAAAACACCAGTGGTTCCACATTACCTTCAACATAAAACATTAAAATATTCTGTTTAGCAATTAAAGGCTTTCATGAGCTGCTCCTTTTCTATTTTCCCTGTTTTCTTAGATTATACTATAGTCCACTTCTTGTCAGAGAACACTAATTCCCTTGCTGTTCCTCATACAACATACTCCTAAATTCTTGCATTTTCATTGTCTCCCATTGTTGTGATACTGGAGCCACCTGGCTCTTGTGGCTGCTGAAGGTCTAACTCAGACCTGTAGAATGGATCTCTTCATGTGAGTGGATGATGATGATACAAGAAGACTGAGAGGTAGTTGCTGTTTTCTGATCTCTCTCCTTTTTCCTCTGTCTCCAATTTATTTCATTCCCAGTCTATAAGCAACCTCTGTGTTAGTAAAGACTGCTTTGCAATTCCTTCAGATGTTATGATTCACAGCTGTGGAGGCTTTCAAAGAATTGACCTGCCCCTTCACTTAGGCATGGTCCTTAACATCCCATATATAGAATTTTCTTTCCTTTTCATCTCTGCCTCCTGATTTCTTTTAATTATTGTGTAAATTGTGTAAAATTCCACATCATTCAAGAAGGGTTTCCCAATCTTCTTTAATTGATAATATCTTCAATTCGTTCTGTATATATATATATATAAATATTCAAACAAGATATATACATACACACATATGCATATTTATGTATGTATATATCTTGTTTGGATGTTATCTTTTCCATAATATAAGCTCCTTGAATGCAGGGGCTGTTTGTTTTTCTTTCTTTCTTTCTTTTTTTTTATTATAATTTTTTATTTACAAGATATATGCATAGGTAATTTTTCAGCATTGACAGTTGCAAATCCTTTTGTTCCAACTTTTTCCCTCCTTCCCCCACCCCTTCCTCCAGATGGCAGGTTGACCAATACATGTTAAATATGTTAAAGTATAAATTAAATACAATATATGTATACATGTCCAAACAAGTATTTTGCTGTACAAAACGGTTCGGACTTTGAAATAGTGTACAATTAGCCTGCGAAGAAAATAAAAAATGCAGGTGGACAAAAATAGAGGGATTGGGAATTCTATGTAGTGGTTTATAGGCATCTCCCAGAGTTCTTTCGCTGGGTCTACCTGGTTCAGTTCATTACTGCTCTATTGGAACTGATTTGGTTCATCTCATTGTTGAAGAGGGCCACATCCATCAGAATTGATCATCATATAGTATTGTTGTTGAAATATATAATAATCTCCTGGTCCTACTCATTTCACTCAGCATCAGTTCATGTTTCTCCAGGCCTTTCTGAAAATCTGAAATCATCCTGCTGGTCATTTATTACAGAACAATAATATTCCATAATATTCATATACCATAATTTATTCAGCCATTCTCCAATTGATGAGCATCCAGTTTCTGGCCACTACAAAGAGAGGTGCCACAAACATTCTTGCACATACAGGTCCCTTTCCTTTCTTTAAAATCTCTTTGGGATATAAGCCCAGTAGTAACACTGCTAGGTCAAAGGGTATGCACAGTTTGATAACTTTTTGAGCATAGTTCCAAATTGCTCTCCAGAATGGCTGTATGTATTCACAATTCCACCAACAATGTCCCAGTTTTCCCACATCCCTCCAATATTCCTCATTATCTTTCCCTGTCATTCCAGCCAATCTGACAGGTGTGTAGTGGTATCTCAGAGTTGTCTTAATTTGCATTTCTCTGATTAATAATGACTTGGAGCATCTTTTTATATAGCTAGAAACAGTTTCAATTTCTTCATCTGAGGATTGTCTATTCATATCCTTTGACCATTTATCAACTGGAGAATGGCTTGATTTCTTATAAATTAGAGTCAATTCTCTATATATTTTGGAAATGAGGCCTTTATCAGAACCTTTGACTATAAAAATGTTTTCCCAGTTTATTGCTCCCTTCTAATTTTGTCTGCATTAGTTTTGTTTGTACAAAAACTTTGCAATGTGATATAATAAATTTTTTCTATTTTGTGATCAATAATGATGTCCAGTTCTTCTTTGGTCACAAATTCCTTCCTCTTCCACAGGTCTGAGAGGTAAACTATCCTATGCTTTTCCAATTTATTTATAATCTCATTCTTTATGCCTAGGTCATGAACCCATTTTAACCTTATCTTGGTGTATGGTATTAAGTGTGGGTCAATGCCTAGTTTCTGCAATACTAATTTCCAGTTTTCCCAGCAATTTTTGTTAAACAGCAAGTTCTTATCCAAAAAGCTGGGGTCTTTGGGTTTGTCAAACACTAGATTATTAAAGTTATTGGCTGTTTTTTTCCTTTGAACCTAATCAGTTCCACTGATCAATTAGTCTATTTCTTAGCCAGTACCAAATGGTTTTGATAACCACTGCTTTATAATATAATTTTAGATCTGGTACAGCTAGGCCACCTTCATTTGATTTTTTTTTTTTCATTAATTCCCTTGAAATTCTTGACCTTTTGTTTTTCCATATGAATTTTGTTGTTTTTTTTTAGGTCATTAAAATAGTTTTTTGGGAGTCTGATTGGTATAGTTGTTTTTCTTTCTATTCTTAGTGCTTAATACAATATTTGTCACAGAGTAGAGATTTAATAGATGTTTGTTGATTTGATTTTATTTGACTTGCTGTGTAAAAAAAGAGTTTCCTAGGATCAAAAAGATCATTTAGATTACAGGGGTCCTCAAACTATGGCCCACGGGCTAGATGCAGTAGCTGAGGACATTTATCCCCCTCACCCAGAGCTATGAAGTTTCTTTATTTAAAGGCCCACAAAACAAAGCTTTTGTTTTTACTATAATCTGGCCCTCCAACAGTCTGCAAGACAGTGAACTGGCCCTTATTTAAAAAGTTTGAGGACCCCTGATTTTAGAATCTGAATTTTGCATTATTCTTTCTTTAAAAATGAATCTTAAGGTGAAATAGCACTGGACCTGTTCCTTCCCTGATTTAGTGCTAGATCCAGGTTTCAAAGAATACTATGAAGTAGAATTTGACAGATTCTGAGAAGGAAGATCTTTTCTGGAAGAATCTGGTAGTCATGGTTGCCATTTGTGAATGAATGGAAAGACGAGTGGATATTACCTAATTGAATTTTGTAATAGGAGCTAAGTTAAGTTTTCTTTTTCATGTTGGTTTACTTAGGAATTGTGAAATGTTACCTGCATCTGAACTCCTCTTAGTTGTAGGCCTTAAATAACTAAGTTTTCTCATTGAGAAAATTTTAGGAATGTCTTAAAAAATCCTAGGTAGGAATAAGTGCCTAAAAGAATGAAAGTTGCCATGGAGAAAGGGAAGCAAATTGAAAATGCAGGCATAATATGAGTTATGGGAAGTTAACCATAACTTTTCTACAATTAAATTGTAGAAAATTAATGGAATGAGATTGAATTTATTTGTATCTCAGGGAGCTGTGAGGGGAAGGTTGTTATAGCATAGCGTCTTTGCACTGAATAAAGGCTTTACTTATTTCCTTCTGCTAAACTGGGGGAGAGAAATGCACTTAGTCCACCTAAATTTGCAATTTTCCTTTGAGCATTTGTGAGGAGAGATAGTTTCCATTTAATTTTTTTTTCCTGTGGAGATATTAACAGTTCCTTAGATCCAGCACATTAACCCAAGTGGAACATTTTTGTCTATCTTTTCCATTCAACATTTTTCATTCTGTGTAACTGATCTTACAAATTTCAACAAATTCACTATCTTACATTCAAACCCCAAGCTTGATATTCATCCTTCACCTTGCTGTTTTGCTCTTTCTTTGCTAATTCCCATTCTACTTTTTTGGGTTCTTACAATTTAAGTCTTCCCTCAATTCACCTAACAATTCCCAACTCTGGTTTTTAATCTTAACCCAAGGTGTAACAAATTAATTGAAGTTCTCAAGGATAAATTAAGGAGGTGGACCTAAGATGGCAGAGTAAAGGCAGGAACTTGTCCAACCTCTTCCCCAAACTATTATTCCTTTAAATAATGACTATAAATTTTTCGAGTATTTGAACACCCCAAAAGACTCAGTAGACCATTTTCCAGCCAAAAGCAAATTAGAAGCTCAGTAGAAAAAAAGTTTGTAATACCAGGGTAGGAATCCAATGAGCAGTCCAGGTGTAGGACACACAGGTGCAGTCCTGGATCTATCTCCAGTATAGCCCAGCCCAACCTCTGAAACAGAAGCAGTACTGAGGGCTTACAGAGGTCTTAGCCTAGAGACACCAAAGAGAACCTGGAAGGTCATCAGAAAAGATCTGTGGAACCAGAGTGGGAGCCCAGTGCACAATACCAGTGCAGGCCTGGCCCCAGCCACAGCTTCCCTCAGCCTAAGCCCCAGCCCAGATCCCAGTGTCAGTGAGATGGGATCTCTGAATCAGCAACAGTGCTAGAGGCTTCTATACCTCTCAGCCCCAGGGACAACAGGGAGGACTTGGAAGGTCAATGGAGAAAGTTTGTGGCAACAGGGTGGGGAATCTGCTGTGCAGTCCCAACACAGCCCCAGTCAGCACAGCCCCAGCCCCGGCCAATACATTGGGTCTTACACTCTAGTGGGGCAGGAACACACCTAACAGCTCTAGGACAGAAAAGAATGCTTATTGTCAGATTCCTACAAGGATTTCTGAAAACAGTTGCATAAAATCCCAGAAGCTTGGGACAGTGCACCCTCCCCACTGGAAACAGAGCCCTACTTCAACAAAGTCAAAAACAGAGTAATAGGGTTGGAAAATGAGCAGAAAACAAAATAAATTTCTGATCATTGAAAACTATTATGGTGACAAGGAGGATCAAAACACATACTCAGAAGATGATAGCAAAGTTAAAGTCTCCAAGAAAAATAAGAATTGTCCTCAGGCCATGAAAGACATCAAAAAGGGACTTTGAAAATCAAGTAAGAGATAGAGGAAAAATTACGGAAAGAATTGAGAGAGGTGTAAAAGGAAATACAAAAAACTAATAAGGAGAAGAATGCCTTAAAAAGCAAAATTAACCTATTGGCAAGGAAGTATAAAAGCTCGCTAAGGAAAATAATTCCTTAAAAAATAGAATTGAGTAAATGAAAGCTAATGACTTTATGAGAAATTAAAATACAATAAAGCAAAATCAAAAAATGAAATAGAAAAAAAATGTGAAATATCTCACTTAAAAAAACAACTGACATGGAAAAGAAATTCAGGAGAGATAATTTAAAAATTATTTGTCTACCTGAAAATCATCATCAAAAAAAAAAAAAAAAAAAAAAAAAAAAGGAACCTGGATATCATCTTTCAAGAAATTATCAAGGAAAACCAAGGTAAAAGGAGAGAGAATAAATGGGGGGAAATACAATTAGCAATAGTAATTGTTAAAAAAAAATCTGAAGCAACTTTCTCTGATGGAATATTATTGTCCTCTAGGAAATAAGGATCAGGATGTTCTCAAGGAAAAAAAAACCTGGAAAGAACACCATAAACAAAATGAAATATACTGTATACAAAGTAATAGCAGTGTTCTGGGATGACAAGCTGTAAATGACTTGATTATTTTCAGTAGTACAATCATCCTCAACTACTCTGAAGGATTTATGATGAAAAATCCTATCCATATCCCAAAGAAAGAACTGATTTTGTCTGACCACAGATTGAAGTATTTTGTATCTCTCTCTTTCTGTCTCTGTCTTTTTATTTTTAACTTAATTTTTCTTGACAATTTTTATTTTCCTTAAGTTAGGAGATTTATGTTTTCTTTCACATCTTGACTTTTATGGAAACATTTTGTATAATTTCACATGTGATTTCTTAATTGTGAGTGGGGATAAGGAAGAGAACATAGAACTCAAAAGTCTTAAAAATAAATGCAAAAAAAAATTGTTTTGAATGTAACTGGGAAAAAAACACTAACTAAATAAAAAGGAATTGATTACTTTTCTTTTTCCTCCTGCTTTCTCTTCCCTTTTTCTCCTTTCCCCTTTACTTTTCCTTTGCTCCCTTGTCATTTCTTGTTCATCCATTTTCTCTTTTCCTTTTCTGTTTCTGAACTGAGATAGTTTATCCCTCTGTAGACAACCTAGGGGCCCTCCACTACTGAAGCTCACCATAGTGGTGTCAGGCAATTCAGATACTTAATTCACTTTAGGCCTAATGAAGCTCAGAATTTCCAACTTAAGGGATCGACCAACCTCAGCACCCCCCATTACATGATCATAATCATGTGCCAACTAGATCAATGTAATCTATTTTTTTAAATTTCAAAATGGCATGTTATTTTCTTAAACATTTATTATTCTAATGAAAATATAAATACATTTATTTAAATGTATTTTAGAAATGTGTGAAGCAATGTTTTGTGGTAAACAGAATGGGAAGACTTGGCTTCGTATCTTGTCTCTGAGACACAGTATTTGTGTGACTCCGGGCAAATCATTAATCTCTTGGTGTCCCAGGTGATATCTAAGACTACAAATTAAAGTTGTTATTTGTCCTTTGTTCTGGAAAAGGAGTTTGACATCTGAGAAGTGATGCCCTGACACTCAAGCCATTATGTAGGGCAGATAAATGACAGAGTGGATAATCCATCAGCCCTAAAGTCAGGAGGACTTGAATTCACATCTGGTCTCAGACACTTACTACATCACTTAACCGAAATCACTTCCCCCAAAAAGGAGACACCTGTGGTAAAGTTGTTCTAAGTTAAAAATGAATAGCTGATCTCCCTCATTGAAAGAAATTTCACACCAGGAGTTCCTTACCTAAATGAAATCACAGGTCTGAAGTATCTGGATCAAAAATAAACAGTTCTCTCCTCTCCACTCCCAAATTTTCTATCATATTCAGTTTGTTGAGAATGACAATAAATTAAAATGCTTATCCCAGTTCGTGGCACATAGTGAATGCTATACAAAAACTTATTCCCTCTGCTTTCCCCATTAAAAGAAGTATTTTAAAATTTGTGTAGCAGTTTCAAAAAGAGAAGATTCAGGGAATCAAACAAATCTTGGTAGGGTACATCAGTTCCAAAAACTGTTGGGAAATCATCAAACTAGTTGCTTCTTTATGCTCTTTGACACAGAAGCAAGTTGTATGTTAAATTGAACTGTGTTATACATATACTTACTGCTGAAATTAACAGACACAAGATAGACAGCTCAGACCAGATTATTTAATTTAAAGTATCCTTTATTGGCTGGTCAGCCAGTGACTGACTCCCACTAGGACAGGCTAGTAGAGATCAGCTCCAAACCTTTAGTGAGGTACACTTTTAAGCACTTTTGCCACATCCTGGTACAGCCTTGTGGTTACAAATTTCAGAAAGCACTGACACGGTTTCTCCTTTACAATGGGGATATGTCTGGATGTAAGTGAGCACACAATGGAACCTATTGACATGTTTTGCAATGTTGTCCTGACTCTGTTAGACACACACTTCTTAGAAAGTCTGGGACTTCAGCTGCTTCTCGGAAAATCTAGGGTCTCATGAACCAGGGGATGGGGCCCAGTCTGAACATAACACTTCCCTTACTTTAGTTTAAGCAACATTTTCCTATAAGCCTGAGGCCCCTCAACCCAGGGATGAGGGGGGCCAGTCTTTTGTTCATTTCACTCCCTGCTTTTTATGTTCATAGTTGTGACTCATCTGAGGCCAATGGGGAATAAGTCATATGCAGGGAGCTATGAGGAGGAGGAGAAGGAAAAAGAGAACTGGACCTGCGATTAGGGTGATTGATACCAGGCATTGAAGCCTTACAACTGGCCTCCCGGTCATCCAACCACTTATGCAAGGAGGAGAGCGATTCCCTAATGACCCCTGACAGACTTGACAACCTCTGCTAGAGAGTCCACTGATTTTTCTAAATGGGTGATGAGACCCTCTAGAGTCTGCAAAAATCTGAGAGCTAAGAAGGTAAGTGTGAGGCAAGATAGAGATCAGAGAGTTCCCAACAGTCTATTAATTGGGGAGTTTTGATTGACTGGACAGGACTCTATTCTCAAAGTATCCAGTGGTGACTGTGAGTTAGACCAAGGCAGGGGTGGGGTCAGAATATTGAGAGTGGGAACAGCAATCTGGTTTTGACGGTGTGGTGGGAGATACCAGACACTCTGATAGGAATCAGGAAGTCTGAATTCCCCCTTATCTTGAGTCTCACATTAACAATTTATAACCTTAGAGCAAGTGGCCCTTAGTCTTCAATGAATCAGAGCAGGGTTTTGCAACTAAGGGGATTGAGGCAGAACAGTTAAGGAAACTGAGGCAGAACAATTTAAGGAAATTGAGGCAGAACCAATTTGGGAAACTAAGTCAGGACAATTAAAGAAGACTGTGGCACAACATTCCACACTCTCTTCTGAATCCTATGTAAACCAAAATGAAACTAGAAAAGAAAAAAAAATGCAAGGACAAGTCTCTCCCTGATAACCCCAGAGTTAATAGCAGTACAAAGGCTCCCTGTTGCCGCATGTCAGGTCCTCTGCAGTTGGGGCACCATCTCAGCCAGAGAATCCAGTCTGAGATGGACAATTCATTGTGAGTTAGGTGGTCTGCAGTTATTTGTGCACTTAACTCAATCTCTGCTTACAGAGCAGCAGGGCTCAAAGGCTCAAGGCCCATTCAGAGGGGCAACCCTCTTCATGGGAGAAGGATGAAGTGTGGAATAGCTTCACCTGTCGCCGCCTACAAGAATAGACAGGGCTGCAGAAAGGATCAGATTGCAGAGCAGATTATGGACAGTTAGACCATCAAGGCAGACAAACCCCAAACTTTTAGATGCCTGATATCAAACTACAAGATCCTTTGAAATTGCTGAGATACTAATTAATGAACTGGGGTTACAAGACTGGAAAAATAGATCAGAGAGACTACCAGTCCCAAAATAGGTGTCTGATTTTTGTTTTTTTTAAAAAATAATAATCCCAAGAATTGAGTCCGTCAAGGCAATTCTGACAGAATAAGGAGTTCCTATTCTTTCAGGTATTTTTAGAAAAATATACCATTTTTGTTGGAATCCTTACTAACTGCTAAGTAATTAGAGTTGATCTAATCTTACAAGAAGTTGTTTTGGCCAGAACCTGAAACAAGGTACTAAGTAGAACTAATCAAGACAAGGCTTGTGTTCCCACCTTTACTCATTGGACTCCACAAGTATGCTAGCTTCACAAAGTACACTTTCTAACTTCAAGAGAGTTCACACCTCCCTTAAAGTCATTGGGCCAGAGAGCACTATGGGAGAAAACCCATAATCCCATTCTCTCAGAAGAGGCAGATAAAAAGCCAGCGATGAAGGATCTATGGCAGAATACATTTTTTCCTCTTGGCTGGCTGATCGCGCTAGACTCGAGAGAAACGACTCTGCTGCAGAGAACACTTTTGACGGACTTCAGTGGAGCTACGCCAGAAGCCCTCTCTCCGCGGCAAATTGGTGCCTGGGCCCCCCAGAAGGAGATAAGAGAGATCTTCCATCTCTGTTGGAGTTTGTTCTCAGAGGACAGCCGGTTTAGAGGCTTAGAGCCCTTCGGATGTCTCCAAATCCAAAGGTTCTGTCCTTCAGCCTCTGCTACATCATCTTATGTGAAGATGTTACTGGATAATTTGTCTTATGAAATCCTAACCCCAAATGACTGGAAATCCATAACGAAAACTTGTCTAGAACCGGGACAAAATTTATTGTGGCTTTCGGAGTTTCATGAATTATGTAGGATTCAAGCCCAACGCAATAGGCAAACAGGAGCTATTGTACAAGTTGCTTTTGACCAACTAGCTGGTGAAGTTCAGTATGCAGAGAGTTCAGAACAGATTTATTATCCCATAACAGTGTAACCGGGCTATATTGGGATAATAAAAGATCTGAACTTTTATCACCTGGCTGCGTTTTGAGAAGAAAAAGCTCACAACATTTTGGCGCCCTGAACGTGGGACTGACAGACCCCTCAGTGGATTTCAGTGGAAAAGCTCCGATCCTGATTCAAGTGGAAAAGCCTCTGATCCTGATCCAGTGGAAAAGACTCTTCAACCCAAAAATTAGGGTGAGTGCAACAAAGAAATTTTGCTAAAAGAGTTAAAGTAGAATTTCAGCTAAGATGGGACAGATATTTAGAAAACAGCCTTCTGTTTCTGTTCAAGGAAAATGTTTAGAGAGCATTGTCAAAATTATGGAAAGCCAAGGTTTAATTATAAGTTTACAGCAAATCACTGAACTTTTACAAACTGTAAAGGATATATGTCCTTGTTTCTCTCTTGATAAGGAATTAGATCTAAATGAATGGAAATTGGTTGGAGAGAATCTTTGTCAATTCTATGATAAAAATGGGCCTAACTCAATAATTAATACATATAATGTAATACAATTGGCTATAAGAAGTTATTTAAGTGATAGAATGATGAAAAGGAAAGTACAGGAGGAAGTGCCAACTTTACTAGGTGAAAAGGAGGACAAATCAGATGAGAATGGAGTTAATTACAATTCTGAGTATGATACTTCACAGAAGGAGGAATTAGGTGATTCCACATCTCATGACCCTCCCCCTGCAATTAACCCTTCATGGGTAGAACAAGGGGGAGGGAGAGAGACAGAAACACAGTCAGCTTCTCCTGTAAAGCAGAATTTGACGAGATTAGAAAAAGCATTAATTAAAGCAAAAAATGAAGGAGAAGATATATCTGATTTTATAAATGCATATCCTGTGATTGAAGAGCTCAACTCCTCAGGTCAGAAAGGGAGAAGATACACTCCTTTTAATTTGGAAAAAATTAAAGATTTGAAAAAGGGTTGCACTCTTTATGGGGCTACATCATCTTATGTGAAGATGTTACTGGATAATTTGTCTTATGAAATCCTAACCCCAAATGACTGGAAATCCATAACGAAAACTTGTCTAGAACCGGGACAAAATTTATTGTGGCTTTCGGAGTTTCATGAATTATGTAGGATTCAAGCCCAACGCAATAGGCAAACAGGAGCTATTGTACAAGTTGCTTTTGACCAACTAGCTGGTGAAGTTCAGTATGCAGAGAGTTCAGAACAGATTTATTATCCCATAACAGTGTAACCGGGCTATATTGGGATAATAAAAGATCTGAACTTTTATCACCTGGCTGCGTTTTGAGAAGAAAAAGCTCACAACACATTTTCCCCAATGTTCTATCTCTTCCTCCCCCCCCCTTTTTTTTTTTCACAGAAAGGAATTATCAAATGACCATTCCACATATAAATTCCAAGAGTGAATCAAAATCCATTTACATAACAGACTAGTACAGTAGCATTTCCTAAAAATCCCTCAAACATAACATTGATAGTTACACAGTTTTAACAAATCCCATCCCAAATCTTAAACACACAACAATACATGACCCAGTTAAGGTTTAACAGTCAGTCATCAACTATTCCCACAGTCCCCCAGATCAGTCCATCAGATGTGAGGGGACAAAGCTTCTCAGTTAAAACTGCATCCTGACAAAGATGGCCGGTGGCTCTCAGAGGTTGGGTATGGCATGCTGACAATCAAAGCTGATCAAGGTCCCAGAAGCAAGTTAATATCCATGATTTGACACAAATCTCACAAATAAAGCTTAGGACAGTCTGAGATAAAAAAAGACTGGTCCACAAGACTGCTGCAAAATGTGAAGAGCCGCAGCTTCCTATGTGAAAAGATGACAGTTTTACAGGACAGGCACCAGCTGTAGTCTCAAGTCTTAACAGCAGTTAGGTCTCACAGGCCACTGTTAATTGTCCTCTTATCATTTAGAAACCTTAAAAAAACCCAAAACACAAATACCCAATAACAGACAGATGAACAAGCTAAATACTTATTTGATTAAGCATTTAGGATGCAATGATTACATATAATCAGACTAAAAACAGCAAGTTATGACATAATTGAATTGCATTAACAATTCTATTGACCATTGCTCTGATCATAGAGATCAGTTACAAGAGGGAAAATTGCAAGAACTATAGCATAACATAAGCAGTCAAAACTCAACCTTCATCACATACAGGATAAAACAGCTTTAACCCAATTTTATTCCAATAAATTGTCCCACTAACTGTCAGAGAGTGGAGCTTTAAAACTCCCATAAAGCATTAAGTAATTAACTTATAAGCCCAAGAAATTTTACCTCCAATAACAGGTTCCATTAATCAAATTTCTGGTAAATCCTAAACAAATATTAACCATAACCTTATAGTGATAACAGTAAGAAATTTGTCTCAATAAATTCACAACTTATCCAAGTAGATGTTTCATAAGTGAACATTATACGTACAAATCAGTTTGCTTTTAAAATACCCAATACATAGAAAAATATCCCAAATTGCATATTGTCCATAACAGAAACATTCTCAAAAGGACAAAGAAAAACTATTATCTTCAGAGGCCCTTTAAATAACCCCAAGATGACCCAATACAATCAATTTAAAACTTATACAGAATGTCCAAATACCACATAAGAGAATCTGAAAGATTCATTAAACTTTTAGAAATAATCCTACCAAAGTATGAATCACATTTATGACCTATATTCCTCAAACAAGAAAACCATTATGTATCAAGAAACAAATATTCAGTCAATTAACCTAAAAGTAATCCTGTCCCTTTAAATCAGTTTGCTGCACTGGCAGTAACTTGATTAAAAATAAAAATGGCTGTAACACACTTAGGGGGTGAGGGGAAGAGAGGATTCCATGTGGCCACCCTTCCCCACTCCTGTACAAAAATTTCCTCAGGGTCCCCACTCAATTTCTTATATGGGAATCCTTCTCAAGATTTAGACCATTAGTTTCTTCCCAAGTTTACCAGATTCCCAACTTTCTCCTTCTTTCATGCTACATACTTTAAGTAGATACTCTACAGTTAAAGTAGCAGAAAGCAGTGGGAGGAGTGGGTGAGTCCATTCTTTATCTTTGAAGACAAAAGATCCTCTTCCCATTTCTCTCTCCCCCCCACCTCTTCTTCCTGCTGCCAAAAACCTTTCTCTTACTTCCTAAAATCATGCAAACCTTTAATTGTTCCTACAAACCAATCCTTCAAAAATCACCTGCATTCTTCTTTCCAGTTCTCTTCAAAACTTTTAAGATTCACAATATAGTGAATAGCTAGATAATTCCATAAAACATAACTTACAATGTTAACAATTAAACTGAATCAAACCAAACTTTTTTTTTTCCTGCCTGAGTGATTGTCTGACCACAATTAGCATCTCCCTTATCTGCCCAGGCAGAGCTTAAATTGTATTGCTCTTTAACTAATCAGGCTGCTTTTTTTTTTTTTTTTAATAATAAAGGTATCAATATTTAAACAAATTCCAAGATCTTATCCTAACAATAAACAGATCTAGCATGCAAAGACAATAGCAATATTATATTTCCCATAATTTCAGAATCATCCCAATATTCCTAATCAAATGTTTTCTTTTAGTCTGAGTTTCCATCAGATAAGGTTTTATTGCCCTCTACTCTAGCAGGCTCTGAAAACTGCTTTAAGGGAAAAAAATTCCTGTCAGTTTGAAATGGCCAAGTTCCATTTGTAACAAATTACAAATTAGCACAACAAAAGTGGTTGTTTAAAATCACAAGTGGGGACAGAGCCAAAATGGCGGAGAAGGCACCCTTGACTTTCTAAGCTCCTCTCATCCTCTCACAACCAACTACTAAATTCAGCCTTAAAAATATAGCTCTTGACTGGTAAAATCGACAAAGATTAGAAGCACAACAACTCACCAGCTGAAGATAATCTGTAAGATCGCCAGGAAAGGTTTGTCCTGAGGGGCCAGAACAGACCAGTGCAGGCAGGGAGAGACTAGCATCCAGAGCAGAGCAGGGGCGGAGGTGATCTCTGTGGCTAGAGAAGTTATAGAGATGACTCTTCTATAGGCTAACTGCTCTGCCTTGATTTACAAAGCAGTGAACCGGCAGAGAAATTAAAGCCTAAAACAGAGGGTATGCTCTAAAAAATGCCAGAACCTAACAGATCTGGCTGTAACCACTCAAAACCAGAAGTGACTCAGGCAGACCCGTAACAGAGCCCTGCAACCACATCCTGCAATGTGGGGCTTTTGCGGGACAGTTACAAATCTACATAGCAGAGGGGCACAGCCCGGGGCAGCCTCTAATCTGCACCATGTGGGGCTCAGCCTCCCCAGTACAACTGTGCTTCCTGGGGCAGAAACACTTCCGGTCCCTGCAGGGTTATTTACTGATCAGCCGCTAATACCTACAGCCCCAGGGTGGGATTTGGTTTGGGGTAGTGAAACTTTCACTGTTCAGCATCTAGCCTCAGGGCATTCATTAAGTGGCACAGCAGGGTTCTTTGCAGAGTACTCTCCTAGCTTGGCCATGCAGGACTGAGTTACTTCTGGGTGGGGAACTCTTTCCCAGAGCACTCCACTACCTTACTGCTCTTTGTAGATAATTGTCAGGACAGCTACCCCTCCATACACCTATCACTGCTCTGCAGAGGAAGCCGGTAACCTTCTGGCCCTGAAGGCAGACCTTATAGGCTTTAAAAAATGAGTAAAAAAATCAAAAGGATGATTGATAGCTTCTATACAGAAAGAGAGCAGCTTTTCAACCCCGAGGAGACTAATAGCAGACAGTCTCCAGACAATGTTGGTCCCCAACATAAAAGGGTCTCCTAAAAGAGACTATTAAAAACCTTAAAAGAGAACTAGAAGAACAATGGGGAAAGCAAAGAGAAGCTATGCAAGAGAGCAACAACTTCCTGAAATGTGAATTGGAAAAGGTAAAAAACTCCCAAGAAGTACAGGAACACAGAATTGGAAAATTGGAAAAAGAAAATTCACTAAAAAAAAAAAAATAGTGAAATGGAAAAAAATTCCATAGAGCAAAACAACTCATTTAAAAACTCAATTGGACATATACAAAAAGAAGTAAAAAAAGCTATTGAAGAAAATAACTCAATAAAAATCAGAACTGAACAAATAGACATGACTGATTCATTAAGACATGAAGAATCAGTCAAGCAAAACCAAAAAAATGAAACATTGGGAAAAAAAATGTCAAATATTTACTTGGATAAACAACAGACCTGGAAAATAGATCTAGGAGAGATAACCTGAGGATCATTGGATTACCCGAAAATTATGATGAAAAAAAGAGTCTAGATACTATTTTACAGGAAATCATCAAAGAGAACTGCCCAGAAGTAATAGAACCAGAAGGTAAAATAGGCATTGAAAGAATTCATCAAACACCTTCTGAAAAAGACCCTAAAATAAAAACTCCAAGGAATATTGTGGCCAAATTTCAGAATTTTCAGACTAAAGAAAAATATTACAAGCAGCCAGGAAAAAAACAATTCAAATACCGAGGTGCCACAATAAGGGTCACTCAAAATCTGGCTGCCTCAACATTAAAGGATCGAAGGGCCTGGAATCAGATATTCCGAAAGGCAAAAGAGCTTGGAATGCAGCCAAGAATAAACTACCCAGCTAAGCTGAGTATTTTTTTCCATGGAAGAAGATGGACATTTAATGAAATAGAGGAATTCCATTTGTTTCTAAGGAAAAAAACCAGATTTAAACAAAAAATTTGATCTCCATACATAGGAATCAAGAGAAGTAGAAAAAGGTAAAAGGAACTCGTAAGAACTGTATTTCTGTTGTATAATTTGGTTTTACTGATATAACATAAAAAAAGGGAAGTAGAAATGGAAAGGGGATGTTGTCAGAAAAAGAGAAAAGGGGAGATAAAAAGAGGGAAACTACATTTCCACAATGAGACAAAGGAAACCTATCATATCTGAGGAAACTTAGAGAGGGGGAGGAACATTGTGTGAATCTTATTCTCATCACAGTTGGCTCAAAGAGGAAATAATTGACATATTTGTTTTACAGAAAATCTCTCACCTCATTAAAAAGTGGGACAGGAAAAGGGAAAAGGAAAAAGAGTAATAAGGGAAGGGTACAAGAAAGGGGAAGGGATTCAAAGGGAGGAGGAAGGGATCCTAAAGAAGGAGAGCTGCATGATGCAAGTGGGACTCATAAGTTTAATACTAGGAAAGGGAGTAAGGGGGGCAAGAAAAAAGAAAAGCATAATCTGGGGATATTAGGATGGCAGGAAATACAGAATTAGTCATTTTAACCATAAATGTGAATGGGATGAACTCTCCCATAAAGCAGAGGCAGATAGCAGACTGGATCAAAAGTCAGAACCCTGCAATATGTTGTTTACAGGAAACACATTTAAGGCAGGGAGATACATACAGAGTAAAGGTAAAAGGCTGGAATAGAATCTATTATGCTTCAGGTGAAGTCAAAAAAGCAGGAGTAGCCATCTTTATCTCAGATCAAGCAAAAGCAAAAATTGATCTAATCAAAAGAGATAAGGAAGGAAACTATATCTTGCTATAGAGTACTATAGACAATGAAACTATATTCAATATTAAATATATATGCACCAAGTGGTATAGCATCTAACTTCCTAAAGGAGAAGTTAAGAAAGTTGCAAGAAGAAATAGATAGCAAAACAATAATAGTAGGAGATCTCAATCTTGCACTCTCAGAATTAGACAAATCAAACCACAAAACAAATAAGAAAGAAATTAAAGAGGTAAATAGAATAATAGAAAAATTAGATATGATAGATCTTTGGAGAAAACTGAATGGTGACAGAAAGGAGTATACTTTCTTCTCAGCAGTTCATGGAAACTATACAAAAATTGACCATATATTGGAACATAAAGACCTCAAAATTAAATGCAGGAAGGCAGTAATAGTAAATAGTTGTTTTTTTTTTTTTTTCAGATCACGATGCAATAAAAACTACATTCAACAAAAAGTTAGGTGTAAATAGACCAAAAAGTAATTGGAAACTAAATAATCTCATTTTAAAGAATGATTGGGTGAAACACCAAATTATAGACACATTCAATAATTTCACTCAAGATAATGACAATGATGAGACATCATACCAAAATTTTTGGGATGCAGCTAAAGCAGTAATAAGGGGAAATTTTATATCTTTAGAGGCTTACTTGAATAAAATAGAGAAAGAGAACATCAATGAATTGTGCTTGCAACTTAAAAAGCTAGAAAAAGACCAAATTAAAAATCCCCATTCAAATACTAAATTTAAAATTCTAAAATTAAAAGGAGAAATTAATAATATTGAAAGTTAAAAAAAACTATTGAATTAATAAATAAAACTAAGAGTTGATTTTATGAAAAAAACCAATAAAATACATAAGCCTTTGGTAAATCTGATTAGAAAAAGGAAAGAGGAAAATCAAATTGTTAGTCTTAAAAATGAAAAGGGGGAACTTTCCACCAATGAAGAAGAAATTAGACCAATAATAAGGAGATACTTTGCCCAACTTTATGCCCATAAATTTGATAACTTAAGCGAAATGGATGACTACCTCCAAAAATGTAGGCTTCCCAGATTAACAGAGGAGGAAGTAAATTGCTTGAATAGTTCCATTTCAGAAAAAGAAATAGAACAAGCTATTAATCAATTCCCTAAGAAAAAATCCCCAGGACCAGATGGATTTATATGTGAATTCTACTAAACATTTAAAGAACAATTGGCCCCAATGCTATATAAACTATTTGAAAAGATAGGGAATGAAGGAGTCCTACCAAACTCCTTTTATGACACAGACATGGTACTGATACCTAAACCAGGTAGGTTGAAAACAGAGAAAGAAAATTATAGACCAATCTCCTAAATGAATATTTATGCTAAAATCTTAAATAAGATATTAGCAAAAAGACTACAGAAAATCATCCCCAGGATAATGCACCATGATCAAGTCAGATTTATACCAGGAATGCAGGGCTGGTTCAATATTAGGAAAACTATTAGCATAATTGACTATATCAATAACCAAACAAACAAAAACCATATGATCATCTCAATAGATGCAGAAAAAGCATTTGATAAAATCCAACATCCATTCCTAATAAAAACACTTGAGAACATAGGAATAAATGGACTTTTCCTTAAAATAGTCAGGAGCATATATTTAAACCCTTCAGTAAGCATCATATGCAATGGGGAAAAACTGGAATCTTTCCCAGTAAGATCTGGAGTGAAGCAAGGTTGCCCACTATCACCATTATTATTCAATATTGTATTAGAAACACTAGCCTCTGCAATAAGAGTCGAGAAAGAGATTAAAGGAATTAGAGTAGGCAATGAGGAAACCAAACTATCACTCTTTGCAGATGATATGATGGTATACCTAGAGGATCCTAGAGATTCTACTACAAAGCTATTAGAAATAATTCATAATTTTCGCAAAGTAGCAGGATACAAAATAAATCCTCATAAATCCTCAGCATTTTTATACATCACCAACAAAATCCAACAGCAAGAGATACAAAGAGAAATTCCATTCAGAATAACTGTCGACAGCATAAAATATTTGGGAATCTATCTACCAAAGGAAAGTCAGGAATTATTTGAGCAAAATTACAAAAAACTTTCCACACAAATAAAGTGAGACTTAAATAATTGGAAAAATATTAAGTACTCTTGGATAGTCTGAGCAAATACAATAAAGATGACAATACTCCCTAAACTAATCTATTTATTTAGTGCTATACCAGTCAGACTTCCAAGAAAATATTTTAATGATCTAGAAAAAATAACAATAAAATTCATACCAAAGAACAAAAGTCGAGAATCTCAAGGGAATTAATGAAAAAAAATCAAATGAAGGTGGCCTAGCTGTACCTGATCTAAAACTATATTATAAAGCAGCAGTCACCAAAACCATTTGGTATTGGCTAAGAAATAGATTAGTTGATCAGTGGAATAGGTTAGGTTCACAAGACAAAGTAGTCAACTATAGCAATCTAGTGTCTGACAAACCCAAAGGTCCTAACTTTTGGGATAAGAATTCATTATTTGACAAAAACTTCTAGGAAAACTGGAAATTAGTATGGCAGAAATTAGGCATGGACCCACACTTAACACCATATACCAAGATAAGTTCAAAATGGGTCCATTATTTCAGCATAAAGAATGAGATTATAAATAAATTAGAGGAACATAGGATAGTTTATCTCTCAGACTTGTGGAGAAGGAAGAAATTTGTGACCAAAGATGAACTAGAGACCATTACTGATCACAAAATAGAAAATTTTGATTACATCAAATTAAAAAGCCTTTGTACAAACAAAACTAATGCAAACAAGATTAGAAGGGAAGCAACAAACTGGGAAAACATCTTCACAGTCAAAGGTTCTGATAAAGGCCTCATTTCCAAAATATATAGAGAACTAACTCTAATTTATAAGAAATCAAGCCATTCTCCAATTGATAAATGGTCAAAGGTTATGAACAGACAATTTTCAGATGATGAAATTGAAACTATTACCACTCATATGAAAGAATGTTCCAAATCACTATTGATCAGAGAAATGCAAATTAATACAACTCTGAGATACCACTACACATCTGTCAGATTGGCTAAGATGACAGGAAAAAATAATGATGAATGTTGGCGGGATGCGGGAAAACTGGGACACTGATGCATTGTTGGTGGAGTTGTGAATGAATCCAACCATTCTGGAGAGCAATCTGGCATTATGCCCAAAAAGTAATCAAACTGTGCATACCCTTTGATCCAGCAGTGCTACTACTGAGCTTATACCCCAAAGAGATACTAAAGAAGGGAAAGGGACCTGCATGTGCTAAAATGTTTGTGGCAGCCCTGTTTGTAGTGGCTAGAAACTGGAAAATGAATGGATGCCCATCAATTGGAGAATGGTTGGGTAAATTGTGGTATATGAATGGTATGGAATATTATTGTTCTGTAGGAAATGACCAGTAGGATGGATACACAGAGTCTTGTAGAGACTTACTTGAACTGATGCTAAGTGAAATGAGCAGAACCAGGAGATCATTATATACTTCAACAACGATACTGTATGAGGATGTATTCTGATGGAAGTGGATTTCTTTGAGAAAGAGACCTAACTCAGTTTCAATTGATCAATGATGGACAGAAGCAGCTACACCCAAAGAAAGAACCCTGGGAAATGAATATAAACTGCTTGCATTTTTGTTTTTCTTCCCGGGTTATTTCTACCTTCTGAATCCAATTCTCCCTGTGCAACAAGAAAACTGTTTGGTTCTGCACACATATATTGTATCTAGGATATACTGTGACATATTTAACATGTATAGGACTGCTTGCCATCTAGGGGAGGGGGTGGAGAGAGAGAGCGGAAAAATCGAAACAGAAGTGAGTGCAAGGGATAATGTTGTAAAAAATTACCCTGGCATGGGTTCTGTCAATAAAAAGTTATTATAATAAAAAAAAGAGAAAAAAAAGAGAAAAAAAAGGGATAGTCCAGAAATCCTATGAAGTATTAGCTAATCGCAGAGTCATGATTTATACTTGGATTCTTTGTTTCCAAATCCAGTGTCCTTTCCATTTTGTCCTAATGTACTACAAAGGAAAACTGAGAAAGCCCAATGTTATTGTACTTTTGTGACTCTGTGAGAGAAGATGATTTTTAATTTTTTACATGTTGAGTTTGAGTTGTTTCTGGGATATACATTCTCAAATATACATTTGAAAATGTAGGATTTGAGTCATGGGGAGGAGCTGCAGTTAGAAATATAGGTTTGGAAAGTAGATTTCTGAGAGCCGCGATGATGGAATAAGCAATAAATCAATATAATTTTTTTATATTCATCCCTAAGCAACCATAAAAAGTCCCCAAAGATAAATCCTGGAACAACAGAATCAGCTAAAAGAGGGGGTGAAATAATATTTTAGCCTAAAAAAAATTAGCAAGAAAGGTCAAAAGGGGAATGCAGTCCAGGATAAGAAGCATCCTAGCAAGTTAGTTGCACATCTGACTTTAGCTAACCAGTAGAAGATCTTGAGCCTCAAGGTGGTAAAGCAAGCAAACATCAGCACCAAGACCTCCCCTGTGCCTTAGCATAATCAGGGAAATGGGTAGATTCCAGCTCTGAGAACTACTACATGTAGTAGTGCCAAGCAAACACAAAACATCCAATGTCAGCCATGTGCTTCAGTGTAGCCCTAGGCAAACAGGCAACTTCCAGCAGCCAGAATATCTCTTGCTTCATGACATTATTTTACCAAGAAGATTGAAGTCATACAAAAAATGTGAACTTATTTGATTCCTTTAAATGATTCTATGTCTTCATTCATTATTTCCAGTATCTGATAAAGTTCACTTCCTTGCCAAACATATTTTTGTATGACTTCAATCTTCTTGGTAAAACACTGTCATACTTAAGGTACTTCTTTTTGTACATTGACTCCTCTGTTTTCTTGTGTTTAATAGATTTCCCTCCTTTCTCTCTCTCATAACAAAACCTGTGAATATTTTGCATAAATTGGATAAATATGTAGAGATGTCACAGCCACTCTTATCAGGTTTATCATATGAGAGAAAGCAGTTAAAGTGCCTTGATAGGAATTCATTTAGCCATTTGGATAAATTTGAACCAATAATTATGAATCTTTGCTTTCTAAGTTTTTGCAGAGAAACCAGAATTTGCTACCTGCCTCAATCGAACTCTTATATTTGTTATTTTTTTGGTTGAGTATATTAAAACTTTGTTTCTCCTTTATAATCAAAGTTATATTTTCATTGTGTTGTACTTGTTTGGTCATACAGAAGAAATTATCCACTTTGTCCTCCTTTTGAAGTTTGGTGTTGCCTCAGATATCTTTCCTCCTCAGCTTTTGTTGTAATCTTTTAAAGTTGATTGACATTTGTCCTGCTTTGAATCCTTGTATTTCTTTAGTATTCTAACTTTTATTTCCAGTAGCTGATTAAAGGGATCTAAAGTATAAAACTAAAGTATCTATACTTTTGTTTTCTGAATTCATGTTTATATGTTTTTTTAAATTGCTTTCAGTTGAGTAATTTGATATTTATGTTTTCTACTCTTTATGCCATATAGCTATTGATGCACAAGACAACTAAGTGGCAATGTGCATAGAACACTGGGTCTGGAATCAGGAAGATATGAATTCAAATCCAGTCTCAGATAATTTCTAGCTTTGTGACCCTGAATAAGTCATGCAACCCTGTTTTTCTCATTTGCCATATGTAAAATTAACGGGAGAAAGAAATGGCAAAACATTCCAGTATCTTTACCAAGAAAACATTAAATAGGGTCATGCAGAGTTGGACATGATTGGAATGACTGAACCACAACACTACTGGGTTCAATATTTGTTGGGGCCATCTTTTAAGAGCTCAAAGCATATGAGCCCTTTGATCTCAGAGGCAAGATGAATAAGGTGAGAGTCTCATAGACTGTGAAAAGAGCTCCAGTTTATTATGCTGTACAGCCTTGTTGACATATATTTTTGCAAGCATGATCAGCACATGAACAATAGGTAATCTCCAATCACCATTCAGAGAAGCAGCTTGTGGGCTTTGTGTATGCATGATATCTGCCAATGGGAGGAGAGCCAATTCAGCAATTTAGCAATTCACTTACAGGTGAGAGGCCCTGTCAAGACATCTCTGCTCATGAGCAACTAGCTGCGATCCTCTGGCTCAATACTCATTCCTATGATCACAAATCATTGCTTCTTGCTCAACAACGACAGTTCTGCAATGTGGCAGAAAACTTATTGTGCATCAAAGATTGAGGTGGCCTCAGTACTCCCTTTTCGCAGGGGCCCATAACTCAGCAAATATTATTTTAGTCAAATGAACTAGAAGATCATCATGTATCTTCCCCAAAGGACTACTGAAATTTCATGCATGTTCCCTTGTTCTGGGATGCTATTATATTCATCTGAAACAAAGAAAGAGGGAAAGAATAGATTAAATGTAATATCTCTGTCTAAAAGAGGCAAGAATATATCTGCCATTAGTCCTCTGAAGCAGGATTTTACAATAGATTTCAGGGAGGCTATGAATTTGAATGGGGGGGGAAACATGATTTTATTTCAATATAATTGGTTTACTTTGTCATCCTCTGCATTTTAAAAGCATTGTTCTGACTTCACCAGACTAACAAAGGGTTTAATGACAAAAACATATTAAAAACTCCTATCCCAGAGAAGTTTCCATGGAAACAGTAATTTTCCCCAAATCAATCAAGGGAAATTATGATTAATTGAGATTCTTTCCCTACTTTTTTTCTTTCCACAAACCCTTTTTATACTCTACTATCAACTCAATTATGCAGCTGTTTCCTAAGATTAACTGAAGTCCTTGTTATAGGAGGAAAAATTACACTGATATAGGAATGTGAATTGTAGAACCAACACATTTTTGCAAAGTGAGATTAAATTTGCAACACAGTATATTTGTGTTTATGTCATAAAACCAAATCAAAAGAACTTTGGAATCATTCATTTTCCTTGATAAAAGTCTTGAGAATTCTAGAAAATAATTGTTTTACAAAATATTTTAATGTAATGATAAAGTGAAGATGCATTTCTTTTGAGGGAACAATTTTACTTGAGTACTAGCTAGTCAGTTAATTGATAAGAAGACTGAAGGCATAGGTTGCATCCCAGGGAAAGCCCACAAACTGCACTACTAAACTCAGCTAGCTAACATGCAAATGTGTTTAGTTGACAATAAGGAGATCAGAGCAAGAGTGCAAAGGATCACTGCAAATTTATCCTCACTGCAGCATGATCTATTGGAAAGAGTAATGGTTCTGGAATTAGAGGCGTGAGTTCAAGTTCTGCTTCTGCCTACATGACCTCAGCTAGTCCTTTTCGGTCCTTTTCAGCTTAATTTGTGATTCATGTTTTATTCATGATGTACCATGTGCTTATGACAGAAAGCATTATGGTTGTGTTTGGTACATTATTAACATGTTCATCTATTAATATTCAATCAGCAATTTTATTAATTTAACGATTTCCTAATCACATGTAAAATTTTTTTTAACATGGATTTTTAAAAAGTTGAGTTCTCAATTTTCCCCCTCTCTCCATCCCTTCTTCACCTCTTGAGGTCAGCAATATATCATTTATAAATATCAACTCATGCAAAACTTATTTCTATATTAGCCATGTTACAAAGCAAATAAAAGAATCTCTATATGTATATGTATATGTTGTTTTTTCTCTTTTTAAATGGCTCCTTTCAGTCATTGTTTCTTAGGGTTAGCACTGTGCTAAGATAAAATGTTGATGGGCAGCTAGGTAGCACAATGGTTAATGTGCTAGGTATGAAGTCAGGAAGATTCACCTTCTTGAGTTCAAATCTGATCTCATGCACTTATTAGCTGTTTGTTCCTAGGGAAGTCACTTAACCCTGTTTGCTTCAGTTTCCTCTTGTGTAAAATAAGCTGAAAAAGAAAATGTCAAACCATTCTAATATCTTTGCCAAAAAAACCAAAAACCAAAAATGTCTTGATGAGATCATGAAGAATTGGACCTGATTAAAACAATAGACTAAAACCAACAGAATATGGACTTGACATGAATACACTATCCTTTTGTCTTCTAATTCACTGAAACATTGATCTATCAGTGTTATGTCTTGCCAAAAGTTGCTCTGGAACAGATTTCCCTTTTTTATTATTTAAATCCATCATGTTGTTTATGATGCTGTTTTACCAAACTCTCTCTTCATCGTTTAGGGATGTGATAAGAAAATAATAAGGGAAAAAATGATACTGGATATGCAAAGTAAATAAAAGAATCTGTAAATGAATATGTGTGAACATATGTATGTATCTATGTACCTATGCATATAGATATAAACACTTTTATAAACAGACATATAACTTTTGAACAGGCATTACATCTTTCTAAAGGGAAGACATATTTGTTGCCGTTCCTTTTCCCCAGTTTTTCAGTGACTACCTAATTACTCAGAGATTTTTACTTTTCAAAGTTCTTTTTGAGGGACTTTTTTTTCCTTCAAATTGTCAAAGATTACTACTAAATTTTTATCATGGTATCCCCAAATTATATCCCAAGTTAAATTATATACAATACAAACACACACATATATACATATTTTACACACACACACACACACACACACACACACACACACACATCTATATATATCTGAGTCTAAAGGTATGGGTTGCATCCCAAGTGGGTTTACTGTATTTGTGTGTATATGTATGCGTGTATACATATTGTAATGATGGGGTGAGGGACAGGAGAAGGATTGTACTTTAAGTCCTAGGGTAGTGAAATCAAGTTAGTAATACAGCACTAGGAAGGAATGATAAAAATAAAAGCAAAAAAGAAAGAAAGATAATCCCTGCCCTCAAGAAGCTTACTTTCTAATGGGAAAACTATATATATATATATACACACACACACACACACACACATATATATACATATATAAGATTGAAAGGGGAGAAGAAAGTTATCCTTGTAGGAGCATGGTGATGAAGTTTGGAAATTCAGAAGCAGCATCAGAAGGGAAATGAAGAATGTTCAGCTTGGCTACTTCTTCAAAATGGAGATCTGAGAATAATGAGAAAAGGAGACCAAAGAAAATGAGAAGGCAGCTAAAGCAAGGTGATAAAGTCCAATGAGAGACCCAGCAAGGAAAGAGAGCAGGTCTGTTAGGACTGATATGGATTACAGTGAATTGTTTCCCTCTAAATTGCAACTCCTTTTTGAAGGAATGTTTTATTTTGTTACTACTTTCAGATAAAAATTATAATGTTTAATTATGTACATGACCATCCTTTGTTTTATTCTTGTAATTTGCACAAGGGTAGTCCAGTCTCTGAAGCTTGATGTGAGATCTGAGTGTGGCTCTATGTAACCTACACATCAAAAGCTGTGAGATCTTGTTGAATTTCATGGTCTTATTTTTCATTCTCAGTAATGAGATATTTTAAAAGCTTATGTTTCAGAGTTCTCTAAGTGGCATTTCACTGTATTTCTGTCTGAGAAAGATGAAATAAGTTTACTCATTAAGAGCAGAAATATGTTACGTGATCTTTCAATGATTTTTTAAGATTTCATGAAAGATTTTTATATAAAAATATTACTTATTTTCAACATAAAGTGCATTGTTACCCCTTTTCCCTTCTCTACCCCTCATTTCTCCTACTTTTGTGGCAGCTAAATACTTTGCTTCTATTTCAGTGAGAAAATTAGGAAAAAAAGTAAGAGAAAGTATAATAACAAGTAACTTGATTGTGTGGATCTAATTTAAGTTGGGCTGTATTGTTTACCTAGATGTAATACTTGAAATAATGGTGCTTTTCCAGGGGAAGAAAAACTGATTAATACTGTTTTTAATAAAGCCAAAGAATTGGTCATATTCCTGACAATTGAACCTTTCTCTCCCCCACCTCCAACACACACAGTCAGTCTATTAAAAGGCCTATTGTCCACTATCTGCAGGAAAATCTTTTCACATTTGCCTGCTCAGGACAGCTAGGCAGCTTTACCTTTGAAAGAATTACTTCATAAGAAAAGGTCACCTCATCAGCTCCTGCCATGCTAATAAGCTTTTAGCTCTTAGTTTGTTAATCAACAACCTTCCTTGTCTCTTTTTTTGTTGTTGTTCCTAGGAAATTTTAGAAATACTTTCAAAATCAGCATTTGGGTAGGTAAAATCAGTGACTACACACAGAATCATAGGAGTATAGCCTCATAGAAGATGCTGTGAGAATGGACCTCAAAGGTATTGTCATCCAAGCCTCCTCCCTCATTTGACAGATGAGAAAACAGAATTCATTTGATTAAATGACTTAGTTTAGCTCACATCATCAGTAAGTAAAAGAAATGGGATTTGAACTGAGATTCTTTATCTGTACATTGAATGATATTTCTACTGTATTTTGAAATATGATAGATGAATCTGGGAATTTATGGTGTCATCATTGCCACCATCATTATTGTCATTATTATTCTAATTTTTGAATTTGTATAGCTCTATTTATATAACTACCGGAACATTTAATGTTGTCATATTAGATGACTCCTTCTGACATTTATCTCAGTTATTCGTTTCTTAGGCCTTATTAATACCAGTTACCTGCCCAGGTTTCTCTATGGAGCATATTATTAAATATAGTAAGGTTTTGAATACTGAGGGCTCTACCTACTTTTTAGACTTTGGGAACACTTTGTACTTTGAATTGAAATAATCCATGATGATTTCTCTCATTAGATACCTGATATCAGACTGATTAATGAAAATTATTTTTATTCTTTCTCTGAAAAATGAACTTCTCTGAAATGATTTTTAATTTTTCTCTGCCTCATTTTGTTGAAGAAATGCATATTTTCAATGTACTTTGTTTTCCACATAGTCTTTGTCATATTTTGCTTTTTTGGTGGGAGAAATGCTTGATTATTATGTTAAGTGTGAATTGGATAGCAAAAGATGTTGGTGACTTAAGCAACATTTCACTGAAATAAAAGCCCTGATTTTCACACTTTTTCCAAAACCAGCTCATCCTAAATTGTACTTATTAGCAGTATTATTAGGACTATGTCTAAGGCTAACAATTCCTACAATTACTACTAATACCAGGATAACACAAAGCTTGCCTTTTGCCACACTGTGTTATTAAGGTTGCTTTTCTGTAGTGTTCTTTTTCTTTTATATAATATATAATGGTTCTCTTTGGGAGCAGATTTCTAGGGGAGGTTTTCTGGAGGCAGCCTTAGTTTCAGTTCAGATCAATAATCCCCTCAAAATGCAGCCAGCTGATAAAATCCAAATATTTATTTTCTCCTTCCAAGTCTTGCCTCTTTCCTTGGGCCTGGCTAGCTTTCCCGATTCCTGGCAATCTTCCAAACTGACTCACTTCACTAATTCAGCTCCTTTTTATACTTTTTTAGAGGTGTGAACTCAAAGGTTGACTCCTCCTCTTAGAGTGGGATTATGGGAGGTGTGAATTCACAATAACTTTGTTGACTGTGTATCTCCTATACTTGTGAACTCCAATGTGTGAGTCAATGTGTGAATTCTCAAAGGTGTAAACTCAAGCATTGTTTCTGTCAATACTAATGACTTAACACCTTGTAAGGATTTGCTCTAATGTGTGAACCAATAAGCACTGTATCAATTCCATTGAGTTAACACTAGGATTCTAACACTTTTCTGGTGATATTTATGGAAGTAAAAGGAGTGTTAGAGGTGTTGATATGTTTGAATACTGTTATGGTGAAAAAACAAATTGGACTTGGGAGTAAAGCTTCTTAATATTTGTGTAATCTCAGGAAAATAATTTTAACTTTTTGGGAGTTTCAGTTTTATAATTTGTGAATTAAGGAAGATGAGTTATAGGATCCCAAAGGTTCTTTACAGCATTAATTCCTATGATTGTATTACTTTGGTGCCTCTTGGTAGTTTGATTTGTTCTCAGAGTAAGAATAAGGTTTTTATTATCTAGGTTTCCCAAGGAGAAGATTTCCCCTTTGTGACCAGAACCAGTCCCTAACCTGTGGTTGGCCATAGCCAAACAGAGTAGACTTGAGACAGGAGAGTCAGGAATTAAATAAAAGTTTAATTTCAAAGTGAGAGAAATGACTTGCAAGCAAGGAACATGTGCTGGAGTTCTGTCTCTAGTGGGAGGGGATCCATTTTAGCATGGTGAGATCTCAATACTTAAACAAATGTTTATGCAATGAGCTGTAGCCTTGACAATGAGGGGTAACAGCAACAATGTGTCATTTATAGCAATTTATAGCAAGGCTTCATGACCAGAAATAATCCTGGAATTTTGCTGTGGCTGAAATCATTCAGAGGGTGAGTACAAAGGATCGTAATCATGCCAAACTTAGGATACAGCTTGCTATAACTGGGAAATACAGGGTGTCTCCTAATAGTTTGACAGTACCAACTTGCAGAAAAGCAGACTGAGGAAGAATATGAAATGTAAACTTTCCTCACAAGAAATGTGATTGAGGTAGTTCTTGAGGCAGATTTCATATGACTAGAGCTTACTATTTTGCGAAGAGTCTGTAATGAGAAAGCTCTTTAGAGACTGATTTTGTCCACATATCTGATCCCATGCTTGTTCAGAGAATGTTTCATAATCATTAGGCTATATTTTCAAAGCCCATATGTAACACTGCATTTTTTTAGTTACTTTTTAAAAAGTTTTCTTTTTAATTATGAATTTAATAATTATAACTATAAAGATGTACATGTATGAATGTATATACATATACACAAATGCACACATCCATTGTTATCAGTGACCATTCTTTGTGACTCCATTTGTGATTTTCTTGTAAGAAATCCAGGAATGGTTTGTCATTTTCTTCTTTAGCTTATTTTACAGATGAGAAAACTGAGATAATGGCATAATATTTGTAAAATGCTTTTCACACCTTAAATGTTTTAAATAAATCTTTGTTGTGGTAATTACTACCATAGAGGCCATCTAGTCCAACCATACCTTATAAAAATCCTTTCCACAACTCTGGCCAAAGCTTCCAATCAAGGAAAATATTGAGCTTTTTTTTTTTTTTTTTTTTTTTTTTTCCAAATAATTGTAATTTGTAGTAGCTCTAATTTTGGGGGAGTTTCCCTAAGTTTTATAGATTTTTTTCTGCAACTTCTTGCTGTTGTTCCTACTTTTGTTCTTTAAGTTAAAGTAGAACATTCCTCCTTCTTATGAAAGTCCTTTAAAGACAGCTATATTTTCCTGTCATCTTCTCTCTTCAAAACTAAGTATACCTACTTTCCTTATATAGTTACTACATTTCATCTTTAGTTTTCTCACTGACCTGATTAACCTATTCTGGATGCTCTATGGCTTGTATATGTCTATTCTAAAATGTAGTATCAAGAATTTAGAACAGTATTCCACATGTGTTTTAACTACTGTATTCTGATATAGTAGGAATATCAAATAATCAGGGCAGCTAGGTGCTGGACCTGAAGTCTAGCAAACTCATAATTCTGAATTAAAATTTGGCCTAATACACTTGCCAACTGTGTGACCCTGGACAAGTCAGTTAATCCTGTTCACCTCAGTTTTCTCATGTGTAAAATGAGCTAGTGTGGGAAATGTGAAAACACTCTAATATCTTTGCCAAGAAAACCCCCGATGGAGTCACAGAGAATTAGACGATTGAAAAATGACTAAATAATAAAAATACTATACAAACATCTTTGACAGCCACACTGTAAGGTTGACATAATCGATCTTGAAGTTAACAAAGAAATAAATCTATATATTTTCCACAAAGGCTATTGTCTAGATATAACATCCTCATCTTGTACTTGTGAGTTTTTGAACTCAGGTCCAGGACTTTATATTTCTTTCTGTTTCCTCTTATTAGGTTTGACCTATAATTCTAGTTCATTAGAATAGTCTCTTAGCTTTGTGTCTTCAACAAATTTGATAAGAAATTAATTTATGAATTCATTCAAATCATAGGTTATGTACTAAAAAATACACATAATAAAAGTTAAATAAGCCTTGATTTTGGAGTTTGAGGATGTGGATTTGGATGCTGACTCTGCTGCTACTTAGTATTTTTATGGGTTTAACTTTTCCAAGCTTCATTTTAGCTATCTGTAAAAGGAAATAATTAAGTGACAGAATTTCAAAGATTTTTTTGTGTCTGGGGCACAAAATCTATTAGGTTGTTGGTTATTCAGAATCAATTTCCTTTTCATGATTTATGTTGCTATCATTTTGTATTATTTTGTTGGTTCTGTTTATTTCTCTTTGCATCTATTAATATAAATCTTCTTAGACTTCTCTGAATTTCTCATAATAATAATTTCTTAATACAACAAAATATTCTTCATAATTATATTAAAGTTTTGGGGTTTTTTTCTGTTCACAGAGAGCAGAAGTAGGAATAATAGGTGGAAATTGCAGAGAGATAGATTTTGGTTCAATATAAGGGAAGAAAAAAATTCCTATGAATTCTGATTGAAGGATCATATTTGAGGTTTTTATCCAAGTTCATATCAAGGTATATATTGAACAACTCTTAATAGATTGCTGACAGTTTGAAAAAAAGCCACAGAATGTTGATTGATTATTTTGACATTTGTTACGAATATTTGCTTGTCTTTTTTGGTTTTTCTTTTGAAAGCGTATTTGACTTCTGGTATACATATTGCGGCTTTATAACTTTATCACATGTTGATCAAGGGGAAGAAATAATTAAAATTACTTTTAATTTTTGTTGGCAACTATTGTCTTAATATTATAGTCATTTTATTGCCATCTACATTGACATGGTAAAAAGAAACAATTAAGTAGAAACATCTAATATATCTGGTCAGATACACATCATTCCCTTTTAGCTTTATGCTGTGAGGAGTGAATTATGTTTCGGGTTATTTCTTCTAGGACATTTTTTCATTTTCTTAAAGTTCAATTTAGGATGATTTACATTTTTATAGTTCTGTATCATTGTTCTTTTGATTCTGCTTATTTGTTTGTTTGTTTGGTTTTTTTTTTTTTTTGAATTGATTCATATAAATTTTCCCATGTTTCTTTGAATTTCTCATATTTATCTTTTCCAACTACAAGATATACTTTCCCATTTATGTGCTATCATGTTTTTCAGCCATTCTCTAATCATTGAACCCCTATTTTGTTTCTATTTCTTTTCTCTTATACAAATGGATATTTTGATATATACTTTTATTTCTCTCTTTTATAATTTATAATTTATATATTTTTATATATATAATGGCTGATTGTGGCAGGAATATGGGTTGGTCTCCTACTTCTCCAGAACATCAAGTTAGGGTGGGTTCACAGGGAGAAATGTTACACAAAAGGCTGTGATAAGAAAAGGCACTTTATTAAAGAGAGAGACACCAAGATGTTCACTTGGTGGGCAATGTCAAAGAATTGCAAAGAGTCATTTTCTCAGGGCTTACTTTTATACAGAAACAAAACAATTTGGCTTTTGCATCTGAAAGGAACATACTGAGATAGGGTGTGGGAAAAGAATCTTTCCCAGAGAATGTAGGTTTTGCATCCAAAAGGTGCATACTTGAGATAATGTATGGGAAGAGAGTCTTTCCCAGGGAATGTAGGTTTTGCATCCAAAAGGTGCATAATGTGTGGGAAGAGAGTCTTTCCCAAGGAATGTAGATGCTCTTCTGGGTGAGGCTGTATTGTTCTCATCATTAAGATCTTTAAAGGTCTGATCTTTTGATAATCCTTAAGAACATCTTTCAATTCACTTGAAAACAAAGTGCTAAGTTAAGATTTTTTTACCTCTTGATAATCAGTTCATTGATTTCATCATAAACAAAAGGAAGCAAAATATTTCTTAGATGAAAAGAGAAATCTTCTGTTAGTGAGTTATTATATGCCTTCTGAACTTATCAAGAAATGAAGTTCAGCATTGTGATTTTATTTAGAAAAATTTAAATGACTAGCAAACAAGAATCTTAAAGTTATTCTTTTCATCCCTTTTATAAATGTTTCATGTCATATTGCAGCTCTTGCATTTGTTATCTGGTAGATTGACAATGTTACCGTCATTAAATTATTTTGTCTGGATCTTATTTCATGTCTTTTAATACTCTATGAAGAAGCCAAGGGAATTTGACACTTTAGCTTCATTTTTGTTAAATATGACAGCCCTGTATGGGATTTTTTAATGGTGATGACATGCATTTTCCAAAAATTAACTAAGTCTCCAACCACAAGATTTTAATCTTAGAGGATAAAAACCTCAATGGAAAAAAAATCAGATGCTGAAATTGATACTGCCATAAAAAAACCTTCAATGTATATTTAAGAGATAATGAATGTAGTATCCAGAGTCTGGTCTGAATTACATCGGGATTGTTCTATTTGGCTCCAGAGAATAGAAAAAAAAAATGACTAAAAGATGCAGAAAGGCAGATTTTACCTTCAGTATAAAGAAAACCTCCTGGCAACTAGGATCATAGAATTATATAGTGTTGGAATCTTTACAAACTGTTAAGTCATTAGAGTTGATAGAGACAATAATTATCTAATTTAGCATGTTTCATTATGATTGATTTGATCTTACAAGGAGATATGGGCCAGAAGAAACAAGGTATTAAGTAGAACTGATAAAAACAATGCTTGTATTCATACCTTTAGAGAGCTCATATAAGCAAGAAGCAATTAGGGCCAGAAAGCACTCTGGGAGGAAACCCATAATCCCACTCTCTCGGAGAAGGAGCATAAATAGAGCTTCAATGAGCCAGTCAAGGGAGTTCAGCTGAATTAGATTGAGAGGGGAATGTCAAGTGAGTTCAGCCAGAAGCCCTCTCTTGGAGGCAAGAAAGATTCATTACAACTTTCACCTTGGTGCTGGCTGGAGGCTGAAGAAAGCAGAGGCAGAAGCAAAGGACAAAGCTGCAAGAGCTCTTAGAACCAAGGAGAGAGAGAGAAGCCTCTAAGAAAACTAACCGGACTATATTGGAGACAATAAAAGATCAGAACTTTTATCACCTGGCTGCATTTGGGTGCTCATTAGTCTTAACTGAAACTGAGGCTGCCTCCAGAAACCTCTCCAAGAAACCTGCTTCCAGAGAGAACCTTCATATTATAAAAAAGAAAAACAGCACAATAAAAGTCCTTAATAGAATCCCCAAATTGTCAAATGTCATTTGTCAAATATAACAAGTGAGGACTAAACAACTTCTTGCAAGGTCACATCAGTATTAAGTGACAGAACTCTCCAAAAGTGCAATGGGCTGCTCAAAAAGTGAGTTTATGATATTCTTTCATTTGGGGTGGGTGTGTGGAGGTGGTGGGGGGCGGGGTTATGCAGAGGCTTGATGTCCTCCTAAACATTAAAATTATAAAGAATCTTTTTTATTTAAGGATGAATTAGATTAAGAACTCCCCAGGATGCTTTGATACTTTTTTGAAATCGGGGATCCATTTTGTTTTACTAATTTTTTTTTTAAGTTTATGTTTCAAATTAATGTTTTGGTTAATTTAAATCAATTGACAAGTTAATTCACTTCAATAAATTGTATAGTTTTTTGGTCAAATTTTAAATCCATTGTTCTTAATTATTAGATGGTTTCATTGAATTGATTGAACTTGCAATTTTGGGGGATGGTGTGAAGAGACTGGTGTTTACTTAGCATCTCTGCCCTTCCCAAAAAGAGCATTATTTTTCACATAACTAAAATGTGTAACAAAAATCTTCAGCAGCAATTGATAAACACTTATTAAGAGTGTACTGTGACAGAACTATGCTGGGGATACAAATTCAAAAACCCATTCTTAAGCATCACTGAAAAAAATGAACAAGTTTTCTTATGAGGGAGGGGTAAAATGAGATGATGAAAATTTCCCTTGTATTACTTTCCCCATTTATTATTTCATCTGTTTTCAATATTTCAGAATACTATTTATATGTCACTCTTACTTTTTAATATAAAAGATCATATTTAACTAAGGACTTGATACACAGTTAAAATGGTGCCTGTGGGTTATTTTCAAAAGGTAAGCAGTCTTTCAAATGACATAAAGGCATATGTTGCTTATTTATAAGTCATGAGGGGAAGAAAGATTTCAATCTAAAGTCTCCATTTGCCAACCCATACCCTGAATTTTATATCATTGAAAACAGTAGAATGAATACTGAACACATTGATCAATCATTGTTAATTGTTCACTCTGTAATACTAGTGAAATGAATGCAATTCATTGTCATTGTCATTGCCCTCAAGCAGCTTTTTTTCCTGAGGGAGAAAAGATAGGAGAGATAATAAAGAATTAAAGAAAATACAGATAAGATAAAATCACAGACAAATAGTGATGAATAAAGGGGATAGGAACAACCAAGAACTAGAATCTAGGGAAGTTCTTAGTCCTGATCAAACTCACTGTGTATTTTATCTATGTCAGCAACTGCATGATGGGATTGGAGGAAATAGGCTGTGATAATAAAAGATAATGAAGTTTCTCTAGTTTGTACAAGGAAGAGAGGCTCCTTATTTGATGTAGTTATGCTGACAAGACAGTCCCAGGAATTTGGCCTTCTTTTGTGCTTGACAAAGTAAACAATGGAAGCAGGGTGAACTCAGTTAAAGTCACTTCATTCCTGACAATCCAGACAGGATGGACTAGGTTAGACTTCATATCAGGGAGAGCCTAAAACTTCTTGAGCAGGGAAATGCCATCAGTGAATGTCTTACAAATGAGTCTTATGAATATCACTTTAGCATCTGTGTGAAAAATGGATTGAGAAGATCAGATATAGTCACAGGGAGATCAATTTGGGAGCTGTTGCAGTAGTCTAAGTGAGAGGCAATAATAGCCCAGACTAGCATAGTTATGTAATGCTGGAGAAACTGAGGCAAGATAGAGATTAAAGTGTTTTTAATAATTAATTTATTAGAGAGTTTGATTAAGTGACTGGATTGGACTTGTCTCCAAATATCCAGTATCAAATGTGGGGTCCCAGAGATTCTTTATAGGGTTTAGTGATTAGGAAGAACAATAACAGAATGGGGAAGGCAGAGTGAGCACCGGACATTCTGATAAGTTGGGAAGATCTGTAGTCAGGAAGATCTGTCTAAGATAGAAGGTCTTTCTCATTTGGATTAACATTCACAGTTTATAACCTTAGAGTAGCTAGCCCCAAGTTATATTAGTATTAATGATTAGGAGTGAGGATGTTGCAACCAAGCAGAACAATTCAGGGAAGTTGAGGTAGAACAATTAAGGGAAAATGAGGTAGAATAACCAAAGGAAATTGTAGCATAACAGTTAGAACAAGATTAAAGAGAGGGGACAGATAGGAGGTGAAATTCAGAAAACTTAATTTGGATGTGGAGATGGAAGGTGAATAAAGGTGAAAGGTTGAGACTGCTCTTAGGTTTTAAACCTCAGTGACTGGAAAAATGGTGCTCTCATGAAAAAAAAGTCAAGCCAGAAGAGTTGATTTGGGGGGAAGGGTGGAGAATAATGAGTTCTGCTTTGGACACATCAGACTTAAACACATTATAGATAAGTGAATATTTTGAATTTTATAATTATACAGAAAAAATGAATTGAAGAATATTCAGTCTATGAAAACTCAGATTTATAAGACAGGTAAATTCAGGACAGATTGTAATGCCCAAGAAACTGAGCAAGATAGAGGTTAGAGACCAATTCAATAGTTTATTAAATGGAGAGAGATATTGGGACCAGATGGCTCTTGATCCCAGGGCTGGACGAGATTATCATCTCAAAGAATCCAGCCATGAAGTACTCAGAGGGCAAGCCTTTGATGGGATAACAAGAACAACGACACAATGGGGGAGGTACCTGGATGGGGATAACCTAATGGGGGGAGACCCCTAGGATGACACAATGGAGGGAGGTTACTGATATTCTAATGACATCTAAAATGGATAAACCTTTATCCTGTCAAACATTAAGAAGGAATGTCTATAACCTAAAGATATAAAACCTTCATCTCATCAACTATTTAAGAGGGAATGATTATAGCCTGGGGTTTTGGGGCAGAGCAACTGAGGTAGATCTTTATCTCATCAAACATTAAGAGGGAAAGGTTCTAACCTGAGGCAGAATAACTAAATAGGACAATTGGAGAAACTGGGTCACAACATTAAGAGGGAACTTTGGTACAACAAGATGATTAATATTACAAGGTATCTATTTCTTTCAAGGGGAATTCCTTTAAATAGAGAAATCCTCTGGTTCATTTAAATGTTGGTTGACTTACAAAAGTTTAATTTATTCATAATATTTGAGGAATCTAGCTCTATATCAAACAAGGTAAATTATAAAGAAATAATAGATGTAGATGAAGAATAGGAGACAGCAAAGGAAAATCATTTATAAATCTCATCTACCCAAGGAAAGATTCTGAATGTGTACAGAATTGAAGAATATTCATGTATTCATTTATCTAGCAAGTATTCACTAAACATTTAACATACATTCTTAAAATGTTCATTAACTTTTTAAAGAAATGGTCTTGAAGGAAAAAAAAAGTTTTTCATGGGAATTAAGAACTGGAAAGGAATTTATAGATCTATTCTAAATATTTCATCTGCTCTGTGCTGATAATTGGAGAGCAAATCATTAAGTGTCTAATGATTTTACAGATTATAGGAACATGTTTAGGGTTAGGGTTAGGAATATTAGTAAAGAATATTACAAGGCATCTATTTCTTTCAACTAGAGTTGAGGATAGATTTGAGATTACAAATATTGGTTACTCAACAGCAATGATGAGGTTTAGAGAATAAATGATAATTTCATTTTGAACCTGCTGATTTTGAGATACCTATAGGACAGTCAGAATTCAGATATCAGATGGAATACAAGACTTCTGAGATCTTTTCCAATTCCTAGATTCTGTGATTCTATTGTATGGAAGTTGCTAAAAGTGAGAAATTATTGTAGATTGGGGCATGATTTAATGAAGGCAGGGGAAGGGATTTAAACTGAATCCTAAAAAATGGGAAAGATTTTAATATGACTGTTTTAGGCCAAAATATCATCTGAATGATAGGGCCCAGACTAAACCAGAAATTTTTGAGAAATGAATAGGTTAGCCAGACTGAAGAAAATTCACATAGAAAATTAGTAGAAATAGATGTGAGGCTGACAAAGTAGGTTGGGACCTGAATTTGCAGAACCTTGTGCCCCTGATAAGGAGTTCAGATTTTATCCTATTATTGGTAACTGTCATTGAAACCTTTTTCAATCCTTGTCATTTTCTTTTCCAGTTCATTTTACAGATGAGGAAACTGAGACAAATAGAGTTACATACTTGTTCAGGATCACACAGCTATTAGGTGTCTGAGACTAGATTTGATCTCATATTTTACTGATTCCAGTTTAGGTACTCCTTATATTGTCACCTACCTGCCTTAATTGGTAATTGGGAGCCATTAAAATGGCTGAGAAAAGGAATGAGATAATCAAAGGGTATTTTAGCAAGATTAAGCAAGTAACAATATATAGGGTGAGTTGGAGGGGAAAAAAGAAAAATGAAACAATTTAGTTATTTTTCCAGATATTTGACATTCATTTTATTGTGACATTGACCATTCATTCATTTTTAAAGAATCACTAACAGTATAATTTTATCTCCACTTCAACAAAATAAAAAAATGTAGAAAACTAAACTTATTTCTTTCCTTCCCACCAAAAAAAAAAAAAAAAAAAAGAAAAATTGTTATGCTTCAGTTTCCATGAATTTCTTTCTGACTCAATTTCTTTCTTTCTTTCTTTCTTTTTTTAATTAAAGTTTTTTATTTACAAAACATATGCATGGGTAATTTTCCCAACATTGACCTTTGCAAAATCTTTTGTTCCAAATTTTCCCCTCCTTTTCTCCACTCTCTCCCCTAACTGGCAGGTAGTCTAATACATGTTAAATATATTAAAATACATGTTAAATCCAATATATGTATACATATTTATACAGTTATCTTGCTGCACAAGAAAAATAAGATCAAGAAGAAAGAAAAAGAAAAACAGAAACAAAACAAAATGCAAGCAAATAACAGAGAGAAAGAATGCTATGTTGTGTTCCACACTCTGTTCCCCCAGTTCTCTCTCTGAGTGTAGATGGTTCTCTTCATCACTGAACAAGTGGAACTGGTTTGAATCATCTCATTGTTGAAGAGACCCACGTCCATCAGAATTGATTGTTGTATAGTCTTCTTGTTGCCCTATATAGGGATCTCCTGGTTTTGTTCATTTCACTTAACATTAGTTCATGTAGGTCTCTCCAGGCCGTTCTGAAATCATCTTGCTGGTCATTTCTTACAGAACAATAATATTCCATCACAATCATATACCATAATTTATTCAGTCATTCTTTAATTGATGGGCAGGCATCCACTTAGTTTCCAATTTCTTGCCACTACAAAGCAGGCTGCTGTAGAGGACTGGAACTTGGAAAAGGTGTACTACTCAATGTGAGATAATGGTTCTATAAGTATATACTTAGATGATATAGTGATGTGATGGCTCTCCTCCCAATTGGGCTTGCTAAATGTATGGTAGTGAGATAATCGTAGGCAAGGATTGGAAGGCTGAGGGAGGGAGATCAGCCTCTCTGCTGTAGCACGCTGAAGAGAGAAGACTTCAGGCTCCAAACTCAAGAGTCAAGGCTTCATCTTTAATGAGCCCAGTGGCAGCTCCTTCACTTCTCCTCCTAAAGACCAAGGATTTTGACTGATCCTGACTGACTGATCCTGAGTACCTTCAGAGAACTAGCCCGGACATTACAGGCTCACAAACATTTTTGCACATGTGGGTCCCTTTCCCTCCTTTAGGGATATAATCCCAGTAGAAACACTGCTGGATCAAAGGGTATACACAATTTGATAACTTTTTGAGTATAGTTCCAAACTGCTCTCCAGAACGGCTGGATCCGTTCACAAGTCCACCAACAATGTATCAGTATCCCAGTTTTCCCACATCCCCTCCAACATTGGTCATTATCATTTCCTATCATCTTAGCCAATCTGACAGGTGTGTAGCAGTATCTCAGAGTTGTCTTAATTTTCATTTCTATGATCAATAGTGATTTGGAGCACCTTTTCATGTGACTACAAATAGTTTTTAATTTCATCATCTGAAAATTGTCTGTTCATATCCTTTGACCATTTGTCAATTGGAGAATGGTTTCACTATTACAAATTTGAGCCAATTCTCTACATCTTTTAGAAATGAGGCCTTTATCAGATCCTTTGGATGTAAAAACTGTTTTCCCAGTTTATTGCTTCCCTTCTTATTTGCATTAGTTTTGTTTGTACAAACCTTTTTAACTTAATATAATCAAAATTATCAATTTTGTGATCAGTAATGATCTCTAATTCTTCTTTGGTCACAGATTTCTTCCTCCTTTACAAATCTGATAGGTAAACTATCCTATGCTCTTCTAATTTATTTATGGTCTCATTCTTTATGTCTAGATCATGAACCCATTTCGACTCGATCTTGGTATGTGGTGTTAGGTTTGGGTCAATGCCTACTTTCTTCCAAACAAGTTTCCAATTTTCCCAGAAGTTTTTATCAAATAGTGAATTCTTATCCCAAAAGCCTCAGTTTACCTGGTGGCAACCCCTCCTTCCTAGTCATCAGGACTGAGATAATTAGGGCTGTGGAGGTCTGGCCACTCTGGCATTACAAGGAGTCAAAAACTCCAGATGCTTTATCTCAAAAGCTTGGGCAATTCCTGGCCCAGACTTCCTGTTTCCTACTTGACCACCTTCTTCACTTCCAACTTATCAGAATTTATTTCCTTTCTGAAATTATGATATACTATATGTTTCTCCCCCTTTGCCTTTGTTTCCCTGATCTCTGGAACCCTATAAAAGTCTCTGGAATTACTTGCTTGTTGCTGGATGCTTTGAGACAAGAGTCCCATTCAGCCAGCTGGGGGTCAGACATGGATCCTGTTCTGCTGCCAGTGCATCTTCTCCACTATTAAAATATTAAAAATCTCTAATCTCTTCTTGCCTCATTTTCTCTGGAATTATAAAATTAAGGTATAATAATTGATTTTTGAAGATGATCTTTTGCTTAACAAAATGATTCAATGTAGTAAAATTAAAAAATTTCCTCCTTGAAAAAAATATAATATTGTATTTGAATGTTCGGTTTACACAGAAATTTTTGGTAACATGAATCTTATTTGAAGCAAGATACACCTCTGTTATTGTATGTATTCCTAGTAAAGTATTCTTTATATAATGATGGTCATATGTAAGATAAATTATAGCTAGATGAACTGGAAGTAGAAAGTATGATTAAGAATTAGGTTTCATTGAATAGGAAGCAAAGAAGGTCAAAGAAATAGACTCACAGGAAACAATGAGAAAGATTTCTTTTGCAAACAGATTGAAGATAATGGAACATTATGAGAAGAAGGAGAAATAAATCAAACAGTAGAAGAAAAATTGGATTTCTAACTTGATGAATCAGGCAAGATTGAAAGTCCTTAGAAGCAGAGGTGACTTTATTTGTGACATTAAATTAAGCAAGGCAGAGACTTTCCAAGATAGTGAAAAATACAACCAGATATCAGGTAATTTTGGATGCTGTACTTCTTTAGGGTTTATACCAATTGCTTGAGCAATGAATAGTTGTCCATTGCAAGAAAGAATATTTCTCTCTAGTCAGGACTGCAGTACAAAAAACAATCTATTTGTGCAATATTGTGACCAAAAAAGATATTGTTCAAGTTGATCAGGAGACAAACCTGGCATAGGAAACAGTTGGTGGTGAGGTGTTGAGATCTATATTGCAGATCACAAAATAAGTTTCTAATACTTTCAAAGTAAAGTGAATCTTATAGCTTAACAAATGGTGCCAGAAGTTTATAGATTTCTGTTTGGGACTAATGCCAACAGGAAACTTTTGGATTACTCCTCTGATGTGGTAGGATTCATTCCATCTGCTGTATTGATTAATTTTACAAGTTTCTTAAAATTAAAGAAACAACTATAAGCATTCCCCCTTTTCTTTTTTTTCTTTTGATGCTCTGACACTGTCTTGTGTTTTCCAGTGTGTACAATGCCATGAGTCTAAGTGGTAACTTTGGGAGAGGATTTCTGGAATTAAATTGTCAAGAAGTAACCCAGTTATTCCAGAAGTGACTAACTTGTAGTTTACATTCTAGGGATAATGGGAATACATATCATTTTTACTGAGAATCCTTTAAAGATCTGCTTTAGATTGAAGGATGCTGCATGAAGTATGAGGCCTTTTTGTATTTGATTTCTATAGGTTATTTTAATATGCATAAGGAGCATGCATTTTCTCTAGCATTAATAGTATTACAGTGGTACCTAGCCACTGGTCTGCTTTGAAACTTATAGAATTTGTATTCAACCTATTTTGAAAAGAAAAAAAAATGCTTCAGCATTTTGCTTACCACTCCTCACACTTGGTTGTTATCTTGTTTGCGCAGTGGGGATATGCTCAGTTCCTGTAGACACTGCTTTTGTTTCTGTGTGGGCAGCTTGTTCCCAGTGAAGACAGTGGTTGGAATCCACAATGTTGAACTTGTTCCTGTTGGTGAGCAGATTGCAGCGCAGTTTTCTCAGGATTAAGTGATTGCAGTGTCTATATTGCAAAACAGTAGTACTCAAAAGGGTATGGAGTAGCCTATGTGCTTGACAGTAGGAGAAACAGCAGGAGCCCAGGCTGAGTCAGTGGCAGCATGGCAGAAAATCTAGAACTCCTGTCAGTCTTCACCCAAGCAGCAGCCATAGTCCTGGAAAATGGAGGGTGTGAGACTGTAGAGTACAGGCTAGCTCTCTGGAGGGCTTCAGGATCAGCCAGAGTCAGGATAAATCAAAGTCCTTGATCTTTAGGGGGAGAAGTGAAAGAAACAGCCAAGCAGAATCCTGGAGTCTGGAGTCGCCAACTTCTCTCCTCATCCTGCCACCAGGTGACTCTGCCTATTTCCCTCCCCCTCCAATCCTTGCTTCTGATTATCTTAACACCAAACATTCAGCAAGCACCAACAGTGAGAAGAGCCATTTATCCAAGCATATGCTAATAGAGACATAATAGGTACCACTGTAATACTATTAATGCTAGAGAAAATGCATTCAATAGAGATTGAATAGTTATTTGCCTTAAGTGCTCAGTTGTCTGATTGAAGCATACCTTTTTGGAGTTTCAGCCCTCTACATGAGACCATAAGTTCTCCCTCTAATAAGGAAGCTAGAAAAGCTGTGGGGTGGGGAGAAAGTATAAAGGTAGTAGTTTCTCTTAGAAAGTAAGTTGGATAAAGAAGGGAGAAACCAGGATGGACTAGACTGGGCTGACTTGTTTCTGCCCAGCTAAAAAGCCCACTTGATCCATTGGGGAATTGGGTGAATAGGGATAATTAATCTGTGTATTGAAGATGTACTTCTTATGGGAAAAATTCATGCTGTATTCATGGATTTTGCTACTTGTGGTGTTCTAGAAACCAATTAATGACAAGTACTGAAATACCACTATACTTCTGTTTACTATTTGAGCTTGGAGTCTTTCCACAGTTATATCTTTGATTAAAAAATTCAAGCCTTTAAAAGGCTTAAAACCTTTTTTTAAACTTTAAACTTCAAGATTCGCAATTAACTTTGAACCAAATTTCATAAAACTCATAATATAGTTTACAAATTACCCAATACTTTTATAAAGCAACATACCATTTAAGTAGGGAGATACAAACACAACCTCCCCTAAGGTAAGCTACTGGCATTTTGTTTAATAATCTATATTTTAATTTGAAGTCCAACCAATAATAAAGCAAAAAAAAGTTTTTCTCTTCAGTTGTAAAGGGCAAAATATTCTTTTAAAAAATTATAACTTTTTATTGACAGAACCCATGCCTGGGTAATTTTTTACATTATCCCTTGCACTCACTTCTGTTCCAACTTTTCACCTTCCTCCCTCCACCCCCTCCCCCAGATGGCAAGCAGTCTTATACATGTTAAATATGACACAGTATTTCCTAGATACAATATATGTGTGCAGAACTAAATAGTTCTCTTGTTGCACAGGAAGAATTGGATTCAGAAAGTAAAAATAACCCAGGAAGAAAAACAAAAATGCAAACAGTTTACATTCATTTCCCAGTGTTCTTTCTTTGTATGTAGCTGCTTCTGTCCATCCTTGATCAATTGAAACTGAGTTAGATCTTCTCTTTGTCGAAGAAATCCACTTCTATCAGAATACATCCTCATACAGTATCGTTGTTGAAGTATATAATGATCTTCTTGTGAGGGATGTAGAAGACCCTTACCCAAAATGACTACTCAGAGATCACTCAGTAGAAGGCAGAAAAATTGTTTATTGAAAACTGTTATGAGTTCAAATGTTGGGCTCTTATTCTTTATTTTTTTTTCTTGTAAAATATTAAAAGTTCTCTCTGAGTCCTTCCCTGGAATCAGGATTTTGTCGGTCCCTGTTCGGGTGCCAAAATGTGGTGAGCTTCTTCTTCTCAAAACACCGCCAGGTGATAAAAGTTCAGATCTTTTATTATCTCCAACATATCCCTGTTAACTTAGAGGCCTATCTCTCTCTGCTTGGTTCCAAGAGCTCTTGCCGCTTTGTCCTTTGCTTCTGCCTCTGCTTTCTTCAGCCTCCAGCCAGCTCCACTCTTCATGTCATTCCAGTGAAATCTCGACTTGTAGCTTCTTCACTCTGAAGAACTTCTTTGACTGGCCCATTGAAGCTCTATTTATGCTCTTTCAAGAGAGGGATTGTGGGTTTTCTCCCATAGTGCTCTCTGGCCCAAAGAAGTTCAAGGGAGGTGTGAACTCATTGAACTCCAATGAGTAAAGGTGTGAACACAAGCCTTGTATTAATTAGTTCTACTTAGTACCTTGTTTCAGGTTCTGCCCAAAACATCTTCTTGTAAGATTAGATCAACTCTAATTAGTTAGCAGTTAGTAAGGATTCCAACAGAAAACCTCTGGAGGATGAGCCGTTCCATCATGAGATAAGAAAGAGAAAGCTCACGGTAGGAGGGCTAAAGAAGTAATAAAAATACATCACAAGTGAAAAAGCATTAAGAAGGGGAAGGGGAGGCATCTAATTAGTTGTTGCTATTTGGGGAGATTGGAATGGAAGGTTTCTGTTTCCTTGAAATCTTCTGATTTCCTGATAACCTGAACTTCAGGTTAAGTAAATATATTTCTAGCTGGCCAAAGCTCAAGTAAATATGAGCCAGCACATATTTTACAGGTCATAGGGGAAACACAGAAATAATAAAACACAGAAAAAGAATTCATACATTCCTGTAAGTTCTTCACCTTATCTCTATTCCCCACATCCTGGTTCTGCTCATTTCACTTAGCATCAGTTCATGTAAGTCTCTCCAAGCCTCTCTGTATTCATTCTGCTGGTCATTTCTTACAGAACAATAATATTCCATACCATCCATATACCACAATTTACCCAATCATTCTCCAATTGATGGGCATCCATTCATTTTCCAGTATTTAGCCACTACAAACAGGGCTGCCACAAACATTTTGAAGGCCAAAATATTCAAACAATTCTTAAGATTTTATTCCTTAATAAATCTAACTTATGCAAGGCAACAGTAAAATTATTTTCTCCAATTTCAAAATTATAGTACCTCTTTAAAATATAGTAAGTTCCCCAAACTCTTAATCAAATGTTGCAAACAACCTTCTTAGCCTTTTTAAACTTTCAGTTCTCTAATTCCATGAAAGCAAACTTACTAATAATGATTTTTCATTCTTCTTCTAGGACAGTTTTTAGAACATGCCTAGTTTTCCCACAGATCCAACAGGTCAGAGAGCCCCCGTGTTTTACCTCTTACTCTATTTTTATTCCTCCCTTCCCAATCTACTTAGATATTCCATTCAAACTTCTTTTCTTTGGTAAGCCAGGAAAGAGTTAAGCACCAATCCTTACTGTACCTTGAGATTTTTTTCTCTGGCAGGATTCCACAAGCCTGAGTTCTGACAAGGCCCCTTGCTTACAGGAGTGATAGCCACTCTTCTTCTATTTTCTGAAAACTTTCCAAACTTTCAATCTATGTTTTTTATTTTCTCCTTCTCTCCCCCCTCCTGCAAAGCCTCTACAGTCAGCCAGAGGCAGAAGGAGAAAAAGAAAAAAGAAAAGCTTTTTCAAACTTCTTTTCTTGCTCCATCCTAATCTTGAGAAGCCCAAAACTAGTTCCCAAATTACCTTACTATGATCTAAGACCAATACATTCTGAGCCATTCTGAAACAATTACTACTCAGAACGAATTCCAACAATTCAACCTGATATTTTTCTAAGCCTATAACACATAGGCTGAATTCTTATCTGTTATGAGCTTGCTAACTTTTAACACAGAATAAAATGCAAAGCAGATATATACACATAGACACACACAGAACTCTATTTTCACCTTTCGCATACAGATTTAAGTCTGATATATCCAAATGGTCCTGGGGACATCCTTCTAGTTTTCCTTCCCTTTTATATCTGGGAAGTTCATCCCAGTCTTGAATTCTTTAGCTAATGTCCTGATACAAATTCTTGGACTGTTCCATCCCATTTTTACCACCTTGGACCCAGTCCAGGTGTTAGCAGACGCCCTTCATTACCCTCCTGCCCCACAGCCACCCGAGAACCTCCTTAGGAAAGTCCTTTATCATTGGGGTCGATAGCAGTCCACACCAAAAACAAATTTAGGAGGACTAATCCTTCAGAGTCTCCCTCGACCCAGTCAATAGACCCCCCAGACTCCCCAGAGCAGTTATCTCGAGTTTACAGGTGTGTGTATCTTTTAGACTGCAATGCTGACCATCAGGACTCTACTTCCTTCAATCTTCAATTCTGCTTTCCACTGAGTATCTTTGCCTTGGGTCCTTAGTTGTATGATTTTTTTTTTCTACCTCACCCACTACTTTATTTTCTATCATGCCTCTCCCCTTCTTTTAGTATCTTCTATCAACTTTTCTCCATTCTCTTACCTTTTCTCCTATTTTTTTCTGCCCTTGCTTCTATCCTGTCTTTTCTTTTCCTTTTCCTCTTTCTCCTCTTACATCTTTATAGAATTAAATAAATGTTTATACCCAACTTAATGATTAAATTATTCTCACTTAAGAGCCAAAACTCATGAGATCAAGCTTCAGACAATCCCAACCCCCCTCCCTTCTTCCTTTGATTGTAATAGGTCTTTTGTGCCTCTTCATGTAATCATGTAATTTGTCCTATTATACCTCCACTTTCCTTATCTTCCAGTACAGATCATTTCCCACTTCTTACTGCCTTTTTCTTTGATATCATCACATCAGAATTCATTCACAATCACACCCTCTATCCGTGTGAGACACCTCTGTCAGAAACAGTTTTCAAGAGTTATAGATATTGTTTTCCCATCTAGGGATGTAAACAATTTAACTCTAAGTATATTTTTTCCACTGTTTATCTTTTTATGGTTTTCTTGAGTCTTATGTTGGTAGATTAAATTTTTCAGTAGAAATGATTGAAAGTCTCTTACTTTCTTGAGGCTCCATGTGCTCCCCTGACATATGGATACTCAGTCTTGTTGGGTAGTTAATTCTTTGTTATAACCCCAGGACTCTTGCCTTTTGGAATGTAGTGTTCCAGGTCCTGCAGTTCATAATTGCAGAAGCTGCCAGATCCTGGGAAATTCTGATAAAATAGAGTATTTGTATTGCTTTTGTCTGGCAGCTTACAGTATTTTTTCCTTGAGATTATAGTTTTGGAGTTTGCAACAATGTTCTTTGGGTTTTTCCTTGTGGAATCTCATTCTATAGATGATCGATGGATTTTTTCAAAGAGTATTTCTCTCTCAGTTTCTAAAATATTGGGCCAATTTTCCATAATGACTTCTTGTAGAAAGCTATCTAAGATCTTTTTTTTTTTTTCTCCTTTTTGGTCATGGGCTTCAGGTAGGCCAATAATTTTTAAATTTTCTCCTCTGGATTTTCCAGGTCAGCTGTTTTGCCAGTGAGGTAGTTTACATTTTCTTCCATTCCCCCCCCCCCCCCCCCATTCTTTTTAGTTTGGTTGACTGAGTCTTGCTGTCTCACAGAGTCATTAGCTTCCATTTGCTCTGATCTATTTTTTAATGAGTGATTTTCTGCAGTTATCTTTTCTACCTCTTTTTCCATTTGATTTATTTTATTGTTTAAGGAGTTGTTTTCTTCAGACAATTTTTTTTCCCTTCCTTTTCCAAAAAAGAGAAAATGCCTCTCTCATGCATTCCTCTCATTTCTTTTCTCATCTTTTTTTCTACCTCTCTTATTTACTTTTTTTGAGTCTTTTATGGTTATTTCCAAGAAGCCTTTTTGGACTTGAGAACAATTTATCTCACTCTTTGAGATTTCTTCTGTGGACATTCTATACTTCTCTGAGTTTTGTGTTTTGGTCTGCTCTGTCACCATAGTAGCTTTCTATGATCATTATTCATTCTGGTTTTTGCTCGTTCTCTTTCCTTTTCTTTTTATTTCCTTTTTAAATTTTTAAAAAAAAATTTTTTTTTACTTTTAAGGTCTTTGAAGCTCTGCTCCTGAGATAAAGATAAAGGTAGGGCTATCCCAGTGAACCTTCCTGAACCTTGGCTCTCATAGGGGCCTCTTTTGTTTGTAGGGGGTAGCATTGCTTACTGTGTTCAGGAAACAACCTGGTTTCCCAGAGTTTGCCTTCTTAGCTGGGGTTGGAAGGTGTCCCACTAATTTGCTCCTCTACTGAACCAGGACTGAAGGTCTTAGTTACTGATTTGCTGTACCCTCTAACTGACTTTCCCAGAGTCTATCAGACCTGAGCTGAACACCCTTTCCATTCCAGTGTGACTGATCTTTTTTTGAAGTTTTTTAAGAGTTTCATTTCAGCAGACTGTTCAGAGGCTTGGTTTATTGTGGGTTTTGAGGAAAATTGGGAGAGCTTATGCAGCTTCCTGATTTTATTCCACCATCTTGGCTCTATCCCTAGAACTCCTCTAAGTGATTTTGTTTTCTAAAGACTTGCAATCTCCTTTTCCCTATAAGAAATCTTGAGAGTTTTTCCTTCCATACCCTCAATGTTTCATCATTTCCACCATAGATTTCTTCTGTCTACTGTGTCTAATTAATTCCTCTTCCAATAATTACTTTCTTCAGTGCCATTTCTATTTCTTTATAGAATATATATGTGATGCTAAAGTCTAAATGTGACAGCTCTGTCATTGATAGTGAAAGGAACTATTTTATAAATATTTACAGATCTTTCCCATTTTTCACTTTTTTAATCTCCCATTTTCATCATAAAATGCTATTTTGGTGATCTAATTTACTCCAGTCTCTTATAAAACCCATTATATACTCGATATCCCTTTACTTCTCACCATTTTCTAAGGTTTGTAATCAACAACTATATGAAATACTTCATCCCAGCTATGAAACTTTTTATAGATTTTCCCACATCCTTGAAATATTAATTTTCTTATTAGGTTAAAATAAGCCATTTAAAAAATTATGAATGGATCTTCCATTCTTCATATTCTCTCCATTGATGATCTGTGGAAATTTTTATGTCACACTTGAAAAATAATATTAAAGCATATATATTATTTTCATGTTATACTTAATAAATATTATAGCCAAATTCATTCAATTTCATGCTATATCTACTATATATATATTATTAAAGGCTAGATAATTAAAACATTTATTTCAATCTTTACAAACAAATTAACTTTCCAAAGATGTGTTTAAAAATATATATAGCAAATAGCAAATTTTATTTCACTTCTATTTCATACATTAATTTTTTCAGATGGACTCTAAAATCTCAATATGGAGCCATGACTTCTTACCTAATGTCCTATCTCATGTTTCCAGTTACCTACTTGTAATATATATTTAGATATAGTGTATCATCACTTCAAAAAACAAAAACAAACAAACAAAAATCTCCTTGTGCAAACTTTCTAATTTCAGTGAATGGTGTAACCATTTTTCTACATCCTTAAGATTAAAAAAAAAAATTTGACTGCTCCCTAATCCAAATTCTTTCAACAATCTATTAATATGATATATGATCATGTAATTAATAATGCTTTCCCTTCATCACTCTTAGTAAGTACTCAATAATGATTCATGAAATGAATGGAATCTTCTATTAATAATATTTCTGTTTGGAGAAATTTATGACCAAAAAAGAACTATAGATCATCATGAAAGGTAAAATAGACAACAACTTTTTCCCATGGTTTTTCTCTTTTGCTCTGATTTTTCTCTTTCAAAATTATTCATAAAGCAGTGTGTATCTATCTGAAAGACAATTTAACAAAAGTTTATTTCTTTATTCCTGCAAATTCTTGTAGCAACTTCAACAGCCAGAGCCTTGAGAATTTATGTTTCATGTTTCCAAAACAAAATAAAATATCCAACCCCCCCCAAAAAAAAATCACTTATTATTTTTGTCCTTATCATTATCGTTTTAATTTTTAACATATACAGAGCCAGTTTAGCATTAAAAAATGGTGTCAAATCCTGTTGCTGGCACATAGCTAGTGAGAAATTTAATCAGCTTTTTAATCCTCAGGTAAACATCTAACAGTGTATATTTGAAAATAATTGGAAATCTTTATTGTGAATGAATTTTTCTTATCAAGAATTCACTAAGCCTTTGGAACCATTGATGTTACTACTACTGAAAAACTAAGATTGAGAAAACAAAGAAAAATAGACTTTGACATAGTCCTTTAATGTTGTCAAAGCACTTAACATATCATACCTTTTTGAACCAATGTTTACATTCCTATCTATATGAAGTAATTATAAGAATGATCTAGGGATATATTGAGGGCTTTTTTCATGAAAGCATTAGAACAAAAAACCCAGACATTTACAAAGGACTTCAATAGCAGACTTCTTGTTTGCAGTACAGAATCTTACTTTCCTTATTTCATGATTATTAAAAAATATTATTTGGAAGTAGAAAATGTTGCCATGAAGGTTGTCCTCCAAAGAGATGGATCTCACACACAGCAAAGTATTTGAATACAAGAAATTTATTAAGGACCCAGACCTTAATAAAGATGCTAAGCCTGAAATCAGGAAGACCTGAGGTGAAATCCAGCCACCTGTGTGATCTTGGGCAAGTCATTTAACCGCTATAACCTTAAATTGTAGAGAAAGTGCCATTCTCTCATGGTACATGTTACTGTATTTGGTAAAATTGCTAAAATGATGTAGCTTGCTTATGTCTAACAAACATTTTCCCATAGCCTTTTGGTAATAATTTTAATACAGAATGATTGTGTTCTGTTTCATAAGTACATGTAATCTTACTTTATAAAACTAAAAGCTGTCTATATGTCATAAATAATAAATGGTCCCATAACTATGTAAAATGAAAAAAGAAAAGCAATTTATATTTGATTTAATGACCTCTTAAGTTTTCTTCTTGTTTTTGTTCTAACCAAATTTGTTTATATTCTAATAAGAATAATGAGTCTAATCAAGAGAAGGAAAATCCTTTGTTATAAAAGCCTTGCATACAGAATCAATATAGAAAAAAACTGTGAGATGCCAAAAACCTATGTGAATCTCCAGTGGCTTTGGTAATGATTTAAAATTGATGATTTAAAAAAAGAGAAAATAAATTATAAAGAATTTATTAAAAATATGTTCATCCTGATTAGCAGTCATGGAAACAAAAATTAAAATAGATTTTTAATACATCTAAAACAAAAAGTAACTCAAGTCAGTATCTTTGATATTGCAAGATAAATAGGCACACTGTTTCCTTGCTCATGGAATTGCAGATTAACTCAGTATTTTTGAATCAATTTGGTAACACATAATGAGTCATATTAGTGAAAAGATCCTTTGATTCCTTAAAGCCATTATAGTTATTCTACCTTGAGGAAGTTATTGAATAGAAAAACTAAGTCTTCAGAGATATTTATAGTGATGTTATTTGTAATTTTAAAAATGTACTTTGAAATGACTGAACACATGTGTATTTTGGTAATAGTATAACATTAATTAAATAGAATATGAAGAAATATGAAAAGGTATGAAATAATACAAAATGAAAAAATAGGATTGTGAAAACTGTGTCCATACTGTGTCATATTTAAAAGTATAATTGCTTGCAAAAATTAATGCAATCTCATTTTACAGGTATCATAATTGTGCCTCAGAGAGGTGCAACTAATTGTTTAAAATCACAAAGGTAGCAAGTAGCACTCTGCCTAATTAGAGTGAACTTTTATCTATTGATATTGGAATAAGCACATTAATATTTATACTATGGTTTGTAGATTAGATAATTATTTCTGTTATGCACAAGTTCATCTATTTCAAAGCTATTTGATTCTAGGTCTGTGTAACCAAATTGCTATTTTTTTGGATATGCTTCTTTAAAGTAACAGTCAGGATGTGTTTCTATATTCCATGTCCTCTTTGATATTATCCTTTGATAATTTGGTACTTTTATTTTCTCTTCTTCCATATACATGACTTTTTTATATCATAGAAAATCATCAGAATCCATCTGTCTTCAAGAGATGGAAGGAATATGTGATTTATTTAGGACAAGCAGTAATTTTGATAGTTTCTTTTTGTAACAGCAATGGATATGCGTATGTGCTTCTACTAACAGAAGATTTTATGCAGACTGAACAGGTAAAAGAAGCTGATTTTTGCACACGTTGTTGTTAGATTCATACATACATACACACACTCACATACACACACATACCTCATCCCACCCCCACAAATTTCTTATCTTTGCTGCCTCTTTAATTAAATTCTGCTCCATAACTTGTTTGACTATTACTTAACCTCCCCCTACCCAAAGATCCCTCCCTTTTCTTTTCCCCTCATTCTTGCTTCCCATTTGCTTATCCTTGCCCCCTTATTTCTTTATATATTTTGGAAGGTATATGTGTAGTGTTGCCTATTGAACCCATTCCCGATGTGAGTAGATTTTCAGAACTAAAAGCCCTCCTCCCCGCTCTAATGCCTTTTTGTATTATTCCTCTGTACTAATATATATATAGCCTGATTACTATTTTTACATCGACTCTGCCAATCTTTATTTTGAGCTATCTATTGTTGATGTGAATCTTAAACATATAGTATACATTTTCCTATGTAAAAAAACAAGCAAACAATTTGTCCGTGTTTAAACAGTTTGTTTATGTTAAGTTCCTTAAATTTTGATCTTTCAAACTGACTCTTACTAAATTTTGTTAAGTTTGGGTTGGTTGATAGAAAGATCTGAAAATCTGCAAGTTCCTTGAATAAACACATTTTTTCTCATTCAAAATTATAATTTTGCTTGATATGGTATTTTTGGTCAAACTTGGTTTTTTTGATTGTCAGTAGATATGATTGATTATCTTTTTTTTTTGTCTTTTATTGTAGCTCTTGATAAATCTTGTACAATTCTAAATGTAGCTCCAGTATATTTGAATTTTTTTCCTTGCAAAATTTTCTCTTTGATCAAGGGGTCTCAAAATTTGACAATAATATTCCTGTATGTTTTTCCATAAAGTATCTCTTTGAAGTGGTGATTGGTGAATTTTTTCTACTTCTACTTTCCACTCATGTTCTATTATGCCAGGACAATTTTCTAGGTTTATTTCCTGCATTATTGTATCAAAGTTTTCTTTTTGGTCACAACTTTCTAGCAGTCCAAAAAACTGCTCATGTTTTTCTCTTCTTGATCTGTTCTCCAGATCTCTTGTTTTTCTTATAAGATGTTTCATATTCTGTTCTATTTATTCATTGTTTTGTTTTGTTATTTCTTGCTCTTTCCTAGCTTCACTGTCTTTCTCTTGCCCCATTCTAATTTTAAAAGAATTATTTTCATCTTTGAGAGTCTGTACCTCCTTTTCTAATTGGTTAACTTTTTAAAAAATAAGCTTCTTGTTTTTATGGATTTTTTTTTATTTTTTAATTTAAATTTAAAAAATTAGTTTGAATTATTTTTTGAGTTCTTCTATAAATTTCCCCTGGGCAGGGAACCATTTTATTCTTTGAGGTGGGAATTTTTTTACTTAGGTGTCTTCCTCTGAAGATGAATCCCGGTCTTTGTTCCTATAATATGTTTCAATGGTGGGATTCTTTCTTTTTTTGCCAATTCATTTTTTCTAATAAGAGATATTAGTATAGCACCTAGGATTTAATATATATTAAAGTGAACTATATTAAACTATATATATAGGAATAATAACAAAAATTAGAAAGGGGTAATTTTTACTATTGGAACTTTGTTTTTTCATTAAAGCTATTTTAAAGAAAAACCCATTTTCAGAAGACGTATAAGTCAATCTATATAGGATGTAGTAATCTTTATCATAGTGTAAAATATCTACCTAAAAAAATTTTGTAGGAACATATCTTTCAGGTCATTTGGAAGTCTTGTTTTCATTGAAGGAATTATGGATAATGGTAAATGCATTGTTATTCTGAAAAGTAGAACTGTTTTGGAATTAGAGAAATTCCCAGATAGAAGTAGAAAAATGCAGTTTTACTCCACATTTCACATCACAAAGAAATTTATTCAAGAAATGTAGACTAACATGATTCAGTGGTCTGGGAACTCATCTCATTCAACATCACTGAAAATGTGTCCATTTAATCTAGGCTAGAATTGGTAGGAAATGAACTGTTAGAACTTTGATTAATATCTATATGGTTTCATGATGAAGAATTAAGGAATACACATCATGATCTTATTAATTCAATGTTAAATTATATAAGACAAAGAATTGCAGCAAAAGGTAGACATAAGCCTATCAAAATAATTTTAAAGGCAAAGTTTTACAGTTTGTTGCACAAATTAATGAATTTAAGTATTTTACTTTATCATAAGTGATTTAAATACAACTACATATCTTTGTGCTTTTGTTGTAGGATATTTGTATATCCTATATCTTCTCAAAATATATTTTTTAAAAAGTTTTAGATAGATCCTTAAGATGGGAGAGTTGGGTAGAGTAATAAAGTGTTAGATCAGTTGTAATCTGCATTTGTGGAAGTAATGTGCCAAAATATCACAGTTCACTCTAAACATTACTAAGGTCATATCTATGCATAAATTTGTATTTATAAAACACTTTCTTCATAACAGACATATATAGTATGTAGTGTAAGCATGATTTTATGGATAAAAAACAGACTGCAAAGAATTAAAGTGAATTGCCCATGGTTACATAGCTGATAAGAAGCAAAGATTTATACCTAGGTTTCTTTGTTCTAGATTCATTGGGACCATTTTAAAAATTATTATTATTCTTTGCTAATCTGATATTTATGATAATACCTGTGTTGGTCTTAATTTAACTGAGAGTAGGTTAGATTGAATTTTGATTAAGCCAAGACTTTATTTATAAGTCAAATGACTAATTTAATAATGATTCAAGAATCTGTATTTAAATACTTGAGAATAGACTTTTAGGTACCCTAGAGTATTTTAGAAACAGAAGCTTGCACATAAATAATTGATATTTTAATTTTAAAATATTGTCTCTACTCACTTTTATAATTCGAATGTGAAGCTCTGTCCACTGTACCATCTTACTTCTTTGAGTTATTATATGTTCTTGGAAATAATTAAACTATATTTCATTACAATTCCTCTCTAATTCAGATTTGTTTAGTACTTCAGGTTTTGCTGCCCCTTTACATTTGTCAAATTGGTGAGGTATTTCAGCTTGGTGTCAGTACAATAATCACAAGGAATTCCCATTTTCTGTGAATACCAACACCACAAGTGAGATACGAATGATTAGGCTCTTTCTACTGTACTGTTCCGTCATTTGTGAAAGAAGTGTGATGATCATAAGGTCCTTTCCATTCTGGTGGTATATCACAATAATGAGTTTATATAACAAGTGGACACTGAGCACCTGGATGTTAGGTATTAATGATTCTAGGAAAATCTATTTTTGCATTTGTTTGATTGAAGATCAGTATTGCTACCCTTGCTAGATTCTGGGTAATCCTGATTGTGGCTCCTCAATATTTGAATTGTTTCCTTCTGGTTGCTTGCAATATTTTCTCCTTGATTTGATAATTCTGAAATTTAGTAAAAATGTTCCTTGGAGGTGTCATTTTGGAGTCTCAGGAGGTGATTGATCAAATTTTTCAATGGTTATTTTACCCTCTGGTTTTAGGATATCAGGGCAGTTTTCCTTGATGATTTCCTAAAAGATGATGTCTAGGCTCTTTCTTTCATCATGGTTTTCAGGAAGTCCAATGATTCTTTTTTTTTTTTTTTTTTTTTTTTTGTCTATTTAGTTTAGTTCTCTGGATTTCAGTGACCCAATCTGTCAAATGAGTAGGAGAAGACAGAAATATAGACATAGATTGTTAGAGCTGGAAGGACTCTTAGTGATCTAGTAAAACATCACCTCATCTTATGGAAGAGTAACTTGAGGCACAGCAAGAAGAAGCAGTGTGTTTAAGGTCATTTCATCTAAGTGGTGGAAGAGTGAAAATTAGAACTCAGATCTCTTGATGTCCAATTCTGGGCCCTTTCTACTACTATTAGTAGTAGATCCTCTCCAGCCCTAAATTTCTTTAAAAAAAATTTTTTTTAAAGCTTCTTATTTTCAAAACATATGCACAAAAAATTTGACAACATAGCCTTGTGTTTCAGATTTTCTCCTCCTTTCCCCCACCCCATCCCCTACATGGCAAGCAATCCAATATATGTTAAACATGTTAAAATATATATTAAATCTAACATATCTAAACATATTTATATAATTCTCTTGCTGCAGAACAAAAATCAGATTAAAAAAAGAAAGTAAATGAGTAAGAAAATAACAACAAGCAACAACAAACAAAACAACAATGACAAAAAGAGTGAGAATGTTATGTTGTGATCCACATTCAGTCCCCACAGTCCTCTTTCTGGATATAAATGGCTCTTTTCATCACAAGATCATTGGAACTAGCATCAGTTATCTCATTGTTGGAAAGAATCACATTCATCAGAATTGATCATTGTATAATATTGATGTTGTCGTGTGCAATGTTCTCCTTGTTCTACTCATTTCACTCAGCATGAATTCAGATGAGTCTCTCTATGCTTCTCTAAAATCACCTCCTGATCATTTCTTATAGAATAGTAATATTTCATAACATTCATATACCATAACTTATTCAGCCATTCTCTAACTGATGGGCATCCACTCAATTTCTAGTTTCTTGCCACTATGAAAAGGGTTATCACAAACATTTTTGCACATGTGGGTCCCTTTCCTTTCTTTAAGATCTCTCTGGGATATAGGCCTAATAGAAACACTACTGGATCAAAGGGTATACACAGTTTGATAACTTTTTGATCATAGCTTCAAATTGCTCTCTTAGAATGGCTGGATCAGTTCAGAGTTCCACCAGTAATGTATTAGTGTCCCAGTTTTCCCACATCCCCTCAATTCTGTCATTATCTTTTCCTGTCATCTTAGCCAATCTGAGATGTGTGTAGTGTCTTAATTTGTGTTTCTTTGATCAATAGTAATTTAGAGTACCTTCTCATATGATTAGAAAGCCCAAAAGCTGGAATCTTTGGATTTTGTCAAACACTGATTGCTATAGTTATTGACTATTTTGTCTGGTGATCCTAACCTATTCCACTGATCAACTACTCTGTTTCTTAGCCAGTACCAAATGGTTTTGATGACCACTGCTTTATAATATAGTTTTAGGTCTGACACTGCTAGGCCATCTTCATTAGCTTTTTTTTTTTTTTTTAAATTAATTCCCTTGAAATTCTTGACCTCTTCTTCTTCTTCTTCTTCTTCTTCTTCTTCTTCTTCTTCTTCTTCTTCTTCTTCTTCTTCTTCTTCTTCTTCTTCTTCTTCTTCTTCTTTTTCCTAGATCTGTAAAATAATTTTGTGGGAGTTTGATTTATATGGAACTAAATAAGTAGATTAATTTAGGTAGTATTGTAATTTTTATTATATTTTCTTGGCCTACCCATGTGTACTTGATATTTTTCTACCTGGTTAGAGCTGACTTTATTTGTGTAGAAAGTGTTTTGCAATTGTGTTCATATAGTTCCTTACTTTCCCAAATAGGTTCCCAAATATTTTATTATATCAACAATTATTTTGAATGAAGTCCAATGATTCTCAAGTTGTCTCTCCTAGATTTATTTTCCAGGTCAGTTGTTTTTCCAATTAGATATTTTACATTTTCTTCTTCTTCTTCTTCTTCTTCTTCTTCTTCTTTTTTTTTTTTAAGTTTTGTTTGACTTATTCTTGAAGTCTCATTGAATCATTCATTTCCATTTGTTCAATTCTAATTTTGGTGAGTTAGTTTCTTTAATTAGCTTTTTGAATCTCTTTTTGCATTTGGCCAATTGAACTTTTAAATTAGCTGCTTTGTTTATCACATTTTTTTTCCCATTTCACAAATTCTGCTTTTCAATGAATTGGTTTCTTTTCCTATCTATTTTGTAAGAATTTTTCTGCTTTTTCCATTTCATCAAATCTATTTTGTAAGGAGTTTTCTGCTTTTTTTTTTTTTCATTTCATTAAATCTGTTTTTAGGAGTTTTCTTCATATAATTTATGTTTTTCTTTTTCCAAACTCTCTTGCCAAGTTCATATTTCCTTCTCCATTTTTTTCTAACTCTTTTAAAAGATCTTTTTAAAATTCTTCCAAGAGAGTGTTATATAGTGGGGAGCAACTTATATCACCCTTTGGGGCTTCATCTGGACATGATTTGCCTTTAAGAACCTCAAGGTTTATGCTCAAGGTTCTTTTCTTTCTCCATAAAGGCTATCTATGGTCAGAGTTCTTTTTGCCTTTTTGATAATTTTTTAAAAGGTTAAAGTCTGCTGCTAAGGCAAAGGTATGATGCCATTTTATGTTGCCTTGGGGCCGGGTCTGGTAAGTGACTTGGTGCTTGATAGGTGTGGCCAAGTCTCATGTTTTTCTTAGGTTCAGAGCCTCACTTTCTGTCTTTTGTATATGCTTTGGTGTATCACAGCCAATCTGCTTATCCCACTGGCTTGTAATCAGAACAGAGTAGCCTACGAGCCTCCCACTAGCTTTCCCAGTTCAGGATGATGCAAAGTCCTGGCTCTCTGCCCCAGGCCTCTTGCATTGTGTCTGTATTCAGAAGCCTCTCCCCCTACCCGATTGAAACACAATCTTTTCTGAAGTTCTTCTAAAGTATCTTCTTCTGAAAATTTGTTACACTCCAAATATTTGTGGGTTCCATCATTCCAAAACCAATTCAAAGGCTTGATCCCATGTTGATCTAGGAAACACTAAGAGGAGCTCAGATAAAGATATGTCTACTCTCTACGATCTTCCTTTTTGCTTCAAAAACAAAATGATTGATGACTTATTTTCCCTTATAAGAACGATTTTTTTTTGTTTCTCAGGTTGCAAAAGCTGTTCTCCAAATGAGCCATGACAAAGTCTTTTTAAAAATTAATAAACTCTTTTGATACCTTTTGTCTTAGTAATGGTTATTTCTAGTCATATTTTACTCTGCCTTTTCATTCCCTATTATCTTTAGTAGAGGTACTAAAACATACAACTGTAGCACATTAGCTGACTGTAGTTATTCATATGGTGTTCTGTCTCCCTAGTCACTCACCTCTTTCACTATATTTGATTATATACTTTGACAGTAACATTTAAATGAACACACATTTTGAGTATCAACTCATACAAATCTTCCCATGTTTCTCTGAACATCATTACTTACTGTACAATCATGTTCCATTACTAATTCATAGCAGTTTGTTCAGATACTCCTTATCAATTAGCTACATAGCAGTATTCATCACACTCTATACTGTACTGTTCTATGTTTTAATCTAGCAAAATTTTGTAAAATTTCTTTCGCTTATCTTATCTTTGTTCAAACCATTTATTCATACACACACACACACACACACACACACACACACACCCAAGCAAAAGCTAAGTTACAACTTATTTTGTTCTAGTATAGGGAAATTAGCTTTCTTCTAGGTTTAGTGAACCTGCCTTATTATTTAATGTTAAATATTAGGCACAAAAAATATTATGAAATTGTAATGTTCTCTGTTTCCGTTTTCTTGTGGTCTCTGGGCAGCCTTCTTTTTAGTTCAGTAATTACCACACGAGTAGCCAGGGGTTAAAGTCCAAATCCTTTATTATCTCTTTCAAAGTCTTGTCTCCTTTCCTGGGACCCCATTAGCTTTCTTAGAGGCCTGTCTCTCTCCTTGGTTCTGTGAGCTTGAGCTCCTGCCACTAGTCCTTTATCTTCTCTGCTTCTGTCAGCTTCTCCTCTGTGGCTCTCAGTTTCTGCTTATATTCTCCACACTGAATATAAACCAACCATTATATTACTAGGAAACCATTATTTGTTGTAGGATTAAATCAATGCTAACCTAGATTTAACCACTATCTTCTCAATTCCACTTAGTACCTTGTTTCAAGTTCTGGCCCGTAACATCTCCTGCTTTCTTTTGTTTTTAGAACATAAGTGTTCATGACCTCTCTGATTTCTCAAGGAGGTGAGAATCACAAAAAAGGAGGTGATCACATCTTCTCTGACATTTCAGGAAGAGAGATGAAAACTAAAGGAAATGGGGAATCAAATAAGATTAGTGGATTTCTGAAGGGTCTCATTTGAAACAGGTATACATAATATAAACAAGGGAGGTATTACATATAATTACATAAATTACATAAGCACATAGTAACACAGGCTAGTAGTGATGTGACAAATAACATGAATCAACATGAGGAATTATAGATATCCATAAGTCCTAGAAACAGTCCAAAATGAATCTATTGTCCATTACTTCATGTGCCAGGAATCCAATGATTCCTGCTGGTTTTGAAGTTCTGTATTGGTCTTATCATGTTTTAGGGGATCCAATGATTCTTGCTGCTTTTGAAGATCTGCAACAATCTTATCCATAATTTTCCATCTCAGTGAATCCAATGATTCCTGTGGGTTTTGAAGTTCTGCAACAGTCTTATCAACAATTTTTCATCTTAGGGAATCCAATGATTCCTGAGAGTTTTGAAGTTCTGTAAGAGTCTCATTATCAGCCATACTCTTTCAGTGTCAGATGTTTATTTGGTCTTCTCCTTTGTTTTGAGGTTTTTCTGTTTTTCTGTCTCTCTCCAGGTGCTTGTTGGCACCCATCCAATTCCTTCTCCATCTGTAGAGATACAAGCAAACCCTTTCTCCCAAGCAGTTAACCTATCTAGTCCCTTCTATTTACCACTTTCTAGATCTCTCCACATCATTTGGTGATTATCTAAAGATAGTGGAGCTGCTTGCACTGGACACTGCCCTTCTGGCGGGTTATAAAGCCTATATTCTCCCCAATTTTAATTCCTTTCTCCCATCTGATTGCTTTCTGGCTGATCAATCATATCCTGAACTTTTAAAGACTTTCTGGATGTAAAGTTCACTGCCATCATGCCCAACCTGTTTTTTGTTTGAGATTTTGGAGTTGGGCACTGCCTCTCATTTCCTTAGGTCAATCTACATTCTGAAACCCAGTGAAAACCTCAGTTCCATTTTGGAATAAGGTTTTGGGTCTTATTCTCTCACCTTGTCCTCTCATTCTATCTCTATATCTACATTGGGCTTTCAGATGCCCAATTTTTCCACATCAAAAGCATTGGCAAGTCTCTCTAGAAGTTCCTTGCCAAGAGGGACCCTGTCTTCCCATGTTCATCATAGTCTGGGTATAATAAGCACTTGTGCCCACTGTGGCACAGTGTGTTATGATCGCCTCTAAAGGAACATCTTTGTATAGTCTCCATATAATTCTTCTGTTAACCTCATTAGCATTTTCCTTAGCCAGTTGTCTTATCATAATTCTTATAGCTGCATTTTCTCCAATGGTTCTTGTGACAGCAGTTTGCAGACATCCCACAAAATCAGCAAAAGGTTTATTGGGACCTTGCTCTATTTTTGTGAAAGCTTCCTCTCAATCTTTTTGTCCTGGGAGGGAGCCCCATGCTTTGATTGCTGCAGCAGCAAATTGCTCATATACTGCTATGGGGTAATTAATCTGTGCTGAATTATCTGCATGCTGACCTTCAGCTGCTAGTTGATCAAAGGTGACTTGTATATTAACACCAGTTTGCCTATTTTGTTGGGCTTGTACCCTACAGAGTTCACTACACTCCAAAAGCCACAACAAGTTTTGTCCAGGTTCCAAATCTGTCCTTGCTATAGATTTCCAATCACTAGGGGTTAAGATTTCATAAGCCAAATCCTCTAGTAACATCTTAACATAACGATGTAGCCCCATAAAGAGTGCAATCCTTTTTCAAATCCTTAATTTTTTCCAGATCAAAAGGAGTGTATTTTCTCCTTTGTTGACCTGAAGAGTCAAGCTCTTCAATCAGAGGGTATGCATTTATTAAATCTGATATATCCTATCCTTCTTTTTTAGCCTTAACCAGTGTCTTTTGTAAAATTGTCATAGGCTGCTTCATAGATGTTGCTGATTGTATTACTGCCTCTCCCCCTCCTCCTTCTCCTCTACCCATGAAGGGTTAATTGGGGGAGGGTCATGAGATGGGGAATGCCCTAATGGCTTCTGCTGTGAAGCCCCACATTCAGAATTGTACTTAACTCCATTCTTATCTGATTCTTCATCCTTTTCACCTAGTTTGTCTGGATCTTCCCTCTCTTGTTCTTTCTTTTTTTTCCCTTATTCTATAACTTATATAATTTCCCAAAGCCAGTTGTATTAAATTATATGTATAAAGTGTTTCTTTGGAAATTGAATCAGGTCCATTATCATTGTAGTATTCCCATAGTTGCTCTCCTACTAATTGCCACTTGTCTGGATCTAATTCTTTTTCCTTAGAGAACCAAGGAGATGTGTATTGTAATTTTTCTAAAAGTTCAATGATCTGCTCTCAAGTTACAATCAAACCTTGGCTTTTAAAGAGTTTAACCAAGCTTTCGACAAATTTTCCTTGCAGTGGAGAAATCTCCTTTCTAAACATTTGTCCCATTTTAACTGGAATACTACTTTAGCCCTTTATGAAGTTTCCTTCTTCTACTCATTCTAATTTCTGAGTCAGGGAGACTTTTCCACTGAAATCAGGATTGGAGACTTTTTCACTGAAATCAGGATTAGAGGCTTTTCCACTGAACTCAGGATTGTGTCAGCCCCACATTCAGATGCCAAAATATAATGTTCTCTTGTTTTGGTTTTCTTGGGGCCTGATTAGCTTTTTTAGAGGCCTATCTCTCTCCTTGGTTCCTAGAGCTTCAGCTCCTGCCACCAGTCCTTTGTCTTCTCTGCCTTTCCCAGCTTCTCTTCTGTGGCTATCAGTCCCTTCTTATATGCTCCACACGGAGTATAAACCAATCATTATATCACTAGAAAACCATTATTTGTTGTAGGATTAAATCAATGCTAAACTAGATTTTGTCTCCTCAATTCCACTTAGTACCTTGTTTCAAGTTCTGGCCTATAACAGGAAACTGTCTTTTCCCCCTTTTATTTTAGCAATAAAGTAAAATGATGACAAAGGTGATTTCAACTATGCCCCTGATTAGGATGCAAAAAATAAATGAATTGATAATATCAACTAGATTATCCCCCCTACCTATTTATTGTGACATAAATTTGCATGGATAAAAGTGGAAATGGGGAATAAAATAAAGGAACCCTCAATAAACAGAATTATATACAGCACTAGAAACCTTATGGACAATCAACTATCTGCAATTTTCAAGTTGGCCTTCAATAGAGGAAAAAGAAAAGTCATAATAGAAAAAAAGCAGATTGTTATTGCTTTTTAGTTAAATATAACTATATTTTACATTTAAAGAACCCTCTTGGAACTAATTAATTGCCTTAAATGAACTAATTACCTTAAAAAGATCTTCCTGTCATCTCTTTCTCAATCTGGATAGCAGATGCAGTGTCACAATTTTGAAACGTGAAGTTCTGCAGAAAATCCATTTTTAAAAAAAGTAATTGACAACCATTAAGTTAAAAAAAATTATAAAAGGTTGTTGTTTTGAAACACTCAACATCTCATCATCTGTATTTCGGAAAAGTAGGGAACTAATGACAGTATCTTTAAAGTGGAAAGCAGCCAAAAATGAGGAGCACAACTGTATTTTGAATGAAACACTTCTATTCATTCCAAATGTAGATCATTTAGTAGTAATGTAAAAAAAAAAAAAAGAAAACAGTGTCTGTTTTCATATATTTTATTAAAGTAGTAATATGTAAAAACAAGAATTGGATAACAACTAGAAGCAAAAATGATAGAGGAAAACAGGTGAAATAATTATGGGTTTGAGATGGCTTTTCAAAAGGTATCAATAATTTATGTAGGATTTTGGTGTTTGAAAAGCAATGTGCATATGCTATTGAATTTATCCCTCCATCAAATCAATAGATAATTTGATGGAATACAATGTCATCATTATTTGTACTTCCTCTGCAATTTGTATTGTTTTGGGGAATATATTACCAGGAATTTACTATAGAGTTTCAATCTAGCATGTTAAAGGATTCAAGTAGTTTGTGAATACTAGAATGGCTCTTGGAATGTTCTTCTTATCCTTCACTGTTTCTGTACAGGCTCATCAAAAGTTGTAGATTTGTAGCAAATAGGGATATTAAAAGCAATCTAATAAATTATTTTTACTTTACATATTAAGATAAAATATGTAAATTTAGAAATATTTAGCAACTTCCCCAAAGGTAGAAAGAATCAAAGGCAAGATTTGAATCGTTTGTCTGACTCCAGGACAAGTGCTTTGACTACTGGACTCTCCCATATTTGCCCATTTTCTTTACAATCTACTTAAAGTCAGTAACATTTTTTTGTCAATTTTCATATGTCAGTTTTTACCTACCTTCTAAGTAGGTAAGCTCCATTCATTGTTTTCAGTGTTTCCCCAGGATATTTACACCCGTCGACTAATACAATAGGTTGTTTATTCAAACTACTTGTCATTATATGTGCTACATGGATTGTTTACCCATTTATGGTGTTTCTGGGTTGAATACAAGGGCCATCTTTTTTATCTGACTTTGGATCTTATTGAGAAAGTCATGTTATTGTTATAATAGTTTTATTTTTGTTTGCTTTCCATTTTTCAGATCCAATTACCCATTAAGATTAAAATAGGTTGGCTTAGACTCGTGATGTACAGTCTTCCCATCTTTACCCTTCTAATTGGTATCAATTTTAATTTTTGTTGTAACTACTCAATTATTTGATTGCACATAGACCAGTGATTATGACAAAATCTCCCCACTAAGGTATGGTTCGTTCTCACTCTCTCTCTCTCTCTCTCTCTCTCTTTCTCTCTTTCTCTATTTCTTTCACATACATACACATCAAGTTAATTTCTGATGTCATTTAAAATCTTCTAACTCTTCTTGAATCAGTGAACATTTATTAATCATTTATTATGTTATGCACCCTGCTAGGTACTACAAATACAAAGACAGTTATAAAATAGATATTAATCTCAAGGAATAAAAATATTTTAGGGAGACACAATATACTTTTGTAATTACAAATATAAATAAAAGGTAATTCAATGAAACAAGGCATTAACATTTGAAGGGCTCGAGGAAGGCTTTATGAATCAAATATGAGCTAATTTTTTCCCTTTATTATAGCTTTTTATTTGCAAGATATATGCATGGGTAATTTTTCAGCACTGACAATTGCAAATAAAACCTTTTGTTCCAGTTCTTTCCCTCCTTTCCCCAAATGGCAGGAGACCAATACATGTTAAATACAATATATGCATACACATCCATAGAGTTAATGTGAGCTGATTTTTTAAGAATATAAAGATTACATGAGGCAGTGGTTAGGAGAAAGAACATTCTAAGATGAAAGATAGAAACTTCCAAGAAAAGGAGACACAAAGCGGAGTGCCATGAGTAGAAGCCAGAAGGCCATTTGTCTAGACCAAAGCTAATTGAACCCCCATATGGGGGTTATAACTGAATTTAGTGGTCATGAAATTATGATTTATTATCAGTAATGTTTGATTTGGCTAGCTATTTTATGTACCCATATATCTGGGGTTATATAAAAATTTCTGAGGCAAAAGGACATCAGAATAGGAAAAAGTTGAACAAATCCTGGGCTAGACCATAGTGTTTGAGGGGTGAGTACTGTATGAAAGAAGATATTTATGATATGTATATATGCATCTTTCATTTCTTGAGTCCTTCCGTGATATTTTTGACATTTTTAATACATTAATTATTTATATAGTTTGACATTCATTAATTTTTTTGAGTTACAAATTTTCTTTTCTACCCATTTTTTGCCCACCCATTGAGGAGGTAAACATAGCATGAAATCACACAAAAACATATTTCCATATTAGCTATGCTACAAAAAGTTAAGAAAAAAGAAAGTAAAAAGAAATATGCTTTAATCTGCACTCAGGCTTCATTAGCTCTCTCTCTCTGAAGGTGGATAGCATTTTTTTTTTTAAGAAGCCCTTAAGAATTGTTTTGGATCATTTTCTTTTCTTTTCTTTTCTTTTTTTTTATAATAACCTTTTATTGACAGAATCCATGCCAGGGTAATTTTTTTTACAACATTATCCCTTGCACTCGCTTCTGTTCCGATTTTCCCCTCCCTCCCTCCATCCCCTCCCCTAGATGGCAAGCAGTCCTTTATATGTTAAATATGTTGCAGTATATCCTAGATACAATATATGTTTGCAGAACTGAACAGTTCTCTTGTTGCACAGGGAGAATTGGATTCAGAAGGTAAAAATAATCCGGGAAGAAAAACAAAAATGCAAATAGTTCACATTCATTTCCCAGTGTTCTTTCTTTGGATGTAGCTGCTTCTCTCCATCATTTATCAATTGAAACTGAATTAGGTCTCTTTGTCAAAGAAATCCACTTCCATCAGAATACATCCTCATACAATATCGTTGTTGAAGTGTATAATGATCTCCTGGTTCTGCTCATTTCACTTAGCATCAGTTCATGTAAGTCTCTCCAAGTCTCTCTGTATTCATCCTGCTGGTCATTTCTTACAGAACAATAATATTCCATAGCATTCATATACCACAATTTACCCAGCCATTCTCCAATTGATGGGCATCCATTCAATTTCCAGTTTCTAGCCACTACAAACAGAGCTGCCACAAACATTTTGGCACATACAGGTCCCTTTCCCTTCTTTAGTATTTCTTTGAGATATAAGTCCAGAAGTAACACTGCTGTATCAAAGGGTATGCACAGTTGGATCATTTTCTTAATCAGAATAGCTATGCATTCCACAGCTAATCATCCTTATAATATAGCTATTGTTAAGTAGAATCTCCTAGTTCTGCTCACTTCACAGTCAGCATATCAGTTCATATACGTCTTTCCAAGTTTTGCTGAATTTATCCCCTTATCATTTCTTGTCATACCATAGTATTCCATCACAATAATATATCATAATTTATTGAACAATTCCCCAATTGATGAACATCACTTCAATTTTCAATTCTTTGACACCAATATGTTTTTTGCACATAGGTCCTTTTCCTATGAGTAGTGGTATTGTATTTGAGCATTGTTCCAAATTATCCTCTGGAATGACCAGAACAGCTTATAACTTCACCAACAGTGAGTCAGTGTCCTATGTCCTAATTTTTCCACATTCCCTCCAACATTTGTGATTTTTCTTTTCTATCATGTTAACCAATGTGACGTGATACCTCAGAATTGTTTTAATGTGCATTTCTTTAATCAATAGTGATTTAGAGTATTTTTATATGATTGGAAATAGCTTTTATTTCTTCTGGAAAAGAAAAATTGCTGGTTCTCTCTTCCTTTCTTTCTCCCCTTCTTCTTCTTCCCCTCTTCCTCCCCTTCCCTCTCCCTTTTCTTCTCCATCTCCATTTCTGTCTCTCTCAATTTGACTCAGCTGCCTATATATTTGAAAACTGAGGACTTTATCAGAGAAGTTTGCTTCTTCCCAACCCTATTTCTTACATTCCTTCTAATCTTGGTTATATTGTTTTTGTTTGTGCAAAAACTTTTTAATATAATGTATTCAAAATTATCTACTTTGTATCCCATGATTCTCTCTATCTCTTATTTGCTCATAAATTATTTATCTATAGATTTGATAGGTAAAGTTTTTCATGCTCCCCTAACTTGCTTATGATATCACTCTTTATGTCTAAATCATGTACCTATTTTGATGTTATCTTGTTTATATGGTGTTAGATGTTGGTTAATATCTAGTTTCTGCCAAACTGAAGAGTAGTTATTCTTTAACAAAAATAACATTTTATTGTTTCCCCAATTACATGTAAAAACAATTTTAACATCTTTTTGGCATAAGTTTTGGTTATCAAATTCTCTCCCTCTGTGCCTCCCTTCCCCTCCCCACTCCATGAGATGCTAAACAGTATGAAATAGGTTATACATGTATAGTCATGTAAAATACTTCCATATTTGCCATTTTGTGGAAGAAAACTCAAAGAAAGTTTGTTTTTTCTAGATACTTGTTGAAATAAACTTTGTGAATCTTATTTGCTCACTTATCTAAGAAAAAACAAGTATGAGCTATTTCATTTTACTAATTTTTTTTTTGCCTATCATGTCAATATGAATTTGATGCAATTCTTTCAATATTATGTTGATTTGGTTGTTGAGGAATGATCAAGTCATGAACGCCAACTGATGTTCGTAGTCAAGAAACTCTGGGTTTCTTAGCACCTTCTGCTCCATTTTTAGCCCTTTAGTTAATTTTTTTAAATGTGAAGATTCATTTTATGAATTCATAAACCTAATGATCAATTTTCTGGAAATTGGTTTTTTTTTTCTCAGGTGGAAAGGTCTTTAAGAAGTGAATAATTATTTTTGGTACAGATTATTTAAAAAAAAATCCAGGTTTCTAAAACCTGTAAGAACTAATGCTCCACCGGCGTAGATTTTGAAAAGCCACATTAAAATAAAGCACTGAAGGACAACTTTCATCAATATAAATAAGTAATTTTTCCCTAACTTCTCTCTAACTTCCCTAACTTCTCCCTAAACAAACAGGAAACCTTCTTTGATAGTAAGGTGACTGAATGACAAAAATATCCCAACACTTGATCAAATTAATAAATCTTGAATACACACAATTTTATTGACAGTTCCTCTCACTTTATATTACTGTAGTCACAATTATTATAGCTTAATATACTATATCTCAAGTAATTGCCTTATTATCATCATCATTATTATTATATGCCTTATAATATTTAAGGTCTATTTGCTAAGTGTTGTTATATCAAACACCTTATCAGTTTTTGGAGAAATAGGATATATTGCTGACTTGATAAAAGTCACAAAAATTAAAACTCTGCTAAGATATTATTAGTTAAATAGTATTCTAAACAAAATATCCTTTTACTTATGGTGTCATTAAAAATAGATAGATGGGAAGGCATATTAATGGGAAAATTAGGTTCAATTTCTCAAAAAATATGATGTTTTAATTATCAAAGACTTTGGATGAAAAGATTCAGGTAGTATTATGTAGCTCTGTTTTGTTATTAACAAAATGCTTTTATTTTCTAACAGCATCTATTTCATCTTTGTTTTTCTATTATTTAGACTGAGTTTTAATTGAGTTGGGTGAAATAAATACAGTAAAACTGATGGAGATAAAATTGTAAATGTAACTGCATTTAATGAACCTAATGAGTAACTGCACTTATGTGAAATTCTATAACAAGTTGGTTGATGAAAATAATTGAGATAAGTATTGATGGATTTTGTGGAGAAAGTATATGCATTAGCAAAGGCATTGCATTTTGCTGAAAGTTCTAATACATTTTCTTATGCATTCCATAGAAGACGCACATGTTCTCAAAACCAACAAGAAAAATTTGAATTCCAGTAATATTTCATTCATAGATCTAAATTATTTAATCTGCATATATAAATCAGAGAATATTTATTTTAGTAATTCTGCCTTACTTCTCTTTTTTGTTATTGTTAAAGTGAGCTAAGAGTAAGGCTATGTGGGTAAATTGTTCTATATGAGTATTAATCAGAAGGTAAATACAGGAACTTCTGTGACTGGTAAACTATATACAAATTTTATGTACATATTATTAATTATATTAATTGTAATATATATACATACACACAATTATAAATAATATAAATATGTACTCTAGTAATAATTATAACTATTATATAGCTTATATAAGTTAGGCTTTTTAATTATAAATTTAAAAAATAAGATATAAATATTTGGCCCTAGAATTAATCATAAGACTTACCTGTGCTTTATGGAATTTGCTTTGGCAGCTAGGTAGAAGATAAATTAGAAATGAGAGAAACTTGAAGCAGGGAGACTAACATGATTATTTCAATTGTCTGAGAGACGATGATGGCCTGTATTAGAGTAGGGGTTGTTTGAGTAGAGAATAGTGACCAGATGAGAGAGTTGATGATGTAGAAGTAGAAATTGTGATATTTGATAAACCAATTAGATATGTAGGATTAGGAAAAGTGAAACATCAAAGAAAACATCAGGGTTTTAAATATGAGTGATTAGTAGAATGGTGTTGTTGTCAACAGAAAAATTTCAGAAGGAAGGGTTTTGAAGGAAAGGTAATGGGTTCTGTTTTGGACATGTTACATTTAGAATGCTTATAAAACATCAAGTTCAAATTTTCCAAAAGGCAGCTAATGATTTGGAACTTGAGTTTGGAGAGAGAGAGACTAGTTATAAATATCTGGAAGTTCTGCAAGGAGATGATAATTCCATAGGAGCTGATGTAATCACCAAGTGAAAGAAAGTGCAAAGGGAAGAGAAAATGGTGTATGGTTGAGCTTTGGAGTATAGTATTTAGGAAATATGATGTAGGTGATAATTTAGCAAAGGAAAGCAAGAAAGAATAAATTAAGAGATAGAAGGAAAGCCAAGAGAGAATAATATTATGAAGAACCAAAGGGGAAAGAATAATATATGTAATATATGTATATATAAAAGAGACTCATCAACAATGAAGTGCTGCAAAGTCAGGAAGGGCAAGGAAGGAAAAAAGGCCATCAGATTTAAGTTAAGAAAATTGATAACTTTGCAGAGAACTGTTTCATTTGACTTAGTAGTTAAGCATACTGAGAAAGACAAGGACTTCTTAGACTAGAGAAAATTAGTGGTTCAATCATTGCAAATGGAGAAATAAAGGTAGAGGAAAATAATGTAATTTTAATTATCTCTACTCAGTCATCTTGTACTCAGTTTCCCACTAATAAAAATACTAATACATTTGTTCAGACATGTCTGTGAGGCTGGGAATGAGAGCAGCTTAGTCACTAAATAAATTATTATAGAGATAGATCCAGTGCCATGGGCAGCCACAAGATGGTAGGCATATGAATAGCGGTAATAGAGGTATGTAGTGTGGGGATGCTATGGATTGAGGAGAGAGGCAGGACATTTTGTCAGTGCATCTGTTTTAGATGCCTAGGTTACGTTAGGATGTAATTTTCCTGAGAAACTATGCTGTAAGCAGTTCTGGAAAGCTGATGGTGGGAGGGTGATTCGTGTGTTTTATTTTAAAAATAAGTCCAGAATTGATTATGGAATGGTTTATTTGATAGACTCATGCCTTCTGATTGGGTACTTCCACATCCACTGGAGACATTTTGTGTCTCCTTATTTCCACGAGAAGACCGTGGACCCTAGTTTAGAGTTCACTAGACCAGAAGATAATTTGTAAGTCTTTTCTAGTTCTTACCTTTTATATAAAACAATTTGAATGAGTGAATGATGTCTATTTTTATTATTTTGTTTCCTATAGAGAAAATGGAATTTGGAGTGATAGTAATATCATCAGCAGCACCATTTTATACATTTAAAATTCTTTCAAATATTTTACCTAAAATGTTTCTTAGAAGCACTGTGGAACAATGCAAAATAACCATAGTTTACATTTCTCTGATACTTGAATGTTTGAAAACCACTTTGATATTCATTTAATACCTCACTAAATGTTAGGAGGAGGCAGTATGTTTTCTCCTTATTTTACAGGTGAGTAAACTCATATCCAGAGTTAAAGGAATTTATGCAGCTAAGAAGTAAGAAACCATAACTTCATCATTCTACTGAAACTGTAACCTATGATCTCTTAATTGCTAAATTCAAAGGTCTGTTGTTCTCTTCTCTCTAAGTTTTTGGATTACCACTCTCTCGGTTCTTCTACTTATTTGATCTCTCTTTTTACTCCTTTTCTTCCAGGTCATACCCATTAACCCTGGATATGCCACAGCTTTCTCTTCCTGGGCCTTCTTTTCTTCCTCTATTCTATTTCATTTTATGATCTTTTCAGCTGCTCTGGATTCAATTACCATCTCTGTGTTGATGATCCTCAACCCTAATCTGCTATCCTCTAGTTTCACATTTACAAATGCCTACTAGACAGAAATGTGCAGCAAACCTCTTAAACTCATCTCTCCAGAACTGTACTTATTTTTTCCCTAAAATTTTCTCTTTTATAAACTTCATTATTACTGCCTAAGGTATTACCATCCTTGCAGTGTCTCAGACTCTCAGTTTCAAGATTGAAACAGTAAAATACTGTTAATACCCTCAACTCTATAGTGTCACTCTCTTCCTCCATATCTAATCTATTGCCACGGTTTGCTAATTTTGACTTTGTAATATTTTCCAGTACATCTCTTCTCCCTATGATATTGCTACCACCTTGATGATAGCGTCTAGATCCTGATCTAATCTCTTTCCCTCTGGACTATTGCAATAGACTGCTGATTGATTTGCATTCCCAAAGTCTTCCCATATGGTAGTCCATACTTCATACAGTCAATAAGATGATTTTCCTAAAGTACAAGTTTTACCATGTTATCTCCACCCATTATTCAATAAACTTAGATGACAGATAAACTTTCACCTCCAGTATCAAATATAATATCTATTTAGTATTCAAACTTGCCCCTTTCTGACCTTCCTCATCTTTCCAGTTTTCTTATGCCTTATATTCTTCCATATACTCCTTGATCCAATGACACTGGCCTCCTTTCTTTAATATTTCCAAATCCTGGGCATTTTCTCTGACTGTCCTTGATTCTTGGAATATCCTCCCTCTTCACCTCTGCTTTCTGGTTTCCCTATTTTCCATTAATCTCAGCTGAAGTTCCACTTTCTACAATCCCAAATCCAATTCTTATTAGATATGTATTTTGCTACTGTGGATTTTCCCCACTATTTATCCCGCATACAGCTTTTTTTTTTTTTTTTTTAATATCTATACATTTATTTATTTATTTATTTATTTATTTATTTATTTATATCTCTGGCTCTTAACATAGAATATTTATTTGAATTTAACAGTCAACCAGACTGGAATCAGCCTCTAACCTATGGGTGACCAGAGTCAGAACAAGTCAGAGACAGCAGAATAAGAATACAAACAAGTTTAATTCATTTCAGAATGAGGAAAATGAATCTGCAAGCAGAAGCACCCCTTCATAAGAAGAATGCTGGGAGGCCATTCATATACATGAAAGAAATTGGTTAATAACACGATCATTCTTAGGTCTTGAGATAGTTTTCAAGGTTGGGATTTCTTGGGACGATATAGGTGTTCTTGGATCCTGTGGGAACAAGCATTATTTCAAATCTTGGAGGTGGTAATTACTCTATAGGGTACAGAGTTCTGTGATGGGAACAAGAGTACAAAACAAGGAATAGGGATTATGAACTTATGATGGATGGCCCTGGAAAACTGGAGAAGCTAAATGCCTTAGTGAACATCTAATGCTAGTCCAAGCAATACACTTTGCCAGAAGGGGATAATCATCTAAAGGGCAAAGCATTATTGTTATGCCAAACTCAGGACACAGCCTGCTTGCTGGATCTTAAAGCTGGGGAAATCTGCAAAAGTATCTTCAAAATACTTTGCCATTTCTCCCTTTTGACCAAAGGGAATGGGTCTGAAAAAACCCTTATCTTCCTGACCAATAAATGAAAGGCAGGTATATGCCACAGGATATTGCCTTAAAGTCTTAGTTCCAGTAGGGGACTTATTGAGGAAGTGTGTCCTAGATGTAATTATTAGCTATTGTTTGGGAGGCAGGGCCAAAGATGCCAGAGTGAGAAAATACCAGCACATGTTTGAATCAGGGCCTTGGTGTTTGTGTACACAATCAAGGTGGGGGGTGGGCGCAGAAAAAATAACAAAAAACAAAATGGGGTAGTAAACTTAGTCCTCATACAGAATCTCGGGATAGCTGATTTATGGGAATGTTAGCTTTATCTTGGTCTGTCCACTCAAGAGCAGTAATTTATTCAGATGATCTAGCTTTCCAGTCACAAAGGACTAGGTATAAACAATGCAATAAAGTTTTTCTCACAATGCTCACAATTGTATCAGGCTCACAATGGACTAGTTCTGAGAAGGGAGGTTTACATGTAGCAATATGTTATATATATGCAATATATATATTATATAAAAGTATATACATATACACTTTATGTATATGTATATAATTCTCTAATTTTTATAACTTGTTCTTTTGCCTATTAAAATTATCAGATAGAGACTTAAAATGGGAAATAATTTCATTTTCTTTACTATTATCAATGCAACTTATCTGTAAAATCCAATTAATCCTTAATTAATAAAACCTTAGAGCTTATTACCAATACATACTCAAAGACTGAATTTCCATGATAGATAAATTTTGGGAACCAATATAGTTCTTAGAGAAAACAATCTAATTTTGTTGCTTTTTCAAAATTTACTATTCTGTTTAAATAAAAAAAAATTATACTACATTTTGTCTTATTAATTTATCTAATATTTTTCATCTTTGGAGAATGCCATTCTCCACAAATACAACTTAAAATTTTAAGATATTCATACTTGCATCCTATTATAGCTCAGAAATGTTCCAGTATCAATCTACTATTTAGTAGATTTAGTATTATATTTGTAACTTCTTGATTATAGAATTTTGATATGAAAGGAAGAAGGGCATAAATATAACACAATAAGGGGAAACTCCCTTAGCACTATTTTATTCCAGACATGAATCACATCTGACAGCCAGACATGTAGTCACAGTTTGTAAAAGGCAAGATTTAAGATTAACCAGATAAGGAATTTTCCTTCTCATCAAGGAAATAACACAGTGAAAAAATTGAGTCAGGTGGGGACAACTTCCTTTCCCAGGCAGAGGGAAGCAGTCCCCAGACTGTTGCATGTACCATTTTCTTCATTTGGCTCTATTTTTTCCCCAAAATGTATTTTATTTGAAGAAACAGAATAAGCAAAAACAGAAAAGCAATACAAAACAAAATGAAGTGAAACAAAAGAGAATATTATCATATGCCCAGCAGAACATTTAAGGAGGATTCAAAATATATGACACCACCAACTTAAGGAAAAAAAAAAAAATATATATATATAAATTATATGCATGAGTATTTGTCCTTACTTCCTTGTAAATGCTTTTGTTCTATGCTTTGTACCTTATTTACTTCATTCTTTTCCCCTTTTCATTCCCCCCCCCAACTCCAAGCAATTATAGTTAAGAAAGGATATATTTATACATACATATATATATGTACATACATACATACATACATACACACACACACACATACACACACCACATACACACACTTCTTTCCTGTCCTTGCTGACTCTTTCATTAAATTCTGCTCCATAGGTTGACTTACTATTACTTAACCTCTCCCTACCCATGGATCACTCCCTTATTTTCTTCCTTCATCCTTTGCCTCCCCATCCACCTATCCCTCCTCCCTTATTTCTTTATAGATTTTGGAGAGTGTTATATCCTTTATGGTATATATGTAGTGTTGTCTATTGAACTCATTCCTGATGTGAGTAGGTTTTCAGAATTATGAGCCCTCCTTCCCCCTCTAATGCTTCTACATCTATTCTTCCTCTGCACCCCATTTGTATAACTTGATTACTATTTTTACATTTATTCTGCCAATCTTTCTTTTGAGCTTACGCTATTGTTCATGTAAATCTTAAACATAAAGTATACCTTTTCCATGTTAAAAAAAAAAAAAACAACATAATTTGTCTATGTTTAAACAGTGTATTCATGTTGAGTTCCTTAAAATTGCTCTTTGATATTGGCTCTTTTCTGTTAATTTCAGGTTTACTTGATAGACCTGAAAATCTGCAAATTCATTGAATATCCAGTTTTCTGATGGAATCTTATAGATCATTTTGCTGCATATGACATTTTTTGGCTGTCAGTCTAGTTCTTTTGTTTGTCTGTAGATATGATTCCAAGACAAAAAATAGAATAAGCATTTTATTGTAGCTGTTAATAAGTCTTGTGCAATTCTAATTGTAGTTCCAGTGTTTTTGAATTTTTTTTTTGTCCTTGGAAAATTTTCTCTTTGATATAGAGGTTTCAAAATTTGATAATAATATTCCTGTGTGTTTTCCCATAAAGGTTCCCTTTGAGGTGGTGATTGGTAAATTTTTTTCTATTTCTACTTTCCCCTCATGTTCTATCACATGAAGACAATTTTCTAAGTTTATTTACTTCATTGCTTTATCAAGGGCCTCTTTTTGGTCACAATTTTCTAACAGTCGAATTATTATTATGTTTTCTCTTCTTGATCTGTTCTCCAGATCTGTTGGTTTTTTATAATATTTTACATTCTGTTTTATTTTTTCATTCTTTATAATGTTTTGTTATTTCTTGGTCTCTCATAGCTTCACTGGCTTCCCCTTGCCCGATTCTAATTTTTAAAGAATTATTTCCATCTTTGGAACTCTGCATCACCTTTTCTAAGTAGTTCACTTTTTTTTTTCCATACTCTTCTTGTTTTTCTTGGATGGTTTTGGGTTTTTTTCTTTAGTGTTTCCTTGATGTTGCTCATTTAATTTTTTAATTCTTTTTTTGAGCTCTTCTATAAATTCTCTCTTTTCATGGAGTCATTTCAGATTATTCTTTGGGGTAGAAGCTTTTTTTTTTTTTTTTTTTTTTTTTTTTTTTTTTTAAATAATGTGTCCTCCTCTGAAGATGAATCCTAGTTTTCTCTGTTGCCATATGTTTCAATGATGGGATTCTTTTTTTCTTTGCTGATTCTTTTTTTTAAACGGTATTAGTGTAAGCACCTCTAATTGTGAAGTGGGGGATGATGCCTTAAGCTTTACTTTAGCTCTCTACTCTGACCAAGAAACCCAAACCAAGAGTTCCACCTTACTGCAAGTGCCAACAGCCAGCAGTGCCCCTGCCTTGCTGCTTCTATACTCACTGGGGGCTGGTTCCTTTTCACCCAGGACTTAGTGATCCCAATCGCTGAGTTTCACTGTCTTCCCTGACTCAAATCCCCACCCCCAAACTGGGAAGTAAAAGTGTCTGTGGTTCCTACTGAGGATCTAGCCTCACTCAGCTAGTCTGAGGAATCCCCACTTGATGTTTTAGTGAAGCTAACTCTGAGGTGTTTGTATTTCAGAGAGATTAATCCCCAGCCCAGGGTCTTTCTTCAGATCTTGTCAGGTTGTATCAGAAGGAGCCTGGTTCTCCCCCTAATCATATTGTTTGCCTTGAGGTACAAATTTGTTCTGTTTATGGGGGAAATTGGGAGAGCTTGATATTTATCAACTTACTGTGCCATCTCTCCAGAATTCTCCTATAATAAATTTTATTTACAACAATTTATAACAGTTCAAATAACTGTCCTAATTATCAAAGCTCAAAACAAATTACATTCTAAAGAATTTTTATCTTAAATAGCAAAATTTTACTGATCACAACTTAGGTCTTAAATATCTTTCCTGATGTTTCCCTAATAGTTAACATTGCATTATTCCTTTACTTTTAAATTAAAACTGAAGCTATGTCTTTAAACAACTTTATACACTTTCATAATAGCCATGATTTTCAAATGAATATATTCTATTATAGTAAATCTTATTAGTAGTACAGTAGTATTAACATTAATTGTTTTATAACTAAATATACCTCAGTTTTATTTAATAGTTTTCAGATCTCTTTTTTATCATATACTTTTAAAAGCCGAATTCATGTGTAATAATATTCAAATTAAAAGGGAAGTTTTATTAGCATTTCTCCTTTACATTGGTCTCACAAATTTCACAATATAAATTTAGAAATATAATACAATTTGGAAATATAATAATAGCACAAACATTAAATTTTAGATGACATCAATTACATTTCCAAATAGTTTTATATGTAAAGGAATAATAATATGTTAAGGACAGAAGATAATTTAAGTTTCCTACAATTATGCAGCATTTTCTTTTTTAAATCTAATTTGAGACGAGAAGGGTTATCAGAGGGGCATGAGCTGCAATAATCTTGTTAGCAATCTCCACAAGTGAGATATACTCATTTCTCCAGGTAAGAAGAGTAGGGCATGTTTAGGGTTGTAGGGAGGATACTTCAATATTTTTTGGGCTGCTTCTACCCTATCCTTTATTTAAAGGGAATATATTTTCCTTTTCTAATGGTGCAGAAGGGACTCAGGAACAAAATAGAATGGAACTTGAAAAGTTAAGGAAGAATTAATAGGAGGTTGCCATGCCATTTACCTATTCTTTTTTTCTTCATTTTTTTTTTCCAGTCTGGGCTTTCTGCCAAAATTAACTTTCCTTCTATCTGCCCTAGAACAATGAAACTATTAACTTTGCCAATTGTTTTTAAAACTTTTAAAAACTTTTATAACATTTAATCTTTATTTTTCTTTAAAATAAATTCTATAGAGTGGCATCTCAAAACTAAGATATTTTAGAAGAAGGGGTGAGTTCCAGGAATTTCCCAAGAGTCTCAGGTGTTTTCTTCTGACTTATTTAAAGTCTTAAATCTTAAAATAACTTATTTTTTAAACTCTAATGATTAATTTGAAAATCTCCAGAATTTGCTAAATTTTTTTTTAGCAGTTCTATAACTTTAATTATCTAACTTTATTTCTGTAGTTACAATTTGGTCAATCTTGTAACAACAGAAAAAAATGCCTTACCATCTTTTCTTCTCTTTTCTTATAATCTGATTTCCTGTGCAAAGTCTAAGGTGAGAGTGTTGCTTACCAGGACAATTATTTCAGCTATGACAGAATAATAAAATTCATCAATCTTCCTAATGTTTTCAATCTCAGCCCTTAGAAGTTTTTTCCCCTAGCTGAATTTTAATCTTTTAAGGTAAAAGAATCAAGCTCATAGCACAATGACACAAATATTTTACAAACGAAAACATACAAAGAAAATGATTAGACAAATACAAAGATACAAAAATTATGACAAAGCATGCAGTATATACCAAGACATACATTTACCAATTTAAAGCACATAGATCAAAGGCATAAGTAATTAAAAATACCAGATGCTTAGACAATATTCACATCTAGCTGTGGCATGCAGTAAATAAAAAATTTAGACAAAACCAGAAAAATCCCCAGACATATGCAAGGAATACCAATTACCAGAGGAGTTCCAGGAAAAAAAAATGCCTTACCTGAGTCCTCCAGGATGAACCAAGTCAAGAAAGGGGGCTTGAAATTTTCCTCACAAAGATAGCTGAACCGAGTTAAGGGCTGAACCAGGCTTGAAGTAAGAGCAAAAGACTGAACTAGCAGATGAGGGAAATCAGACTCAGAAGAAATAAATCTCCAGTGGTACCTAGTCCATTCTTACTGGTATAGAAAAGACCATTTGATCTGTCCAATCCCAGTTTTCAAACCAATTAATATCAACTGGACTGGAAATGGCTTATGATCTGTGGGTAGCCAGAGCTGAAATAGAGCAGGTCAGAAACAGAAGAGTTAAACACAAACATAAATTTAATTTAGGGGGAGGAAAATGAAAGGCCTGTTCCCACTCCTTACTCCCTCTCCTCCCATCACTCCCATCTCCTTCACACATGAAGGAGAGTTGAATGCTGCTGATGCTAGAGTCATTTATATATGAAAAGGGTTGGTCCACAACACAATCATTCCCAGGTCTTGAGACAATTCTCATGATTGGCATTTCTTGAGATAATACAGGCATTCTTAGGTCCTGTGGGAAGAGTCATTGCCTCAAGTCTTGGAGGTCATAATTACTTGGTGTACACAGGACTAGAGTTCAGTGATGGGAATAAGAATACAATATAATGGACAGGGATTGTAAACCTATGACAGAAGGCCCTGGGAAACAGGGGGAACTAAATACCTTAGTGAACACCTAGTGCTGGACCAAACAATACACTTTGCCAGAGGATGATATCATCCAGAAGACAAAGGATTATTGTTATGCCTAGTTCAACAGACTGCCTGTTTTCTGGCTCTTAGGTCTGGGGAGACAGGATATCTCCAGAATATTTTGACATAGCATATCCTTACTAAATATTTATTGAATTGAATTAGCAAGAGATTTCTGTTATTAGAATATTACTTCACATTATTACCAGATACTAGTGTCTTTTTTTCATTCATTTCATTTTAATTAAAGTGTTTCTTCTTGAAATTTTAGGACAGAACCTTGTTTTTTTTCCAGCAACATTGTGATGAAGTATAATCTCAAGTGGTTTATTTCTGAGAAGTCTTCTTTAGATGAACAGTGTTAACAACATGGACTCCTCTTCACTCCTGAATGCCCGAACTAAATTTAAATATAATTGGAAAATATTTAACAAAGTTAACAAAAATACGTAAACATAGATTATGTTAATAGGTGAATTTCTTTCTTTCTTTCTTTCTTTCTTTCTTTCTTTCTTTTTTAATCAGTGGAAATGGCATTGCAGAAGAAGCATTATTGTCTCCTTTGCTGCTGAATTTTTAAAAATAGCTTTTTTGTTTACAAGTTATACTCATGGGTAATTTTACAGCATTGACAATTGCCAAACCTTTTGTTCCAATTTTTCCCTTCCTTCCCCCCATCCCCTTCCCCAGATGGCAGGTTGACCAATACATGTTAAATTTGTTAAAGTATATGTTAAATACAATATATGTATACATGTCCATACAGTTATTTTGCTGCACAAGAAGAATCAGACTTTGAAACAGTGTACAATTAACCTGTGAAGGAAATAAAAAATGTAGGTGGACAAAAATAGAGGGTTTGGGAATTTTATATAAGTGGTTCACACTCATTTCCCAGAGTTCTTTTGCTGGATGTAGCTGGTTCAATTCATTACTGCTCTATTAGAACTGATTTGGTTCCTCTCATTGTTGAAGAGGGCCACATCTATCAGACTTGATGATCATATAGTATTATTGTTGAAGTATATAATGATCTCCTGGTTCTGCTCATTTCACTCAGCATCAGTTCATGTAAGTCTCTCCAGGCCTTTCTGAAATCATCCTGCTGGTCATTCCTGACCGAACAATAATATTCCATAATATTCATATAATAGGTGAATTTTTAAGTTAGAATGTATCTATGGGGTTCCTTATACATAGTTGAATGGTCCCCATTTGTATTTGAGTTTCATAACAGCTTTAAATGATTAATATCACCTGATCTAGATGGGTGATTTCTGAACTATACTCAGACAGTGAAAGCCAGGCATTATCTATTTTTAAAAATTTTCCTTAGCTCACATGCAAAGTATAATAATATGCTCATAATTTTGTTACATTGTGTTATATATGAAAGACAAATGTGATTTTTGATCTGACCTTTTTTGCAGTTGGAAATGTATCTTTGTTCTAAAATATTTATAGCAGCTTTTTTTGTTGTGGCAAAGAATTGGAAATTGCAGGAATGCCCATCAATTGGGGAATGGATGAACAAGTCATGGTATATGATTATCATGGAATGCTACTGTCCTATAAGAAATGATGAACTCATTGATTTAAGAAAAACATGAAAAGAATTCCATGAAATAATGAATGATGAAATGAGCATAATCAAGAGAACATTGTATACAGTAAAAGCAATATTGTTTTAAGAATATTTGAGTAAAATAAGTTATTTGGTCTCCTCCACAGATCTGATAGGTAAATTATCCTGTGTTTTTCTAATTTGTTTATAATATCATTTTTTATGTCTAGATCATGCACCCATTTTGACCTTATCTTGGTATATGGTGTTAAATGTGAGTCAATACCCAATTTCTGACATACTAGTTTCCAATTTTCCTAGCAGTTTTTGTCAAATAGTGAATTCTTATTCCAAAAGCTGGGGTCTTTGGGTTTGTCAAACACTAGATTACTATAGTCATTGACTATTTTGTCCTGTAAATCTAACCTATTCCACTGATCAACTACTCTGTTTCTCAGCCAGTTCCAAATGGTTTTGATGACTGCTGCTTTATCATATAGCAGTATAGCAGAAAAAAGATATGGTACAGCTAGGCTGCCTTCATTTGCTGTTTTTTTTTTTTTTTCCATTAAGAAATTCTTGACCTTTTGTTCTTCTAGATGGATTTTGTTGTTATTTTTTCTAGGTCAGTACAATAGTTTCTTAGGAGTTTGATTATTTATAGACTAAATAAATAGATTAGTTTAGGTAGTATTGCCATCTTTATTATATTTGCTCGACCTATCCAAGAGCACTTGATATTTTTCCAATTGTTTAGATCTGATTTTATTTGTGTGGAAAGTGTTTTGTAGTTTTGCTCATATAGTTCCTGACTTTCCCTTGGTAGATAGATTCCCAAATATTTTATACTATTGACAGTTATTTTAAATGAAAGTTCTCTTTGTATCTATTGGATTTTGTTAGAAATTTATATATATATATATACATATATATATATAACATAAATAACGTATTTATGTTGGTTTATTTTGTAAACTGAAATTTTGTTACAGTTGTGGATTTTTTTAGTAGTTTTTCAGTTGATTATCCAGGATTCTCTAAGTATACCATCATATCATTTGCAAAGAGTGGTAATTTGGTTTCCTCATTACCTCCTCTAATTTCTTTAATCTCTTTTTCTTCTCTTATTGCCAAAGTTAGCATTTCTAATACAATATTTAATAGTGAGCAACTTTGTTTCATCCCTGATCTTATTGGAAATGGGTCCCTTTTGTCCCCATTATATATGATGCTTGTTGATGATTTTAAATAGATGCTATTATTTTGAGGAAATATCCATTTATTCCTATACCCTCTAGTATTTTTTTTTTAAAACAGGAATGGATGTTGGATTTTCTCAAATGCTTTTTCTGCATCTATTGAGTTAATCATATGAGTTTTGTTAGTTTGGTTATTGATATAGTCAATTATACTAATAGTTTCTCTACTATTGAACCAGCTGTGCATTCCTGGTATAAATCCTACTTGGTCATGGTGTATTATCCTGGGGATGATTTTCTGTAATCTCTTTGCTAAAATTTTATTTAAAATTTTTGCATCAATATTCATTAGTGAGATTCATCTATAATTTCCTTTTACTGTTTCCATCCTATCTGGTTAGATATTAGTACCCTCTTTGTGTCATAAAAGGAATTTGGTAGGAGTCTGTTCCCTATTTTTTCAAATAGTTTATATAGTATAGGAAAGTCCTACACTATAAATTTGGTTTAGTAGAATTCACATGTAAATTCATCTGGTCCTGGGAATTTTTTCTATGGGATTATTAGATTGTTCTGTTTCTTTTTCTAAAATGGGACTATTTTAAGTAATTTATTTCCTCCTCTGTTAATCTAGGCAATCTATATTTTTGTAGGTATTCCTCCATTTCACTTAGCTTATCAAATTTATTGGTATAATATTGGGCAAAGTAACTCCTAATTATTGCTCTAATTTCCTCTTCATTGGTGGAAAGTTCTCCCTTTTCATTTTTGAGACTAACAATTTGATTTTTCACTTTCCTTTTTCTAATCAAATTAACTAAAGGTTTATCTATTTTGTTGCAGGTTTTTTTTTCATAAAACTAACTCTTAGGTTTATTTCTTAATTCAATAATTTTCTTACTTTCAATTTTATTAATCTCTCGATTTATTTTTAGAATTTCAGCTTTGGTATTTGATTGGGGGGGGTTTAATTTATTCTTTTTCTAGCTTTTTTAGTTGCAAGCCCTATTCATTGATTTTCTCTTTCTTTATTTTATATAAATAAGCATCTAGAGATATAAACTTTCCCCTTATTACCACTTTGGCTATATCCCACAAATTTTGCTATGTTGTCCCATTATTTTCATTCTCTTGGATGAAATTATTAATTGTGTCTATAATTTACTGTTTGACTCATTCATTCTTTAGGATGAGATTATTTAGTTTCCAATTACTTTTTGGTCTATTTTCTCCTGGCCTTATATTGCATGTGATTTTTATTGCTCAAGATCTGAAAAAAATTTAATTTACTATTTCTACCTTTTTGTATTTGATTTTGATGTTTGTATGCCCTAACACATGGTCGATTTTTCATGAACTGCTGAGAAAAAAAGTAAACTCCTTTCTGTCTCCATTCAATTTTCTCCAAAGATCTATCATACCAACTTTTCTAACATTTTGTTTACCTCCTTAACTTCTTTCTTATTTATTTTGTGGTTCAATTAATCTAGTTTTGAGAGAACAAGGTTGAGACCCCCCACCCGTATACTTTTGCTGTCTATTTCTTCTTGCATCTTTCTTAACTTCTCCTTTAGGAATTTCCATGCTATACCACTTGGTTGATAATGCTTCCTTATCTATGGTATCCTTCAGTAAGATATAGTTGCCTTTCTTATCTCTTTTAATTAGATCTATCTTTGCTTTTACTTTATCTGAGATCAGGATTGCTACCCCTGTTTTTTTTTTTTTTTCTTCACCTGAAGCTTAATATATTCCGCTCCAGCCCTTTACCTTCACTCTATATGTATCACTATGCTTTAAATTTGTTTCTTGTAAACAACATATTATAGGATTCTGGCTTTTAATGCATTCTGCTATCCTCTTCCATTTTATGGGAAAATTCATCCGATTCACATTCACAGTTAAAATAAGTAATTCTGTTTTATTTCCTGCCATCATATTTACCCTAAGTTATGTTTTTCTCTTTCCTTTCCCCCTTTCTCTCTCCACAGTATGTTGCTTTTGATGTCCATATCCCTCAACCAGTCCTCCCGCTTTACAGCTCCTCCTCCTATTTTTATACCTATCCTCTAATTCTTCTGTTTTCTTATACTTATCCTCTAATTCTTCTGTTTTCCCTTCTGTTAGTCTTTGGCTCTTCATGAGATGTAATTTCCCTTATTTTGCTTCTTTTTTTCCTCTTTTTCCAGTATGATCCTTTTTCCACCACTAGTTTCTTTTTCACATTATCATAGTAAAAACAAATTTTACCTAAACCCAAACAAGAACTATAGTCTCAAGAGTTCTTTCCTTTTTACCTTTTTATGCTTCTCTTGAGTTCTATGTTTGGGAGATCAAATTTTTTGTTCAGCTGTGGTCTTTTCATTAGAAGTAGGTGAAATTTACTTATATTATTGAATGTCCATCTTCTTCTCCAAAAGATAATTCTCATTTTAGCTGAATAGCTTCTTCTTGGTTGTAATCCAAGTTCCTTTGCCTTTTGGAATATCAGATTCTAAGCTGCTCAATACTTTAATGTGAAAGCTGCTAGGTCCTGAGTCATCCTAATTTTGGCTCCTTGATATTTAAATTGTTTCCTTTTGGCTGTTTGCAATATCTTTTCCTTGGTACGATAATTTTGAAATTTAGCCACGATATTCTTTGGGGATTTAATTTTGAGTTCTCTTTCAGGAGGTGATATGTGAATTCTTTTGATGACTATTTTACCTTCTGATTCTAAAATATCAGGGCAGTTTTTTTTTTCCCATCATGGTTTCTTTTTTTCATTATGGCTTTCAGGAAGTCCAATACTCCTTAGATTATCTCTCCTAGATCTGTTTTCCAGGTCAGTTGTTTTTCCTAGGAGATATTTTATATTTTCTTCTATTTTTTTCATGTTCTTGAAGTCTTATTGAGTCATTCTCTTCCATTTGTCCAGTTCTAATTTTTAGTGTATTATTTTCTTCAGTCACCTTTTTTATCCACATTTACAGTTCTGCTCTCCACCATTTTGGCTCTGCCTCCCCCCCTCTCCCACCAAAGTGCTTGCCATCCATTCTTTTTCTAATTCTTTACTACCACAAAAAGATCTGCTAAAAACATTTTTGCTCATGTAGGTCCTTTTTCCTCCTTTATGGTTACTCAGACCTTATCAAGCAAGAGAGCAACATTTATGTTAATTGTTTTGCCTTTCTTTGAATTCCTTGTGCTTGGTACATAAAAATGTTATTCCTACTTTAATAATGATAAAAAATTCTGTTAGAATAATCTATATAAACATTGATATAAACTTGTTGAGGGTGTTAGAAAGGAGCAGGTAAGTATTTTCAAGTAATTATTCCATAACAAATCATATTTATATTTATGCACTGCCTAAAATACATTTAGAAAATCCAAGATTCAGTGGTACACTTTTTGTTACAGTGAAAGAAAAGTATAACTCTATTTGATAACCCTGACTATAAATATCAAGAGAGGCATGAGAGAAGAGGATATATGGTGGGCAACAATGTATAGCATCATACCAGAGAACTAACAGAATATACATTGAATAGAGATTCCTTATGGATTGATAAGGTCTGAGATTTTTCCATATCTTTTAAAAAATGTCTCTTTTGGGGGGCAGCTAGGTGGTGCAGTGGATAGAGCACCAGCCCTGAAGTCAACAGAACCTGAGTTCTAATCTGCCCTCAGACACTTAACACTTCCTGGCTGTGTGACTCTGGGCATATCACTTAACCCCAATTCCCTTAGCAAAAAAAAAAAAAAATCTCTCTTTACCTTGTAAATCAAGTGCTCATAATTGGTTTGCCTCCAGCCTTGATCTCTTCTAGTTATACATTCCCTAATACAACTGTTTTGCTTATGTTGATTATTTCCAATTTCTTCTATAAGCATATCTGGGACTGTGCTATTAAAATCCAAGTACATTGACTCTATAGTTAGTAATGAAGGGGAAAAAAGAATCCTTTCAGAATTTTATCTGTTTCTTATATTTGTTGTTCTTTCATTTTCATTCCTAAATATCCTTGGAATGACTTGGCTTAATTGAGTTTTTAACCAGACTTTCTTAAAATTAATTTTACGTTTTACTTCTTTTCTCTGTTTTATGTGAAGTAATGCTCATAATTTTTCATTATTCTCTGTGAAATTATACCAATGATTTTCCACTGAAAATAGGTATTGTCATTATATCTTTCTGCTTGACAAGTAAACTGTTTGGAAAGTAGGGCACTTAACTAGTTTTGGGTTATTCATTGAGACACTTAAATTACTTTGGTTGAATTTTATCATGAAATATAATCTGTATCTTTGTAACTTCTTTATCCAATTTCTTTTTGATAACTTATTTGAATATATACATACACATTTTGTTGTTTTAGTTGCATGCCATAAATTTTTCTAGTTTTTATTTTTCTTAAACATTTGTATCATTTTTCTCTTTGCTCTAACAAGTAGATAGTGTGATGCTCTACTTAGCTAATTCACGAGACTCCTATATTATTTTACTATTTTCATGAGGTGATACAGAGTAATGAAAGCAAACCTTTAAAAAAAGAACCACATAAACAATAAACACTAAGTGTAAAAATTTACATAAAATCAAAATAGACAGTAAAAACTAATTAGATAAAAAGGGCAATATAAAGTATTATATTTTCCAAGTTAAAAGATACATCCCTCATTTTTTTTAGCCAATTACCAAAATGCTAAGGTGTGTCCAGATGTTTATTAGGAACTATTTATTATTTCAAAACAAAATGTATAAATAAAATTTAAAATGATATTTATCAGATAATCAAATTCTTAGTGGATTACAGAAAAATGGCTAAACATCCTAAAAATCCAAAGAATAAATTGTTTTTATTTTAACCAGAAGCTCCTTTACTATATATCTTCTAATTGAAACTTTTTTTTTTTTGTTCATAATAGCTGCTTGTTCATCTGCCATTTTGTTATTTTCATTTACAATACACGGTCTTTTTGTGAATGTCACAACACTCAATTACTTTGATTGCTAAAGTATAAAAGCACTTACAGATTGAGATAGGACACATCAACATCCTATTCTTGATTGGCATCAGAAAAAGGAAACTGTGAGTGCCTTTAATTTAAGGGTGTTAAATGACCCAAGGAAAGAATTTTATGGTTGTGATAACAACATTCACCCTGATAACAGCTTTGCTTTCATTATAAAAGAGAGTACCTGGTATTCTCATGATAGAAAAGCATGTATTTTTGCTACAGAAAAGATTTATGTTAACTAGATGTTGAGTGACATTCTAAATCTCTTTTTACTCTGAAACTTTGATATTGTAACAATACATGATTATCACACACACATGCACACACATACATATAAACAACACTTATATGTTTGCCACATGTTGTTTATATGTATCCCACATAATTCACTAGTGGAGAGCAAAAATCAAATAGAAGAAATTGCCTTTGGATCAGGAGTTTGATACCTTTAGTCTAAACTGTTCCTTGATTAAAAACATCCTTCATTGATTCGGCTCAACAGCTGATCTGTTTTAAAGCTATGTTTGAAGTTTAAGTGACTTCCCTATGTCTACAAAACCAGTATGTGTCTGAGGCAAAATTAAACTCAGTAATTCAATATATGGAAACTCTATTCCTCTATTGCAGTGTTCCTATTTTGATATCCCATAGTGACATGGAGGTGACCTTTGCTTTTTTTTTTTTTTATTGTTGTTGTTGTTTTGAATTTTTAAAACTTAATATTTTATTTTCCTCAATTACATGTAAAAAACATTTTAAACATTTTTTTAAAATTCTGAATAGCAAATCCTCTTTTTCCCCCTGTGGCCATGTCCCTTCTTAAGAAGGCAAACAATATGATATAGATTATAAATGTGCAGTCATATAAGACATATTTCCATATTACTTGGCCTTTAATGGCTCTTCTGGTAGAATGCAAGCTCTTCTAGCAGATTCTACTATGTCAGAAAGGCTTGGGTTATAATTTTAATGACAAGTTCCCTGCTTTCTAGGTATCAGACCAGTTAGTGTAGTAAGAGGAATCTTAGTTACTAAGAGGTAAGTGGAGACTAGATGAGGCATTCCTCAAAACTAGCAACCCAGGAAGGAAAGGAATAAGTCCTTAGTCCTGATCAACATATTTATGCTTTTGAAGAATTGATAGCAGAGAAGGAGGGAAAAGAAGTAGAAAAGTATAAACAGCAGGCTAGTTCCCCAGAGGGCCTCGGGATCAGCCAGAATCTGGATAAATAAAAGTCATTGGTCTTTAGGGGTAGAAGTAAAGGAAGCAGGTAGCAAAATCTTGGATTCTGGAATCCAGAGTCACCAGCCTCTCCCCTCTCTTCCTGCCACCAAGTGACTCTGCCCTCTCTCCCTCTGCCCTCCAATCCTTGCCTCTGATTATCTTGACACCAAACATTCAGCAAGCACTAACAGCAAGAAGAGCCATTTATCCAAATGTATGCTAATAGAGTCATTATTTCATCTCGAATAGGTATTTAGCCTTAAGTGCTCAGTTGTTTGATTCAAGCATACCTTTTTGGAGTTTCAGCCCTCTACATCTCCCACTATCTTTTGTTTTGGAACACAGGTGGTCACAACCTCCGTGAATTCTCAGGGAGGTGAGAACTCCATAAAGGAGGTGATCATGCTCTCCCTGACTTCTCAGGAAAGGGGGTGAAAGCACTAAAAAGGAAATGTTCACTCCTTCTCTGACTTCTAAGAAAGAGAGATGAAAAACAACAAAGGGAAGTAGGGAGTCAAGCCAGATATTGTTAGTGGGTTTCTGGGCTGAAGGGCTGTCTCTTTGGCTGCTGGTATCGCAAAAGTAAATTCTGAAAAGGTGTCTACTATAACATGGATAAAAGACAGACGACCAAAAGATTTATAATGGATCATATCCATTTGTCAAATTTCATTGGGTCTCAAACCACGAGGGTTGTTCCCTGGAGGGAGTGTAGGAGCATGGAAAGGAAGGCAACCTGTACAGGCTTTTATTATGCTCCTAGTTTCCTCTTTTGTTACCCCAAATTGCAAACGTAAAGCTCACGCAGCCTGATGATTTTTAGAATGAAATTCTTGGGCTGCCTGAAATAAAGGAGTTTTGGCTAACATGGTTAGAAGGCTATCTGCCTTGAATTACCATCAAAAATAGGACCTGAAAGTCCACTATGAAAGTGGAAATGAAAGATATAAATCTTACCTGGATGCTTTCTCATTTGCTCCTGAAGTTCCTTAAAGAGATGATATATATTGGAAACTACAGATTTTATTTGGGCTGTGGCAATTCTTTGTACCACACCAACTGAATAGGCTGATTCAGATATTATATTTATATCTCCTGGATAATAAGTAAGAGCTAGCATGATTGCATACAATTCATTCTGCTGAGTGGACTGAAAAGGAGTTCTGACTACTCTCTTTATAGTTAAGTCACAAAAATATACAGCACAATGTTATGTTTGGATGCATCTGTAAAGATAGTTTGTCCTTTAAGAGGAATTTTAGAGACTTTTTCTTCAAGAATCCATTGTCAATTGTATAATAGTTGGGTTATCTTTAATGGAGAATCATGTGTAAAATTTGGAGTTGTAGCCAATAAAATTTGCCACTCTAGGATGGTTTTACAGCATATATTAATTTGTGCATTGGTATAAAAGGTATATATCTTGTCAGGTTTTATCACTTAATAAGCCAGTCAGGTACTGGTCGCTTAATGGCCTTTAATAAAATCCTAGCCACAAGCACTGGGTAAGGAGTAAGGCTTTGTTCTGGTTGTGCTGGGAGGTTCACCCACTCTATCACACTGTTTCTTTGATGAAGGACTGCTGTGAGTGCCTCTTGTATAGCAAAAACTGATATTTCCAAGGGTTTTTGAATGACTCTTTCAACCACATTGGATAAAGCCAGGTCAACTTCTCTCAAAGCCTCTTGAGCTTCTTTTGTAAACTGTCATGGTGAGTTTAAAGCACTGTCTCCCCTTATAATGTCATATAATGGTTGCAATTGATAGGTAGTCAAGCCTAACACTGGATGCATCCATTGGATATCTCCTATCAATTTCTGAATGGCATTTAAGGTGTTTAACTTCTCTGTTCTTAAGGAAAGTTTTTGTACTGTAAGCACCTTAGGGTATACTTCATATCCTAAATATTGAAAAGGAGCATGTCAGGTGCACATCCCAATATATCATCTATATAATGTAATAGTATAATTTTTGGAAATGCTTTTCTTACTGGAGCAAGAGCAGCAACAACATACATTTGATACACAGTGGAACTGTTTTTCATTCCCTGTGGCAAAACTGTCCATTCAAATCTTTTATAAGGGTCAGCTAAGTTAACGCTGGGCACTGAACAGGCAAATCTTTTCATATGGTCCTTATCCAGAGGGATAGAATAGAAACAATCCTTAATGTCTATAACCCAAAGAGGCCATTCTCTAGGCAATTGAGTAGGAGATGGAAGCCCAGGCTGAAGCGTTCCCATAGTTTCCATCTGTTTATTTACCTTTCTTAAATCAGTCAACATCCTCCATTTTCCAGATTTCTTTCTTAAAACAAATGTTGGGGAATTCCAAAGACTTAGAGAAGGTTGTAAGTGTCCTTGATCAAGTTGCTCCTGTATTATATCTAATAACGCCTGAATTTTGTTGCTAGCTAAGGGCCACTGTTCTATCCACACTGGTATATCAGTTTTCCATTGAATAGAAACAGGTGAGAATATTGGCAGGCCTTCAAACAGCAGCCCTACCTAAAAAAACAAAGTACTCATTTGTAATCCTAATTGTTTAAAATGTTTCTTCCCCACAGATTAATGGAGATTTTTTTCAACTACAAAAGGCATAAAAACTCTTGTTTCACCTTCAAATGTCCATCTCAAAGGGATAGCACCAACTTCAGCTGCTATTTATCTTCTTATAACCAGACGTGTAAGTGTCTGCCTTGATCTTTGGCCAGTGATCCAGCCAGTTGGTACCTACCTCTAATTACTGTACAATCTGCACCTGTGTCTACCAATCCTAATGGTATGCCATTTATATAGATAGTGAGCATAAGATGGTCAGCTGTAACTGTTGCAGTCTAGAATATTCCTAGATTCTGTCGCATGGAGTCAGAATCTGGACAACTATCACCAGATTGCCTATTAGGAGTCTGTATCAGTAAACCTGATGGTATTACTTCTCCTGGTTGGTAAGTCACACATTGTTTACCTATATTAGTGACTGGAATATTATCTACACACTCCCCAGTTTCCCACATCAGTGTATGGATGAACACTATTTTATAAGTATTCTCAGGAAGTAAAATGGTCAAGCCTATAAGGGTGGCTGGAGGCAAGGGATCCATAGGCTGGAGAGGAACAGATTTCACCTATCCAGGGTATCTCAGTAATCCCAGCTGCATACAACTCTATTCTCAATTGTAATCCTTATCTCTCATCAGGTTGCTTTCTGGCTGATTGATTATGTAATCCTTTTTTCCCATCAGATTGCTTGTTGGCAGATTAGTCGTGTCTGAGTACCGAACTTCTAAAGACCCTTTGGATATAGCATTGGCTGCCATCATGCCCCAAGTACTTTTTGTTTGGGGCCCTCGAGCTGAGCCGCCCATCCCATTTCCCTGAATCAATCTATATTCTGATGCTCATTGGAAGCCTCTGTTGCATTTTAGATGTGGCTTTTGGGTCTTGTTCTCCCACCCTGTTTTCTCACTCTGTCTCTATGCCAACATTGAGCTTTTAGATATCCTATGTTACCACATTGAAAGCATTGACGAGTTTCTCTGGAAGTCTCTTGCCAAAAAGGACCCTGTTTTCCCATATTCAGATCTTGGGAAGTCTGCATCATAGCATGGGTATCAAAGGTATTTGTGTCCACTGTGGCACAGCGTCTTATGATCTCCTCTAAAAGAGCATCCTTGTGTAGTCCTAGTATAATTCTTTTACAAACCTCATTAGCATTTTCTTTAGCAAGTTGCTTTATCATAATTTCTGTTGCATTTGCACCAATAGTTTGTATGACAGCTGTCTGTAGACACCCCACAAAATCAGCAAAGGGTTCATTTGGCCTTGTTCTATTTTCGTGAAGGCTTCTCCTCTGTCCTGTTTACCTGAGATAAAGTCCCATGCTTTGATAGAAGCAGAAGCCATTTGCTCATATGCTGCTATGGGGTAATTAATCTGTGCTGAAGTGTCTGCATAAGAACCTACACCTGTAGTCATAGATGATTGGAGAATTAACTCCACTTTGACTATTTTGTTGGGCTTGTACCCTACAGAGCTCACTTTATTCAGAAAGCCACAATAAGTTTTGGCCAAGTTCTAAGCATGTCCTTGCTATAGATTTTCAGTCACTAGGGGTTAAAATTTCATAAGTCAAATTCTGTAATAACATCTTAACATAACATAATATAGCCCCATAAAGAGTGCAAGCCTTTTTCAGATCTTTAATAATTTCTAGATTAAAAGGAGTGTATCTTCTCCTTTTTTGACCTGAAGAGTTAAGCTGTTCAATTGCAGGATACATTTCTATTCTCTCTCTCTCTCTCTCTCTCTCTCTCTCTCTCTCTCTCTCTCTCTCTCTCTCTCTCTTTTTAAAATAACTTTTTATTGATAGAACCCATGCCAGGATAATTTTTTACAACATTATCCCTTGCATTCACTTCTGTACTGATTTTTCCCCTTCCTCCCTCTACCCCCTCCCCCAGATGGCAAGCAATCCTTTACATGTTGAATAGGTTACAGTACATTTCTATTCTCAAATCAGCTGTATTTTGGCCTTCTTCTTTGGCTTTAAGTAGTGTCTTTTGCAATCAAGTCACAGGAGGGGGTGTTTGCTGGGGGGGTGGTGCTGGTGATATCACTGTCCTTCCCACTCCTCCTCTTCCCTCTACCCAAGAAGGTAAAGTTGATGAGGGAGGATCAAGAACCTGCTCTGGTATAGGTGGAGTTGAAGCTGGGCTGTGAGAGTGAGAATCATCATGCCCTTCAAGTTCACTTAATTCTTCATGCCCTTAGGTGACATTTCCATTATCCTCTTCAGACTCTTCCGCTTTCTCTTCATACTTCCTTATGTGATTGTTCTTAAAACTTCTTTTTTCTAGAATTTTTGGGATTTTTTAAGGCCAATTGTATTATCGTGTTTCCCCGATAATAAGATATTGTCTTATTAAAATTTTTGGACAGAAAAACACCAGAGGGCTTATTTTCAGGGGAGGGCTTATTTTAATGAACATTGACAGCAATTTTAATAAACAGGTAAATGTGAACAAAAAAAAGTACCTTTATTCAATAATGATCATGTCATCTTCTTCAACAACATCATCATAAATGTCCATACCCTGAATTCCACCCTGGATGTCTTGTGCCTCTATTTCCTTCAGGAGAAGTGGACCCAATCTGTCATGTCCAGCAATATAGTTCTCTTTAAATGAACATGTCTTGTCCAGGTAACCTGCTCGTAGTGCCTTGGCAACACAGCTGTCAGTAATTTTATCCCATGACTTCTTCACCCAAGTCACAACTTCTTGCAGACAGGGCTTCACAAAGTTTCCGCACTGATTTCTTTCCATTCTATTTTCAATGTAGTCATTGACTTCCATGCGCAAATGGTCCTTGAATGGCTTGCTTATTGCAATATCAAGGATCTGGACATAGGCAGTCATTCCTGCAGGAATCATTACTTGATCTATTCTTCTCTCTGCAAGGAAGTTCTTCATTTCTTTAGCGTGGTGAGTGCTGGCTGAATCCCAGATTATCAGACCTCTTTGTTTACCTCGCATAACAAGTGGCAGCATTAAATCAACCCACTTTCTTATAAGGGCTTGTGTACACCAGGCTTTTTCGGTTTCAAGAACTAAATGCCTGATACATGTTCAATCTTATCTTTCTTGCCCTTATGATGACTAGAGGTGTGGCTTTCTTTCCATCCAAATGAACTGCCAAAACACAGGTGACCCATACAGACAGAATAATAAAATTATGACCATCAGTCCTTCTTTTCACTTCATCATGCCCCTCAATAATGTTTTAACCCCATCATGCTCCCTGAATGCTCCTTTTATCCTCCATGATGCCCCCTGAGTTCTTCTTTTATCCTCCATCATGCCCCCTGAGTTCTTCTTTTATCCTCCATCATGCCCCTTTTATCCTCCATCATGCCCCCTCACTCCTGCTTACATACTGGGTTTTTATGTTGTCCTGCCTCAGCTCTCCTCCGTGGCACTGCTGTCAATGGCACCAGCAAGCAAATCACTGGGGAAGAACAGGATGACGCGCTCACTGCTACAGCTCTGATTGGATGCAGCTCGGAGTGCGGTGTGCGTTTCACCCTGGGGGGGAGGGGGAGATGGTGCATACAGAGGGTATTGTAATGTAGCGTGTAGCACAGGGGATCACCTTCACTACAGTAGCAATCTCAATAGGGCTTATTTTCGGGGGAGGCTTATTTTAGAGGAATCTTACACAGTAAGGGGAGGGCTTATTTTTGGGATAGGTCTTATTATCGGGGAAACATGGTATGTTATATATATAGAATGTTTCCTTAAAATTTGATTCAGGACCTTTATCACTGTAATATTCACAATAGTTGATCTCCTACTAGTTCCCAATTATCTGCCTCTATTTCTTCTTCCCTGAAGAACCACGGGATGTGCATTTTCTGCTCCCAAGTTACAAGCAAACCTTGCCTCTTTATTAACCTAAGTATGCTTTCTATAGACCTCCTTCAGGGTGAGAATGGGGGAGACTCTTTGCTTAGTATCTGCTCCATTTCAGATAGAAAATGAAACTTACTAGTTTAGTTCCTAACAAAGTTTAAGTACCCTATTTATCTATTAAAATATTCACCCTATTTCCTGGTCACAGGGACTTCAGTGAAATTAGGGTCCTTGGTCCACATGCTGGGCCCCAAATGTAAAGTACAAGCTAGTTCCTTGGAGGGCCTTGGGGTCATCCAGAGTCAGGATAAATTAAAGTCCTTAGTCTTTAGGGATAGAAGTAAGGGAGGCAGACAAGCAAAATCCGTGATCCTGGAATCCAAAGTCACCAGCCTCTCCCCTTTCATTCTGCCACCAAGTGACTGCTCTCTCTCCTTCTGCCCTCCAATCCTTGCCTCTGATTATCTTAACACCAAACATTCAGCAAGCACCAACAGTGAGAAGAGCCATTTATCCAAATATATGCTAATAGAGTCATTGTCTCACATCGAATAGGTAATCAGCCTTAAGTGCTCAGTTGTCTGATTCAAGCATACCTTTTTTGGAGTTTCAGCCCTCTACAGAAAAGTGTTATGCAAAAGAAAATATTTTAGTCCATTTATAAATAAAAATTTAAACATCTATTCCTTATTTGTGAGAATGGGAGTACCTTATCTAATCAATTAGCAATTTTTTGCAGAAACTGGTTCATGTCAGTATTGAGGTTTTTAGTACAAATAAAAACAAGAAAGTTGTGACTAAATGGAAAGATAGTTTAGGGATTCTAAATGGGAAAAAGCTGGCAGTGGTAGAATTATTTTTATTTTAAATTTGATAACAAGAAACATAATTTTAAAGAATATATAGTCATTCTGCCTTAAAGTGCACATGAAGAATTTTTTACATTATTAACATACATATATTAATATATATTAAACAACACTATAATTACAGCTTATATGCCAACATCTGTAGAATGATAGATTTAGAACTAGATTGGAAACTTGAATGTTGTATATTCTGTCCTCCTCTATATTAGCCATGAAAAAACTGAGATTGAGAGATTAAGTGACTTCCTCCAAGACATATAGATAATAAATTCAGAGTCAGTATTGGAACCCAGATTTTTTAAAATCAAATCCCTGTGCTCTTTCTATTGCCATGCTGAAGTACCATTTTATGAGGTAGAAAAATACTCAAAAAGACCAATGACAAAAAATGTTAACCACATACAAAAAAACAAATGATGTAGTTTGAATTAAGATTGCAACATAATTTTTTTTTAATTTTTGGCATTTTGTTCATGATTCCCCCTATTCCCTTTAGGTCTGTGTCTTCTTTCACAACATTACTAATATAGTAATATGTTTTGTATTATTGAATATGGATTACCTATATCAAATTGCCTATTATCTTAGAGAGGAGAATAAAGAGGTAGAGAGAGAAAATTTGGAATTCAAAAATTAAAAAACAATGTTAAGACTGTGTTTATATGTAACTGAGAAAAAAATTATTAAAAATAACCCCCTACAATAAATTAATACCAATTTTCTACTTTGACATTAGTTATTTTTCTCTTTTTTATTAAAGCTTTTTATTTTCAAAATATATGCATTGATAATTTTCAACATTTACCCTTGCAAAACTTTGTGTTCCAATATTTTCTCCCTCCTTTCCCCCCAAACCCCAACCCTAAATGGCAATTGTTCTATATATATTTCCACAATTATCATGTTGCACAAGAAAAATCAGATCAAAAAGAAAAAAATGAGAAAGAAACAAAATGCAAGCAAAATACAACAAAAAAATGAAAATACCATGTTGTGATCCACACTCAGTAGCTATAGTATTCTCTCTTAGTGCAAACAACTTTCTTCATCACAAGAACATTGGAACTGGCCTAAATCACCTCATTCTTGAAAAAAACCATGTTGGTCACAATTGATCATTGTATAATCTTGCTGTTGTGTTCTCCTAGCTCTACTTATTTTACTCAGAATCAGTTCAAGTAAGTCTCTCCAAGCCCCTTTGAAATCATCCTGCTGATTCTTTCTTATAGAACAATAATATTCCATACCATTCATATATCATAACTTATTCAGCCACTCTCCAACTGATGGGCATCCACTCAGTTTTCAGTTCATTGCCACTACAAAAAGAGCAACTACAGCCATTTTTGCACATGAGGTTCTTTTTCCCTTTCTTATGATCTCTTTGGGATTCAAGCTGAGTAGAGACATTACTACATCAAGGGGTATGAACAATTTGGTAGCCCTTTGGGCATAGTTCCATATTGCTCTTCAGAATGATTAGATCAGTTCACTCCAACAATGGATTCAAGTCCCAGTTTTGCCACATCCACTCCAACATTCATCATTATCTTTTCCTTTCATCTTAGCCAATCTGAGAGGTGAGTTGTCTTAATTTGCATTTCTCTAATCAAGAATGATTTAGAGCATTTTTTTCATATGACTAGAAGTTGTTTTAATTTCTTCCTCTCAAAATTGTTCTCTATGTATTTGAGAAATGAGGCCTCTATCAGAATTCTTGGATGTGATTCCCCCCTTTTCTCCAGTTTACTGCTTCCCTTCTAATTTTATTTGCATTGGTTTTGTTTGTACAAAAACTGTTTAATTTGACATAATCAAAATTATCCATTTTACATTCTATCATCTATGTAGTTCTTTTTTGGCCACAAATTCCTTCCTTCTCCACAGATCTGAGAGGAAGATTATCTTTTGTTCTAATTTGCTTATATTGTCATTCTATACCTAAATCATGATGAACCCCTTTTGACCTTATCTTGGTCAATGTCTAGTTTCTGCCATACTATTTTCCAATTTTCCCATAAATTTTTGTCAAATAGTGGGTTCTTATCCCAAAAGCTGGGGTCTTTGGGTTTACCAAATACTAGATTACTATAATCATTGATTATAGTGTCTTTTGAACCTAACCTATTCTACTGATCAACTACTTTATTTCTTAGCCAGTACCAAATGGTTTTAATGACTCCTGCTTTATAATATAGTATATAATTTTAGTTCTGGCATATCTAGGCCACCTCCATTTCCATTGTTTCATCAATTCTCTTGAAATTCCTGAGCTTTTGTTCTTCTAGATGAACTTCATTATTTTTTTTTCTAGCTCTATAAAATAATTTCTTTTGAATTTGATTGATGTGGCACTAAATAAGTAGATTAATTTAGGTAGAATTTTTATTATATTAGCTCAGCCTACCCATGAGCATTTGATATACTTCCAATTGATTAGATCTGACTCTATTTGTGTGGAAAGTGTTTTGTAATTATGTTCATATAGTTTCTGACTTTGTCTTTGCAGTTACATTTTTATATTATCTACATTAATTTTAAATGGAATTTCCCTTTGTATCTCTTGCTATTGGACTTTGTTGATAACATAGAAATTGTAGTGTTCCGTTTGGTTTTTTGGAGGTCTCTGGACCAGGCTTTGTTTTAGTTGAATAATCACCAGGAGAATAGCCAGGTGTTAAGTCCAAATTCTTTTTTGTCTCCTTGCCTGGGGCTCGGTTAGCTTTCTTGAGGCCCTTCAGACTGGCCTTGGTCTCAGTGGGGGAAGCAGGAGGACACCACTGTGGTGTGAGATGTAGTGAATCTCTCTTCTTGGCTCTGAGAGCTTGAGTTCCCACCTCCAGTCCTCTGTCTTCTCTGAGCCTGACTCTGGCTGAATTTGTCCCAGCTTATATGCTCTATTATAATTAGATAATGTACAGTATACTGAGTTTTATAAAAAAGAAGAGAAGTTTCTTTTCAGTTTTGTTCACAGGTATTTTGACGTTTTAATCCTTTTTTTGAATCTGTGTCTTGATCTTCCCTGTTACTGTAATAACTTTCTATAGTCAAATTCTTTTTTGTAGGTTTTTTTTTGTGGGGGGGGTGCTTTTTCTTGTCTTTTAAATTTGAGCTCTCCTGTTAGGGTGGTAGAAATAGTATCTCAGGTTTCTTGAGAAGTAGGGTCTCAGGCATGGGTTCTTTTCCTTTTGCTGCACTAATGTTGTCCTGAACTTCACTCAGAACATTCGTGTCTAGTACTGTGCTGGGCAGCAGTTGCTGGTGCTGCTGAAGGTCTTAGGGGTCAGGCAATTTACCTGGTTCTGAGTTGGGGATCTAATGGTGGTGTCTGGCATGTGCTGAGGTTGAGTTACACTGACTTTCCTTGAGTTACACTGAGGCACATGTTGGTCTAACTGCTAGAAGATTCATGTTTGCCCAAAGATATGCTGAAGTATATGGCAAAATCCCTGTGTTGGTGACTGTTTGCTTAGATACCCATAGTGTTGGAGTTCATTTGCTGGGAGCTAGGCTGAAGCACATGGAGTTTGGCTTCTGGAGGTTGGCTTTTTGCCCAGGACTATGCTGAAGCATGGGTCAGTTCTCAGAGCTGGAGTCTGTCATTCCCCTGGCTATGATGAGGCATATTGGGGATTCTGTTGTTGGCATTTGCCTGCTCCAAATATCCATTCCTGGTTTGCTGAGAGGGGGCTTGCTGTTGGCTTACTGGGATGCTCCCTGTCCTGAACTGAGCTTCCCTTTTATTAAAGTAAGAAAGATCCTTTTTGCTGATCTTCCAAGTTTCTTGGACTTAAAAATTGTTTCTCCCTACAGCCCCCATCCTTCTGATTCTGCTGTTCCAGGATTTGTTTTGGGGTGCTATTTTATGATTGTTTGAAAGTCAGTATGGAAGAGTTATATCGATTCACTGCTTACTCTACCATCTCGGGTCCCAAAAGCCATTGTATGAAGAACATTTTAATTACTATGCAGAAACCCAGATAAAAGTATTGATTAGGGTTGTTTCTTTATTACATGGATAGGACAGCCTCCAAAGGAATTATTTTCCCATTGTAATGGTTCAGTGAAAGATTACTGGGACTCAAACTCTCTTCAAAGTTTTATTTCAAAGTTTCGCTGTTTTCATAAAAGCTATCTATGATCAGAGCTAATTTTTTTTGCTCCTCCCCCTCTGCTTAATTGAAACAGACCTTTTTGGAAGTTCTTCCAAAATATCTTCTGCTGGAAATTTGTTACATTCCAAATATTTGTGAGTTCTGTCTCAACAAAACTTATTTGGAGTCTTGATCTAGTGTTTATCTGAGTGAAGCCAAGAAGGACTCAAAGGTCTCTCTACTCTTTGTCATCGTGGCTCTGTTACCCTCACCCCCAACACTTGGTGACTTTAATACAAAGATAACTATAGGAAATGGTCATCTAATATAACTCAAGGCCAAGAAACAAGAATACAAGACTTTTAGAATATCTAGAAAATTTATACCAAATAGTACCAGTACTTTCAAGTAGAAAAAAGAAACGCTCAACCTATGTTTATCATTAGTATGATAGACTACAGCGTATTATTAGTGATAAATTGCATAAACAAGAAACACAGAGGATAACACCAGAGGTTTCTTTAATTGGAAAAGGAAGTAGAAGGTCTCTTCTATCACCTTATACCATTATATGGAATCCAGATGTAAGTTCTATGAGATATGAAGCTGTTATATTTTGGAGGGTTTTTTTTTTTGTCTTTATTTTTCTAATACTAGAATAGGAGGAGTTAGGAGAAGACATGAACAAAAATCTCCTGGATTGAGAAAACGCAAATAGGGTGTTAGATACAGTAAAAGAGGGTACATTGTTGAGATCATAATACATTTGTGGTATCAGAAATGTCAAACATTTGGCTCATAGCCACATGGAAGCCACAACTATCCATTCTCAATCAGATTAAAAATGCATTTGGGAAATATTTTTTAAAATAACAATATAATACAATAAATAACATTTACTTGTGGTTTTCTAAATCAATATGAAGCCCCCAGAGCTACATAATAAATGTGATTTGTGGGTCCATTTTCTCTCTTAGTCTGACACCACTGCTATCAATCACTTTTTAAAAATTGTGGTAACACTGAGAATATTGCAAAGGAAACTATAGACTTAATAAATAATTGTGTGAAAATAAAAAAAATAGTAAATGACTTCTATAAATAGTGTCTAAGCTGTAGCATAAAATATGGATGAATTTATTTTTTATTCTTAATACAAGCTATTTCATATGTTAAAGTAAACTATAGTATTATCATTTTTAACAAAATGATAAAAATGTAGTTTTGGAGTTGTGTGGTCAAAGCACTAAACTGTTAAACTAAACATTTCATGAGTATCCATTTAGTGTGTATGCTGTTCAGATGCTATCTCTTGATCTTTCATCATGATTAGTAGATCTTATTAGAAGAAGAATTATGGTATAAAAAGATGGGTTTTATTTTAAGAAGAAGTTTAGGATTGTTAGAAGATATGCTTTATTTCTTAAATGTATTCCAATACATTTTCTTCCTCTAATCAAGTATATTAGGCATTATCTATTTACATTGTCTTCCTAAGATATATGTACTGAATGATTGGCTCAGTGAGCTATCCATCCTCTGGATGATATATGTCTATTGTTTATATATTTTTTCTTACATAGAAAGCCAGGGGCTACTCTTTTCTCAGTGATAGCTACTCTCATATAGAAAGTTCCAATGGTTTTCCAGTTTTTCATGTAAGCATTAAAGGGACATCTGGAAACAAGAGCACCCAGACAAATTCAAGATTTATAGGAAAGTCAAGGAAATGTAACAGATTTTTAACAAGGGTCAAAAGAATGGCTTTGTGATTAAAATATAAGTTACAACAAAGCAACATACAACAAAAACTCTATGCATTCACATCAGTTTTCCTATATGCCAGTGTTGGATTTCATCTTCATCATTGTTTTTTTTAGAATTCTTATGTACCAATTGATCCATGAAGCCTCAGATGCTAACATCTGTCACTTTCTCCTCAAATTACTTTGTAATTTTTTCCTAAGTCTGTAATGATCGCGTATTTAAAATCAGCCAGAGTCAGGAACTCAGGTTAAGGGAAAAATCTTCAGTCTTTATTCAAGTGAAGAGGTGAAAAAAGATTGCGATAGCAATATGGGCAAGAAGGATTGCGATAGCAATATGGGCAGCTGTGACAGGAAGCCAGCTAACAGAGAGCGATCTGACCTGAGCAAACCGTCGCAAAGCAATACCAAAAGTCTCTCCTTCCCCTTCCTTTTCCACTCCCCTGCTTTCACCCACCAAAATCGTCATTTCCTATACAACACATCAGGACTTGCACAAAGAGTGGGCGGGGGCCATTCTTTCTCCAAGCTTATATATTAATAGATTATGGTCCCATTACTATTTAGCCTCATGTGCTTGGGACCTCAGTGCATCAACTCAAGCCTCAGCAACATAAGTCCATGTTATATTTTTCCAATAATATTTAATTTCTTTGAGATTTTTAAATGTTTATTTTAATCTTTATTATTATTTTTGTTTTGGCAAGGCAATTGGAGTTAAATGACTTGCTCAGGGTCATACAGCTAGTAAGTGTTATGTGTCTGTGTCTGGATTTGAACTCCTCCTGATTTTAGAGCTGATGCTTGTAAGATTAATCTAAGATCAGATGTTGCATTTCAATAGGTATTGTCTTAAAGAGGGTGAGTAATTTTCTTACTGCTCAGAACTTTGATTTAAGTAAGACATAAGGGAAGAGGAAACTCAAAGCATAAAAGTAATACACAACAACATAATGGCTGCTGTAACAAACAAAAAACATAACATACATCATCACCACTATGAGGAAGCATCAACATCTGAATTCTTTTGCTGCAAGAACATATGTTCATAGCTATTCAGAGTCGTGAGTGGGAGGCATTGCTAGACAAGTTGTACAAGGATTCCTAGCTCAAATTCTCAAAGTCCCCTTTTCACCAAAGGGTTTTTATAGGCTGGGAACAAAGAAGGCACTATGCTAAGTATTCTCATTTGATATGTTATTCTTGAGATGTATCCATCTCCCAGGTGCACCATCCCAAAAGACTCACCAAGAAGAATATTTGTTCAATCTTTTAGGAGGACTTTGTTTACTTAAGGAACTGGCCAGGTTTCCAGAATAAATACAGGCCTGCAATAAAGAATATTCATTGATTAATATACAAGAAACAATGACCTTCCTTTTTTTTTTTTTTTTTTTTAATGCTTTCCTGGCATTAAAATAATGGAAAATGTTTTCATGTTCTCAGCAAAAATAAGTTACACAAAAGACAAGATTGAAATTTGCTCATGGTTCTTTACATTCCTTGCAATGCTCTACCCAGCATCTAGCTGCCCCGTCTTTGTTTATCATTGTATCTTTAAAGCTAACCACAATTTCTGATACACAGGAGACAATAAGTGCTTTTGTTTGATTTGTGTGTGTTCCAGCCTTCACTGAAGTGACTTAATTGAATGGGAGTGGAGTAAAAATTTTGCTTTTAGATAAGTTGGTGGAAAATAGAGATATACATATGAATCTAAAGATTAGGAGAAAATAGTTATGGTTGTATATATAGTTTGGGGAGTTATTCCTAATGCCATGGCAGTTAATGAGATTGTTGAAGGAAAGGGAGTGGAGAAAGGAGAGATGATGTCTAATGAAAAACTTTGGAGCAGAGCCACTTTAAATAGTTAAGGAAAGGAAAATGAGTTACTTAAAGAAAGAGAACAATTAGTTTGAGAAGTGGGAGGAGAACCCTTTCGTCTTACCATTAGAACTACTTCTTCTTTAGTCCCAAATTGGCCTGCAGTATATGTCATGTTGTCAGCTTTATAGTAATGTCCATTCTCAACAAACTATCTTTATTCAACCAAAGTTGAATGGATAGTATCTGAGTTTCTTTGATAGTTATGTCCCCTAAACTTAATCTAAATCTAGTGAAATTCAAGATAGCAAAGATCATTCATATATTCTTTTATATATGAAATTAATAAATAACATCTTTGGGTTTCTATCTTTCTTAATCATCCACATTGGTTTTTTCTTTGCTGATGTTTTGTTTTTCTTTCAAAAAGAAATTGATCATATGTCTGATTTTTTTTTGTGTGTGTGTGTGTGCAGCATGGTAAAATTGTGGAAATATATATAGAAGAATTGCACATGCTTAACATATATTGTATTACTTGCCATCTAGGGGAGAGGGTGATGGGAAGGGAGAGGAAAAATTTTGGAACACAAAGTTTTGCAAGGATGAATGTTGAAATTATCTAATGAAGTCTAATGGATAGAGAGGAGGCATCAGAACCAAGACTTGAATTCAGGTCCCACTTCTGTTACATTTTGTGTGACTCTGGGAATCACTTAAATTTCCAGTGCTCTTAATCATGGCTTCTTAAAATTTGTCCACTCATTATCTGTTTTCACCCAAGAATTTTTTTTTTGTTCCATCACACATTTATTGATCACAAATCATAACTTTGTGACTGCAAATTCAGTTGCAACCTATAATTTAAGAAATTAGGTTCTACACCAATGGTATTAAATTCAATGAGAAATTGGGATTATTAAAAAGTAAGAGCAGATTGTTTTTATTTTGTGGTAATAAGAGCAAAACTAATGTAAGTAAGTAAATACTAAAGTAAGAAAGTAAAGTAAGTAAGAATCCCTGAGGGCTGCATTTTGACTTAGAAAAGCACATATTAATCTTTTCTGTTTCATTGTATTTCTATTTCTTTTGTTAACTAATTTTCAATTATATTAAAATATGGTTCCTACTCACTTGAGAGTATTGTGGGCTGTAAGCTATTTGATGCTGTAATCTAAATTACAAGTTGCAGGGAAAGTAATGGCCTATAATGACAGAGGGATTTACCTTATCATAGAGAGTCCTATACTCCTGAAATTACAAGTCCTAGACCTATTCCTTTGTGCTTTTAGGGGCAAGAGTCTATCTGATCAAATTTTTTGATTATTTGTATTGTTGTTTAGTTGTGTCTGACTTTTAAAAACCATAATTAGGCTTATTATGGCAAAGACACTGAAGTATTTTGTCATTTCCTTCTTCAGCCCATTTTAGGAATGAGGAAACTGAGGTAAACAAGGTTAAGTGACTTGTCCCGGTTCACTCAGCTACTAAGTTTCTGAGGCTGTATTTGAACTTAAATCTCCCTGATCCCAGGACTTGTGTTTATCCACTGTACCACTTGCAAAGACTCATTCTGTCAAGGAATAAACCAGAACATCACTGAAAAAGAAGAAAATCATCTCTATCTCTCTTTCTTCACACACACACACACACACACACACACACACACACACACACACACACACAATATGTACATGTGCTTGATTCCATAGATATCCTTTTATCCTGATAGATATACATAACTTTATCCTGACCATTTATGAAATTAAAAGATTTCTGTATTGTTCATAAGTCTTGTTTTTAAAAGGAGTGGTCTTTGTTCAAAATTCTGGTTGCCACCAACCAAGACAAACCTCTGATCTGGAGAGAAATTTCTCTTATATTAGATTTGACTCAAATTTGCAATAAATAATTTTGCCTTTATCTCTGGAGCATGTTTTTGCTCATATTTTTTGATAAATTTGCACATTTATGTGATGGCATTTATATTCTATCACTATTAAGAACATCAAAACTTGGGAATAAGTTTTACCTTTTTAAAGCTTTAATATTATTCAAAAATGAATTTGATTTAATTAAAGAATTAAGATCACATTAAGAACAATGTTGCCATTTTTGATGGCTAAAATCTTTAATTGGAAACCTTGAATAATTAATACAAGGTAAGGTTAATTATGTTATAGCTGTTAGGCCAATCTAGAATACTGATTTCTTCTTTTCCTATAGAAGTGTTTCCAAACTCTACTTTACTTCTGATCAAGAACTAGCTAAAGAACTAAAAAGGCAGAATTTTAAACCTCACATTTGTTTTAAGGGAAATAAAAAGCTTGGGAAAATGTTGATTTAAAGGAATAGAATATTTCTAAATCAGTGCTGTGTAAGAATTATACAGTATATACTTGTGAGCATGAATACACAAGACCAAGAGAGAGCAGTTTATTTTTATTTTGAGGTAATTCAGCAAAACAAATACTAAATGAACCAAATAAAGCCTTGCATGAAAAGGAAATCAATTTTCTCCAGTATTTGTTCTATGAAAAGATATTAAATAAAAAATAAAATAAGGAACATTATGCTGATGAAAGTACTTTCTAAAAAACACCAAAACTTCTAAAGGAGATTATTAAAGGAAATTTTATCACATTATTTGATTTTCAGTAGCTTTATGATTGTGCAGTACTTCAATGTTTCCAAAGCATCAAAGCAAATCACTGTGATAGGTGTTACAGGAATCATTATCCCCATTTTTAGATGATGCTATGGACTCAGTGAAAGTAGATGAATTGTCTATGTAGTTACCTAGTTATAGTTTTCAGAGGTTGGATTTGAACTTGGATTTTTTGAATTTATGTCCTAAACTCCACTCATAACATTAAACTTTCTGTTACATGGAAGGTGAATTTGGAGTTGAGAAGACTTAAATTCAATTACTTCCCCTGACACTTAGTAGCTTTATTACTTTGGGCCCAGAACTTAACTTCTCTGTGTCTTGTTTCTTTTTTTTTTTAATGTTTTGTTTTCCCCAATTACATATTAAAACATTTTTAACCATTTAAAAATGTTTTGAGTTCCAAAGTCTATCAATTTCTCCCATACTCCATCCCTGTGATGATAAGCAATTAGATATAGGTTATACAAGTTCAATCATATAAAACATTTCCATACTTATCATTATGAACAGAAAGAAAAAGAATAAAAGAAAGTGAAAATGGCATGCTGTAGTATGTATTCAGTAATATCAGTTCTTTCCCTGGAGGTGGATAGTATTGTATTCCTGAGTTAAGTCATTAACAGTTCTTCATCAAATAATATTAATGTTAATGTGTACAACATTCTCCTAGTTCCTTTTGCATCAGTTCATATATGTCTTACCAGGTTTTTCTGAAATCATCCTGCTTGACATTTCTTATAGCACAATAATATTCTATCACAATCATATGCCAGAGATTGTTTAGCCATTCCCCATTGGATGGGCCTCCTATTTCCAGTTCTTATCCCCTAAAAAAGAGCCTTTATCAATATTTTTGTATAAATATATTTCAAGAAATTCTTTAAGACTCATGTGTTAAATCATATACAGGCTTGTAACCTACATTGATGGAGTGAGTGTTCATGCTGGCTGGTCCTTAAACTGAATAAAAAGATCACAGATGTTCCCCATATCAGTCAACAAGTTATTTTTGAGATGATGGTGCCTATCTCTATTCTACAAGTCAGATAAAAGCAGAATGAATAGGCAATTTTTTCTTGTGAGAAGTTTACCCTCATATTTACTTGCCAATAATAAGCTAATAAAATAATCTAGTATAGAACTCTTAATTTTGCTTTGACTATAATTTTCATATACTATTCATAATTACTTAGGGTTTTTTATTTGATTTATTCCTTTTTTAGCGATCAAGCCTTGGCCCCTGGTTCAATTGTTATTCAGTTAAATCCAAATTATAACCAACAAGATTACATAGAACAAAAATAATAATAAAATATTACTTACCCTCAAGGCACTAACTTTCTTGGGATGGGATATGGTGCAGAGTTTTGAGGAAGAATCTAACATGTCCACAGACAAGTAAGTGCTAGGTAATTTGAGGAAAGAAACAACATAATGATCTGACCTCACCATTTTAGTTATTTACATTTGAAAAAGTACATAAGAAATCAAATGATACAAAAAATTATTGCTACTTAATAACAATATATATATTGCTATTACAACCAAAAGGGTAAAAGCCTACTAGAATTGTCACATAGTTTCATTTAAATGGTTTAGTAATTATGACCATAACACTATTAACACACATTCATTCAAAATTTAATTCTTTTAGCAGAAATAAAGTGTCTGCTATATGCCAGACACTGTTGTATGTTAGGGACAAAAAGATGTTTATCAAATAATACTTTTTCTCCAAGTAGTTATATTCTCTCAGACCAACATACTATGACATATTATTGATGCAAACTAAATTTCCTTTTCACTTAAAGCAAAGTATAAAGATTTTTTCCATCTTAATCAACTCGATCTCAAGCAAGCTGGATTAGGAAATCACCTTTAGAGGTAATTTATTCAAAAGACTTTTTTATGTAGAAACATTCATTCTACAGGAAGTGAGTATTATAGCATTTTAAGTGTGTGATTATTAAATTATTTCCTCTACCAACTCTTTTTGGTTTAATTGTCACTTCAGTTCAATCTATATGATGTTATTTTTCTTTTAAAAATATTTTCAAAATATATGCAAACAGTTTCCAGCATTCATTCTTGCAAAACCCTATGTTCCAAATCCCCTTTTCTCTTCATTGGTGGAAAGTTCATTCATCCTTTTCATTTTTGATACTAGCAATTTGATTTTCTTCTTTCCTTTTTCTTAATTTATATGTTAAACTTGTGCAATTCTTTTATACATATCTTCACAATTATCTTGCACTAGAAAAATCAAATCAAAAACAAAAAAAATGAGAAAGCAATAAAAAGTAAGCAAACAACAAAAAAGGTGAAAATACTATATTCTGATCCATATTCAGTCCCCACAGTTATCTTTCTGGATGTAGATGGCTGTCTCCATCACAAATCTATTGGAAATGGCCTGAGTCACCTCAGTATTGAAAAGAGCCATGTCCATCAGAATTGATTGTCGCTTGATTTTGTTGTTGCTGTGTACAATGTTCTCTTGATTCTACTCACTTCACTTAGCATCAGTTCATGTAAATCTTTCAAGGTCTTTCTGAAATCATCCCTCTGATTTTTTATAATAGTACAATAATATCCCATTACTTTCAAATACCATAACTTATTCAGCCATTCTCCAAGTGATGGGCATCCTCTCAGTCTCCATTTTTTTTTTCCCATAACAAAAAGGGCGGCTACAAACATTTTTGTGCATGTGGGTTTCCCCCCCCCCCTTTTTTTTTTTGAACTCTTTGAGATACAGACTCAGTAGAGACATATTGGAACAAAGGGTATGCACAGGTTGATAGACCTTTAGGCATGCTTCCAAATTACTTTCCAGACTGCTTGGATCAAGTCACCAACTCCACCAACAATGTATTAATGTTCCAGTTTCCCATCCCCTCGTGTTATCTTAAACAATATGAGAGGTGTACCATAGAGTTCTCTTAATTTGCATTTCTCTAATTAATAGTTTTTAGAGCATTTTTATATGACTAAAATTGTTTTTAATTTCTTCATCTTGAAAATTTTCTGTCCATATCCTTTGATCATTTATCAATTGAAGAATGGCTTGTATTCATATAAATTTTAGTCAATTCTCTATAAATCTTAGTAATAAGACCTTTATCAGAAACCTTGAATGTAATTCTTCACCCCTTCCCAGTTTTCTGCTTCTCATCTGATGTTTTCTGCATTGGTTTTGTTTGAATAAAAACTTTTAACTCATTGTAATCAAAATTATTCACTTTGATGTTGTTTACAGAAACACATTTAAAGCAGTGAGATACATACAGAGTAAAGGTAAAAGGCTGGAGCAGAATCTATTATGTTTCAAGTGAAGTCAAAAAAGTAGGGGTAGCCATCCTTATCTGCGATCAAGTAAAAGCAAAAATTGATCTAATTAAAAGAGATAAGGAAGGAAACTATATTTTGCTAAAGGGTAGCATAGACTAAACATATATGCACCAAATGGTATAGCATCTAACTTCCTAAAGGAGAAGTAAAGAGAGTTGCAAGGAGAAATAGACAGCAAAACTATAATAGTGGGAGATCTCAATCTTGCACTCTTAGAATTAGATAAATCAAACCACAAAACAAATAAGAAAGAAATTAAAGAGATAAATAGAATATTAGAAAAATTAGGTATGATAGATCTTTGGAGAAATCTGAATGGTGACAGAAAGGATTATACTTTCTTCTCAGCAGTTCATGGAACTTATACAAAAATTGACCTTGTATTAGGACATAAAAACCTCAAAATTAGATGCAGGAAGGCAGAAATAGTAAATGCTTTCTTTTCAGATCATGATGCAATAAAAACTACATTCAACAAAAAGTTAGGGGCAAATAGATCAAAAAGCAATTGGAAAATAAATAATCTCATCTTAAAGAATGACTTGGGTGAAACAGCAAATTATAGACACAATTAATAATTTCACTCAAGATAATGACAAAGATGAGACATCATACCAAAATTTGTGGGATGCAACCAGAGCAGTAATAAGGGGAAATTTTATATCTTTAGAGGCTTACTTGAATAAAATAGAAAAAGAGAAGATCAATAAATTGGGCTTGCAACTTAAAAAGCTAGGAAAAAAAAAAACAAATTAAAACCCCCCCAATCAAATACTAAACTTGAAATTCTAAAATTAAAAGGAGAAATTAATGATATTGAAAGTAAAAAAAAAATTAAATTAATAAATAAAACTAAGAGTTGGTTTTATGAAAAAAACCAGTAAAACAGATAAACCTTTGGTAAATCTGATTAGAAAAAGGAAAGAGGAAAATCAAATTGTTAGTCTTAAAAATGAAAAGGGAGAACTTTCCACCAATAAAGAGTTAATTAGAGCAATAATAAGGAGTTACTTTGCCCAACTTTATGCCAATAAATTTGATAACTTAAGTGAAATGGATGACTACCTACCAAAATATAAGCTTCCTAGATTAACAGAGGAGGAAGTAAATCGCTTATAGTCCCATTTCAGAAAAAAAATAGAACAAACAATAACTCTAAGAAAAAATCCCTAGGACCAGATGAATTTACATATGAATTCTACCCAACATTTAAGGAACAATTAGCCCCAATGCTATATAAACTATTTGAAAAAATAGGGAATGAAGGAATCCTACCAAATTCCTTTTATGACACAGACATGGTACTGATACTTAAACCAAGTAGTCTGAAGAAAATTATAGACCAATCTCCCTAATGAATATTGAATCTAAAATCTTAAATAACATATTAGCAAAAAGACTACAGAAAATCACCCCAGGATAATACACCATGATCAAGTAGGATTTATACCAGTAATTCAGGGCTGGTTCAATATTAGGAAAACTATTAGTATAATCGACCATATTAATAACCAAATTAACAAAAACCATATGATCATCTCAATAGATGCAGAAAAAGCATTTGATAAAATTCAACATCTATTCCTATTAAAAACACTTGAGAGTATAGCAATAAATGGACTTTTCCTTAAAATAATCAGTAGCATCTATTTAAAACCATAAATAAAAATTGAGAAAGAGATTAAAGGAATTAGAGTAGGTAATGAGGAAACCAAATTATCACTGATGGTATACTTAGACAACCCCAGAGATTCTACTAAAAAGCTATTAGAAATAATCCACACGTTTAGCAAAGTTGCAGAATACAAAATAAACCCACATAAGTCATCAGTGTTCTTATATATCACTAACAAAATCCAACATATTTAGGAATCTATCTGTCAAGGGAAAATCAGGAGCTATATGAGCAAAACTACAAAACACTTTCCACACAAATAAGTCAGATCTAACTAATTGGAAAAATATTAAATGCTCTTGGATAGAGTTAGCAAATATAATAAAGATGATAATATTACCTAAACTAATCTATTATATATTATACCAATCAGACTTCCAAAAGCTATTTTAATGACCTAGAAAAAATAACAACAAAGTTCATATGGAAAAGTAAAAGGTCAAGAATTTCAAGGGAATTAATGAAAAAAAAAAATCAAATGAAGGTGGCCTAGCTGTATTGGATCTAACATTATATTATAAAGCACTGGTTACCAAAACCATTTGGTACTGGCTAAGAAATAAACTAGTTGATCAGTGGAATATGTTAGAGTCAAAGGACAAAACAGTCAATAACTTTAATAATCTAGTGTTTGACAAACTCAAAGACCCCAGCTTTTGTGACAAGAACTCACTGTTGACAAAATTTGCTGGGAAAATTGGAAATTAGTATGGCAGAAACTAGGCATTAACCCACACTTAACACTGTACATCAAGATAAGGTCAAAATGGGTTCATGACCTAGGCATAAAGGACAAGATTATAAATAAATTAGAAGAACATGGGATAGTTTACCTCTCAGACCTATGGAAGAGAAAGGAATTTATGACCAAAGAAGAACTGGAGATCATTATTGATCACAAAATAGAAAATTTTGATTATATCAAATTAAAAAAATTTTGTACAAACAAAACTAATGCAGACAAGATTAGAAGGGACATAATAAACTGGGAAAACATTCTGCAGTTAAAGGTTCTGATAAAGGTTTCATTTCCAAAATATATAAAGAATTGATTCTAATTTATAAGAAATCAAGCCATTCTCCAATTGATAAATGGTCAAAGAATATGAACAGATAATTCTCAAAGAAATTGAAACTATTTCTAGCGATATGAAAAGATGCTCCAAGTCATTATTAATCAGAGAAATGCAAATTAAGACAACTCTGAGATACCACTACACACCTATCAGATTGGCTAGAATGATAGGGAAAGATAATGTGGAATGCTGGAGGGGATGTCGGAATACTGGGACACTGATGCATTGTTGGTGGAATTGTGAATATGTCCAGCCATTCTGGACAGTGATTTGGAACTGTGCTCAAAAAGTTATCAAACTGTGCATACCCTGTGATCCAGCAGTGTTACCACTGGGATTATATTCCAAAGAGATTTTAAAGAAGGGAAAGGGACCTGTATGTGAAAGAATGTTTGTGGCAGCCCTCTTTGTAGTGGCCAAAAAGTGGAAACTGAGTGGATGCCCCTCAACTGGAGAATGGCTGAATAAATTGTGATATATGAATATTGTGGAATATTATTGTTTTGTAAGAAATTACCTTCAGGATGATTTCAGAAAGGCCTGGAGAGACTTACCTGAACTGACGTTGAGTGAAATGAGTAGGACCAGGAGATCATTATATACTTTAACAACAATACTATATAATGATCAATTCTGATGGACATGGCCCTCTTCAACAATGAGATGAACCAAATCAGTTTCAATAGAGCAGTAATGAATTGAACCGGCTACACCCAGTGAAAGAACTCTGGGAGATGACTATGAACCACCACATAAAATTCCTAATCCCTCTATTTTTTGTTCTCCTGCATTTTTGATTTCCTTCACAAGTTAATTGTACACTATTTCAAAGTCTTATTCTTTTTGTACAGCAAATAACTGTATGGACATGTATACATATGTTTTATTTAACTTATACTTTAACATATTTAACATGTATTGTTCAACCTGCCATCTGGGGGAGGGAAAAGGGGGAAGGAGGGGAAAAATTGAAACAGAAGGTTTGGCAATTGTCAATGCTGTAAAATTACCCATACATATAACTTGTAATTAAAAAGCTATAATAATAATAAAAAAATTCATTTTGCATTTCATAATATACTCTAATTCTTCTTTGGCCACAAATTCCTTCCTCCTCCACAGATCTACTCTTCTAATTTGCTTATTATATCACTTGTTATGTCTAAATCATGAACCCATTTTGACCTTATCTTTTTATAGGGCATTAGATATGGATCAATGCATAGTTTCTGTGATAATATTTTTCAATTTTCCCAGCAAAATTTGTCAAATAGTCAGATCTTATCCCCATATTTAGGGCTTTAGGTTTCTCAAACATTGGATTACTATAGTTATTGACTATTGTGTCTTGTGAACCTAAACTATTCCACAAATCAGCTACTCCATTTTTTAGCTCCAAATGGTTTTGATGACTGCTGCTTTATAATATAGTTTTAGGTCAGGACAGCTAGGCCACCTTCATTTGTGTGTTTTCTCATTAATTCTCATGAAATTCTTGATCTGTTGTTCTTCCACATGAACTATGTTATTATTTTTTCTAGCTCTGTAATTTCTTGACAGTTTGAATGGCACAGCACTGAATAAGTAGATTAATTTACATAGAATTGTCCTTGTCTATTCATGTGCACTTGATGTTTTTCCAGTTAATCTGATTTTATTTGTTTGGAAAGTGTTTTGTAATGGTGTTCATATAGTTCCTGACTTTGCCTTTGCAGGTCGACTCCCAAATATTTTATATTATCTATAGTTATTTTAAATGGAATTTCCCTTTGCATCTCTTGCTGATCGACTTTGTTGGTAACATATAGAAATGCTGATGAGTTATTTTGTATCCTGAAACTTTGCTAAAATTGTTCATTGTTTCTAGTAGTTTTGGGTTGATTCTCTGTAATTCTTTAGGTATGCCATCATACTACTTGCAAAGAATGAAAATATGGTTTCTTCATCACCTATTCTAATTCATTTAGTTTCTTTTTCTTCTTGTATAATATAATATAATGTAATGTAATGTAATGTAATGTAATATTGAATAGAAATGGTGATTGTGGGCAAACTTTTTGCTCCCTTGGGAATGCTTAATGTTTTTAGTTTATACCTGTTATATATGATGTTTGCTGATAGTTTTAAATAGATACTATTGTTCATTTTAAGGAAACTATTTATTCCTATTTAATAGGAATGGGTGTTGGATTTTGTTAAATGCTTTTTCTGCATCTATTGAAATAATCATATGATTTCTATTAGCTTGGTTATTGATAGTCAATTATGCCAATAATTTTTCTAATATTGAACCAGCCCTACATTCCTGGTATAAATTCTACTTGGTCTCGGTATATTATCCTGGTGATAATTTGATATAATCCCTTGCTAATGTTTTATTTAAGATTTTTGCAACCATATTTATTAGGGAAATTGGTCTATAATTTCCTCTCTCTATTTTGACCCTATCTAGTTTAGGTATCAGCATTATATCTGTATCATAAAAGGAATTTGGTAGGACTCCTTCATTCCCTAATTTTTAATGATTTGCCTAGTATTGAAATTAATTGTTCACTTGTAAATCTATCTGGCGCTGGAGTTTTTTTTTTAAAGAAAACTAATTAATAGTTTGTTCAATTTCTTTTTCCAAAATGGGACTATTTAATTATTTCTTCCTTTGTTAATCTGGGCAATCTATATTTTTGTAATTATTCATTCATTTCACCTAGATCATCAGATTTATTGGCATACAATTGAACAAAATAGCTCATAATTATTGCTAATTTCCTATTCATTGGTGCAAAATTCAATCACCCTTTTCATTTTTGACATTAACAATTTGATTTTCTTCTTTCCTTTTTCTAATCAAATTAACTAAAAATTGTTTTTTATAAAACAACTCTTATTTTTGTTTATTAGCTCAATAGTTTTCTTACTTTCAGTTTTATTAATCTCCCCTTTTATTTTTTTATTTTTTTTTTTTCAGAGAAACTTGGAAAGATTTATTGGAACTAATACAGAATAAAGTTAGTAGAATCAGGAGAACAATTTTTATAACAACAACTATATTGTAAAGACAAATAATTTAGAACTTTAATCGATGCATTGACCAACCATGATTCCAGAAGTCCAATCTGCCATCCACTTCCATAGGCAATGGACTCAAAGTTCAGAATAAGATTTTACACACACATTTTCTCTCTCTTTCCTTGTCCCTCCCTCCTTTATTTCCTTTCTTCCTCTATCTCTCCCTCCTCTCTCTCTCTCATATTATATATGTATATATAGTGTATATTTGTATATGTATGTGTATATATATATATATATATATATATATATATATATATATATATATATATATACATATATATGTATGTGTGTGTGTGAGAGAGATATAACCAATATGGCCTTTTGTTTCTAATTTCTTACAAATATTTATTACAAGTGTCTGATTTTCCTTTTTTAATGAGAGGTCTGGAAGAAAGAAAAAATAGATTTTTGTTCACTGAAAAAAAAAAAACAAATGTTTGCTATGTTGCTATATGTCATATGTTGCTAATGTCAATGATAAACTGTGAGTGGCAGTAGCAGACTCACCTTTTTCTGGAATTAGTACACACCCATATTTATATGTGCATGTGTATCTCATAAATACATATCTATTGATATCAAAGTAGTATTTATGACTTTCTAGGGGTACATATGGCAACTGATGACATCATATATTTTATCTCCTGATAGTAGGTTATTTGGTAAATGTTGATGGATTAATTGAAGACTTAGCAGTTGGGAAGGATGGACTCCCTTTTAAAATTATGAATTTGGTTTTCCTATAGTGATGGATGAATGCAGGATTGTATATGAGAAGTATCCACTCAGTGTAGTCTGTGTCATAATATAATTATGCCATACTTATACCATAAGTATTTTCATCCCTCTCCATTCTTTCTCTCAGATATACTAGGTTATCTTTGCCTCTTCATGAAATGTAGTACCCCCACTTTCCCTTTTTTCTAGTACAATGTCCTTTCCACATCTAGTTTCTAGAACAAGGTATACATGTATTCTTTATACATCTTTACAGCCGAAATATAGTTCCCAAGATTAATCTTTACCTTTTTAGATTTCTCTTGAGTTCTGTGCTTGTAGATCAAATTTTTTGTTAAGTTCTGGCTTTTTCATCAGAAATAGATGAAATTCGCTTATTTCGTTGAATGTCCATCTTCTTCCCTGGAAAAAGATGCTCAATCTCGCTGGGTAAGTTATTTTTGGTTGCATACCAAGTTCCTTAGCCTTTCGGAATATCATATTCCAGGCCCTTCGATCCTTTAATGTGGATGCTGCCAGATCCTGGGTGATCCTTATTGTGGCTCCTTGATACTTGAATTGGGTTTTTCTAGCCGCTTGCAGTATTTTTTCCTTTGCCTGAGGGTTCTGGCATTTGGCCACTATATTCCTTGGTGTTTTGATTTTAGGATCCCTTTCAGTAGGGGATCGATGAATTCTTTCAATGTCTATTTTACCTTCTGTTTCTATGACTTCTGGGCAGTTCTCTTTGATAATTTCCTGGAAGATAGTGTCCAGGCTCTTTTTTTCATCATACTTTTCTGGAAGTCCGATGATTCTCAGGTTGTCTCTCCTGGATCTGTTTTCCAGGTCTGTTGTCTTCCCCAGAAGGTATTTCACATCCTTTTCCATTGTTTGATTTTTTTGGATTTGCTTAACTGATTCTTCTTGTCTCCTCGAGTCATTCAATTCCAATTGTTCGACCCTGATTTTCAGTGAGGTATTTTCTTCACTCACTTTTTAAAGATCTTTTTCTAATTGTCCAATTGAGTTCTTTTGTTCTGTGGAATTTTTTTCCATTTCGCCAATTTTGTTTTCCAGTTCACCAATCCTATTTTTCAAGGATTTGGTTTCTTTATCCACTCTCTCTTTAACTGACTTCTCCAGGCTCTTTTGCCAAGCCTCCCTCTCCTTTTGCAGAGCCTCTCTCTCCTTTTGCCAAGTCTCCCTCTCCTTTTGCAAAGCCTCCTTTTCCTTTTGCCAAGCCTCCTTCCCCTTTTGCAGAGCCTCCCTCTCCTTTTCCCATTTTTCTTCTAGCTCCCTTGTGAGAGCCTTTTTAATTTCCTCCATGAGATTCATCTGTGCTGAGGGACATATGGTCTCCTCCTTTGGGGATTCACCTGGGGACTGTTTGTTTTTAGTCTCCTCAGGGTTTGGAGTCTGCTCTTTATCTGTATAAAAGCTGTCCAGGGTTAAATTCTTTTTCAGTTTCTTGCTCATTCTGTCTATTTATCAAAGACAAACTATCAAAGAAACAGAAGGAAAAAAAAACCCCTTGAATGGAGGCTGCTTTCTTTGGGGGAGGGGCAGGGTATTCGTGAGGTACGGGTCCTACTGTGCTATGGCGCCTGCGCGCTGAGATCCGAGCGCTCTGAGATCCGAGCGGGCTAAGACACTGTGGGGGAGGGGTGGCCAGGTCCCGAGAGACTCCAGCTGTTTGGGGTTGTATTCTTCACCCCCGGTGTTTTTAGCTTCTCTGCTGGGCTGCTGACTTGCTCCTGTAGCAAAGCTCTCCCTGCAGAGACGGCTGCGATCGCGCCCCACCCCCTCTCCGCTCTACCCGGTTCTGAGCTGCTATCTGTGCTCTGGTTGCAGCTGCTGCCCGCAGACTGCTTCCAAATACCGTCCCCGCCCTCGCGCAAAAACAGACCTTTCTTGACGAGTCTCAAGGATGGTTTCTCTTGGTAAGTAATTGTATGGTTTTTTTTCAGTCGAGCATTAATTCAGAGGCATGAAATGAAATGAATAGTGAGAGAAAAACACGGAGGTTACACAGAAGTGTATTTCCTCTCCGCCATCTTGGCCGGAAGTCCCCCGTTTATTTTCAGAATTTCAAATTTGGCATTTAATTTGGCTAATTATTTTAGCTGTTTGAGTTGCATGCCCAATTCATTGATATTCTCTTTCTCTATTTTATACAAGTAACCATCTAGAGACATAAAATTTCCCCTAAGTGCTTTGGCTCTATTCCATAAATTTTGGTAGGTTGTCTTATTGTCATTCTCTTGGGTGAAATTAACAATTGTGTCTATGATTTGTTGTTTTATCCATTTAGGATTAGATTAGTTTCTATTTTATATTTGGTCTATTTTTCCCTTGGCTGTTTATTGCATGTAATTTTTGTTGCATCATGATTTGACAAAATGCATTTACTATTTCTGCCTTTTAGCATTTAATTTAGAGGTTTTTATGCTCTAATATATGCTCATTTTTTTTTTTTTTTGTACAGGTTCCATGTACTGCCCGAAGAAAAGTATATTCCTTTCTGTCTCAATTCAGTTTTCTCCAAAAGTGTATCACCTTAACTTTTCTAAAATTCTACTTATCTCCTTAACTTTTTTTCTGATTTATTTTGTGGTTTGATTTGTCTAGTTCTGATAAAGCAAGGTTGTGATCTCTTAAAAGTATAATTTTGCTTTTTATTTCTTCTTGCAACATTGTAGTATTGATATTAATCCATCATGTCTGGCATCCTTTTGCAAAATGTAGTTTCCTTCCTTATCTCTTTTAATTAGATCTATTTTTATTTTTGCTTGATCCAAGATCAGGATCACTACACCTGTTTTTTGTTTATTTGTTTGTTTTTAACTTTAGCTGAAGCATAATGAATTCTGCTCCAACCTTTTACCTTTATTCTGAATGTATCACTCTGCTTTAAACATGTTTCTTGTAAACAACATATCGTAGGATTCTGGCTTTTAAGTCTGCTATGAAAAGGATGGATTTTATGGGAGAGTTCATCCCATTCACATTCACAGTTAAAATTATTAACTTTTCCCCAAGTTGTACTTTTTTCTTTTCTTTTCCTTTTCCCCTCCTTCTCAGTGTTTTGCTTCTTACTATCATATCAATTAATCTGCCATTCCCTTTTATAGCCCTTCCCCCTTTCTTATCCCTTTCTCTTACTTCTGTTCTCCCTTCTACTAGCCTCCCCCTTTCTTTTCTCCTTTCCCTTCCTAATTCCCTGTACATTGAAATAAGTTTCTCTATCAAACTACATATATCTGATATTCTGTCTTTGAGCCAAATCTGATGAGATTAATGTTCACACAATACTCATCCCCTCTCTTATTTCCCTCAATTGTAATGTCATTTTTGCCTCCTCATGAAATATAATTTACCCCATTTTACCTCCCCTTTCCTTTTCTTCCAGTACAATCCTCTTTGTACTCATAGTTTCTTTATATATAATCACAATAAAGTCAAAATATACTTACACCCTCTAAGTATACCCCTAACAAAGATATGTTTTTCAAGAGTTAAATATATCCTTTTCATATAAAGGGATATAAACATTTTAACTTTTAAAAACATACTTTTTTCTTCCCTTTTTATCTTTTTATTCTTTTCTTGAGTTCATTTTTGAAGATCAAATTTTCATTCAGCTCTGATCTTTTCAACAAAAATAAATAAAAAATCCCTATTTTATTGAATGTCCATCTTTTCCCCTGAAACATAATGCTTAATTTTGTTGGATAGTTGATTCTTAGGTGAAGTCCAAGCTCCTTTTCCTTGTGGAATATCATATTCCAGGCATTAATTCCTTTAAAGTGGGAGCTACTTACTAGATCCTGTGTAATACTGATTGTGGTTCCTCAATATTTGTTTTGCTTATTTCTGGCTGTTTGCAGTATTTTCTCCTTGATTTGATAATTCCAAAATTTAAAAGGAATAATGATATTCCTTTTTCAATTTGGAGTATCTTTTAGTAAATGATCAGTGGATTCTTTTAATGGCTATTTTACTCTCTGGTTCTAGAACATCAGTGCAATTTTCCTTGCTGATTTCTTGAAAGATGTTGTCTAAGCTCTTTTTATTTTTCATTGTGGTTTTCAGGTAGTCCAATAAATCTTAGAATATCTCTCCTGGATCTATTTTCCAAGTCAGTTATTTTTCCATTGAACTATTTTACATTTTCTTCTATTTTTTTATTTTTTTGGGGCAGTTTGTTTGAATGATTCTTGATGTGTCATTGAGTCATTCACTTCCATTTGTTCAATTATAATTTTTAGTGAATTATTTTCTTCAATTAGGCTTTTTTTCACCTCCTTTTGCATTTGTCCAATTGAACTTTTAAATTAGTTGTTTTGTTTATTGGATTTTTTTTCCATTTCACCAATTCTACTTTTTAGAGATTTGTTCTTCTTTTTCCATTTTGCCAGTTCTATTTTTAAGGAGATGTTTCCTTTTTTTTATTTTACCAAATCTATTTTTAAGGATTTTCTTCATACAATTTCTGTGTTTTTTCCCCCTAAAGCTCTCATTTTCTTTCCCCATTTTTCTAATTATGTTTTAAGATATTTTTTGGATTTTTTTCAAGAGAGCCCTTTGAGTTGGAGAGCAACTCATATCATCCTTTGAGGCTTCATCTGGAGATGGTTTGTCTCTATTGTCCTTGAGGTTTGAGTTTTCTTCTTTCCTGTGTCTGTAATAGCTATCTATATAGTCAGAACTCTTTTTTCTTTTTTGCTCATTTTTAAACGTTAAGATCTGCTCTTGAGGCAAAGGGGATATTATCCCAAGCTTCCTCTACAAGTGACAGAGACTTCACTCTTGGGGGCCGAGTTCCTTTTCATGCTGGGTGGGCATGGCCTAGTCCTACTTGCTATGCTAGGATCCAGGAGCTAATTATTTGTCTTTTATAGATTTATGATCCTATATATTTTTTGATTTTAGCCTTAATTTCCTCATTAGTAAAATAAGCAAATAGAGCTGGGTAATTTCTAATATCTCATGGAGTTTGTTTTCTGCCCAACTGCCATGCAATTTATTATTAGTATAAGGGAAGTAGGTTCAGCTCTTTTTTAGTCATATCTCACTCTTTATGACCACATTTGTAGTTTTCTTGGAAAAAATACTGGAATGTTTCCTATTTCCTTCTCCTCATTTTATAGATGAGGAAGCCAAAGCAAATAGGGCTAAGTGACTTGACCAGGGTTACATAGCATCTGAGAGTAGATTTGAACTCAGGAAGATGAATCTTTCTGACCCCAGACTTGGTTACCCATTCACCCCCAAAGAAGGTATGTCTTATATTATCTGAAAAGTAAACATTTTTACAAGTATTGATATTCTTACAGAATAGTGATTTATATAAAATGTGCAATTGAGCTTTATAAAAAGCCTTTATAATAAAATCTTTAAGCTTTCAAAAAGATAGTGATATTATATTAGGATACATACATATACACACACACACACACACACACACACATACCATCACATAATTTCATACAATTAAATTTTATATAATATATGGCAGAAAATTTCACTAAATTAAGGTGAAGGAACCGTTATTTACATCCCAGGTAGTCAGTATGAAAGCTCTCTAGTAGAATTTGAATTTTTTATTTTATTTTATTATATTTTAATTATAACTTTTTATTGACAGAACATATGCATGGGTAATTTTTTTACAACATTATCCCTTACACTCACTTCTGTTCTGACTTTTCCCTTCCCTCCTTCCACTCCCTCTCTTAGATGGCAGGCAGTCTTATACATGTTAAATATGTCACAGTATATCCTAGATACAATATATATGTACAGAGCCGTACAGTTCTCTTGTTGCACAAGAAGAATTGGATTCAGAAGGTAAAAATAACCTGGGAAGAAAAATAAAAATGTACAGTTCACACTCATTTCCCAGTGTTCTTTCTTTGAGTGTAGCTGATTCTGTCCATCATTGATCAATTAGAACTGAATTACATCTTCTCTTTGTCGAAGATATCCACTTCCATCAGAAAACATCCTCATACAGTATTGTTGTTGCAGTGCATAATGATCTCCTGGTTCTGCTCATTTCACTCAGCATCAGTTCATGTAAGTCTTTCCAAGCCTCTCTATATTCATCCTGCTGGTCATTTCTTACAGAACAATAATATTCCATAACATTCATATACCACAATTTACCCAACCATTCTCCAATTGATGGGCATCCATTCATTTTCCAGTTTCTAGCCACTACAAACAGGGCTGCCACAAACATTTTGGCACATACAGATCCCTTTCCTTTCTTTAGTATCTCTTTGGGATATAAGCCCACTGCTGGATCAAAGGGTATGCACAGTTTGATAACTTTTTGGGTATAATTCCAGATTGCTTTCCAGAATGGTTGGATTCGTTTACAGTTTCACCAACAGCACATCAGTGTCCCAGTTTTCCCGCATCCCCTCGAACATTCATCATTTTTTCCTGTCATCTTAGCCAATCTGACAGGTGTGTAATTGTATCTCAGAGTTGTCTTAATTTGCATTTCTCTTATCAATAGTGATTTGGAACACTCTTTCATATGAGTAGAAATAGTTTCAATTTCATCATCTGAAAATTTTCTGTTCATATCTTTTGACCATTTATCAATTGGAGAAGGACTTGATTTCTTATAAATTAGAGTCAATTCTCTATATATTTTGGAAATGAGGTCTTTATCAGAACTTTTAATTGTAAAAAATGTTTTCCCAGTTTATTGCTTTCTTTCTAATCTTGTGTGCATTAGTTTTGTTTGTCCAAAGGCTTTTTAATTTGATATAATCAAAAATTTCTATTTTGTGATCCATAATGATCTCTAGTTCTCCTTTGGTCACAAATTCCTTCCTCTTCCACAAGTCTGAGAGATAAACTATCCTATGTTCCTCTAATTTATTTATAATCTCATTCTTTATGTCTAAATCATGGACCCATTTTGATCTTATCTTGGTATACGCTGTTAAGTGTGGGTCCATGCCTAATTTTTGCCATACTAATTTCCAGTTTTGCCAGCAGTTTTTGTCAAATAATGAATTATTATCCTAAAAGCTGGAATCTTTGGGTTTGTCAAATACTAGATTGCTATAAATATTGATTATACCTATTCCACTGATCAACTAATCTATTTCTTAGCCAATACTAGATGGTTTTGGTGACTGCTGCTTTATAATATAGTTTTAGATCAGGCCACCTTCATTTGATTTTTTTTTTCATTAATTTCCTTGAAATTCTTGACCTTTTGTTTTTCCATATGAATTTTGTTGTTATTTTTTCTAGGTCATAAAGATAGTTTCTTGGGAATCTAACTGGTATAGCACTAAATGAATAGATTAGTTTAGGGAGTAATAAAATATCTTTATTATATTCACTCAGCCTATCCAAAAGCACTTAATATTTTTCCAATTATTTAAATCTGACTTTATTTGTGTGGAAAGTGTTTTGTAATTTTGCTCACGTAATTCCTGACTTTCCTTCGGTAGATAGATTCCCAAATATTTTATGCTATCAATAGTTATTTTGAATGGAATTTCTCTTTGTATCACTTGGTGTTGGATTTTGTTGGTGATGTATAAAAATGCTGAGGATTTATGTGGATTTATTTTGTATCCTGCAACTTTGCTAAAGTTGTGAATTATTTCTAATAGCTTTGTAGAATCTCTGGGGTTCTCTAAGTATAGCATCATATCATCAGCAAAGAGTGATAATTTGGTTTCCTCATTATGTATTCTAATTCCTTTAATCTCTTTCTCAAGTCTTATTGCCAAGCCTAGAATTTCTAATACAATATTGAATAATAATGGTGATAGTGGGCAACTTTGTTTCACTCCTGATCTTACTGGGAATGGTTCCAGTTTATCCCCATTACATATGATGCTTACTGATGGTTTTAAAATATGTTTCTGACTATTTTGAGGAAAAGTCCATTTATTCCTATACTCTCAAATGTTTATTATTATCTATTTATTATAGATGATGGATTATATCAAATGCTTTTTCTGCATCTATTGAGATGATCATATGGTTTTTGTTAATTTGGTTATTGATATAGTCAATTATGCTAATAGTTTTCCTAATATTGAACCAGCCCTGCATTCCTGGTATAAATCCTACTTGGTCATAGTGTATTATCCTGGGATTGATTTTGTGTAATCTTTTTGCTAATGTGTTATTTAAGATTTTAACGTTAATATTCCTTAGGGAGATTGGTCTATAATTTTCTTTCTCTGTTTTCAACCTACCTGGTTTAAGCATCAGTACCATGTCTGTGTCATAAAAGGAATTTGTTAGGGCTCCTTTATTCCCTATTTTTTCAAATAGTTTACATAGCATTGGAGTTAATTGTTCTTTAAACATTTGGTAGAATTCACATGTAAATCCATCTGGTCCTGGGGATTTTTTCTTAGGGAGTTGATTAATAGCTTGTTCTATTTCTTTTTCTAAAATGGGACTGTTTAACCCATTTACTTCTTCCTGTGTTAATCTGGGCAAACTATAATTTTGAAGGTGTTCTTCCATTTCATTTAAGTTTTCACATTTATTGGCATAAAGTTGGGCAAAGTAATTCCTAATTATTGCTCTAATTTCCTCTTCATTAGTGGTGAGTCCTCCCTTTTCATTTTTAAGACTAACAATTTGATTTTCCTCTTTCCTTTTTTTGATCAGATTTACTAAGGATTTATCTATTTTGTTGGCTTTTTCATAGAACTAACTCTTAGTTTGATTAATTAACTCAATAGTTTTTTACTTTCACTTTTATTAATCTCTCCTTTTTAAAAAAAATTCAAGTTTAATGTTTGATGGGGGGAGGTTAATTTGTTCCTTTTCTAGCATTTTTAGTTGCAAGCACAATTCATTAACCTTCTCTTTCTCTATTTTATGCAAGTAGACCTGTAGTGATATAAAATTTCCCCTTATTACCACTTTGGCTGCATCCCACACCTTTTGCTATGATGTCTCATTATTGTCATGTTTTTGGGTGAAGTTATTAATTATGTCTATGACTTGCTGTTTCACCCAATCATTCTTTAGTATGAGATTATTTAGTTTCCAATTATTTTTTGGTCTATTTTCTTTTTGTTGAATATAATTTTCATTGCATCATGGTCTCAAAAGGATGCATTTACTACTTCTGCCTTATTGCATTTGAGTTAGAGGTTTTTATGTCCTAATATATGGTCAATTTTTGTATAGGTTCCATGAACTGCTGAAAAGAAAGTGTACTCCTTTCTGTCTTCATTTAGTTTTTTCCAGAAATCTATCATATCTAACTTTTCTCATATTCTATTTACCTCTTTGACTTCTTTCTTATTTATTTTGTGGTTTGATTTATCTAATTCGGAGAGTGCAAGGTTGAGATCTTCCACTGTTATAGTTTTGCTGCGTATTTCTTTTTGCAGCTCTCTTAATTTCTCATTTAAGAATTTAGATGCTACACCACTTGGTGCACGTATGTTTAATATTGATATTGCTTCATTGTGTATGCTACCCTTTAGCAAGATATAGTGCCCTTCCTTTTCTCTTTTAATTAGATCAATTTTTGCTTTTACTTGATCTGAGATCAGGATGGCTATTCCTGCTTTTTTGAGTTCACCTGAAGCATAGTAGATTCTGCTCCAATCTTTTCCCTTTACTCTGTATGTATTGCCCTGCTTCAAGTGTGTTTCCTGTAAACAACATATTGTAGGATTTTGGCTTTTAATCCAGTCTGCTAACTGCTTCCTCTTTATGGGGGAGTTTATCCTATTCACATTTATGGTTAAAATGACCAATTCTGTATTACTTGCTATCTTGTTAACCCCTGTTTATGCTTTTCTCCCGGCTTTCCCTCTTATCCCCCTCCCCAGTATTAAACTTGCTTCTCACAGCCCTCCCTTTTTGGTATCCCTCCCTCCACCTTAGAGTTCCTCCCCCTATCTTACTCCTTTCCCTCACAGTTTCCTTAGTCCCTTCCACTTACCTTATTCCTTCCCTTTTCACTTTTCCCTTCCCACTTTTCAATGAGGTAGAGAAATTTCACCATAAATAGAATGTCTAAAATTTTTCTCTTAAAACCAATTCTGATGGCAGTAAGATACCCACTATATTCATTCCCTGTCTATTCTTTCTCTCAGATATAATAGGTTTCCCAAGAAGGTATTTGGCATTTTTTTCCATTGCTTCATTTTTTTGGTTTTGCTTGACTGATTCTTGGTGTCTCCTTGAGTCATTTAATTCCATTTGTTCAATTCCGATTTTTACTAAATTATTTTCTTCACTCACTTTTAAAATATCTTTTTCTAATTATCTGATTGAGTTTTTAAGTGAGTTGTTTTGTTCTGTGGAATTTTTTTCCATTTAGCCAATTTTATCTTTTTCCAATTCATTAATTCTGTTTTTCAAGGATTTGATTTTTTTTAAAATCTATTCTATCTTTAAATGAGTGGTATGACTTATCCAGACTCTCTTGCCAAACTTCCCTTTCCTTTTCCCATTTTTCTTCTAGCTCTCTTGTGAGAGCCTTTTAAATTTCTTCTATGAGAGTCTTTTGTGTTGAGGACCAGATCATATCTCCTTTTGGGGATTCATCTAGAGACAGTCTGTTTTTAGTCTCCTCAGGGTTTAAGTCTGCTCTCTATCAGTATAGAAGCTATCAATAGAGTCCGTTTTAACTTTTTGCTCATTTTGTCAAAGAAAAATCAAAGAAAATAAACAAAAAGCCAAATGCAGTGTGCTTTTTTGTTATGTTTTGTTTTTTGTGGGGCTCGATGGTATTACTGAGCTTCCTCTACAGACTGCAGGGGGCAGCAGTGAGGCACTAGCAGGACAGCAATGGCTGTGCTGCATCTGCGCTCTGAAACTCTGACAGCGTGCTGATTCACTCTGGGTGCTGGATGGGTGTGGCCAGGTTTTGAGAGACCTTAGCTTTTCAGGGTTATAATCTTTACCCCTTGTTTATAGCTTCTCTGCTTGTCTACTGACTTTGCTGCCAGGGCAAAGTAACCACACGATGGTAAAGTTCTCCCTGCAGAAATGGCTGAGCTCACACCCCATCCTCCTCAGGTCTGCTCAGTGTAAGCTGCCTTTCATACTTTCTCTGTCTACTGTGCTTCCTGCCTTCAGCCTGCATCTGATCTAACCATCTCTACCCACAAGCAAAAACTGATCTTTTCTGGTGAATTTTGCTTTTGGTAATTATTTGTGGGTTTTTTTTTTTTTTTTTAGCACTAATTCTAAGCCCTTGTCATGAATTAAAGTATTCTGAGAGCAAAGACAGAGCTTAAATAGGTGTATGTGTCCTCTCTGCCATCTTGGCCAGAAGTTGAATTTGAATTTTGTAATAGTGAAATGTACTAGCTTAATATATAGAAACTTAGTATATAGCATATAGATTAATCTCATGATGAAATCAAATAAATGTTCATACTATCTCATGGAGTTTTAAATCCTGTGTAAACCACATTAAATATCATGAGCCTAAGATATTCTGTGACCCTGTGCTTCTCATCACCAATACCTGTCTAGATATGACTTGCTAGTATTGTTTCATAGTTTCGTTTGCCATCCTCTAACTACTGAAACTGCCTGCTGGCAAGTTCTGTTTAATACACTAGAGAGGATAAAGACCTTTCCTTTTTCTCTTGTTCTTTTTTGGAAAATCAATTGGAGAGAATGAGAGAGAGAGAGAGAGGGAAGGAGGGAAGGAGGGAAGGAAGAAGAGAGAGAGGGAAGGAGAGAGAGGAAGAGAGAGGTAGAGACAGAGAGAAAGTGTGTTGGTTGTGGCAGTGGCAACATTATCTATACTTTAGATACATATAGAAGAATACTTCAATAAGTAAAAACAAAATTAGAAGACTGTTTCCACACCAATAATTGTAGGGTCATGACACTATCCCCTATTAATATGTTGTACTTGTAGCTTACTTCTCATTTATTATAGAGCAACTTGTGTAAGTTAAGTTGCTTAAACAATTTAAGTAACACTCTCTTTGCTCCTTGATTTCTCTAACAGTAAAGTTAAGGAGTTAGATTGGAATCAGGGATTCTTAACCTGAAGTCTATGAGCTTTTAAAAAAATTAGGTAACGATTTCAATATACTTGGGGTTGGGGAGGGGGTAAGAGTATTTTGTTTTCATGTATTTAATGTTATTCTGAGGAGAGGTCCTTGGACTTTACCATTCTTCCAAAGGATTCTGTGACCCCCCAAAAGGAGAAGGGTGTCTGGGGTAGATAATCTGAAGCTCTTTTAGAGTTCCAAAAATCTGATTGAAAAAGGTAATAATTAAGAGCAGCTCACATTTAATGGATATAAATTCTTCTCTATCTTCATAGAATTGCAGCAGCAAAGTGATTACAAAGGGAAGTGTGATCATAGTTTTGTCCAAGAGTCCCAGATTTATGGTGTGGTGAATTTAGAAGGCTCTCATAGTACTTTCTACCTTTCAACAATGTAAAAAAGGAGAACCTAGTTGATTAAAACATGTGAGCTTCTTCCTATTGTATGAATGTCCGAGGATTTCATACTGGTTACACAAAATCTCTCTCATTTCTCTATGAGACTGCATTGGTTTTGGGTTGGGTATATTATATTTGCCGGAGAAACAAAAAAATCCTGACTATGGCTCTGAGTATTTTTCTGGTTTTAATCATTAAGTTTGGAATCATATTACCAAAGCTCATTGTGACTAGAGTCCTTTAATTATGAAGAGAGAGAGAGAAAGAGAGAGAGAGAGAGAGAGAGAGAGAGAGAAAGAGAGAGAGAGAGAGAGAGAGAGCACAAGCAATTGAATTATACGTAGTCTTATTAGATGGCTGGCTAATTGACTCATTATATCAGGTCTGTCATTTCATGATAGTCTCTTCCTCTTTGTGTTTCTGCCTTGACTTACTGTCACTGGAAATCTGCAGAAAGACTTTATTATAATCATTAAATACAAAACTTGGAGAGGCTTTACTGGAAAGGAATGGATGACAGTAAAGAGAGGTCATGTGTTGCTCTGAATCAAAACTCAGGTACTGAACCCCACTGACAAAGAGAAATATGTAATTCTCTGCATACTCTTGTTACTAAATATATTATTTTAGTGTCCTACATTGCTGGAGTAGGACTACTGTTAATATTATTATAATTACATACTGGGATGAATGGAGATTATTTTTGGAGGGGAAGGTATCAAATGCATAGAATTTAAAGAGTACACCATTAACACTGTTAAAAATAATAGTATTTATGACATATATATGTGTGTGTGTGTGTGTGTATACACATGCATATGTGTATGCTGTATAAAATAATATAAAAAAGGAAAATAAAAGAAATAAAAACAAAATATTAAAGAGAAGTGTGTCTACCAGAGAACAAACTCAACCCTAGAAAGTAATTTCTTTTTTTTTTTAAGTATTTATTTTATTCTGAACTTATAGAATAAAACAAGCATTTGCATAACATAGCAAAACAGGAAAAATAATTGAACATGAAAGGCTTTTTTATTACATACAAAAGTTTGGGAGTTGGTGTTTCATTCTATTTTAGATCAGTGTTTTTTTTTTTTTTAATATTGTAGTAAAAAGAGCACTTTGTGAAACTAAACTAATCTACACTATGATTGAGAAAATTATTTGCCAGATTATTATTAGAGAAGGCAGTGGGCACAATTTTTAAGCTTCAGAAAGGTAATAAAATGAAACCAAGACTTAGGAAATTAAGTGTTGCTGTGGACAGAGCACTAGACTTGGAATCGGGAAAACTTAAATTCAAACCCAACCCAAGTTGCATATAAATTGTGTAACTTTAAGCAACCCTATATAATCTTTTCACTTAATTTGTTTCTGTGTCACTTTCCTCATCTATAAAATGTAAATAATAATAGCATATGCTTTCTGGGCAGCTAGATAGTACATTAGATAAAGAGCTGAGTCTGGAGTCAAGACTCATATTCATGAGTTCAAATTCAGCTTCAGATACTAGCTATACAACTTTCTGTATATCATTTAATGCTGTTTTCCTCACTCATCTGCAAAATCAACTAGAGAAGGAAATGGTAAACTACTCCAGTATCTTTCCCAAGAGACTGCAACAATTCAACAATAACAAAATACTTGTCAGGCTTGTTGTAAAGACAAACTGAAATAATGTTGGTAAAGTGTTCTATAAATTTCACAATGCTAATATAAAGGCTAGCTTATGTTGTTGTTGTTATTGTTAATCCTCCATAAATTATAAACCATATTAATCATCTCTGAGAGTGCTTCTTCACAAGGTTAATATGCCAACTTGAATTTTTTTCTCTTGAAACACTATTTTTTGATCATTTAATATTCATAGCCCCCTTTTTTTTCTCCCAGAAAAACATGATAACTATCAAACATAGTGTAGGAAGAGCTTGACCATTACTAAATATTACATATAGGTACATGATCCTTATGGAGTAATGGATGGGAATATTAATTAACTGGAGGGAATCAGGAAGATTTTAAATAGAAGTACTACTTAGTTTTAGATTTGTCTATTTTCATTTCTTTGTAAATTGGTCCCCTACTCATTATCAACTTGTTACTTATTAAATTTTGTTTTAAATCTCTTGTTGGCCTTCAGATAATGTGATTCAGGCATGTGGCTTATCCTGAAACTTGAACATTTTGAGTTTTGGTTAAGTAGACTCTATACACTGCCAGCTTAATGGCATTATTTTGATTTCCATCTCTCAGGGTGATGATAGTTCATCATCTTTTCTCCATTGACATCATTTAATGAGACTGTCTTACCATACAAGTTATTGATGCACACAATTTTATTAGAGAACATTTTTCTAGGAGTAACAATAGTAACCACAAAATTATATTATATACTATATAATTATAATCTCCAAATCATATATAATTACAAAATTAGTTATTTTTATAATTCCATAACAGTCTAAATTAATTATAAAATATTTATATCAAATTAGTTATCAAATTGCCAATATAAAACATCATTAAATTATTATTTATTATCATTATTATATATGATTATTTATTAATTAATATTAAATATCAAAGAATATAAAAGGAATGAAATATAGAAGGCACTTTAAAAAAATGCCTTATACTAATTCAGACCACTTCTAAAGATTACTTTAAAAAAGCCACCTGTGCCTTTGGTCTGCTTTTCTATAGAAATGCACAGTAAAATAGGAGAACTCTCATGCTAATTAAAGATCAAGATAATAATAACAGCATATATTTGATAAAGTTGTGAGAGCCAATCTTGCAAATCCAAAAGACCAATAGAAAATGATAGTTATTTTAGCTAAATGTGAAAGATAGGACATTTCTTAATTTAATTTCAACACTAGCTACTATAATTAGTCAATACTGTGATATATTAAAATAACACTTTTTTGGCATTTGTTTATAAAATAAGACCATCTATTCTCCACATCATGTTCCTTAAATGAGTGTGTTTTCAAAGACTTTATCCTAGACCCTTTACTTTTTCCTTCATACACATTCTTTCTCAGGGATTTTGTCAGTCAGTAAACTAGATAGCGCAATGGATAAAAGAACACTGGACTTGGAGTCAGGAAAACTCATCTTCCTAAGTTCAAATCTGACCTCAGATACTAACTAGCTGTGTAACTAGTTTGTACCAATTCTATATCTATACAATGAGCTGGAGAAAGAAATAGGAAACCACTAATATTTCTGCCAATAAAATCCCAAAATGGGGTTATTGAGCGTCAGACATGAACAATAACAATAACAAAATAGTGGTTTAATTATTATCTTTATGTCAGTCATACACAAGTCTGTCTGCCCTATTCTCTACCCTGAGTTTCAATCCTATATCATTAATTGCATACTAGTCATGTTTACTAGAAAAGTTATTCCACAGTGTTTGTAGGAATTTTCTCTCCTCTTAACAGAATTACTTCTGGCTAATTAGCATCTTTTGAACTCTGGGACCCATATGTGTACTTACCATTTAATTGTTTGCTTATATTTTTTGGTTTGTTTTTTAAATCTGAAGTGAAAGGCAGAGAGAAAACTTATGTAGATCTTTAAAGTTATACTTCTTTATAATGCAACCAGAGCCCTCTAGTGGTTTAATCTTCAACATGTAAATTATTTCTTTTGTTACATCCAGATTTAAAAATAATTCTCACCCTTTCAAAATGAGGGAGACAGTTTCGTTATGCGATTTGAGAACTCACACATCATTCCCAAAGTTCATCAGAAACTACTACATGACATGCATTTATGTTTAGAAAATAAAGAGACCTTAATAAATATCCTTTGCTATAACCAGGGATACAGCAAAAACCAGCTTCACAATTTCTGTCCTTCATCTATGAAACCTACTATTAAAAGGAAATCCAACTGAACATGGTCATAAAAAAATTAGAATTCACATACAATAATTGGGGGTTTACTTGTGTAAGAATTGTCTGATACTTTTTTTTTTTTTTCATTTCTTGGTTTGAGTATTATTCTTTGACCTATAGATTTCAATTACTTCCTAAGTAACATATAACATATTTATTATTTATTTGAAATATATCATTTAACTGAAGTATCATAAAATGCAAGGTATCTGTTAATAAAAGATCTTTGAACACACTAATACTAAAATGTATTTAATATTATCTCAGAAATCATAGATTTTAATAATGGATGATAAGCTAGGGACAATTTAATTTAAAGCCTATAATTTTACAGATGAAGAAATTGAGGTCAAGCAGAGATAATTGATTTGAGTGAGGTTGTAAACAATATAAGCCTTTATCATTTCTTATTATAGGAAAATCATGCATTTACACATGGTTTTACACAGATTTTAGTTTTCAAAATTCTTCGTTGAGTTAAAAGGAAGATTTTTATTGTTTTTCTTAATGTTCAATTATAATATTAAATATTTAAAAAATTGCTAACTCCTGTTGCATCCCTCTTCCAGAATCACTCTCCCCTCCAATTTTGCTTCATTTATTTCAGACCCACTTTCCTCTTAGGAGCAAATTCTTTTACAAAAAAAGCAGTTTTCAGCTCATCAAGATCATTATTTAAATATGAGTCTTAAGACTAAGCTTCTCTTAAAACAGACTATACAGATAAGCAGTGAATATCACTTGTTTATATCCAGTCTTTCTTTGGCCTGAAAGAAATTCAAACCTTCCTCTCTTCTTTCCTTCTTCATTTTTTAATCCAACTTCAATATAACTTCTAGGATCAAAAGTTCCTATCAATCCTTTGTCAAAACAGATAGTTATCAAATTATTAAAACAAAGTCGTACACAGTATTTGGGCAGCTTTTAACTGCCAGTCTTTTTCTGAACAGTCTTATTTTAAATCTTATAGTCATTTGTCCAGATTTTTACAGATGAAGAAAATGAGGCCCAGAAGAAAAAAATAAATTATTTCTCTAAATTCCCACAGGGCATAAGTAATAGATGAAGGATTTGAAATGGTCCCTGGTTGTAAAAAAGGATTATAATAAGGAATTTTAAATCTTACAAATCAAAAGAATCACAACCCAGTATACTTATCAAATTCATTTATATTAAGTAAGATTATTATAGTATTTTCTCTATTTTTTAAAGGAGTCAATCACATGTATAATAACTGTATATGTAGAAGATTAGAAACAGAATTTAAAACTCAAAATTTAAGAAGATATAAAATTAAAAATTATAAACTTAACAAGATATTTGTTATAACTTACTTTTTAATTACAAAACAAGTAACCAATGAAAATGCCAGAAGTTGGCAAGAGAATATGACAAGTGAGGAAAAGTAAAAGGTCAGTGTCAGTGTATCATAAAGTATTAGGATTAAAATAATATGTTAACATTTTTGGAAAGATAGGAAGAGAGCAAAACCATTTCCCTTTCTCAAAGAGTTTACAGTTTAATGAAAACTACTATATGCAAACAACCTGCATAAATTAGAAATGATCAATAGAGGGAAGACACTAGCTCATTTCAATAATTTCTCTGGGCTTCAAAAATTTTTACTTTGCTGGAAAATATCAACGATGTGATCATGTAAAATATTTCCTTCCTTTCCTGTCATGAATTTTCTGCTGATATGCTCTTTTTTCCCTATCTAGTCCTATCATTTTCAGTCTTAGTGGTGGTTTCACTCAATGTTTCATGAGCTATTCAGTTTGTCCAATAGCTGACATTTATATAGTGTTTGACTGGTAGTGCTATAATAAATATATATTGTTTGTAAATTTAAAAATTAGCAGAGTGCTTTTTTCATTTTATCTCCTTTGATTCTTGAAATTATACTGTGATTTGGTTTTATAATCCAGAACACTAAACAGAGGTTGAAATAAGTTAAATGACCAAAAAATAATTGGAAACTAAATAATCTCATACTAAAGAATGATTGGGTGAAACAGCAAATCATAGACATAATTAATAACTTCACCCAAGAAAACGATAATAATGAGACATCATACCAAAATGTATGGGATGCAGCCAAAGCAGTAATAAGGGGAAATTTCATATCTCTAGAGGCCTATTTGTATAAAATAGAGAAAGAGAAGGTCAATGAATTGGGTTTGCAACTAAAAATGCTAGAAAAGGAACAAATTAAAAACCCCCAGTCAAACACTAAACTTGAAATTCTAAAAATAAAAGGAGAGATCAATAAAATTGAAAGTAAAAAAAAACTATTGAATTGATTAATAAAACTAAGAGTTGGTTCTATGAAAAAACCAACAAAATAGACAAACCCTTAGTAAATCTGATTAAAAAAAGGAAAGAGGAAAATCAAATTGTTAGTCTTAAAAATGAAAAGGGAGAACTCGCCAGTAACGAAGAGGAAATTAGAGCAATAATTAGGAGTTACTTTGCCCAACTTTATGCCAATAAATTCGACAACTTAAATGAAATAGAAAAATACCTCCAAAAATATAGCTTGCCCAAACTAACAGAGGAAGAAGTAAATATCCTAAACAGTCCCATCTCAGAAAAAGAAATAGAACAAACTATCAATCAACTCCCTAAGAAAAAATCCCCAGGACCAGATGGATTTACATGTGAATTCTACCAAACATTTAAAGAACAATTAACTCCAAGGCTAAATAAACTATTTGAAAAAATAGGGATTGAAGGAGTCCTACTAAACTCCTTTTATGACACAGACATGGTACTGATACCTAAACCAGGTAGGCTGAAAACAGAGAAAGAAAATTATAGACCAATCTCCCTAATGAATATTGATGCTAAAATCTTAAATAAAATATTAGCAAAAAGATTACAGAAAATCATCCCCAGGATAATACATTATGACCAAGTAGGATTTATACCAGGAATGCAGGGCTGGTTCAATATTAGGAAAACTATTAGCATAATTGACTATATCAATAACCAAACAAACAAAAACCACATGATCATCTCAATAGATGCAGAAAAAGCATTTGATAAAATCCAACATCCATTCCTAATAAAAACACTTGAGAGCATAGGAATAAATGGACTTTTCCTTTAAATAGTCAGGAGCATATATTTAAAACCATCAGTAAGCATCATATGCAATGGGGAAAAACTGGAACCTTTCCCAGTAAGATCTGGAGTGAAGCAAGGTTGCCCTCTATCACCATTATTATTTAATATCGTATTAGAAACACTAGCCTCAGCAATAAGAGTCGAGAAAGAGATTAAAGGAATTAGAGTAGGCAATGAAGAAACCAAACTATCACTCTTTGCAGATGATATGATGGTATACCTAGAGAACCCCAGAGATTCTACTAAAAAGCTATTAGAAATAATTCATAATTTTAGCAAAGTAGCTGGCTACAAAATAAATCCCCATAAATCCTCAGCATTTTTATACATCTCCAACAAAACCCAACAGCAAGAGATACAAAGAGAAATTCCATTCAGAATAACTGTTGATACCATAAAATATTTGGGAATCTATCTACCAAAGGAAAGTCAGGAATTATATGAGCAAAATTATAAAAAAGTCTCCACACAAATAAAGTCAGACTTAAATAATTGGAAAAATATTAAGTGCTCTTGGATCGGCCGAGAGAACATAATAAAGATGACAATATTCCCTAAACTAATCTATTTATTTAGTGCTATACCAATCAGACTTCCAAGAAAATATTTTAATGATCTAGAAAAAATAACAACAAAATTCATATGGAACAATAAAAAGTCGAGAATCTCAAGGGAATTAATGAAAAAAAAAAATCAAATGAAGGTGGCCTAGCTGTACCTGATCTAAAATTATATTATAAAGCAGCAGTCACGAAAACCATTTGGTATTGGCTAAGAAATAGATTAGTGGATCAGTGGAAAAGGCTAGGTTCACAAGACAGAATAGTCAACTATAGCAATCTAGTGTTTGACAAACCCAAAGCCCCTAACTTCTGGGAAAAGAATTCATTATTTGGTAAAAACTGCTGGGATAATTGGAAATTAGTATGGCAGAAATTAGGCATGGACCCACACTTAACACCATATACCAAGATAAGATCAAAATGGGTCCATGACCTAGGCATAAAAAACGAGATTATAAATAAATTAGAGGAACATAGAATAGTTTATCTCTCAGACTTGTGGAGGAGAAAGAAATTTGTGACCAAAGATGAACTAGAGACCATTACTGATCACAAAATAGAAAATTTTGATTACATCAAATTAAAAAGCCTTTGTACAAACAAAACTAATGCAAACAAGATTAAAAGGGAAGCAACAAACTGGCAAAACATTTTCACAGTTAAAGGTTCTGATAAAGGCCTCATTTCCAAAATATATAGAGAACTGACTCAAATTTATAAGAAATCAAGCCATTTTCCAATTGATAAATGGTCAAAGGATATGAACAGACAATTTTCAGAGGATGAAATTGAAACTATTACTACTTATATGAAAGAGTGTTCCAAATCATTATTGATCAGAGAAATACAAATTAAGACAACTCTGAGATACCACTACACACCTGTCAGATTGGCTAAGATGACAGGAAAAAGTAATGATGAATGTTGGAGGGGATGCGGGAAAACTGGGACACTAATGCATTGTTGGTGGAGTTGTGAAGGAATCCAACCATTCTGGAGAGCAATCTGGAATTATGCCCAAAAAATTATCAAATTGTGCATACCCTTTGATCCAGCAGTGTTTCTATTGGGCTTATATCCCAAAGAAATACTAAAGAAGGGAAAGGGACCTGTATGTGCCAAAATGTTTGTAGCAGCCCTATTTGTAGTGGCTAGAAACTGGAAAATGAATGGATGCCCATCAATTGGAGAATGGCTGGGTAAATTGTGGTATATGAATGTTATGGAATATTATTGTTTTGTAAGAAATGACCAGCAGGATGAATACAGAGAGGACTGGCGAGACTTACATGAACTGATGCTAAGTGAAATGAGCAGAACTAGGAGATCATTATACACTTCAACAACGATATTGTATGAGGACATATTTTGATGGAAGTGGATTTCTTTGACAAAGAGACCTGAGTTTCAATTGATAAATGACGAACAGAAGCAGCTACACCCAAAGAAAGAACACTGGGAAACGAATGTGAACTATCTGCATTTTTGTTTTTCTTCCCGGGTTATTTATACCTTCTGAATCCAATTCTCCCTATGCAACAAGAGAACTGTTCGGTTCTGCAAACATATATTGTATCTAGGATATACTGCAACATATCCAACATATAAAGGACTGCTTGCCATCTAGGGGAGGGGGTGGAGGGAGAGAGGGGAAAAAAATTGAAAAAGAAACGAGTGTAAGGGATAATGTTGTCAATATAAAGTAATCATTAAATAAAAATTTTAAAAAAAGAAAAAAAAAAAAAGAAATAAGTTAAATGACTTACCCAGAGTTAAATAGCTAGCAATCACAGAATTTTACCTTGGATCTTTTTGACTCCCAGATAAGCATTCTATTCCCTATATCATGTAACTATTTGATGAGTTAAGAATCTGTCCAGTGTTCTACTTTTAGAAAAATTACTTGTAAGAACAGTCTATCCTTTCTCATTTTGTTCTCAACCCTTACAGTTCAGCTTATGTTCCTACAACTCTTTACAAATGGAGCTTTCAAAGGTCACAAATGATTTTAGTTGTTAAATCCAGAGTCCTTTTTGATATTTATGTAGTATTTGATATTTTCTCATCCCCCTTTGTGTCCAGCTGTTGTCCAACTCATACCTGTGGTTTCAAGAAACTGTAGCATGTGCAGTTGCCACACCCCACAAAACTATTTTGGCAGATGGACTAAACCAGTTTGAAAATAATCAACAGGTCTCAGACCTAATGAGTTAGAATGATGTAGTCTAAGCATGTGTAGACTTCTCCTATGGACTAGGAAGATGAAAATAAGTTCTTCCAATGACCATAAAGGCAGCTGAAGCAGGTACTGCATAATTCTTAGAGCTTGGTCAGACAAAACAAATAATATGGTTATCCAGTGCATACCAAACCAATTTTTAAAAAAATATTTCATCATTTTTTTAAACTAAAGCTTTTTATTTACAAAACATATGCATGAGTAATTTTTCAACATTGACCCTTGCAAAACCTTTTGTTCCAAGTTTTCCCCTCCTTCCCCCCATCTCCCTCCCCAGCTGGCAGGTAGTCCAATACATGTTAAATATGTTAAAATATATGTTAAATCCAATACATGTATACATATTTATACAGTTATCATGCAGTACAAGAAGAATCAGATCAAGAAAGGAAAAAAAAACTAAAAAAGAAAACAAAATGCAAGTAAACAACAACAGAGAGAGGGAGAATGCTATTTTGTGGTGCACACTCAGTTCCCATAGTGTTCTCTCTGGGTCTAGATGGATCTCTTCATCACAAAACAAGTGGCACCTGTTCTCTCATTTATTATTTATTTATTTGTTTTTATTTATTTATTTATTATTTATGAAGAGAGCCACATTCATCAGAATTAATCATTGTATAATCTTGTCATGTATAATGATTTCTAGGTTATGCTCATTTCACTTAGCATCAGTTCATATAAGTGTCTCCAGGCCTCTCTGAAATCATCCTGCTAGTCGTTTCTTGCAGAACAATAATATGCCATAATATTCATGTACCATAATTTATTCAGCTATTCTCCAATTGATGGACATCCATTCAGTTTCCAATTTCTAGCCATTACAAAAAGGGCTATCACAAACATTTTTGCATATGTGGATCCCTTTCCTTCCTTTAAGACCTCTTTGGGATATAATCCCAGTAAAAACACTGCTGGGTCAAAGGGTATATACAGTTTGATAACTTTTTAAGCATAGTTCCAAATCACTCTCCAGAAAAGTTGGATCTGTACACAATTCTACCAACAATGTATCAATGTCCTAGTTTTCTAACAGTGGTCATACTCATTTCCTGTCATCTTAGCCAATCTGGCAGATGTGTAGGGATATCTCAGAATTGTCTTAATTTGCATTTCTCTGATCAATAGTGATTTGGAGCATCTCTTCATATGACTACAAATAGTTTCAATTTCTTCATCTGAAAATTGTCTGTTCATATCCTTTGACCATTTATCAATTGGAGAATGGCTTGATTTCTTATAAATTTGAGTCAATTCTTTATATATTTTGGAAATGAGGTCTTTATCAGAACCTTTGAAGATAAAAATGTTTTCCCAGTTTATTGCTTCCCTTCTAATCTTGTCTGCATTAGTTTTATTCATACATACACTTTTTAACTTAATATAACCAAATTATCTATTTTGTGATCAATAATTATCTCTAGTTCTTTAGTTGCAAATTCCTTCCTCCTTCACAGTTCTGAGAGATAAACTATGCTATATTCTTCTAATTGATTTCATTCTTTATGTCTAAGTCATGAACCCATTTTGACCTTGTTAGGTGTGAGTCAATGCTTAATTTCTTCTATACTAGTTTCCAATTTCCCCAGCAGATTTTCTTAAATAGTGAATTATTATCTCAAAAGCTGGAGTCTTTGACTTTGTCAACCACTAGATTGCTATAGTCATTTACTATTTTGTTCTGTGAACCTAACCTATTCTACTGATCCACTGCTCTGTTTCTTAGCCTATACCAAATGATTTTGATGACCACTGCTTTATAATATAGTTTTAGATCTAATACAGCCAGGCCACCTTCATTTGCTTTTCTTTTCATTAATTCCCTTGAAATTCTTGACCTTTTAGTCTTCCAGATGAATTTTGTTGTTATTGTTTCAAGATTAGTAAAATAGTTTCATGGGAATTTAATTAGCATAGCACTAAATGAATAGATTAGTTTAGGTAGTTATTGTCATCTATATTATATTTCATCTGACCTATCCAAGAGCACTTGATATTTTTCCAATTGTTTAGATCTGATTTTATTTGTTTGGAAAGTATTTTTTTTTTAAGTTTTACTCATATAGCAACTTGCTTTCCCTTGGCAGATAGATTCCCAAATTTTTTATGCTATCACCAGTTATTTTAAATGGAATTTCTCTTTGTATCTATTGCTGTTGGATTTTGTTGGTGATATATAAAACTGCTTTATGATTTATATGAATTTTTTTTTGTATCCTGCAACTTTGCTAAAGTTGTGGATTACTTCTAATAGTTTTTTAGTTGATCTCTAGAGTTCTCTAAGTTTATCATCATATCATCTGCAACAAGTGATAATTTGGTTTCCTTATTCCCTACTCTAATTCCTTCAATCTCTTTTTCTTCTCTTATTGCTAAAGCTAGCATTTCTAATACAATATTGGGTAACCTTGTTCCACTCCTGATCTTATTGGGAATGGTTCCAGTTTATCCTCATTACATATGATGCTTGCTGATGGTTTTAAATAGATGCTATCGAGTGTTTTAAGGAAAAGTCTATTTACTCCATCTAAATTCCTAAAGGAGAAGTTGAGAGTTGCAAGAAGAAATAGACAGCAAAACTATAATAGTGGGAGATCAACCTTGCTCTTTCAGAACTAGATAAATCATAACACAAAATAAATAAAAAAGAAGTTAAAGACATAAATAGAATACTAGAAAAGTTAAGGGTGACAGATCTTTGGAGAAAATTGATGGTGACAGAAGTACACTTTCTTTTCTGCAGTTCATGAGTACTATACCAAAATTGACCTTACATTAGGACATAAAAACCTCAAAATCAAATGCAGAAAGGCAGAAATAGTAAATTTTTTTTTCAGATCACAGTGCAATAAAAATTACATTCAACAAAAGGCTAGGGGAAAATAGACCAAAAAGTGATTGGAAACTAAATAATTTCATCCTAAAGAATGAATGGGTGAAACAGCAAATCATAGACACAATCAATAATTTCATCCAAGAGAATGACAATAATGAGACAACATACCAAAATTTGTGGGATGCACCAAAGCACTAATAAGGGGAAATTTTATATCTCTAGATACATACTTGCAAAAATAGACAAAGAGAAGATCAATGAATTGAGCTTGCAACTAGAAAAGCTAGAAAAGAACAAATTAAAAACCTCCAAATTAAAAACCAAACTTGAAATTCTAAAGATAGAACAAAAGATCAATAAAATTGAAAGTAAAAATGATTGAATTAAGAAATAAAACTAAGAGTTGGTTTTATGAAAAAGTCAACAAAATAGATAAACCTTTTAGTTAACTTGATTAGAAAAAGGAAAGAGGAAAATCAAGTTCTTAGTCTCAAAAATGAAAAGGGAGAACTTTCTACAAATGAAGAGGAAATTAGGGTAATAATTTGGAGTCATTTTGCCAAACTTTATGCCAATGAATTTGTCAATCTAAGTAAAATGGAGGAATATCTACAAAAATATAGATTGTCCAGATTAACAGAAGAGGAAATAAATTACTTAAGTAGTCCTATTTTAGAAAAAGAAATAGAACAAGATATTAATCAACTTCCCAAGAAATAGAACAATATATTAATCAACTCCCCAAGAAAAAATCCCCAGGACCAGATGGATTTACATGTCAATTCTATCAAACATTTAAAGAAAAATTAACTGCATATGAAAAAATATTCTAAATCACTATTGATTAGGGAAATGGAAATTAAAACAACTCTGGGGTACCAACTTACACCTCTTAGTTTGGCTAAAATGGCGGGAAAAAAAATAACGATAAATGTTGGAGGAGATGTGGGAAAGCTAGGACACTAATATATTGTTGGTGATTGTGAAATGATTCAACAATTCTGATTTAGACCTATGTCCAAAGTGCTATAAAACTGTATATTCCTGAGACATGAAGAGTCAGTCAAACAAAACCAAAAAAATGAAAATATATGGGAAAAATGTAAAATACGTATTTGGGAAAACAACTGACCTGGAAAATAGATCTAGGAGAGACAGATCTATTGATTGAAAAAAAGAGTCTAGTTACTATTTTCAGGAAAAATAGTAGGAAATCAAAGAAAATTTCCCTGATGTCATAGAATCAGAAGATAAAATAGCCATTGAAAGAATTCACTGAATACCACCTAAAAAAGACCTCAAAATTAAAATTCCACAGAATAGCATGGCTAAATTTCAGAACTATTGGACCAAGGAAAAAATATTACAGACAGCCAGAAAAAAACAAGGCACCACAATGAGGTTACTCAGGATCTAGCAGCTTCTACCTTAAAGGAAAGAAGGACCTGGAATGTGATATTCCAAAAGGCAAAGGAACTTGCAATGCATCCAAAAATAAACCACCCAGCTAAACTGAGCATTTTCTTCCACTGAAGAAGATGGGCATTCAATGAAACAGGTGAATTCGATTTATTTCTGATGAAAAGACCAGAGCTAAACAAAAATTTCCCTTCAAATATAGGACTCAAGAGCAGCATAAAAAGGTTAAAAAAAACTCTTGAGAACTGTATTTCTGTTATGGGTATACATAGAAAGTGCATGTATAATTTGATTTTACTGTTATAATATAAAAAAGGAACAAGAGGTGGAAAGAGGATTGTACTGGAAAAAGGGGAAAGTGGAGATAAAATGAGAGAAATTACATCTCAGGAAGAGGCAGAGGAAACCTATTTTATTTGAGGGAAAGAAGAGAGGAAGATGAACATTGTGTGAATCTTACTCTCATCAGATTTGGCTCAAAGAGAAAATATTAGACATATTTGGTTTACAGAGAAACCTCTCACCTTATAGAAAAGTGGAAGGGGAAAGGTGAAAAGGGAAAGGGTAGGCTAAAGAGAAGGAAATTCAGAAATAGTCAGGGAAAGGTATAAGAAAGGAAAAGGGACTCTAAAAGGGAAAGGATTCTACAGGGGAAGGGCTGCTTGACGCAAGAGGTGCTCATGAATTAAATACTTGGGAGGGGGGGAAGGGGAAAAGAAAAGAGAAAATCTAGGGATAATAAGATGGCAGGAAATACAAAATTAGTAGTTTTAACTGTAAATGTGAATGGGGTGCACTCTCCCATAAAGCAAAAGTGGATAGCAGACTGGATTAAAAACCAGAATCCTACAATGTGTTGTTTATAAGAAACACATTTAAAGCAGAGTAATACAGAGTAAAGGTAAAAGGTTGAAGCAGCAGAATCTATTATACTTCAGGTAAAGTAAAAAAATCAGGGGTAGCCATCCTGATCCTAGATCAAGCAAAAACAAAACTTGATTTAATTAAAAGAGATAAAGAAGAAAACTACATCTTGCTAAAGGGTAACATAAATAATGAAGCAATATCAATACCAAATATATATACACACCAAGTAGTATAAGATAAAAATTTCTAAAGAAGAAGAGAAGAGAATAGATAAGAAGAAATAGGCAAGAAGAAATAGACAGCAAAACTATACTAGTGGGAGATCTCAACCTTGCTCTCTCAGAACTAGATAAATCAAAACCACAAAATAAATAAGAAAGAAGGGAAAGAGGTAAATAGAATACTAGAAATACTGTATGATAGATCTTTGGAGCAAATTGAATGGAGACAGAAAGGAATACACTTTCTTCTCAGCAGTCCATGGAACCTACACAAAAACTGACCACATATTAGGACATAAAGACCTCAAAATCAAATGCAGAAAGACAGAAATATTCAATGTATTTTTTTCCAGATCATGATGCAATAATAATTACATTCAATGAAAAGCCAGGAGAAAATAGACCAAAAAGTAATTGGAAACTAAATAATCTCATCCTAAAGAATGAATGAGTGAAACAGCAATTCATAGACACTATAAATAATTTCATACAAGAGAATGACAATAAGGAGACAATATACCAAAATTTGTGGGATGCGGCCAAAGTGGTAAAAAAGGAAAATTTTCTATCTCTGGATGCTTACTTGCATAAAATAGAGAAAGAGAAGATCAATGAGTTGGGCCTGCAACTAAAAAAGCTAGAAAAAGAACAGATTAAATCCCCCCAATCAAAAAACAATCTTGAAATACTAAAAATAAAAGGAGAAATTAATAAAATCAAAAGTAAAAAAAAAAACCTATTGAATTAATAAATAATAAAAATTGGTTTGATGAAAAAAACAACAAAATAGGTAAATCTTTAGTTTAATTAGAAAGAGGAAAGAGGAAAATCCAATTGTTAGTTTCAAAAATGAGAAGGGAGAACTTTCTACCAATAAAGAGGAAATCAGGGCAATAATTTGGAGTTATTTTGCCCAACTTTATGCCAATAAATTTGATAAACTAAGTGAATTGGAGGAATACCTACAAAAATATAAGTTGTCCAAATTAACAGAGGAGGAAGTAAATTGCTTAAATAGTCCCATTTTAGAAAAAGAAATAGAATAAGAGTCAACTCCCTATGAAAAAAATCCCCAGGACTACATGCATTTACATGTGAATTCTACCAAATATTTAAAGAGCAATTAACTGCAATACTATATAAACTATTTGAAAAAAATAGCGAATGAATGACTCTTACCAAATTCCTTTTGTGACACAGACATGGTACTGATACCTAAACCAAGTAGGATGAAAACAGAGAAAGAAAATTATAGACCAGTCTCCCCAATGAATATTGATGCAAAAATCTTAGAAAAAAATATTAGCAAAAAGATGACAGAAAATCATCCCTTGGATAATACACCATGACCAAGTAGGAGTTATACCAGGAATGCAGGACTGATTCAATATTAGGAAAACTATTAGCATAATTGACTATATCAATAATCAAAAACATTATGATCATCTCAATAGACACAGAAAAAGCATTTGATAAACTCCAACAGCCATTCCTATTAAAAACACAAGAGAGTTTAGGAATAAATGGACTTTTCCTTAAAATAGCCAGTAGCATCTATTCAAAATCATTAGTAAACATTATACGTAATGGGGATACACTGGAACTATTCCCACTAAAATTAGGAGTGAAACAAGGTTGCCCACCATCACTATTACTATTCAGTATTTTATTAGAAATTCTAGCTTTGGCAATAAGGAATGAAAAAGAGATGAAAGGAATTAGAGTAGGTAATGAGGAAACCAAATTATCACTCTTTGCAGATGATATGATGGTATACTGAAAGAACACCAGAGGATCTACTAAAAAGCTATTAGAAATAATCCACAACTTTAGGAAAGTTGCAGAATACAAAATAAATCCAAAGAAATCATCAGCATTTTTGTACATCATGAACAAAATTCAACAGCAAGAGATACAACGAGAAATTCCATTTAAAATAACTGTCAATAGTATAATATATTTGGGAATCTATCTACCAAGAAACTATATAAGCAAAACTACTTTCCACATAAATAAAGTTAAATCTAAACAATTGGAAAAAATACCAAGTGCTCTTGGATAGGTCAAGCAAATACAATAAGATGAAAATAATACCTAAACTAATCTATTTATTTAGTTCTATACCAAATCATTCTCCCAAGAAAGTATTTTGTTATGAGTTCAAATGTTGGAGTTCTTGTTCTTCTCAAAACACAGCCGGTTTAGCTTAGGGCCCTCCGAATATCTCCAAATCCAAAGGTTCTGTCCATTAGCCTCTGCCTCTGCTTTCTTCAGCCTCCAACCAGCACAGAGATGGAATGAATCTCTTGTTTCCTTCTCTTGGAGCTCGGCTAGCTTTCTGGTGAGTCTTTCAGACCAGTTTGGTCTCAGTGGGGGGCGTGCAGGAGCCCAGCCACCTACCACAGTGGTGTGAGATGAAGATGAATCTGGTTGTCCACTGAACTCTCACTCGTAGCTTTATCCTTTGAAAACTCTTCATCTGCCACCAGCCAGCCAAGTGGAATATATTCTGCCTTGCCTCGGAGAGAGGGCTTCTGGCGTAATTCCGCAAAGTGCTCTCTGTCTACACCAGAGTTGCTCCTCTCCAGTCCAGCTGAACTCTCCTCTGCGACCAGCCAGCCAAGTGGAAAAAATGTATTCTGGAATAGCTCTCTCGCCTTATATGTGAATCTTCTGAGAGAATGGGATTATGGGTTTTCTCCTATAGTGCTCTCTGGCCCAAAGAGCTTTAAGGGAGGTGTGAACTCCCTTGAAGTTAGAAAGTTTACTTTGTGAAGCTGGCATACTTGTGAACTCCAATGAGTAAAGGTGTGAACACAAGCCTTGTATTAATTAGTTCTACTTAGTACCTTGTTTCAGGTTCTGCCCAAAACATCTTCTTGTAAGATTAGATCAACTCTAATTAGTTAGCAGTTTGTAAAGATTCCAACAGTATTTTACTGACCTAGAAAAAAAATAACAACAAAATTCATCTGGAAGAACAAAAGGTCAAGAATTTCAAGGGGATTAATGAAAAAAAATCAAATGAAAGTGGCTCAGGTGTACTAGATCTAAAACTATATTATAAAGCAGCAGTCACCAAAACTATTTGGTATTGGCTAAGAAATAGAGTAGTTTATCAGTGGAACAGGTTAGGTTCACAGAATAAAATAGTCAGTAACTATAGCAATCTAGTGTTTGACAAAGCCAAAGGCCTCAGCTTTTGAGGTAAGAATTCACTGTTTGACAAAAACTGCTGAGAAAAATGGAAACTAGTATTAAAGAAACTAAGCATTGACCTGCACTTAAGACCATATACCAAGATAAAGTCAAATGGGTTCATGATCCAGACATAAAGAATAATTTTATAAGTAAAGTAGAAGAATATAGGATAGTTTACCTCTCAGACCTGTGGAGGAAAAAGGAATTTTTGACTAAAAATCACAAAATAGATAATTTTGATTATATTAAGTTAAAAAGTTTTTGTACAAATAAAACTTATTTAGACAAGATTAGAAGGGAAGCAATAAACTGGGAAAACATTTTTTTACATTTCAAGGTTCTGATAAAGGCCTCATTTCCAAAATATATAGAGAATTGACTCAAACTTATAAGAACTCAAGCCATTCTCCAATTGATAAATGTCCAAAGTATATGAACAGACAATTTTCAGATGAAGAAATTAAAACTATTTGTAGTCATATGAAGAGGTGCTCCAAATCACTACTGATCAGAGAAATGCAATATCCCTACACACCTGTCAGATTGGCTAAGATGACAGAAAATGATTATGACCAATGTTAGAAAATTAGGATACTGATACATTGTTGGTGAAACTGTGATCAGATCCAACCCTTCTGGAGAGCAATTTAGAACTATGCTCAAAAAGTTATTAAACTGTGCATACCATTTGATCCAGTAGTGTTTCTACAGCGACTGTATTCCAAAGAAGTCTTAAAGGAAGGAAGGATGTGCAAAAAATGTTTGTGGCATCCCTTTTTGTCTAGAAACTGGAAACTGAATGGGTCCGCATCATTTGGAGAATGGCTGAATAAACTATGGTATATGAATGTTATGGATTATTATTGTTATGTAAGAAACAACCAGGAGCATGATTTCAGAGAGGCCTGGAGAGACTTACATGAACTGATAATAAGTGAAATGAGCAGAGCTAGATCATTATACATGGCAACTACAAGACTATAAGATGACCAATTCTGATAGATATGGCTCTTTTCAACAATGAGATGATTCAAACCCATTCCAATTATTCAGTAATGGGGAGAATTATCTATCCCCAGAGAGAGAGGACTATGGGAAATGAGTGTGGACCACAACATAGCATTTTCACTCATTCTGTTATTGTTTGCTTACATTTTTTGTTTTACTTCTCAGGTTTTTTTCCTTTCTTTCTAGATCCAGGTTTTTCTTGTGCAGCAAGATAACTGTATAAAAATGTATACATGTGTGTATATACATACATATATATATACATATGTATATATAATTTAACATATATTTTAACATATTTAATATGTATTGGACTAGCTGCCATTTAGGGGAGAAGATGGGGGGAAGGAGGGGAAGATTTGGAATAGAAAATTTTGCAAGGGTCAATATTGAAAAATTACCCATGCATATGTTTTGTAAATAAGAATCTATAATAATAATAATAACAATAACAAACCTGTGTATTCCTTTTGATCCAGCAGTGTCACTGTTGGGTCTGTGTCCCAAGGAGATCATAAAGGAATGAAAAGGACTCACATGTGAAAAAATGTTTGTAGCAGTTCTTTTCACGGTAGCAAAGAATTGGAAAATGAAAAGATAGATGCCCATCAATTGGTGAATGGCTGAATAAATTGTGGTATATGAAAGTGAGGGAATATTATTTGTTCTATAAAAATGACAAATAAACTGATTTTAGAAACAAGCTAGATTTAGAAGCTGGAAAGCAGACCCAAGAATGCATTGTACACAATAACAGCAAGAATGTGTGATGATCAACCATGAATGACTTGATTCGTCTCAGTGGTTCATAATCCAAAGCAATTCCAATAGACTTTGGACAGAAAATACCGTCTGCATCCAGGAAAAGAATTAAGGAGATGGAATGTATATCTGAAGACATGCTATATTCATTTGTTTTCTGCTTTTTTTCTCTCCAATGATTTTTCCTTTTTGTTCTGATTTTTCTCTCCCAATATGATTTATAAAGCAATGTGCATCAAAAATAAATTAATTTTAAACATTTTTAAAAAAAAAACGTATTTATCATTCTTTAAACCTTCCATATTTTTTAGCCATTCTGTGATTTCATTGGTTCAGGGAACTTCCAGTGAGGAAAGCATTCAAACATTCGACACTGGTAAATGAAGATTCCCTTTTCCTAGCTTCACTCACTGTTGTGCACCAAAAGGTTTAATGACTTGCTGAGCATCACACAGCTAGTATATATCAGAGATGGGAATTAAATCCTTGACTTGGAGACCAATTGGAATGCTTTGGCTGAGGCAACATGATGTAATGAGAAGAAAAGCAGACCTTATAAATCCTACTTTTTATACACTATTTGGATGTCCCTTAGTTTTTTAGACAATTCTTTAAAACAATGTGTTGCAGAGAAATTATTGTTCTGCATTGGTAGGGGGAATTTCCTCCTATCATTGAAATCATAGGTCCTGTTCCTATCCCTATCCAGATAAAAAGATTATCATTTATCTGATATTTTTTGCCATGCATTTCTTATTCACTAAAAAGAGGCAAATGGCAAAATGAGAAATACCTGTATGAAATTTAATTTAAAAAAAAAACAATCTCAAGGAAACCTGTAATAAGAAATATTCAAATCAGGATCTTCTTTTCACCTTCAGCTCTTGATATTTAGAATGGTGATACCAACGTATTATCAATCAAAGTGAATGATATGAGTGTTATTATCTGCATTTTATACTTGAGGAAACTGAAATAGACATCAGTTAAGTGACTTTTTCAGTTACATTGCTAATAAATGTGAGAGAACTGAACTGAACTCAGATTTTCCTGAATCTAGGCCCAGAAATTGAATATAAGCATTTGAACTTTGATACTAGAAGTGTTAATGGAAAGAAAAGAACAAATGCTAGAAGCAGTGTAAAGGGAAATCCCATAGGTATTAGTGACTGTATATGGGGAATGAAGTTGAGAGAGGTGTCAAAGCTTACTTAATGAGATAGAGGTTGGGGAAGTACAAGATCAGCAACTCTAAAAGAAAAATAGGGAAGCTAAGAGAGAGAATTGATCTTTGGGGGAAATAACTTCTGTTTTAGATGTGTTACATTTGAGGAGTTGATGAGAAATCCAGATGGAAATAGGCACTAGGAGACTTGGTGTTCATCTAAACAGCTGTATGAATAGTTAAAACTATTGGAGGTAGGAAGAAGAAGATAGAAGGAGTGGTAGGGAGAGGAGGAATTTACAAATGATTGGAAACAGAAGAAAGATAGATACACTCATCTTAAAGAGACAATAAGAAGAGGAAGAAAATAGAAAAGGAAAAAGAAAATATATAATAACCAAAAGAGTATGAGAGAAAAAAGAAGAACCATGGAGTCTGAGGGTAAAGAAAATTTTAGGAAGGGCATAGATACTCAGGTGCACAGCTAGCTGCACTGTTCTTGTGAACAGAAGGGTAGATGTTAAAAATTGAAATGATTTAGATAAATTAGATTCTATGAAAATCTTACACATGATTTAAAACAATGAGCTACTAAAATAAGGGGGCTGGATTAGATTTTCTCTAAGGTCTTTCCCAGATCTGATATTATGTGACTGTCTGAAATTTCTTTGTGTGCATTAAGTAACAAATTGATGGGTTTAAATTCATATGTAAGCCGCAGATAAGAAGATGCATTATGTTATTTTTTATTTTGTATTCCTGCATAGATGGTGATAACAGATGCATCCTGCTAACAGATCATGAAAATCACAATTTTTCTCTAAAGTTTAGAATATAAATATGTGCAGACTTTGTAGTTATTTGGCACACTCTTGGTTTATAAAAATAGGACCACAACCTCAATGCATTCATGTATTCCCCTGAGTAGGACTGGATTTTGTATTGAAATGGACGGACATGAGATAGACAGCTCAGACCAGATTACTTAATTTAAAGCATCCTTTAATAGCTGGCCGGCCAGGACTGACCTCCACTAGACAGGCTAGAAGAGATCAGCCCCGAACCTTTAGCGAGGTACACTTTTAAGCATGTTTATCACATCCTGGTACAGCCTTGCGGTTATAGATTTCGGAAATCACTGACACAGTTTCTTGTTTACAATGGGAATATGTCTGGATGGGAGTGAGCACACAACGGAACCTGTCAACATGTTTTGCCATGCTGACTAGGGTCTCATGAACCACGGGATGGGGCCCAGTCTAAACATAACACTTCCCTTAATTTAGTTTGAGCAACGTCTGCCTATAAGCATAAGGCCCTTTGACCCAGGGATGAGGGGGCTAGTCTTTTGTCCATTTCACTACCCTCTTTTTATGGTCAAACCTATGACTTATCCAAGACCACAGGGGAATAGGTCATCCAGAGAGTAAATAACTTGATGGCCTGTATACATTCCTGGACACAGGTGACAAGGCACTTAATAACACAGAGGGCTATGAGGAGAAGGAGTAGGAACAGAAAGATAGGACACGCCATCCCTGAGAGGAGAGTGGAGAACCAAGGGGACCAGCTATGGAGCAATTGGTACCAAGGCACTGAAGCCTTGCGACCAGCCTTACAGTCATCTAACCACTTTCTTCAAGCCTCCCCTAGGGCCATACACAAACCTCCCTGCTTCATGAACAACAGGTCTAACTCTTGGTGGTTAGAAGCACCACTTCTGCTAGGGAGTCCACTGACTTTTCTAAATGGGTGATGAGACTTTCTAGAGTCTGCATCAACCTGAGAGCTAAGAAGGCAAATGTAAGGCCGAAGAAACTGAGACAAGATAGAGATCAGAGAGCTCCCGACATTCTATTAATTGGAGAGTTTGATTGACTGGACAGGACTCTATTAGACCAAGGCAGGGGCGGGGTCAGAACATTGAATGTGGTAACAGCCTTCTGGTTCTGACAGCATGATGGGAGACACTGGACATACTGATAGGAGCAGGAAGTCTGAACTCCCCCTTATCTTGAGTCTCACATTAATAATTTATAACCTTAGAACAAGTGGCCCTCATTCTTAATGAACCTGAGTGGGGGGGAGGTATTGCAACTAAGGAGATTGAGGCAAAACAGTTAAGGAAACTGAGGCAGAACAATTAGAGAAACTAAATCAGGACAATTAAAGAGGACTATGGCGCAACATTTCACACTCTCTCTCTTCTGAATCCTATGAAGCAAATAAACAAAAATAAAACTAGAAAAGAAAAAAAAATGCAAGGACAAGTCTCTACCTGATAACCCCAGAGTTAACAGCAAGACAAAGGCTCCCTGTTGCAGCATGTCAGGTCCTCTGCAGTTGGGGCACCATCTCAGCCAGAGAATTCAGTTTGAGATAGACAGTACACTGTGAGTTAGGTGGTCTGTAGTCATTTGTGCACTTAACTCAGTATCTGCTTTCAGAGCAGCAGGGCTCAAGGGTTCAAGGTCCATTCAGAGGGGCAACCCTCTCCATGGGAGAAGGGTGAGGTTTGGAGTAGCTTCACCTGTCCCCACCCAGAGGAACAGACAGGGCTGCAGAAAGGATCAGATTGCAGAGCAGATTATGCACAGTTAGACCATCAAGGAAGGCAAACTTTTAGATGCCTGATATCAAACTACAAGTTCCTTTGAGATTGCTGAAATACTAATTAATGAATTGGGGCTACAGGACTGGAAAAACAGATCAGAGAGACTGCCAGTCCCAAGACAGATGTCTGATTTCTGTTTTTTTTTTTTTTTTTTTTTTAATAATAATAATCCCAAGAACTGAGTCTGCCAGGGCAATTCTGAGAGAATAAGGAATTCCTATTCTTTCAGGTATTTTTTATTTTTAGAAAAATATACCAATTTCCCCAATGTTCTATCTCATTCTCCCTCCCTTTTTTTTTTTTTTTCATGGAAAGGAATTATCAAATGACCATTCCACATATAAGTCCCAAGAGTGAATTAAAATCCCTATACATAACAGACTAGTACAATAGCATTTCCTAAAAATCCCACAAACATAACAGTAACAGTTACTTAGTTTTAACAAATCCCATCCCAAATTTTAAACACATAGTAATAGATGACCCAGTCAAGGTTTAACAGTCAGTCATCAACTATTCCCAAAATCCTCCATAGCAGTCCAAAGTTCACTAGAAGCAGCGTCCATGGTTTCATGTAAAAACTGCTGCAGGCTGAGAAATGGTCAGAGGCTCTCATTCCATGCAGAGGGTGGGTGTGCTGTGCTGACAATCAAGTCTGGTCAAAGTCCCAGAAACAATTCAATAGCCGTGATTTGACACAAATCTAACAAATAAAAGTTAGAACAGTCTGAGATAAAAAGACTGGTCCACAAGACTGCTGCAAAATGTGAAGAGCCACAGCTTCCTATGTGAAGAGATGACTGCCTTACAGGACAGGCACCAGCTGTAGTCTCAAGTCTTAACAGCAGTTAGGTCTCACAGACCACTATTAATTGTCCTCTTATCATTTAGAAACCTTAAAAAAACTCACAAATACCCAATAACAGACAGATGACCAGGCTAAATACTTATTTGCTTAAGCATTTAGGATACAACGATTACATATAATCAGACTGAAAACAGCAAGGTATGACATAATTGAATTGCATTAACAATCCTATTGACCATTGCTCTGACCATAGAAATCAGTTTTGGGAGGAAAAATTGCAAGAACTTAACTATAGCATAACATAAGCAGTCAAAACTCAACCTTCAGCACATACAGGATAAAATAGCTTTAACCCAGTTTTATTCCTATAAATTATCCCACTTGCTGTCAGAGAGTGGAGCTTTAAAATTCCCATAAAGCATTAACTAATTAGCTATAAGCCCAAGAAATGTTATCTCCAATAACAGGTTCCATTGATCAAATTTCTGGTAAATCCTAAACAAATATTTACCAGAAATTTGTTTCAATAAGTTCACAACTTAAATAATTATCCAAGTAGATGTTTCATAATTGAACATTATACATACAAATCAATTTGCGTTTAAAATACCCAATACATAGAAAAATATCCCAAATTGCATATTGTCCATAACAGAATCATTCTCAAAAGGACAAAGAAAAACTATTATTTTCAGAGGCCCTTTAAATAACCTCAGGATGACCCAATACAATTAATTAAGAACTTATACAGAATGACCAAATACCACATAAGAGAATTTGAAAGATTCTTTAAACTTTTAGAAATGATCCTACCAAAGTATGGATCACATTTATGACCATATTCCTCAAACAAGAAAACCATTATGTATCAAGAAACAAATATTCAGTCAATTAACCTAGAAGTAAGTCTGTCTCTTCAAATCAGTTCGCTGCACCAGCAGTAACTTGATTTAAAAAAAAGTCTGGAATACACTTAGGGGGGTGAGGGGAGGAGAGGATTCCAAGTGGCCACCCTTCCCCCACTCCTGCACTCCTGGACAAAAATTTCTTCAGATTCCCTACTCAATTTCTTACACAGGAATTCTTCTCAAGATTTAGCCCATCAGTTTATTTATTTTCTCCCAATATCAAGTTTCTTCCCAAATCTACCAGTTTCCTAAGTTTCTCCCTCTCTTATATTACATACTTAAACAGTCTCCAACAACTTTAACTAAAGTAGCAGAAAGCAGTGAGGGGTGGATGAGTCGAATCTTTATCTTTGAAGACAAAAGATCCTCTTCCTGTTTTTCTCTCTCCCACCTCTTCTTCCTGCTGCCAAAAACCTTTCTCTTACTTCCTAAAATCATGCAAACCTTTAATTGTTCCGACAAACCAATCCTTTATAAATTACCTGCATTCTTCTTTCCAGTTCTCTTCAAAACTTTTAAGATTCACAATATAGTGAATAGCTAGATAATTCCATAAAATATAACTTACAATGTTAATATTTAAATTGAATCAAACCAAACTTCTTACATAAGTTCTCTCTCTCTCTCTCTCTCTCTCTCTCTTTTTTTTTTCCTGCCTGAGTGTTTGTCTGACCACAATTAACATCTCTCTTATCTGTTCAGGTAGAGCTTGAATTGTATTGCCCTTTCTCTTCCTCTTTAACTAAATCAGGCTGCCTTTTTTTTCTTTAGTAATAAAGGTATTGATATGCAAAGGCAATAGCAAAATTCTATTTCCCATAATTTCAGAATCATCCCAATATTCCTAATCAATTTTTTTTCTTCCTGAGTTTCAATCAGATAAGGTTTTATTGCCCTCTACTCTAGCAGGCTCTGAAAATTGCTTTAAGGGGGAAAAAAAAAACTTTCCTGTCAGTTTAAAATGGCCATGTTCCATTTACTTACAAATTAGTACAACAGATTAAAAAGTTTAAAACCACAACCAAATTTTCAAATAACCAATTCCCAAATTTCTTAATCATTGTTCTTAAAACTTAACAGACCTCTTAAATTAACAAAACAGACAGACAAATCACACAGAACACATACAACTAGAAGAGTGCCCCAAAAAGGCACTCAGAATCAGATCAGACCAGATGTGTCCAGATTTAGACACCCATGACCATCATACAGCATCCTGTGGAGGTCAGCAAGGGGGCTTAGCACTGCGTCCAGCCTACTTGCTACAGATGCAGTACTCACCAGACCAGACAGGTGGTTGCAGGATAGTTAGGCAGCTGCAGGGGCCCCTCAAAATCATATTAACCAGAACTGGCTTTTAGGATGTTCTGTGCCAATTTTGAACCGAATTCAAAAATTTGTGTCTCACTCTCCTCATCCACAGAAAGAGATTTCTGGAAACTGTGGCCGAGGACATCTCTTGGTGGTCACCCCCTAGGATCCATAACCTCTTTAGCCCTTCAGGGAGAGGGACTGGCTGTCAGACTGAGCCCAAGGCTTATCTCGGTGGAACCTCCAAATGAAATGGATGGACATGAGATAGACAGCTCAGGCCAGATTATTTAATTTAAAGCATCCTTTAATAGCTGGCTGGCCAGGACTGACCTTCACTAGACAGGCTAGAAGAGATCAGCCCTGAACCTTTAGTGAAGTACACTTTTAAGCATGTTTATCACATCCTGGTACAGCTTTGTAGGTTACATATTTCGGAAATCACTGACACGGTTTCTTGTTTACAATGGGGATATGTGTTGGAATCTTTATAAACTGCTAACTCATTAGAGTTGATAGTTTATTGATCTGATCTTACAAGAAGATGTTTTTGGGTCAGAACCTGAAACAAGGTACTAAGTAGAACTAATTAATACAATGCTTGTGTTCACACCTTTACTCTTTGGAGTTCACAAGTATGGAAGATTCACAAAGTAAACTTTGTAACTTTGTGAATTCACACCTCCCTTGAAGCTCTTAGGGCCAGAGAGCACTATGGGAGAAATCCATAATCCCTCTCTCTCAAATAAATAGAGCTTCAAAGGGGCCAGTCAGGAGAGTTTTCAGAGGAAGAAGCTACATGTCTGAGAGTTGACTGAAGATTGAGAAGGCTCTCTCAGAGGCACAACCAGATTCATCTTCATCTCTCACACCACTGTAGTGGCTGGGTTCCTGCACTTCCCCCACTGAGACCAAGTTGGTCTGAAAGACTCACCAGATACCTAGCTGAGCCCCAAGTGAAGGAGACAAGAGATTCATTCCATCTTTGTGCTGGCTGGAGGCTGAAGAAAGCAGAGGCAGAGGCTGAAGGACAAAACCTTTGGATTTGGAGGCATTTGGAGGGAGCTCTTGGAACCGAGCAGAAAGATAGGCCTCTAAGAATCTAGCTATCCAGGCCCAAGGAAAGAGACAAGACTTGGAAGGAGAAATAAACATTTGTATTTTTACCAGCTGGCTGCATTTGGGGTAATTATTTACTCTTAACTGAAACTAAGGCTGCCTCCAGAAAACCTCCCCAAGAAACCTGCTTTCTCTCAGAGAAAACCATCATTATTATATTTTAAAGAAGAAAAAGATCACCGCAGATATGTCTGGATGGGAATGAGCACACAATGGAACCTGTTGACATCTTTTGCAATGTTGTCTAGGGTCTCATGAACTGGGGGATGGGGCCCAGTCTGAACATAACATTTCCCTTAATTTAGTTTGAGCGACGTCTGCCTATAAGCTGGAGGCCCCTTGATCCAGGGACAAGGGGGCCAGTCTTTTGTCCATTTCAGTATCATGATATAGTTTACAAATTATTGGCAATATGTTCTGACTCTGTCAGTAATGGTTTTTGTTCTGTTTGCTGTGCTTTAGTAGTAAGTAAGTTGCACGAGGTCTTAGGAGTCAGCTAAAGTCTAAAATCCAGAAAAGAGAGAATTCCCTCTCTTCCTTTCTTCCCTCCTCCCTTCCTCCTTTCCTCCCTTCCTCCTTTCCTCTCTTCTTCCCTTCCTTCCTCCTTCCCTTCCTCCCTTCCTCTCTTCTTCTTCCCTCCCTCCCTTCTTCTTTCTTCCCTCCTTTTTTCCTCCCTCCTTCCCTCCCTCCCTTCTTTCTTCCTTCCTTCCTTCCTTCAATTTTTCTTCTTTTATTTTTTCTTTCTTTTTGTCCTTCCCTTCTTTTTTCTCATTCTTTTTTTGCTCTCTTTTTTCCTTCTCCCTCCCCCTTTCCTTCCTCTTTTATTTTCCTATCCCTTCCTCCTTCCCTCCTTTTTTCTTTCCTTTCATCTCATTTCTTTCTCCTGATCATTTCTTTTTTCAGATTTGAAGTTTTGACTTAAATTCAAATTTGGTTCTTTACTTATTTAAACATTTTACTTTCTCAAAGTTATCTTAACAGCTTATTAGACAAATATTTAACTACATAGTGTATTGACTTTGACAACATCATTTATACAACAGATTATTTAAAATGTGTATAACTGTACATATTTTGAAGATGCTTTCTCTTTTTAAAAAAAAGTTTATTTTTGATCTAAAAGAAATCACTCCAGCTTTTTACTGCTTTCACAATAAGAGGTTTCTTTCTTATTGATGTATGCCCATCTCCTACTTAAATAACAACTCAAAAGAAATATTTATAGGAGAAGCCAATCTGTTGAAGAAACAAGTCATTATTTCCTACTTCTACAGTGAAGTAATGCTTGATAGTTTTAAAGAAAGGAGATATGTACATGGTAGTAGGGGGCTAGGTAGGCTAAATCAAGACTACACTTGGGGTATGAGAAGGAATATAGAAATTTTTATTAATTTTGTTCTTGTTGTTGTTCATACACATACACACACACACACACACACACACACACACACGCAAACTTTTACCACCAAAAATGTCCACACATATATTTTTTGTCTTATTTGTCACAGCAGTCAATCTACCTTTCAGAAACTTTTGGTTTAGGTCTGGACACATTTTAGTAATTAATGAATAAAGCATTTATTAGGCACTTACTTTGCACCAGATATTCTTAGTATAAGGAAGGGTATAAATAACATACTATGATTGGGATAGAACTGAAGGAACTTCAGGGTAATCAGCCTGTTGTTGTTCAATTGTTTTTCAATTGTGATGATTTCAATTTTCTCTTGTCAAAGATACTGGAATAGTCCACCATTTCCTTCTTCAGTTTATTTTATAGATGAAGAAATAGATGTAAATAGGATTAAGTGACTTGCCCAGAGTCACATAATTAGTAAGTGCCTGAGGCCAGATTTGAACTCTGGAAGTCTTCTTCATTCTAGGTTCAGTGTTCTGTCCACTGTGCCCCTTAGCTCCCCAGATTCTGAGCAGCATAGAGAAGATTTAAGAAAGCTATGAATGCAGTTTTTCAACTGCTTTTGAAAGTTTCCAGGTGGAAGCATTCTTGTTCTTAACTCCTAAGGTTAGAGCAAAAAAGTAGTGAGAGCTGGATTTTAGATTGATTTAATATCCTAACCCCCAGTCCTAAAAATTAGGACTATTCTAAAGTTTAAAATGGTACTATATAATGGATTGAACACTGGTTCTAGAGTCAAAAACCTATGTTCAAATTCTATCTATGATTTTAAATACCTTTGTGATACTGGGAAAGGCACTTAACTTATCTAGCCTCTATTTTCCTTATTTATAAAATAAAAGGGTTGGAATTGATGGTCTTTGAGATCCCTTCCAGTGGAACTTCTATGTTATAGTTTGTTCATCCTTTGTTCCTATAGACAACAACAGAAAATATTCATTTTGTAAAAAACAAGATAAAATAAGGTTAAAAGTTTGAGTGCAATAGTTTTGTAGTCATTAAAATAATAAAAAGATTTATTTCTTGTAGAGTTTCATTTATTTTTTCAAGAAATATTTATTAATTTCCTAATATGATATGCCAGTTATGATATTAGACACTGTATTGGAAGGGAGGCATGTATCTAGAAAATTAAAGACTATATCTACATATATATACACACACACACACACGCACACACACACACACACGCACACACACACACTCACACACACACACACACATATATATATGAAAATAAATATATATCTATATATTTGCATGTGTCTTTTTTATATATTGTCATTTATTTTGTAGTTACATCCCCTACCCTCCTTTTTGTACAGTGTATACTCCTGAAAGAGAGAGACAGATAGACAGACAGACAGAGGACAATAGTAATTTTAGAGGGAGAAGTAAAAGGAAGCTGGCACAAAATAAGCTTCCTATAAAAGGTGGTACTTGAGCTGAGAGCTATGAAAGAAGCTAGAAATTCTTGAAGTAAAGATAAAAGATGCAAGATGAAAAGAAAACATATTTCAGACATGGTAACATTTGTGTTATTTGTGCAAGGCATAGAAATAGGAGATGAAAGTTTGGGTGCAGGGTACAGCAATTCTGATATTTTATCTGGTATATATGTGTATCTTGGTAGGGGGACAAAGCATACATTTACCTTGGAAAAGTAGGCTAAGCTAAAAATACACATGCCTTTCAAAGACAAACTGAGGACTTTTACTCTAGAGGGAAGAGGGAAGTGTTTTGGAGGTTTTTGAGCTGGGAGATAATATGCCAGACTGTCCTTTAGGAATATTGATTTCAGAACGATATGGAGGTTGGTATATAGACCTGAGATTGGAATACTGCTTAGGAAGTTGTTACAATAGTTCAGGTTAAGAAATGATGGCTCAAGTAGAGTGATGACTGAATGAAATCAAAGGAATGAATGAAAAAGAAAGGAATGATTTTGACATATATTATCAATGTAGAATGAACTAGCCTGGGTTAATTGAGCTAAGGAATGATGGAGAGGGAAGAGACAAGGATATGTGTGAGATTTTGAACTTGGGCAACCAGAAGAATGGTGGTACCTTCAACAGAAACAGGAAAGGGAGGAGTTGAGAGTTTTGTAAGTATTTCAAATCAATATGAGGGCAAGTTTACTCACATGAGCATTCTACTTTCCTACTTCAGGAGATTTTAATTCATGCATTCTTTAATTCTTGTCAAAAAAGATACCTGAGACTTGAATTTCAAAGAAACCAGTGGTTTATCTTTTGCTCAAACAATTTTACTATTGTAATTGTATTTTTTTCAGTTGTAGTGGAAAAGAAAATGCAATTGTGATAGCATTCATATTTAACACAAAATCTGAAAAAAAAGAAAAAACTATTTTTTTTGCATTTGAAGTAAAGATGAAAAGAAAGCATCTTTCAGACATGGAAACATTTGTGTAATTTGTATAAGGCATAAAATAGGAGATGAAATTTTGGCTGCAGAGTACAGCAATTCTGCTATTTTATTTGGTACATATGTGTATCTTGGAAACAAAACTGTTTTAATTTTCATTTCTCTAATCAATAATTATTTAAATCACATATTTATTATTAATATATCATTGCTCACTCATGTTCACTATGTCCTTCATTGTCCTCCACTCTCTCTCCTTCATTATTCTTTCAGTGACTTATGATTTTAATTCTTTGAAGAGTGGCTATCCATATTTTACAAACATAAATATCCCAGAAAGATTGCCAAAAGGCTGAACACCTGATGATTAATTATTTGACAATGAAAACCTATAAGAAAGAAATATACTACATTAATGAAATCTTAGAAAGATAGATAATGCAAGCATCCTGAGGATAGGATTGTCATTTTTATTTTTGTATTCATGTCATACTATAGTAACTAGCAAGTAGTCAGTAGGGACTTAATAAATCCTTGTAGATTGATTAATTTCTAATAAATACTTTGGAATTTTAGGTAGAAAAACTGCTTAAAGCAACACAATTGTCAATAGCAGGTAAAGTCAGAAAAGATATGAATGGATTTGAGAAGTACCAAAAAGAATGAATGGGCTTGGAATTGGGAAAATCTAGTTGTGGTGATGCTCAAATGAGTTATAGTAATGTGTACAAAGCATTTTGTAAAATTGAAATTAGGTTAAATTGTTATCTTTCATCTTGATGAGAGCAAAATGACATAACTATGTTAGAGCTGTGTTACAGTGTATCTGATTCTGGCTAATCAGACCAATATTGATGGGGTGTGGGATGGGGTGTGAGAATTGAGGGTTGAAACAAGACTATATGATATTCATTTCTGACAGATCTGTCAAACCAGTTCCATTTAATCAGTGATGAAGAGAGCCATCTACACCATGGGAACAAAGTGTGGAACACAAACATAGCATTCTCTCTTTCTCTGTTGTTATTTGCTTGCATTTTGTTTTCTTTCTCAGTTTTTCTTTTCCTTCCTTCTTGATCTGATTTTTCTTGTGCAGCAAGCTAACTGTATAAATATGTATACATATTTTGGATTTAACATGAGTTTCAACATATTTAATATGTATTGTACTATCTGCCAGTTAGGGGAAGGGCTGGGGGGAAGGAGAGGAAAATTTGGAACAAAAGATTTTGCAAGGGTCAATGTTGGAAAAATTACCTATGTATATGCTTTGCAAAAAAATAAATAATTTTTTTAAAAAAGAGAATTGAGAGATGCTCTGACAGCAATGGGATCCCCTTGGGCCAGTCACAGGCTGTTATGGGCCAGAACTCTGTACTTAAAACAAGAATTCTCATAAGATGCTAACTCAGTGGAATTGATAAATATAATGGTTATCTAGTTTAACATGGTGATTAATAGTTCTCTAGTTCAGTACATATGCTTAGTACTTAATATAGTTCCACAAGATTCACACCTATGATAATATAATTAGAATAGAGCATATAAGCTGGGACAAACTCAGCCAGGATCAGAGCCAGAAAAGACAAGAGGACTGGAGGCAGAAGCTCAAGCTCTCAGAGCCAAGGGAAGACATTCACTTCATCTCACACTACTGTGGTGGCTGGCCTCCTGCACAAGCAGGTCTGAAAGGCTCTCCAGAAAGCTGCCCAGCCCCAGATAAGGAGACAATAAAGAATTTGGACTTTATCCCTGGCTATTTTTGTGGTGATTACTTTACTGAAAAGAAGTCTTCTCCAGAGACTTCCAGAAAACCAACAAGAACATTACAACAGGCTTTGCAAAAGAATGCACAAACTGAAATGAATACAGGCTTGAGATTTGTGGCAAGAATGAGTTTATTTATGCTAAGAAAACAGCTTTCTTAGTGGGCAAAATCCTGTTAGGACTTCTGCAAAGATTTTAGCAAAGATGGGTTTATTCTGAGAAGAAGCAACTTCCCAGTGAGCTTTCCTGATTAGGAATTAGTAGAGATGGATTAACAGGCATGAGGTTTTATCAGGCTTGTCCCCTGAGCTGGGGAACAGTTTGAGAAATTAATCTTCATTCCAATAGAGGTGGTGATTATGCCCCAAGCCAAGATCTCCAATTGAATGAGATTACTTATCTGGGAATTTCCCTTATGAACAGAAACGTGTGCCCCTCTCAGAGTCCAGGAGGTTTGAGGCCCCCCAGATTACCCTTCCCCCAAAGATTCCTTTCCTACTCTTTCCCCCAAAGATTAAAGGGGACACAGTTTACAGCAATATGAGCTCAGAATGCTCTGCCACAGGTCAAACAGAAATAATCCCTATAAACATTTAGGATGATTTTTCTAACTTTGAGCATCTTGTATTTTTCATTATATGTCAACTAATGTTATTAATTTTAAAAAATCTCTCCAATTTGAATGAGCATTTGTAAATTTGAGATTTTAATTTTTGTCATACTGATTTTTTGTTTTTTATAGCACCATAACATGGTAAGCCATTGTAATTTTTTTGCCAAGAAAACCAAATGGTGTCACAGAGAGTTGAACAAATCTGAACAACAAAATAATAATAAGCAAAATGGGGAAAAAAATTGCAGAATATTATCAATTGAGGATGAAATCTTTATTGAAAATGTCACAGAATAGCTTTTGGGAAAAGCTCAAAAGTGAATGAATGAATGAATAGAACTTCATTTTGATTTAACTGCTTATACTTCTTGGGCTATAGATCATTTATTTTAGAAAACAAAGCAACTGTAGCATAAGGGGCTTACTTCACAATGTCTTTTGTCCTAGGAGTGAAATACCAAATGAGAGAAAATACAGGACAGACAAAATAATGTAGATTTAAGAGCATTTATTGCTAGCTAGTGACTGAACCCTACCAGCACAGGAGAGTCAGCATGGAGCAGTTTCAGAGATACATATTTAAAGGAAAAAAAACACACAAAAAATGCTCAGAAACATTTATCACACTAAAAATTCCATTCCCAGATAGGTGGCAAGGGTTAACAAGGAGATAATATTTCTTTAAGTTTTATATTTGTCAAGTTGTCAAGGGCTTAAGGTGGCACATCTAGGGGCTGTGTGTACCTACAACTAGAAACAGAAAATATCACCTGCGTTAGGGAGTGAAGAGCTTGCAACATAATTCTGACTGCAGATAGAGCTGAAACTGAAATAATGTTCTCACAGTCTCAGGAGTGCATAAGAAAGTTAGGGACAGTGTCCATTTCACTCCCTCCTTTTACTAGTGACTGTTTAGGAACTGGTCTCATCAGAGGTCAAGGGGGGATAAGTGGTTGTGGCAACAAACAATTTAATGGCTTGAATCTCTTTCCTGATATATGAAGTTAAACAACTGTTTAACTATCAAGGAGGTTATAAGGGAGGTCATCCGGGGGGATCAATTAAAAAGTGACTGATACCAGGAAATCAATTGTCATCAGGCTATCTCTCACTCCTCTTTGCATCTTCTTACTGTAGATAGAGACTCCTTTACCATCCCTGAGTTGTTAGTATAAAAACAGCACGCTTCCCTGAGGGCCATACATAGCCCTCCTTGTTTAAGATAGAGCAAATCCATACCCTGACAATTTTGTAGGACTATCTCTGCCAAGGAGTTTAAGGAGTTCTCCAGGAAGGATACTAGATTTTTTAGGTTCTTTAAATCTTGGTCCACCTGGGAACCTAAAGCTAACAACTGGCTGTCATCATGGATCAGGGCAGCTGTTCCAACAGCCATGGAGCCTGCTATTCCTAGTCCTACTAGCAGGGGAATGAGAATAGGAGCAGCTCTCCTTGCCCAACCCAAAATGTTCTTTAGCCCCTTTCTCAGAGTACAGATACACTTGAGGGAGCACGTACACAAGTAAGCAAAGCTCTGGGGATTCTTCCAAAGCTAAAATGTATTCACTGATACAAGGAGTTAGTCTCATGGTTCATGTAAAATAAGATCCTGTTGGGGTCTGCATTAGGGAGTTGGTGGTGTTTTTGTATGTAGGAACCTTGGTAACCACTACATAGTGCTTCTTATATGGAGAATGCTCCATATCATAATCTTCTGATTTGATGCACCAACCCTCACCCTCCATCCCTCCCAAAGGTAATCTGGGAATGTAGATGGTGTGCTCAGGGGACAGGTTCTCAGCTGAGAGTGAAAGATTCTTGATGGAGTGGGTCTCTATCCCCCAGGTGGCATTTACGCCTATGCCTATAAGTAAGGAAGGGCCAGGTCCAGGCAGAGTCAACAGCTTGTGGCAAGGGTGGGGCTGGTCAGGTTTATCAGCCAGTATATTCCATAAAGGGTTGACATAAAGTCTTATAGGGAGACAGCAATCCTCTGGGGAATGGAGGCTGAGGGAGTGTTATTGTGGTTTCCCCCCTCCAGACGAGAAGTGGTCATGGCTGGTCTCAGGGGTAAACAAGGGGAATTAATAACTGCATTAGGGCCTATGGGGATACTTTCTCTCCAGAGGATCCTTCTTTGGATTGTGAACAGGGCTCTCAAATCTCTTCCTGCCACATAAAATCTGATACCCCAGGTCCTTCCCAATTCCCAAGCCTCATTATACCATTTTTTTCACAGTGACTGCAATGGGATTACATTTGCTTTCCTTCTGAAATGGTTGTGGTGGTGTTAATCTATGTATCTTAATGTAAGATTCTTACCTCCCTCAGAGAGCCAATCTACTATGATCTCCCAACTTTATGATACACAGTGGAACCGGCCCATCCCTTGACATTTAGACGGTCCATCTGCTGGGCACATATAGCACTGGGTTTTCCCCAATCCTTTCTCTATGTTCAAGGACCCACATCTGTATGAAGGGAGGACCGTGTTCCCACACTGTAAAAGGGGATAAGATATGAAAACATCATTTTTCAGAGTTGGGTCCTGCAGACATGTGGGGGAAAGGACAAGGCTTCACATGCAAATGATGAATCCATGCATGCCTTACAGTCTGCCACCTTCACTGCTGAGGCATTGGAAAAGATGACTTGGTGAGCCAGTTCAGTGGGGTTCTAATGCAGAGCCATGAGGAAATTTTCTGGTCAGGATCCAATCACCTGGTTGGAGGTCTGGTTCAGCAGGCTGGGGTGGGGGAGACTGGGCAGAGGCATGATATAGAGCTCTGATCACTGCCTGGATGTTCTGAAGAGCCTGTAGTGAGTTGAAAAGGGAATCATTAGTAACATCATAAGAGCTATCCTGCTCCATGTGAGGAAGGATAAGGGGTGGAGCACCAAATAAGATTTCAAAGGGTGAAAGAGCGAGAGAACAGAAGGGTTTGGAGTATATCTAGCCCTAAAAAGGGCAAAGGGAAATTTTCTACCTAGATCTTTCCAGTTTCCAACTGGAGCTTAGAAATGTGCTCCTTAAGTGTCCTATTCATTCTTTCTACCTGATCCAAACTCCATGGTCTATAGGCACAATGAAGGCCCCACTTAAACCTGAGGGCTTTTGCTATGGGATTGAACAATATTGGAGACAAAGATCGGGTCATTGTCAGATCCAAGGGAGAAAGGGAGTCCGAACCAGGGGATAATTTCAGTCACAAGTTTCTTGGCCACAACCAAAGCAGATTCAGATTTCACAGAGAAGCTTTAGGCCAACCTGAGAAGGTATCAATAAAAATTAGAAGAAAATGATGTTCTTGAACCCAGATTTCCATGTCCATGAAACTGACTTCCCAGTGTTCGCCAGGTGTGAGTCTTTGGGGATGCAGAGCAGTTATAGTGGAAGGATGGGCAGGGTTTGCTTTGGCATAAGTCAAGCATTGGCGGGTAGCAGTCTCAGTGAGAAATTTCAGTCCAGGAAAAGAAAAAAAATGGGAAAGCAGATCATATAAGCAAGTCCCCCCCTAAGTGAGTTAGAGAGTGCATTTTTGAAATAAAAGGATAGCGCAAAGCTTTTGGAAGAATCACACATCCTTCTGAAATGTGCCACCAGTCCTGGCCATCAGCTGGGCCAGGAGGATCTTGGGTCTTATGAAAGTTGGTTGCCCATAGGTTTCATTGAACACCCCTTATCTTGAGTTTACACATTTACAATTTATAACCTTAGAATAACTAGCCCAAAGTTATATCAGTCCTAACGAAAAGGAGGGGAGGGGTTGCAAACAAGGGAACTGAGGCAGAACACTTCAGGGAAACTGAAGCAGAACAATTAAAGAGAACTGTGGCACAACATTCCACACTCTCTCTTTTGAATATTCAAATCATTGACTACTTCTAGATACCTGGAAGGTCTCAGCATCATAATTTTGACCAATCCTATTTGAGTCAAATAAGCCAAAATAGAAATAGGAAAATGCAAGGACTTATGGCAAGGATAAGTCTCCCCATGATAACTCTGGAGTTAACAGCAGTACAAAGGCTCCTTGTTGCAGCATGTCAGGTTCTCTGCAGTTGGAGCACCATCTCAGCCAGAGAATCCAGTTTGAGATGGACAGTTTACTGTGTTAGGTGGTCTGCAGTCATTTGTGCATTTAACTCAGCCTCTGCTTATATAGGGAATAGCAGGGCTCGAGACAGTCCTGCTGCCTTGAGGGGCAACCCACTCCAGGGAAGAAGGGTGAGGTTTGGAGTAGCTCCACCTGTCCTCACCCAGAAGAACAGATAGGGCTGCTACTAGAATACAGGAAGGATCCAGATTTCTGAGCAGAGTTATCAGAGTATGCACAGTTAGACCATCAAGGCAGGTAAATTCCGAACTTTTAGAGGCCTTCTCTCAAAACTGCAATATCCTTTGAGAATGTTGAAATACTAATTAAGAAACTGGGGTTACAGGACTGGAGACTGCCAAGTCCCAAGGTGCCTGATTTCTGGTTGTTTCTAAAAAAAAAAGTTCCCTAAACTGAGTCTGCCGGGGCAATTCCAACAAAATAAGGGGTTTCAAAGTTAAAGCATAACCAGCAGTCACATCCCAGTAAGTTTAAGCAAGGAGTAAAAATGAAAAAGGACTGCTTAAAGGACTTCCAATTCAATCTGAACTAGTGAGAGGGTGGCAGGGCAGAAGTACCTAAGGCAAAGTGAATAGGAAATTAGGTTTCCCATTCTTCCAGGTATTTTTCAGAAAAATCCACCAGTTTCCCCAGTTCCCTATCTCTTCCTTCCTCTTTTTTCTTTCAGGCAAATGGAATCATCCAAAAAAGCAAATAAATTGTCAAATAACTATCCCACATATAAATCCCCAAATCTTATACATATCACAGTAGGGTTTCCTAAACATCTCTCAAACATAACAACAATAGTTATACAATTTTAATAATTTCCACCCCAATCTTAGACACATAGTAATAAATGACCCAGTTCAGGGTTTAACAGCAATTCATCAACCATTTTCCAATTCCCTATATCAGTCTATCAAGGGCAGGGAGTGAAGCTTCTCATTCAAAAACTGCTTCATGCTGATAAGGGATGAAGACAAGTCTGAGAAAGACTTGTCCACAAGGACTACTACAAGATGTGAGGAGACCAAAATAAATTGGCCAGCAGCTTCCCTTGTAAGGAAACATGCTTGTCTCACAGGACAGGCAAACAGTTGTCTGTTGGAGTCCCAATAAAAACAGCAGTTAGAATTTTAATTGTCCTCTCATCATTTAGAAACCTTTAAAAACCTGAATATCCACAGACATAAATATCCAACAATAGATAGATGACCAAGCTACATACTCATCTGCCTAAGTATTTAGGATATAATGATTACATATAACCAGATTAGAAATAGCAAGGTATGACATAATTGAATTGCATTAACAGTTTCTTTTGACTATCCCTCTTATCATAGAAATCAGTCACAGGAGGAAAATTGCAGGGAAATGACGATAACATAATATAAAAACTGATTTTTTTTTATCTCTATATAATAGAGGCCATTTACTGTTCTTTTTCTCTCTGACTTCCCTTTCACAGATATGGAAGCACAGAGGAGCAGTTAGGATCCATTTTTTCTAGCTGGCTGTGGTACTAAGTAAGCCAAGGAAATAACTTTACAGAATAGAAAGACTTTAGATTCAACATCATCTTATAAAGTGTGGAAAGGAAAAGAACCACTTTGCCTTCAGCATGAATGCTTAGAGCAAAGATTATTGGTCAGACATATCTCATAATCAGGCAACTCCTCTCTGCCTTAATATTCAAAAGTATGCAGTATTCAGAAGTATTCAGAGACCATAGTAGAGCCCATTCTTACTCAATACCAGCCTCTTGTGGTCATTCCATTTTACTTTGATTCTTCAACAATCATTTTCTCCCTTCATTGTTTTTATTTCCATTTAATTTCCCCAGTAAGGTTTCAATCAATCCATTTCTCTTCTATCTTCAAGGACACTAGAAAATAAACTCATGTTGCCTATCTATGCAATTTAAGCTTTCACTTCAAACTTGCTCAGCCAATCTCCTTCTAACTTGGTGTGTTTGTGCTCATATATTCTCTAGTCAGATCCTTATACTTTCTCCAAGGTCAGGATGCATTCTTACTGGGATCTTAGGAGTTCCCAGAAACTCATGAACTTTCTTTGTTCACAGAGAAACCAGTCTCTCAAAACCTTGCTACATTCAGATTTATCTTCTTATGAAATGAGAATTGTGATAGCCCTAGGAATACAAATTTCCTCAAATACCTTTATTCCATTATTTGCCTCTGTGAAAGGTGGATTCAGTGAGGTTTTAGAACATCAAAATGTAAAACCTTGGGTGATGGCATCTTTAGATTTTTAAAAAATCTTTTTAATACATCAATTTAGCACTAGTTATCACTGGATCTTATATTCCAAAAGTCTATTTTTATGAGATCAGTATGAAAGTATAAACAATTTTTTAACAATTTCAAATTTATTATTTCTATTTTTTTTATTTAGAAATGCCACTTTTTAACATATTTTCAAAGGCATAAGCTGCAAGCTATGTGAACAATCTTTAGCCAAATCACCATTTCAACAAAGGCCGATTATTATTCACATTCATGCAGGACAAAAAATACATTTTATCATTCAAAACAACTTAAACTGTCCAAAAACTTGTTTGTAAATACATAAGATCCAATGGCCTGCTCAGTTTTACTACTGTGTATGTGAGAGCTAGTATAATTTCATATACTAGATGATTAAATTAGTTTGGAGCTCTAAGTTTTCTTTAGGAAATTAATACTTATAATAAAAATGAAATGTGATCCAATTTCTTATGATCATACTACAAAATTCTTAGGGTAAAATTCAATATATGATGATTTTTGATATCCCTTTTCTTTCTTTTTTTTAATTTAAGCTTTACTTTTTCAAAATATATGCAAGGACAATTCTTCAACATTAGCCCATACAAAACCTTGTGTTCCAATTTTCTCCCTCTTTCCCCATGCTCTCTCCTAGATGGCAAGTAATCCAATACATATTAAACATGGTAGAAATATATGTTAAATCCAATATATGCATATGTATTTATACAATTATCATAACGCACAAGAAAAATAAAATCAAACTTGTAAAAAAAAGAGAGAAGCAAAATAAAATATAAGCAAACAAAAAAGAACGAAAATGTTTTATTGTGAACCACACTCAGTTCCCACAGCTCTCTCTCTGGGTGTAAATGATTTTCTTCATGTCTGAACAATTGGAATTGGTTGGAATTATCTCATTGTTGAAGAGAGCCAAGTCCATCAGTATTGATCATTGCATAATTGTTGTTGCTGTGTATAATGATCTCCTGGTTCTACTTATTTCACTTAGCATCAGTTCAAGTAACTCCCTCCACTCCTCTCTGAAATCATGTTGCTGGTTGTTTCTTACAGAACAGTAATATTTCATAACATTCATATACCATAATTTATCCAGCTATTCTCCAGTTGCTGGGCATCCATTCAGTTTCCAGTTTTTTGCCACTACATAAAGAGCTGCCACAAACATTTTTGCAATATGGATCCCTTTCCTTCTTTTAAGATCTCTGGGATATAATCCCAGTAGAAACACTGCTGGATCAACTTTTTGAGCATAGTTCCAAATTGCTCTCCAAAATGGCTAGATGTGTTCACAGTTCCACCAACAATGTTTCAGTGTCCCAGTTTTACCACATCCCCTCCAGCATTCCACATTATCTTTCCCTATCATTCTAGCCAATCTGACAGGTGTGTAGTGGTATCTCAGAGTTGTCTTAATTTGCATTTCTCTGATCAATAATGATTTGGTGCACCTTTTCATATGACTAGAAATAGTTTCAATTTCTTCATATGAAAATTGTCTGTTCATATCCTTTGACCATTTCTCAACTGGAGAATGCCCTGAGTTCCTATAAATTTGAGTCAATTCTCTATATATTTTAGAAATGAGGTCTTTATCAGAACCTTTGAATGTAAAAATGTTTTCCCAGTTTATTGCTTCCCTTCTGATCTTTTCTGCATTAGTTTTGTTTGTACAAAAACTTTTTAACTTAATATAATCAAAATTATGTATTTTGTGATCAGTAATCAGCTCCAGTTCTTCTTTGGTCTCAAATTTCTTCCTCCTCCATAGATCTGAGAGGTAGAATATCCTATGTTCTTCTAATTTGTTCATAATATCATTTTTTATATCTAGATCATGAACTCATTTGACGTTATCTTGGTATATGGTGTTAGATGTGGGTCAATGCCTACTTTCTGCCATATCAGTTTCCAACTTTCCCAGAAGATTTTGTCAAATAGTGAATTCTTATCCCAAATACTGGTTCCTTTGAGTTTGGCAGACACTAGATTATTATAGTCATTGACTATTTTGTCCTGTGAACCTAACCTTTTTCACTGATCAAGTACTATATTCTTTAGGCAGTAGTAAATGCTTTTGATGACTGCTACTTTATAATATAGTTTTATTTTTTTAAATAGCTTTTTATTTAAAAGTTATATGCATGGGTAATTTTACAGTATTGACAATTGTCAAACCTTTTGTTTCAGTTTCCCGCCTCCTTCCCCCTACTCCCTCCCCTAGATGGCAGGATGACCAGTAGATGTTAAATATATTAAAGTATAAATTAAATACAAAATAAGTATACAAACCGTTATTTTGCTGTACAATAAGAATCAGACTCTGAAGTATTGTACAATTAGCCTGTGAAGGAAATCCAAAATGCAGGCAGGCAAAAATATTGGGATTGGGAATTCAATGTAATGGTTCTTAGTCATCTCCCAGAGTTCTTTTGCTGGGTGTAGCTGGAACTGATTTGGTTCATTTCATTGCTGAAGATGGCCAGGTCCATCAGAATTGATCATCATATAGTATTGTTGTTGAAGTATATAATGATCTTCTGGTCCTGCTCATTTCACTCAGCATTAGTTCGTGTAAGTCTCTCCAGAACTTTCTGAAATCATCCTGTTGGTCATTTCTTACTGAACAATAATATTCCATAATATTCATATACCACAATTTATTCAGCCATTCTCCAATTGATGGGCATCTACTCAGTTTCCAGTTTCTGGTCACTACAGAGAGCTGCCACAAATATTCATGCACATACAAGTCCCTTTCCCTTCTTTAAGATCTCTTTGGGATATAAGCCCAGTAGTAACACTGCTGGATCAAAGGGTATGCACAGTTTGATAACTTTTTGAGAATAGTTCCAAATTGCTCTCCAGAATAGTTGGATGAATTCACAATTCCACCAACAATGTATTAGTGTCCCTGTTTTCCCACATCCCTTCCAACATTCTGCATATAATATAGTTTTAGATCTGGTACAGATAGGCCACCTTCATTTTTATTTTTTTCATTATTTCCCTTGAAATTCTTGGCCTTTTGTTCTTCCAGGTGAATTTTGTTGTTATTTTTCCTAGGTCAGTAAAATAGTTTCTTGGAAGTCTGATTGGTATAGCATTAAATAAATAGATTTGTTTAGGTAGTATTGTCATCTTTATTATATTCCCTCAACCTATCCAAGAGCACTTGTTTAGATCTGACTTTACTTGTGTCAAAAGTTTTTTATAGTTTTATCCATACAGTTCCTTGCTTTCCCTTAGCAGATAAATTCCCAAATATTTTATACTATCAGCAGTTATTTCAAATTGAATTTCTCTTTGTAACTCTTGCTGTTGGATTTTCTTAGTAATGTATAAAAATATTGATGATTTATATGCATTTATTTTGTATCCTGCAACTTTGCTAAAGTTGTGGATTATTTCTAATAGATTTTTAATTGATTCTATGGGGTTCTCTAAGTATACTATCATATCATCTTCAAAGAGTGATAATTTGGTTTCCTCATTAACTACTCTAATTCCTTTAATCTCTTTCTTCTCTTATTGCCAAAGTCAGCATTTCTAATACAATGTTGAATATTAATGATGATAATGGACAACCTTAGTTTCACCTGTGATCTTATTGGGAATGGTTCCGTTTATCCCCATTATATATAATGCTTACTGATGATTTTGAATAGATGCTACTGGCTATCTTAAAGAAAAGTCCATTTATTCCTAAACTCTCTTGTGTTTTTAATAGTAATGAATGTTGGGTTTTATCAAATACTTGTTCTGCTTCTATTGTGATAATCATATGACTTTTGTTAGTTTGGTTATTGATATAGTCAATTATGCTAAGAGTTTTCCTATTACTGGGCCAGCTCTGCATTTCTAGTATAAAGCCTAGTTGGGGATGACTTTCTGTAATCTCTTTACTAATATTTTATTTAAGATTTTTGCATCAATGTTCATTAGGGAAATTGGTCTATAATTTTCTTTCTCTGTTTTTATCCCACCTGGTTTAAGTATCACTATCATGTCTGTGACATAAAAGGAATTTAGTAGGAGTCCTTCTTTCCCTATTTTTTCAACTCATTTGTATAGTATTACAATTAATCATTCTTTAAATGTTTGGTAGAATTCACATGTAGATCCACCTGGCCCTGAAGATATTTTCTTAGGGTATTGATTAATAGCTTGTTCTATTTCTTTTTCTAAAATGGGACTATTTGAGTAATTTATTTTCTCTTGGGTTCTGGGCAATCTATATTTTTTATAGGTATTCCTTCATTTCACTTAGGTTATCAAATTTATTGGCATAAAGTTGGGCAAAATAATTCCTAATTATTGCCCTAATTTCCTCTTCATTGATAGAAAGTTCTCCCTTCTCATTTTTGAGATTAACAATTTGATTTTCCTCTTTCCTTTTTCTAATAAAATTAACTAAAGGTTTGTCTATTTTGTTTGTTTTTATAAAACCAATTCTTAGTTTTATTAATTCAATAGTTTTTTACTCTTAATTTTATTAATCTCTCCTTTTGTTTTAAGTATTTCAAGTTTGGCCTTTGATTACTTTTTGGTCTATTTTCCCCTGGTCTTTTATTGAATGAGATTTTTACTGCAAATATGATCTGAAAAAACAAAACAAAACACATTTACTATTTCTGCCTTTCTGCATTTGATTTGTGTCTCATATAAGGTCAATTTTTGTATAGGTTCTATGGACTACCAAGAAAAAATTGTACTCCTTTCTATCTCCATTTAATTTTCTCCAAAGATCTATCATACCTAACTTTTCTAGTATTATATTTACCTCCTTAACTTCTTTCTTATTTATTTTGTGCTTTGATTTATCTAGTTATGAGAGAGCAAGGTTGAGATCTCCCACTATTATAGTTTTGCTATCTTTTTCTTCTTGAAGCTCTCTTAACTTCTCCTTAGGAATTTAGAGGCTTTATCACTTGGTGCATACATGTTTATTATTGCTACTGCTTCATTATCTATGGTACTTTTCAGCAAGATATAGTTTCCTTTCTTATCTTTTAAAATTAGATCAATTTTAGCTTTTGCTTGATCTGAGATCAGGATGAGTACTGTTGCTTTTTTTACTTCACCTGAAGCATAATTAATTCTGCTCCAGCCTCTTACCTTTACTCTGTATGCATCACTCTGCTTTAAATGTATTTCCTGTAAACATTATATTGTAGGGTTCTGGCTTTCTAGGTTCAATCTGCTACCCACCTCCACTTTAGAGGAGAGTACCCCCCCATTCACATTTTCAGTTAAAACTAGTAATTCTCTGTTTCCCTCCATCTTATTAACCCCAAATTATACTTTTCTCTTTTCTTTTCCCCTTTCCCTCCTCCCAGTATTTTATTTATAAGCAACACTTGTCTCAAGCAGCCCTCCTCCTTTAGAGTTCTCCCCCTTTCTTATACCTTTCCCCTACTATTTCTGTTTTCCTTTCTATTAGCCTACTCTTTCCCTTTTCCCCTTTTCCCTCCCACTTTCCTATAAGGTGAGAGAAGTTTCTCTGTGAAACTAAATATGTCTATTATTCTCTATTTGAGCCAAAGCTGATGAGAGTAATATTCACATAAATGTTTACCCCCTTCCCTTCTTTCCCTCAATTATAATAGCTTTTCTTTGCCTCTTTGTGAGATGTCCTTTCCTCATTTTACCTGTACTTTCTCTTTTTTCCAATACAATTCCCTTTCCACCTACAGTTTCTTTTTTATATTATAACAGTAAAATCAAATTATACATGCACTTTCTATGTATACCCATAACAGAGATACCGTTCTCAAGAGTTCTTTTCTTTTTACCTTTTTATGCTTCTCTTGACTTCTATATTTGTAGGTCATTTTTTTTTTGTTGTTCAGTTCTGGTCTTTTCATCAGAAATAAATGGAATTCACTTGTTTTGTTGAATGTCCATCTTCTTCCCTGAATGAAAATGCTCAGTTTAGTGAGGAAGTTTATTCTTGTCTGCATTCCAAATTCCTCTGCCGTTCAGAATTTCAGATTCCAGGCCCTTTGGTCCTTTAAGGTGGAAGCTGCTAAATCCTGAGTAATCTTTATTGTGACTCCTTGGTACCTGAATTGTTTTTTTCTGGCTGCTTGTAATATTTTTTCCTTTGTCCGATAGTTCTGAAATTTAGCCATGATATTCTTTGGAATTTTAATTTTTATGGTCTCTTTCAGGTGGTGTTTGATGAATTCTTTCAATGGCTATTTTCATCTTCTGATTCTATGATATCATGGCAGTTCCCTTTGATGATTTCCTGAAAAATAATGGCTAGGCTCTTTTTTTATTCATGGTTTTCAGGAAGTCCAATAATCCTTAGATTGTCTCTCCTAGATCCTTTTTCCAGGTCAGTTGTTTTTCCAAGTATGTATTTTATATTTACTTCTTTTTTTTTTTTTTTTTTACTTTTTTTTTTGTTTTGCTTGACTGATTCTTGATGTCTTATTGAGTCATTCATTTCCATTTGTTCAGTTCTGATTTTTAGTGAATTATTTTCTTCAATTACCTTTTTTAGGTCTTTTTGTACTTGTCCAGTTGAATTTTTAAATGAGTTGTTTTGTTCTATGCATTTTTTTCCCCATCTCACAAATTCTCTTTTCCAGAGAGTTTTTTTTTTCTTTTTCCATTTTGTCAAATCTGTTTTTAAGGAATTATATGCCTTTTACATTTCACTAAGTCTATTTTGTAATGAACTTTCTTCAGATAATTTCAGTGTTTCATTTTTCAACCCTCTTGCAAAGTTCTGATTTCTTTTCCCTATTTTTCTTCTAGCTCTCTTTTAAGATTCTTTTTAATTTCTTCTAGGAGAGCCTTGTGTAATGGAGATCAATTTATAGCCCCCTTTGGGGCTTTATCTGGAGATGATCTACTTTTAGTCTCCTCAGGATTGAAATCTGTTCTTCTCTTTCACCATAAAAATGATCTATGGTCAGAGTTCTTTTTGCTTTTTTACTCATTTTTAAAAAATAATTGAGATCTCCTTTTAGGGCAAGAGAGATTGTTCAAGCTTCCTCTTCAAGTGGCAGTGGCTGCATTGAGTCAGTGCTGACTGACTGCCAGTGCAGAGTAGATGTGGCCAGGCTCTGTGAAATTCTGGCATTTGGGGGTTCACTGTTTACCTTTTGTGTTTGTGTTGTATGTTTTATAATTTCTCTGCTGATCTACTGGCTTGCAACTAGGACAGACTAGCCAACACTGCTGTAGATTCCTTCCCGAAGATTCTCTGGCATGGAATCCAGATGGCCTCAGGACTGTATGCTGCCTGCACTGTGTGCTCAGCCTACTTGCACTTGGTCCATCTCCCTTCGTGTCTGATTGAAACAGAGCTTCCCTGGAGATCTTCAAAATTGTCTTCTGCTGGCAAATTGTTACACTCCCAATATATCTGCCAGTCCAGAACTAATTCAGAGGCTGGATTTGCTATTTAGTCTGAGGGTTGTTGGAAGAGGTCAGAAAGAAACGTGTCCTCTCCACCATCTTGGCTCCACCATCCCTTCCTTTTCTAGATTGAAATCTAGAACTAGATGATTTCTATGATTCCTTCTAATTGTTAATAACAAAAACAAAATAAACAAAACCTTTTTTATTAGTAGGAGGGATTAATGAAAACTTGTTAATTTTGTTTATTTAGAATAGGTATTTGATTGATATGGAACTCCTTAATAAAGGTAATCTTTTACCAATGTTGGTTGACATCTTCTCTTCAGCTCCCAGTCTTGGAGATTTCCCAGAGAATTAAGAAATTAAATGATATCCCAGAGTCATAAAGGTAATATATGTCAGAGATGGAATTTGAATCAATGTCTTCCCTGCCTCTCATGCCAGCTTTCTATTCAACACCCCATACAATCTCTGTTGTTTTTGTGGAAAATATTAAATGTTCTTAGATTTTAAGGTTTTATAAATGCAAATATAAAACTGTACAAAAGTGATAGTTGATTATAAAATTTTAAATATCCTGTTAAATAGATTTGAATTAATCTCTTGCCTTTTTTTTTTTTTATCATGCTTCTATGTTTAAAGTACACATGATGCTCTCAAACTTGAGCATAGTTTAAATATTCTATTCTGGTTTTCAGTTGCATTAGTTACAATTTGTTTATAATGTTAATAAAGTATTAAATGTAGTAATGGTCAAATCAATCGACAGGAGTAGAGTTATCAAGGACACAAACCTGAAAGTGGAGACAAAACACAGAGTTGATGGATAGTTTTTCCCTTTTCAGAAACTGAAATCATATCTGACTTTGAGCACTACATAGTAGTCTCTTTGAACCATATCTTCTTTGAGGTCACTTTCATAATGCACACTTTCTTTAGCCACTTGATGGC